>NC_064647.1:104122587-104736180 GCF_023864345.2 Schistocerca serialis cubense
TTGTGTTTACTAATACTTTTGGAAGTTTGGTTTTTCATGTTTGATTTTAAAGTGACCTTTTCCATGATTGTAATGTACCTAACTCGCTTTTTCTCCCTCACAGCAGGTCAAACTCGTGTCGTGGTCTGAAACATAAACAGTCCCATTGAGTACATTTTTGAGAAAGGGACATCAGTTGCACCACCAGGGCGGGAGGGGGTGACGAGCACGATACATTTTTCTCTCTTCGGTAAGCCACTTTTTTGTGTTTTATACTTTTGGAGTTTGGTTTTTCATGTTGATTTTAAAGTGACCTTTTCCATGATTGTAATGTACTAACTCGTTTTTTCCTCACAGCAGGTCAACTCGTGTGTGGTTGCAACATAACAGTCCCATTGAGTACATTTTTGAGAAAGGGACATCAGTTGCACCACAGGGCGGGAGGAGGGTGACGAGCACGATACATTTTCTCTCTTCGGTAAGCATTTTTTTGTGTTTTATACTTTTGGAAGTTTGGTTTTTCATGTTGATTTTAAAGTGACCTTTTCCATGATTGTAATGTACTAACTCGTTTTTTCCTCACAGCAGGTCAACTCGTGTGTGGTTGCAACATAACAGTCCCATTGAGTACATTTTTGAGAAAGGGACATCAGTTGCACCACAGGGCGGGAGGAGGGTGACGAGCACGATACATTTTCTCTCTTCGGTAAGCATTTTTTTGTGTTTTATACTTTTGGAAGTTTGGTTTTTCATGTTGATTTTAAAGTGACCTTTTCCATGTTTGTAATGTACTAACTCGTTTCTTCCTCACAGCAGGTCAACTCGTGTGTGGTTGCAACATAACAGTCCCATTGAGTACATTTTTGAGAAAGGGACATCAGTTGCACCACAGGGCGGGAGGAGGGTGACGAGCATGATACATTTTCTCTCTTCGGTAAGCATTTTTTTGTGTTTTATACTTTTGGAAGTTTGGTTTTTCATGTTGATTTTAAAGTGACCTTTTCCATGTTTGTAATGTACTAACTCGTTTTTTCCTCACAGCAGGTCAACTCGTGTGTGGTTGCAACATAACAGTCCCATTGAGTACATTTTTGAGAAAGGGACATCAGTTGCACCACAGGGCGGGCAGGAGGGTGACGAGCACGATACATTTTCTCTCTTCGGTAAGCATTTTTTGTGTTTTATACTTTTGGAAGTTTGGTTTTTCATGTTGATTTTAAAGTGACCTTTTCCATGTTTGTAATGCTACTAACTCGTTTTTTCCTCACAGCAGGTCAACTCAGTGTAGGTTGCAACATAACAGTCCCATTGAGTACATTTTTGAGAAAGGGACATTAGTTGCACCACAGGGCGGAGGAGGGGTGACGAGCACGATACATTTTCTCTCTTCGGTAAGCATTTTTTTGTGTTTTATACTTTTGGAAGTTTGGTTTTTCATGTTGATTTTAAAGTGACCTTTTCCATGTTTGTAATGTACTAACTCGTTTTTTCCTCACAGCAGGTCAACTCGTGTGTGGTTGCAACATAACAGTCCCATTGAGTACATTTTTGAGAAAGGGACATCAGTTGCACCACAGGGCGGGAGGAGGGTGACGAGCACGATACATTTTCTCTCTTCGGTAAGCATTTTTTTTGTGTTTTATACTTTTGGAAGTTTGGTTTTTCATGTTGATTTTAAAGTGACCTTTTCCATGTTTGTAATGTACTAACTCGTTTTTTCCTCACAGCAGGTCAACTCGTGTGTGGTTGCAACATAACAGTCCCATTGAGTACATTTTTGAGAAAGGGACATCAGTTGCACCACAGGGCGGGAGGAGGGTGACGAGCCACGATACATTTTCTCTCTTCGGTAAGCAATTTTTTTTGTGTTTTATACTTTTGGAAGTTTGGTTTTTCATGTTGATTTTAAAGTGACCTTTTCCATGATTGTAATGTACTAACTCGTTTTTTCCTCACAGCAGGTCAACTCGTGTGTGGTTGCAACATAACAGTCCCATTGAGTACATTTTTGAGAAAGGGACATCAGTTGCACCACAGGGCGGGAGAGGGTGACGAGCACGATACATTTTCTCTCTTCGGTAAGCATTTTTTTGTGTTTTATACTTTTGGAAGTTTGGTTTTTCATGTTGATTTTAAAGTGACCTTTTCCATGATTGTAATGTACTAACTCGTTTTTTCCTCACAGCAGGTCAACTCGTGTGTGGTTGCAACATAACAGTCCCATTGAGTACATTTTTGAGAAAGGGACATCAGTTGCACCACAGGGCGGGAGGAGGGTGACGAGCACGATACATTTTCTCTCTTCGGTAAGCATTTTTTTGTGTTTTATACTTTTGGAAGTTTGGTTTTTCATGTTGATTTTAAAGTGACCTTTTCCATGTTTGTAATGTACTAACTCGTTTCTTCCTCACAGCAGGTCAACTCGTGTGTGGTTGCAACATAACAGTCCCATTGAGTACATTTTTGAGAAAGGGACATCAGTTGCACCACAGGGCGGGAGGAGGGTGACGAGCATGATACATTTTCTCTCTTCGGTAAGCATTTTTTTGTGTTTTATACTTTTGGAAGTTTGGTTTTTCATGTTGATTTTAAAGTGACCTTTTCCATGTTTGTAATGTACTAACTCGTTTTTTCCTCACAGCAGGTCAACTCGTGTGTGGTTGCAACATAACAGTCCCATTGAGTACATTTTTGAGAAAGGGACATCAGTTGCACCACATGGCGGCAGGAGGGTGACGAGCACGATACATTTTCTCTCTTCGGTAAGCATTTTTTGTGTTTTTATACTTTTGGAAGTTTGGTTTTTCATGTTGATTTTAAAGTGACCTTTTCCATGTTTGTAATGCACTAACTCGTTTTTCCTCACAGCAGGTCAACTCATGTAAGGTTGCAACATAACAGTCCCATTGAGTACATTTTTGAGAAAGGGACATTAGTTGCACCACAGGGCGGGAGGAGGGTGACGAGCACGATACATTTTCTCTCTTCGGTAAGCATTTTTTTGTGTTTTATACTTTTGGAAGTTTGGTTTTTCATGTTGATTTTAAAGTGACCTTTTCCATGTTTGTAATGTACTAACTCGTTTTTTCCTCACAGCAGGTCAACTCGTGTGTGGTTGCAACATAACAGTCCCATTGAGTACATTTTTGAGAAAGGGACATCAGTTGCACAACAGGGCGGGAGGAGGGTGACGAGCACGATACATTTTCTCTCTTCGGTAAGCATTTTTTTGTGTTTTATACTTTTGGAAGTTTGGTTTTTCATGTTGATTTTAAAGTGACCTTTTCCATGTTTGTAATGTACTAACTCGTTTTTTCCTCACAGCAGGTCAACTCGTGTGTGGTTGCAACATAACAGTCCCATTGAGTACATTTTTGAGAAAGGGACATCAGTTGCACCACAGGGCGGGAGGAGGGTGACGAGCACGATACATTTTCTCTCTTCGGTAAGCATTTTTTGTGTTTTATACTTTTGGAAGTTTTGGTTTTTCATGTTGATTTTAAAGTGACCTTTTCCATGTTTGTAATGTACTAACTCGTTTTTTCCTCACAGCAGGTCAACTCGTGTGTGGTTGCAACATAACAGTCCCATTGAGTACATTTTGAGAAAGGGACATCAGTTGCACCACAGGGCGGGAGGAGGGTGACGACCACGATACATTCTCTCTTCGGTAAGCATTTTTTTGTGTTTTATACTTTTGGAAGTTTGGTTTTTCATGTTGATTTTAAAGTGACCTTTTCCATGTTTGTAATGTACTAACTCGTTTTTTCCTCACAGCAGGTCAACTCGTGTGTGGTTGCAACATAACAGTCCCATTGAGTACATTTTTGAGAAAGGGACATCAGTTGCACCACAGGGCGGGAGGAGGGTGACGAGCACGATACATTTTCTCTCTTCGGTAAGCATTTTTTTGTGTTTTATACTTTTGGAAGTTTGGTTTTTCATGTTGATTTTAAAGTGACCTTTTCCATGATTGTAATGTACTAACTCGTTTTTTCCTCACAGCAGGTCAACTCGTGTGTGGTTGCAACATAACAGTCCCATTGAGTACATTTTTGAGAAAGGGACATCAGTTGCACCACAGGGCGGGAGGAGGGTGACGAGCACGATACATTTTCTCTCTTCGGTAAGCATTTTTTTTGTGTTTTATACTTTTGGAAGTTTGTTTTTCATGTTGATTTTAAAGTGACCTTTTCCATGTTTGTAATGTACTAACTCGTTTCTTCCTCACAGCAGGTCAACTCGTGTGTGGTTGCAACATAACAGTCCCATTGAGTACATTTTTGAGAAAGGGACATCAGTTGCACCACAGGGCGGGAGGAGGGGTGACGAGCATGATACATTTTCTCTCTTCGGTAAGCATTTTTTTGTGTTTTATACTTTTGGAAGTTTGGTTTTTCATGTTGATTTTAAAGTGACCTTTTCCATGTTTGTAATGTACTAACTCGTTTTTTCCTCACAGCAGGTCAACTCGTGTGTGGTTGCAACATAACAGTCCCATTGAGTACATTTTTGAGAAAGGGACATCAGTTGCACCACAGGGCGGCAGGAGGGTGACGAGCACGATACATTTTCTCTCTTCGGTAAGCATTTTTTGTGTTTTATACTTTTGGAAGTTTGGTTTTTCATGTTGATTTTAAAGTGACCTTTTCCATGTTTGTAATGCACTAACTCGTTTTTTCCTCACAGCAGGTCAACTCATGTAAGGTTGCAACATAACAGTCCCATTGAGTACATTTTTGAGAAAGGGACATTAGTTGCACCACAGGGCGGGAGGAGGGTGACGAGCACGATACATTTTCTCTCTTCGGTAAGCATTTTTTTGTGTTTTATACTTTTGGAAGTTTGGTTTTTCATGTTGATTTTAAAGTGACCTTTTCCATGTTTGTAATGTACTAACTCGTTTTTTCCTCACAGCAGGTCAACTCGTGTGTGGTTGCAACATAACAGTCCCATTGAGTACATTTTTGAGAAAGGGACATCAGTTGCACAACAGGGCGGGAGGAGGGTGACGAGCACGATACATTTTCTCTCTTCGGTAAGCATTTTTTTGTGTTTTATACTTTTGGAAGTTTGGTTTTTCATGTTGATTTTAAAGTGACCTTTTCCATGTTTGTAATGTACTAACTCGTTTTTTCCTCACAGCAGGTCAACTCGTGTGTGGTTGCAACATAACAGTCCCATTGAGTACATTTTTGAGAAAGGGACATCAGTTGCACCACAGGGCGGGAGGAGGGTGACGAGCACGATACATTTTCTCTCTTCGGTAAGCATTTTTTTGTGTTTTATACTTTTGGAAGTTTGGTTTTTCATGTTGATTTTAAAGTGACCTTTTCCATGTTTGTAATGTACTAACTCGTTTTTTCCTCACAGCAGGTCAACTCGTGTTTGGTTGCAACATAACAGTCCCATTGAGTACATTTTTGAGAAAGGGACATCAGTTGCACCACAGGGCGGGAGGAGGGTGACGACCACGATACATTCTCTCTTCGGTAAGCATTTTTTTGTGTTTTATACTTTTGGAAGTTTGGTTTTTCATGTTGATTTTAAAGTGACCTTTTCCATGTTTGTAATGTACTAACTCGTTTTTTCCTCACAGCAGGTCAACTCGTGTGTGGTTGCAACATAACAGTCCCATTGAGTACATTTTTGAGAAAGGGACATCAGTTGCACCACAGGGCGGGAGGAGGGTGACGAGCACGATACATTTTCTCTCTTCGGTAAGCATTTTTTTGTGTTTTATACTTTTGGAAGTTTGGTTTTTCATGTTGATTTTAAAGTGACCTTTTCCATGATTGTAATGTACTAACTCGTTTTTTCCTCACAGCAGGTCAACTCGTGTGTGGTTGCAACATAACAGTCCCATTGAGTACATTTTTGAGAAAGGGACATCAGTTGCACCACAGGGCGGGAGGAGGGTGACGAGCACGATACATTTTCTCTCTTCGGTAAGCATTTTTTTGTGTTTTATACTTTTGGAAGTTTGGTTTTTCATGTTGATTTTAAAGTGACCTTTTCCATGTTTGTAATGTACTAACTCGTTTCTTCCTCACAGCAGGTCAACTCGTGTGTGGTTGCAACATAACAGTCCCATTGAGTACATTTTTGAGAAAGGGACATCAGTTGCACCACAGGGCGGGAGGAGGGTGACGAGCATGATACATTTTCTCTCTTCGGTAAGCATTTTTTTGTGTTTTATACTTTTGGAAGTTTGGTTTTTCATGTTGATTTTAAAGTGACCTTTTCCATGTTTGTAATGTACTAACTCGTTTTTTCCTCACAGCAGGTCAACTCGTGTGTGGTTGCAACATAACAGTCCCATTGAGTACATTTTTGAGAAAGGGACATCAGTTGCACCACAGGGCGGCAGGAGGGTGACGAGCACGATACATTTTCTCTCTTCGGTAAGCATTTTTTGTGTTTTATACTTTTGGAAGTTTGGTTTTTCATGTTGATTTTAAAGTGACCTTTTCCATGTTTGTAATGTACTAACTCGTTTTTTCCTCACAGCAGGTCAACTCATGTAAGGTTGCAACATAACAGTCCCATTGAGTACATTTTTGAGAAAGGGACATTAGTTGCACCACAGGGCGGGAGGAGGGTGACGAGCACGATACATTTTCTCTCTTCGGTAAGCATTTTTTTGTGTTTTATACTTTTGGAAGTTTGGTTTTTCATGTTGATTTTAAAGTGACCTTTTCCATGTTTGTAATGTACTAACTCGTTTTTTCCTCACAGCAGGTCAACTCGTGTGTGGTTGCAACATAACAGTCCCATTGAGTACATTTTTGAGAAAGGGACATCAGTTGCACAACAGGGCGGGAGGAGGGTGACGAGCACGATACATTTTCTCTCTTCGGTAAGCATTTTTTTGTGTTTTATACTTTTGGAAGTTTGGTTTTTCATGTTGATTTTAAAGTGACCTTTTCCATGTTTGTAATGTACTAACTCGTTTTTTCCTCACAGCAGGTCAACTCGTGTGTGGTTGCAACATAACAGTCCCATTGAGTACATTTTTGAGAAAGGGACATCAGTTGCACCACAGGGCGGGAGGAGGGTGACGAGCACGATACATTTTCTCTCTTCGGTAAGCATTTTTTTGTGTTTTATACTTTTGGAAGTTTGGTTTTTCATGTTGATTTTAAAGTGACCTTTTCCATGTTTGTAATGTACTAACTCGTTTTTTCCTCACAGCAGGTCAACTCGTGTGTGGTTGCAACATAACAGTCCCATTGAGTACATTTTTGAGAAAGGGACATCAGTTGCACCACAGGGCGGGAGGAGGGTGACGAGCACGATACATTTTCTCTCTTCGGTAAGCATTTTTTTGTGTTATATACTTTTGGAAGTTTGGTTTTTCATGTTGATTTTAAAGTGACCTTTTCCATGTTTGTAATGTACTAACTCGTTTTTTCCTCACAGCAGGTCAACTCGTGTGTGGTTGCAACATAACAGTCCCATTGAGCAAATTTTTGAGAAAGGGACATCAGTTGCACCACAGGGCGGGAGGAGGGTGACGAGCACGATACATTTTCTCTCTTCGGTAAGCATTTTTTTGTGTTTTATACTTTTGGAAGTTTGGTTTTTCATGTTGATTTTAAAGTGACCTTTTCCATGTTTGTAATGTACTAACTCGTTTTTTCCTCACAGCAGGTCAACTCGTAGGTGGTTCCAACATAACAGTCCCATTGAGTACATTTTTGAGAAAGGGACATTAGTTGCACCACAGGGCGGGCGGAGGGTGACGAGCACGATACATTTTCTCTCTTCGGTAAGCATTTTTATGTGTTTTATACTTTTGGAAGTTTGGTTTTTCATGTTGATTTTAAAGTGACCTTTTCCATGTTTGTAATGTACTAACTCGTTTTTTCCTCACAGCAGGTCAACTCGTGTGTGGTTGCAACATAACAGTCCCATTGAGTACATTTTTGAGAAAGGGACATCAGTTGCACCACAGGGCGGGAGGAGAGTGCGGAGCGCGATACATTTTCTCTCTTCGGTAAGCATTTTTTTGTGTTTTATACTTTTGGAAGTTTGGATTTTCATGTTGATTTTAAAGTGACCTTTTCCATGTTTGTAATGTACTAACTCGTTTTCTCCTCACAGCAGGTCAACTCGTGTGTGGTTGCAACATAACAGTCCCATTGAGTACATTTTTGAGAAAGGGACATCAGTTGCACCACAGGGCGGGTGGAGGGTGACGAGCACGATACATTTTCTCTCTTCGGTAAGCATTTTTTTGTGTTTTATACTTTTGGAAGTTTGGTTTTTCATGTTGCTTTTAAAGTGACCTTTTCAATGTTTGTAATGTACTAACTCGTTTTTTCCTCACAGCAGGTCAACTCGTGTATGGTTGCAACATAACAGTCCCATTGAATACATTTTTGAGAAAGGGACGTCAGTTGCACCACAGGGCGGGAGGAGGGTGCGGAGCAC
This sequence comes from Schistocerca serialis cubense, assembly GCF_023864345.2. Lineage (NCBI taxonomy): Eukaryota > Metazoa > Arthropoda > Insecta > Orthoptera > Acrididae > Schistocerca > Schistocerca serialis. The sequence continues at coordinate 104,131,003 of NC_064647.1, forward strand.
GATACATTTTCTCTCTTCGGTAAGCATTTTTTTGTGTTTTATACTTTTGGAAGTTTGGTTTTTCATGTTGATTTTAAAGTGACCTTTTCCATGTTTGTAATGTACTAACTCGTTTTTTCCTCACAGCAGGTCAACTCGTGTATGGTTGCAACATAACAGTCCCATTGAGTACATTTTTGAGAAAGGGACATCAGTTGCACCACAGGGCGGGAGGAGGGTGCGGAGCACGATACATTTTCTCTCTTCGGTAAGCATTTTTTTGTGTTTTATACTTTTGGAAGTTTGGTTTTTCATGTTGATTTTAAAGTGACCTTTTCCATGTTTGTAATGTACTAACTCGTTTTTTCCTCACAGCAGGTCAACTCGTGTGTGGTTGCAACATAACAGTCCCATTGAGTACATTTTTGAGAAAGGGACATCAGTTGCACCACAGGGCGGCAGGAGGGTGACGAGCACGATACATTTTCTCTCTTCGGTAAGCATTTTTTGTGTTTTATACTTTTGGAAGTTTGGTTTTTCATGTTGATTTTAAAGTGACCTTTTCCATGTTTGTAATGTACTAACTCGTTTTTTCCTCACAGCAGGTCAACTCATGTAAGGTTGCAACATAACAGTCCCATTGAGTACATTTTTGAGAAAGGGACATTAGTTGCAGCACAGGGCGGGAGGAGGGTGACGAGCACGATACATTTTCTCTCTTCGGTAAGCATTTTTTTGTGTTTTATACTTTTGGAAGTTTGGTTTTTCATGTTGATTTTAAAGTGACCTTTTCCATGTTTGTAATGTACTAACTCGTTTTTTCCTCACAGCAGGTCAACTCGTGTGTGGTTGCAACATAACAGTCCCATTGAGTACATTTTTGAGAAAGGGACATCAGTTGCACAACAGGGCGGGAGGAGGGTGACGAGCACGATACATTTTCTCTCTTCGGTAAGCATTTTTTTGTGTTTTATACTTTTGGAAGTTTGGTTTTTCATGTTGATTTTAAAGTGACCTTTTCCATGTTTGTAATGTACTAACTCGTTTTTTCCTCACAGCAGGTCAACTCGTGTGTGGTTGCAACATAACAGTCCCATTGAGTACATTTTTGAGAAAGGGACATCAGTTGCACCACAGGGCGGGAGGAGGGTGACGAGCACGATACATTTTCTCTCTTCGGTAAGCATTTTTTTGTGTTTTATACTTTTGGAAGTTTGGTTTTTCATGTTGATTTTAAAGTGACCGTTTCCATGTTTGTAATGTACTAACTCGTTTTTTCCTCACAGCAGGTCAACTCGTGTGTGGTTGCAACATAACAGTCCCATTGAGTACATTTTTGAGAAAGGGACATCAGTTGCACCACAGGGCGGGAGGAGGGTGACGAGCACGATACATTTTCTCTCTTCGGTATGCATTTTTTTGTGTTATATACTTTTGGAAGTTTGGTTTTTCATGTTGATTTTAAAGTGACCTTTTCCATGTTTGTAATGTACTAACTCGTTTTTTCCTCACAGCAGGTCAACTCGTGTGTGGTTGCAACATAACAGTCCCATTGAGCAAATTTTTGAGAAAGGGACATCAGTTGCACCACAGGGCGGGAGGAGGGTGACGAGCACGATACATTTTCTCTCTTCGGTAAGCATTTTTTTGTGTTTTATACTTTTGGAAGTTTGGTTTTTCATGTTGATTTTAAAGTGACCTTTTCCATGTTTGTAATGTACTAACTCGTTTTTTCCTCACAGCAGGTCAACTCGTAGGTGGTTCCAACATAACAGTCCCATTGAGTACATTTTTGAGAAAGGGACATTAGTTGCACCACAGGGCGGGCGGAGGGTGACGAGCACGATACATTTTCTCTCTTCGGTAAGCATTTTTATGTGTTTTATACTTTTGGAAGTTTGGTTTTTCATGTTGATTTTAAAGTGACCTTTTCCATGTTTGTAATGTACTAACTCGTTTTTTCCTCACAGCAGGTCAACTCGTGTGTGGTTGCAACATAACAGTCCCATTGAGTACATTTTTGAGAAAGGGATATCAGTTGCACCACAGGGCGGGAGGAGGGTGCGGAGCGCGATACATTTTCTCTCTTCGGTAAGCATTTTTTTGTGTTTTATACTTTTGGAAGTTTGGATTTTCATGTTGATTTTAAAGTGACCTTTTCCATGTTTGTAATGTACTAACTCGTTTTCTCCTCACAGCAGGTCAACTCGTGTGTGGTTGCAACATAACAGTCCCATTGAGTACATTTTTGAGAAAGGGACATCAGTTGCACCACAGGGCGGGTGGAGGGTGACGAGCACGATACATTTTCTCTCTTCGGTAAGCATTTTTTTGTGTTTTATACTTTTGGAAGTTTGGTTTTTCATGTTGATTTTAAAGTGACCTTTTCAATGTTTGTAATGTACTAACTCGTTTTTTCCTCACAGCAGGTCAACTCGTGTATGGTTGCAACATAACAGTCCCATTGAGTACATTTTTGAGAAAGGGACGTCAGTTGCACCACAGGGCGGGAGGAGGGTGCGGAGCACGATACATTTTCTCTCTTCGGTAAGCATTTTTTTGTGTTTTATACTTTTGGAAGTTTGGTTTTTCATGTTGATTTTAAAGTGACCTTTTCCATGTTTGTAATGTACTAACTCGTTTTTTCCTCACAGCAGGTCAACTCGTGTATGGTTGCAACATAACAGTCCCATTGAGTACATTTTTGAGAAAGGGACATCAGTTGCACCACAGGGCGGGAGGAGGGTGCGGAGCACGATACATTTTCTCTCTTCGGTAAGCATTTTTTTGTGTTTTATACTTTTGGAAGTTTGGTTTTTCATGTTGATTTTAAAGTGACCTTTTCCATGTTTGTAATGTACTAACTCGTTTTTTCCTCACAGCAGGTCAACTCGTGTGTGGTTGCAACATAACAGTCCCGTTGAGTACATTTTTGAGAAAGGGACATCAGTTGCACCACAGGGCGGGAGGAGGGTGCGGAGCACGATACATTTTCTCTGTTCGGTAAGCATTTATTTGTGTTTTATACTTTTGGAAGTTTGGTTTTTCATGTTGATTTTAAAGTGACCTTTTCCATGTTTGTAATGTACTAACTCGTTTTTTCCTCACAGCTAGTCAACTCGTGTGTGGTTGCAACATAACAGTCCCATTGAGTACATTTTTGAGAAAGGGACATCAGTTGCACCACAGGGCGGGAGGAGGGTGCGGAGCACGATACATTTTCTCTCTTCGGTAAGCATTTTTTTGTGTTTTATACTTTTGGAAGTTTGGTTTTTCATGTTGATTTTAAAGTGACCTTTTCCATGTTTGTAATGTACTAACTCATTTTTTCCTCACAGCAGGTCAACTCGTGTGTGGTTGCAACATAACAGTCCCATTGAGTACATTTTTGAGAAAGGGACATCAGTTGCACCACAGGGCGGGAGGAGGGTGACGAGCACGATACATTTTCTCTATTCGGTAAGCATTTTTTTGTGTTTTATACTTTTGGAAGTTTGGTTTTTCATGTTGATTTTAAAGTGACCTTTTCCATGTTTGTAATGTACTAACTCGTTTTTTCCTCACAGCAGGTCAACTCGTGTGTGGTTGCAACATAACAGTCCCATTGAGTACATTTTTGAGAAAGGGACATCAGTTGCTCCACAGGGCGGGAGGAGGGTGACGAGCACGATACATTTTCTCTCTTCGGTAAGCATTTTTTTGTGTTTTATACTTTTGGAAGTTTGGTTTTTCATGTTGATTTTAAAGTGACCTTTTCCATGTTTGTAATGTACTAACTTGTTTTTTCCTCACAGCAGGTCAACTCGTGTGTGGTTGCAACATAACAATCCCATTGAGTACAATTTTGAGAAAGGGACATCAGTTGCACCACAGGGCGGGAGGAGGGTGCGGAGCACGATACATTTTCTCTCTTCGGTAAGCATTTTTTGTGTTTTATACTTTTGGAAATTTGGTTTTTCATGTTGATTTTAAAGTGACCTTTTCCATGTTTGTAATGTACTAACTCGTTTTTTCCTCACAGCAGGTCAACTCGTGTGTGGTTGCAACATAACAGTCCATTGAGTACATTTTTGAGAAAGGGACATCAGTTGCTCCACAGGGCGGGAGGAGGGTGATGAGCACGATACATTTTCTCTCCTCGGTAAGCATTTTTTTGTGTTTTATACTTTTGGAAGTTTGGTTTTTCATGTTGATTTTAAAGTGACCTTTTCCATGTTTGTAATGTACTAACTCGTTTTTTCCTCACAGCAGGTCAACTCGTGTGTGGTTGCAACATAACAGTCCCATTGAGTACATTTTTGAGAAAGGGACATCAGTTGCACCACAGGGCGGGAGGAGGGTGCGGAGCACGATACATTTTCGCTCTTCGGTAAGCATTTTTTTGTGTTTTATACTTTTGGAAGTTTGGTTTTTCATGTTGATTTTAAAGTGACCTTTTCCATGTTTGTAATGTACTAACTCGTTTTTTCCTCACAGCAGGTCAACTCGTGTGTGGTTGCAACATAACAGTCCCATTGAGTACATTTTTGAGAAAGGGATATCAGTTGCACCACAGGGCGGGAGGAGGGTGCGGAGCGCGATACATTTTCTCTCTTCGGTAAGCATTTTTTTGTGTTTTATACTTTTGGAAGTTTGGATTTTCATGTTGATTTTAAAGTGACCTTTTCCATGTTTGTAATGTACTAACTCGTTTTCTCCTCACAGCAGGTCAACTCGTGTGTGGTTGCAACATAACAGTCCCATTGAGTACATTTTTGAGAAAGGGACATCAGTTGCACCACAGGGCGGGTGGAGGGTGACGAGCACGATACATTTTCTCTCTTCGGTAAGCATTTTTTTGTGTTTTATACTTTTGGAAATTTGGTTTTTCATGTTGATTTTAAAGTGACCTTTTCAATGTTTGTAATGTACTAACTCGTTTTTTCCTCACAGCAGGTCAACTCGTGTATGGTTGCAACATAACAGTCCCATTGAGTACATTTTTGAGAAAGGGACGTCAGTTGCACCACAGGGCGGGAGGAGGGTGCGGAGCACGATACATTTTCTCTCTTCGGTAAGCATTTTTTTGTGTTTTATACTTTTGGAAGTTTGGTTTTTCATGTTGATTTTAAAGTGACCTTTTCCATGTTTGTAATGTACTAACTCGTTTTTTCCTCACAGCAGGTCAACTCGTGTATGGTTGCAACATAACAGTCCCATTGAGTACATTTTTGAGAAAGGGACATCAGTTGCACCACAGGGCGGGAGGAGGGTGCGGAGCACGATACATTTTCTCTCTTCGGTAAGCATTTTTTTGTGTTTTATACTTTTGGAAGTTTGGTTTTTCATGTTGATTTTAAAGTGACCTTTTCCATGTTTGTAATGTACTAACTCGTTTTTTCCTCACAGCAGGTCAACTCGTGTGTGGTTGCAACATAACAGTCCCGTTGAGTACACTTTTGAGAAAGGGACATCAGTTGCACCACAGGGCGGGAGGAGGGTGCGGAGCACGATACATTTTCTCTCTTCGGTAAGCATTTTTTTGTGTTTTATACTTTTGGAAGTTTGGTTTTTCATGTTGATTTTAAAGTGACCTTTTCCATGTTTGTAATGTACTAACTCGTTTTTTTCTCACAGCTAGTCAACTCGTGTGTGGTTGCAACATAACAGTCCCATTGAGTACATTTTTGAGAAAGGGACATCAGTTGCTCCACAGCGCGGGAGGAGGGTGACGAGCACGATACATTTTCTCTCTTCGGTAAGCATTTTTTTGTGTTTTATACTTTTGGAAGTTTGGTTTTTCATGTTGATTTTAAAGTGACCTTTTCCATGTTTGTAATGTACTAACTCGTTTTTTCCTCACAGCAGGTCAACTCGTGTGTGGTTGCAACATAACAGTCCCATTGAGTACATTTTTGAGAAAGGGACATCAGTTGCACCACAGGGCGGGAGGAGGGTGCGGAGCACGATACATTTTCTCACTTCGGTAAGCATTTTTTTGTGTTTTATACTTTTGGAAGTTTGGTTTTTCATGTTGATTTTAAAGTGACCTTTTCCATGTTTGTAATGTACTAACTCGTTTTTTCCTCACAGCAGGTCAACTCGTGTGTGGTTGCAACATAACAGTCCCATTGAGTACATTTTTGAGAAAGGGACATCAGTTGCACCACAGGGCGGGAGGAGGGTGCGTAGCACGATACATTTTCTCTCTTCGGTAAGCATTTTTTTGTGTTTTATACTTTTGGAAGTTTGGTTTTTCATGTTGATTTTAAAGTGACCTTTTCCATGTTTGTAATGTACTAACTCATTTTTTCCTCACAGCAGGTCAACTCGTGTGTGGTTGCAACATAACAGTCCCATTGAGTACATTTTTGAGAAAGGGACATCAGTTGCACCACAGGGCGGGAGGAGGGTGACGAGCACGATACATTTTCTCTATTCGGTAAGCATTTTTTTGTGTTTTATACTTTTGGAAGTTTGGTTTTTCATGTTGATTTTAAAGTGACCTTTTCCATGTTTGTAATGTACTAACTCGTTTTTTCCTCACAGCAGGTCAACTCGTGTGTGGTTGCAACATAACAGTCCCATTGAGTACATTTTTGAGAAAGGGACATCAGTTGCTCCACAGGGCGGGAGGAGGGTGACGAGCACGATACATTTTCTCTCTTCGGTAAGCATTTTTTTGTGTTTTATACTTTTGGAAGTTTGGTTTTTCATGTTGATTTTAAAGTGACCTTTTCTATGTTTGTAATGTACTAACTTGTTTTTTCCTCACAGCAGGTCAACTCGTGTGTGGTTGCAACATAACAATCCCATTGAGTACATTTTTGAGAAAGGGACATCAGTTGCACCACAGGGCGGGAGGAGGGTGCGGAGCACGATACATTTTCTCTCTTCGGTAAGCATTTTTTTGTGTTTTATACTTTTGGAAATTTGGTTTTTCATGTTGATTTTAAAGTGACCTTTTCCATGTTTGTAATGTACTAACTCGTTTTTTCCTCACAGCAGGTCAACTCGTGTGTGGTTGCAACATAACAGTCCATTGAGTACATTTTTGAGAAAGGGACATCAGTTGCTCCACAGGGCGGGAGGAGGGTGATGAGCACGATACATTTTCTCTCCTCGGTAAGCATTTTTTTGTGTTTTATACTTTTGGAAGTTTGGTTTTTCATGTTGATTTTAAAGTGACCTTTTCCATGTTTGTAATGTACTAACTCGTTTTTTCCTCACAGCAGGTCAACTCGTGTGTGGTTGCAACATAACAGTCCCATTGAGTACATTTTTGAGAAAGGGACATCAGTTGCACCACAGGGCGGGAGGAGGGTGCGGAGCACGATACATTTTCGCTCTTCGGTAAGCATTTTTTTGTGTTTTATACTTTTGGAAGTTTGGTTTTTCATGTTGATTTTAAAGTGACCTTTTCCATGTTTGTAATGTACTAACTCGTTTTTTCCTCACAGCTAGTCAACTCGTGTGTGGTTGCAACATAACAGTCCCATTGAGTACATTTTTGAGAAAGGGACATCAGTTGCTCCACAGGGCGGGAGGAGGGTGACGAGCACGATACATTTTCTCTCTTCGGTAAGCATTTTTTTGTGTTTTATACTTTTGGAAGTTTGGTTTTTCATGTTGATTTTAAAGTGACCTTTTCCATGTTTGTAATGTACTAACTCGTTTTTTCCTCACAGCAGGTCAACTCGTGTGTGGTTGCAACATAACAGTCCCATTGAGTACATTTTTGAGAAAGGGACATCAGTTGCACCACAGGGCGGGAGGAGGGTGCGGAGCACGATACATTTTCTCACTTCGGTAAGCATTTTTTTGTGTTTTATACTTTTGGAAGTTTGGTTTTTCATGTTGATTTTAAAGTGACCTTTTCCATGTTTGTAATGTACTAACTCGTTTTTTCCTCACAGCAGGTCAACTCGTGTGTGGTTGCAACATAACAGTCCCATTGAGTACATTTTTGAAAAAGGGACATCAGTTGCACCACAGGGCGGGAGGAGGGTGACGAGCACGATACATTTTCTCTATTCGGTAAGCATTTTTTTGTGTTTTATACTTTTGGAAGTTTGGTTTTTCATGTTGATTTTAAAGTGACCTTTTCCATGTTTGTAATGTACTAACTCGTTTTTTTCTCACAGCAGGTCAACTCGTGTGTGGTTGCAACATAACAGTCCCATTGAGTACATTTTTGAGAAAGGGACATCAGTTGCTCCACAGGGCGGGAGGAGGGTGACGAGCACGATACATTTTCTCTCTTCGGTAAGCATTTTTTTGTGTTTTATACTTTTGGAAGTTTGGTTTTTCATGTTGATTTTAAAGTGACCTTTTCCATGTTTGTAATGTACTAACTTGTTTTTTCCTCACAGCAGGTCAACTCGTGTGTGGTTGCAACATAACAATCCCATTGAGTACATTTTTGAGAAAGGGACATCAGTTGCACCACAGGGCGGGAGGAGGGTGCGGAGCACGTTACATTTTCTCTCTTCGGTAAGCATTTTTTTGTGTTTTATACTTTTGGAAATTTGGTTTTTCATGTTGATTTTAAAGTGACCTTTTCCATGTTTGTAATGTACTAACTCGTTTTTTCCTCACAGCAGGTCAACTCGTGTGTGGTTGCAACATAACAGTCCATTGAGTACATTTTTGAGAAAGGGACATCAGTTGCTCCACAGGGCGGGAGGAGGGTGATGAGCACGATACATTTTCTCTCCTCGGTAAGCATTTTTTTGTGTTTTATACTTTTGGAAGTTTGGTTTTTCATGTTGATTTTAAAGTGACCTTTTCCATGTTTGTAATGTACTAACTCGTTTTTTCCTCACAGCAGGTCAACTTGTGTGTGGTTGCAACATTACGGTCCCATTGAGTACATTTTTGAGAAAGGGACATCAGTTGCACCACAGGGCGGGAGGAGGGTGCGGAGCACGATACATTTTCTCTCTTCGGTAAGCATTTTTTTGTGTTTTATACTATTGGAAGTTTGGTTTTTCATGTTGATTTTAAAGTGACCTTTTCCATGTTTGTAATGTACTAACTCGTTTTTTCCTCACAGCAGGTCAACTCGTGTATGGTTGCAACATAACAGTCCCATTGAGTACATTTTTGAGAAAGGGACATCAGTTGCACCACAGGGCGGGAGGAAGGTGCGGAGCACGACACATTTTCTCTCTTCGGTAAGCATTTTTTTGTGTTTTATACTTTTGGAAATTTGGTTTTTCATGTTGATTTTAAAGTGACCTTTTCCATGTTTGTAATGTACTAACTCGTTTTTTCCTCACAGCAGGTCAACTCGTGTGTGGTTGCAACATAACAGTCCATTGAGTACATTTTTGAGAAAGGGACATCAGTTGCTCCACAGGGCGGGAGGAGGGTGATGAGCACGATACATTTTCTCTCCTCGGTAAGCATTTTTTTGTGTTTTATACTTTTGGAAGTTTGGTTTTTCATGTTGATTTTAAAGTGACCTTTTCCATGTTTGTAATGTACTAACTTGTTTTTTCCTCACAGCAGGTCAACTCGTGTGTGGTTGCAACATAACCATCCCATTGAGTACATTTTTGAGAAAGGGACATCAGTTGCACCACAGGGCGGGAGGAGGGTGCGGAGCACGATACATTTTCTCTCTTCGGTAAGCATTTTTTTGTGTTTTATACTTTTGGAAATTTGGTTTTTCATGTTGATTTTAAAGTGACCTTTTCCATGTTTGTAATGTACTAACTCGTTTTTTCCTCACAGCAGGTCAACTCGTGTGTGGTTGCAACATAACAGTCCATTGAGTACATTTTTGAGAAAGGGACATCAGTTGCTCCACAGGGCGGGAGGAGGGTGATGAGCACGATACATTTTCTCTCCTCGGTAAGCATTTTTTTGTGTTTTATACTTTTGGAAGTTTGGTTTTTCATGTTGATTTTAAAGTGACCTTTTCCATGTTTGTAATGTACTAACTTGTTTTTTCCTCACAGCAGGTCAACTCGTGTGTGGTTGCAACATAACAATCCCATTGAGTACATTTTTGAGAAAGGGACATCAGTTGCACCACAGGGCGGGAGGAGGGTGCGGAGCACGATACATTTTCTCTCTTCGGTAAGCATTTTTTTGTGTTTTATACTTTTGGAAATTTGGTTTTTCATGTTGATTTTAAAGTGACCTTTTCCATGTTTGTAATGTACTAACTCGTTTTTTCCTCACAGCAGGTCAACTCGTGTGTGGTTGCAACATAACAGTCCATTGAGTACATTTTTGAGAAAGGGACATCAGTTGCTCCACAGGGCGGGAGGAGGGTGATGAGCACGATACATTTTCTCTCCTCGGTAAGCATTTTTTTGTGTTTTATACTTTTGGAAGTTTGGTTTTTCATGTTGATTTTAAAGTGACCTTTTCCATGTTTGTAATGTACTAACTCATTTTTTCCTCACAGCAGGTCAACTCGTGTGTGGTTGCAACATAACAGTCCCATTGAGTACATTTTTGAAAAAGGGACATCAGTTGCACCACAGGGCGGGAGGAGGGTGACGAGCACGATACATTTTCTCTATTCGGTAAGCATTTTTTTGTGTTTTATACTTTTGGAAGTTTGGTTTTTCATGTTGATTTTAAAGTGACCTTTTCCATGTTTGTAATGTACTAACTCGTTTTTTTCTCACAGCAGGTCAACTCGTGTGTGGTTGCAACATAACAGTCCCATTGAGTACATTTTTGAGAAAGGGACATCAGTTGCTCCACAGGGCGGGAGGAGGGTGACGAGCACGATACATTTTCTCTCTTCGGTAAGCATTTTTTTGTGTTTTATACTTTTGGAAGTTTGGTTTTTCATGTTGATTTTAAAGTGACCTTTTCCATGTTTGTAATGTACTAACTTGTTTTTTCCTCACAGCAGGTCAACTCGTGTGTGGTTGCAACATAACAATCCCATTGAGTACATTTTTGAGAAAGGGACATCAGTTGCACCACAGGGCGGGAGGAGGGTGCGGAGCACGATACATTTTCTCTCTTCGGTAAGCATTTTTTTGTGTTTTATACTTTTGGAAATTTGGTTTTTCATGTTGATTTTAAAGTGACCTTTTCCATGTTTGTAATGTACTAACTCGTTTTTTCCTCACAGCAGGTCAACTCGTGTGTGGTTGCAACATAACAGTCCATTGAGTACATTTTTGAGAAAGGGACATCAGTTGCTCCACAGGGCGGGAGGAGGGTGATGAGCACGATACATTTTCTCTCCTCGGTAAGCATTTTTTTGTGTTTTATACTTTTGGAAGTTTGGTTTTTCATGTTGATTTTAAAGTGACCTTTTCCATGTTTGTAATGTACTAACTCGTTTTTTCCTCACAGCAGGTCAACTCGTGTGTGGTTGCAACATAACAGTCCCATTGAGTACATTTTTGAGAAAGGGACATCAGTTGCACCACAGGGCGGGAGGAGGGTGCGGAGCACGATACATTTTCGCTCTTCGGTAAGCATTTTTTTGTGTTTTATACTTTTGGAAGTTTGGTTTTTCATGTTGATTTTAAAGTTACCTTTTCCATGTTTGTAATGTACTAACTCGTTTTTTCCTCACAGCAGGTCAACTTGTGTGTGGTTGCAACATTACGGTCCCATTGAGTACATTTTTGAGAAAGGGACATCAGTTGCACCACAGGGCGGGAGGAGGGTGCGGAGCACGATACATTTTCTCTCTTCGGTAAGCATTTTTTTGTGTTTTATACTATTGGAAGTTTGGTTTTTCATGTTGATTTTAAAGTGACCTTTTCCATGTTTGTAATGTACTAACTCGTTTTTTCCTCACAGCAGGTCAACTCGTGTATGGTTGCAACATAACAGTCCCATTGAGTACATTTTTGAGAAAGGGACATCAGTTGCACCACAGGGCGGGAGGAAGGTGCGGAGCACGACACATTTTCTCTCTTCGGTAAGCATTTTTTTGTGTTTTATACTTTTGGAAGTTTGGTTTTTCATGTTGATTTTAAAGTGACCTTTTCCATGTTTGTAATGTACTAACTCGTTTTTTCCTCACAGCAGGTCAACTCGTTTGTGGTTGCAACATAACAGTCCCATTGAGTACATTTTTGAGAAAGGGACATCAGTTGCTTCACAGGGCGGGAGGAGGGTGACGAGCACGATACATTTTCTCTCTTCGGTAAGCATTTTTTTGTGTTTTATACTTTTGGAAGTTTGGTTTTTCATGTTGATTTTAAAGTGACCTTTTCCATGTTTGTAATGTACTAACTTGTTTTTTCCTCACAGCAGGTCAACTCGTGTGTGGTTGCAACATAACAATCCCATTGAGTACATTTTTGAGAAAGGGACATCAGTTGCACCACAGGGCGGGAGGAGGGTGCAGAGCACGATACATTTTCTCTCTTCGGTAAGCATTTTTTTGTGTTTTATACTTTTGGAAGTTTGGTTTTTCATGTTGATTTTAAAGTGACCTTTTCCATGTTTGTAATGTACTAACTCGTTTTTTCCTCACAGCAGGTCAACTCGTGTGTGGTTGCAACATAACAGTCCATTGAGTACATTTTTGATAAAGGGACATCAGTTGCTCCACAGGGCGGGAGGAGGGTGACGAGCACGATACATTTTCTCTCTTCGGTAAGCATTTTTTTGTGTTTTATACTTTTGGAAGTTTGGTTTTTCATGTTGATTTTAAAGTGACCTTTTCCATGTTTGTAATGTACTAACTCGTTTTTTCCTCACAGCAGGTCAACTCGTGTGTGGTTGCAACATAACAGTCCCATTGAGTACATTTTTGAGAAAGGGACATCAGTTGCACCACAGGGCGGGAGGAGGGTGCGGAGCGCGATACATTTTCTCTCTTCGGTAAGCATTTTTTTGTGTTTTATACTTTTGGAAGTTTGGTTTTTCATGTTGATTTTAAAGTAACCTTTTCCATGTTTGTAATGTACTAACTCGTTTTTTCCTCACAGCAGGTCAACTTGTGTGTGGTTGCAACATTACGGTCCCATTGAGTACATTTTTGAGAAAGGGACATCAGTTGCACCACAGGGCGGGAGGAGGGTGCGGAGCACGATACATTTTCTCTCTTCGGTAAGCATTTTTTTGTGTTTTATACTTTTGGAAGTTTGGTTTTTCATGTTGATTTTAAAGTGACCTTTTCCATGTTTGTAATGTACTAACTCGTTTTTTCCTCACAGCAGGTCAACTCGTGTGTGGTTGCAACACAACAGTCCCATTGAGTACATTTTTGAGAAAGGGACATCAGTTGCACCACAGGGCGGGAGGAGGGTGACGAGCACGATACATTTTCTCTCTTCGGTAAGCATTTTTTTGTGTTTTATACTTTTGGAAGTTTGGTTTTTCATGTTGATTTTAAAGTGACCTTTTCCATGTTTGTAATGTACTAACTCGTTTTTTCCTCACAGCAGGTCAACTCGTGTGTGGTTGCAACATAACAGTCCCATTGAGTACATTTTTGAGAAAGGGACATCAGTTGCACCACAGGGCGGGAGGAGGGTGACGAGCACGATACATTTTCTCTCTTCGGTAAGCATTTTTTTGTGTTTTATACTTTTGGAAGTTTGGTTTTTCATGTTGATTTTAAAGTGACCTTTTCCATGTTTGTAATGTACTAACTCGTTTTTTCCTCACAGCAGGTCAACTCGTGTGTGGTTGCAACATAACAGTCCCATTGAGTACATTTTTGAGAAACGGACATCAGTTGCACCACAGGGCGGGAGGAGGGTGACGAGCACGATACATTTTCTCTCTTCGGTAAGCATTTTTTTGTGTTTTATACTTTTGGAAGTTTGGTTTTTCATGTTGATTTTAAAGTGACCTTTTCCATGTTTGTAATGTACTAACTCGTTTTTTCCTCACAGCAGGTCAACTCGTGTGTGGTTGCAACATAACAGTCCCATTGAGTACATTTTTGAGAAAGGGACATCAGTTGCACCACAGGGCGGGAGGAGGGTGACGAGCACGATACATTTTCTCTCTTCGGTAAGCATTTTTTTGTGTTTTATACTTTTGGAAGTTTGGTTTTTCATGTTGATTTTAAAGTGACCTTTTCCATGTTTGTAATGTACTAACTCGTTTTTTCCTCACAGCAGGTCAACTCGTGTGTGGTTGCAACATAACAGTCCATTGAGTACATTTTTGATAAAGGGACATCAGTTGCTCCACAGGGCGGGAGGAGGGTGACGAGCACGATACATTTTCTCTCTTCGGTAAGCATTTTTTTGTGTTTTATACTTTTGGAAGTTTGGTTTTTCATGTTGATTTTAAAGTGACCTTTTCCATGTTTGTAATGTACTAACTCGTTTTTTCCTCACAGCAGGTCAACTCGTGTGTGGTTGCAACATAACAGTCCCATTGAGTACATTTTTGAGAAAGGGACATCAGTTGCACCACAGGGCGGGAGGAGGGTGCGGAGCGCGATACATTTTCTCTCTTCGGTAAGCATTTTTTTGTGTTTTATACTTTTGGAAGTTTGGTTTTTCATGTTGATTTTAAAGTAACCTTTTCCATGTTTGTAATGTACTAACTCGTTTTTTCCTCACAGCAGGTCAACTTGTGTGTGGTTGCAACATTACGGTCCCATTGAGTACATTTTTGAGAAAGGGACATCAGTTGCACCACAGGGCGGGAGGAGGGTGCGGAGCACGATACATTTTCTCTCTTCGGTAAGCATTTTTTTGTGTTTTATACTTTTGGAAGTTTGGTTTTTCATGTTGATTTTAAAGTGACCTTTTCCATGTTTGTAATGTACTAACTCGTTTTTTCCTCACAGCAGGTCAACTCGTGTGTGGTTGCAACACAACAGTCCCATTGAGTACATTTTTGAGAAAGGGACATCAGTTGCACCACAGGGCGGGAGGAGGGTGACGAGCACGATACATTTTCTCTCTTCGGTAAGCATTTTTTTGTGTTTTATACTTTTGGAAGTTTGGTTTTTCATGTTGATTTTAAAGTGACCTTTTCCATGTTTGTAATGTACTAACTCGTTTTTTCCTCACAGCAGGTCAACTCGTGTGTGGTTGCAACATAACAGTCCCATTGAGTACATTTTTGAGAAAGGGACATCAGTTGCACCACAGGGCGGGAGGAGGGTGACGAGCACGATACATTTTCTCTCTTCGGTAAGCATTTTTTTGTGTTTTATACTTTTGGAAGTTTGGTTTTTCATGTTGATTTTAAAGTGACCTTTTCCATGTTTGTAATGTACTAACTCGTTTTTTCCTCACAGCAGGTCAACTCGTGTGTGGTTGCAACATAACAGTCCCATTGAGTACATTTTTGAGAAACGGACATCAGTTGCACCACAGGGCGGGAGGAGGGTGACGAGCACGATACATTTTCTCTCTTCGGTAAGCATTTTTTTGTGTTTTATACTTTTGGAAGTTTGGTTTTTCATGTTGATTTTAAAGTGACCTTTTCCATGTTTGTAATGTACTAACTCGTTTTTTCCTCACAGCAGGTCAACTCGTGTGTGGTTGCAACATAACAGTCCCATTGAGTACATTTTTGAGAAAGGGACATCAGTTGCACCACAGGGCGGGAGGAGGGTGACGAGCACGATACATTTTCTCTCTTCGGTAAGCATTTTTTTGTGTTTTATACTTTTGGAAGTTTGGTTTTTCATGTTGATTTTAAAGTGACCTTTTCCATGTTTGTAATGTACTAACTCGTTTTTTCCTCACAGCAGGTCAACTCGTGTGTGGTTGCAACATAACAGTCCCATTGAGTACATTTTTGAGAAAGGGACATCAGTTGCACCACAGGGCGGGAGGAGGGTGACGAGCACGATACATTTTCTCTCTTCGGTAAGCATTTTTTTGTGTTTTATACTTTTGGAAGTTTGGTTTTTCATGTTGATTTTAAAGTGACCTTTTCCATGTTTGTAATGTACTAACTCGTTTTTTCCTCACAGCAGGTCAACTCGTGTGTGGTTGCAACATAACAGTCCCATTGAGTACATTTTTGAGAAACGGACATCAGTTGCACCACAGGGCGGGAGGAGGGTGACGAGCACGATACATTTTCTCTATTCGGTAAGCATTTTTTTGTGTTTTATACTTTTGGAAGTTTGGTTTTTCATGTTGATTTTAAAGTGACCTTTTCCATGTTTGTAATGTACTAACTCGTTTTTTCCTCACAGCAGGTCAACTCGTGTGTGGTTGCAACATAACAGTGCCATTGAGTACATTTTTGAGAAAGGGACATCAGTTGCTCCACAGGGCGGGAGGAGGGTGACGAGCACGATACATTTTCTCTCTTCGGTAAGCATTTTTTTGTGTTTTATACTTTTGGAAGTTTGGTTTTTCATGTTGATTTTAAAGTGACCTTTTCCATGTTTGTAATGTACTAACTCGTTTTTTCCTCACAGCAGGTCAACTCGTGTGTGGTTGCAACATAACAGTCCCATTGAGTACATTTTTGAGAAAGGGACATCAGTTGCACCACAGGGCGGGAGGAGGGTGCGGAGCACGATACATTTTCTCACTTCGGTAAGCATTTTTTTGTGTTTTATACTTTTGGAAGTTTGGTTTTTCATGTTGATTTTAAAGTGACCTTTTCCATGTTTGTAATGTACTAACTCGTTTTTTCCTCACAGCAGGTCAACTCGTGTGTGGTTGCAACATAACAGTCCCATTGAGTACATTTTTGAGAGAGGGACATCAGTTGCACCACAGGGCGGGAGGAGGGTGCGGAGCACGATACATTTTCTCTCTTCGGTAAGCATTTTTTTGTGTTTTATACTTTTGGAAGTTTGGTTTTTCATGTTGATTTTAAAGTGACCTTTTCCATGTTTGTAATGTACTAACTCGTTTTTTCCTCACAGCAGGTCAACTTGTGTGTGGTTGCAACATAACAGTCCCATTGAGTACATTTTTGAGAAAGGGACATCAGTTGCACCACAGGGCGGGAGGAGGGTGCGGAGCACGATAAATTTTCTCTCTTCGGTAAGCATTTTTTTGTGTTTTATACTATTGGAAGTTTGGTTTTTCATGTTGATTTTAAAGTGACCTTTTCCATGTTTGTAATGTACCAACTCGTTTTTTCCTCACAGCAGGTCAACTCGTGTGTGGTTGCAACATAACAGTCCCATTGAGTACATTTTTGAGAAAGGGACATCAGTTACACCACAGGGCGGGAAAAGGGTGACGAGCACGATACATTTTCTCTCTTCGGTAAGCATTTTTTTGTGTTTTATACTTTTGGAAGTTTGGTTTTTCATGTTGATTTTAAAGTGACCTTTTCCATGTTTGTAATGTACTAACTCGTTTTTTCCTCACAGCAGGTCAACTCGTGTGTGGTTGCAACATAACAGTCCCATTGAGTACATTTTTGAGAAAGGGACATCAGTTGCACCACAGGGCGGGATGAGGGTGCGGAGCACGATACATTTTCTCTCTTCGGTAAGCATTTTTTTGTGTTTTATACTTTTGGAAGTTTGGTTTTTCATGTTGATTTTAAAGTGACCTTTTCCATGTTTGTAATGTACTAACTCGTTTTTTCCTCACAGCAGGTCAACTCGTGTGTGGTTGCAACATAACAGTCCCATTGAGTACATTTTTGAGAAAGGGACATCAGTTGCACCACAGGGCGGGAGGGTGACGAGCACGATACATTTTCTCTCTTCGGTAAGCATTTTTATGTGTTTTATACTTTTGGAAGTTTGGTTTTTCATGTTGATTTTAAAGTGACCTTTTCCATGTTTGTAATGTACTAACTCGTTTTTTCCTCACAGCAGGTCAACTTGTGTGTGGTTGCAACATAACAGTCCCATTGAGTACATTTTTGAGAAAGGGACATCAGTTGCACCACAGGGCGGGAGGAGGGTGCGGAGCACGATACATTTTCTCTCTTCGGTAAGCATTTTTTTGTGTTTTATACTTTTGGAAGTTTGGTTTTTCATGTTGATTTTAAAGTGACCTTTTCCATGTTTGTAATGTACTAACTCGTTTTTTCCTCACAGCAGGTCAACTCGTGTGTGGTTGCAACATAACAGTCCCATTGAGTACATTTTTGAGAAAGGGACATCAGTTGCTCCACAGGGCGGGAGGAGGGTGACGAGCATGATACATTTTCTCTCTTCGGTAAGTATTTTTTGGTGTTTTATACTTTTGGAAGTTTGGTTTTTCATGTTGATTTTAAAGTGACCTTTTCCATGTTTGTAATGTACTAACTCGTTTTTTCCTCACTGCAGGTCAACTCGTGTGTGGTTGCAACATAACAGTCCCATTGAGTACATTTTTGAGAAAGGGACATCAGTTGCACCACAGGGCGGGAGGAGGGTGACGAGCACGATACATTTTCTCTCTTCGGTAAGCATTTTTTTGTGTTTTATACTTTTGGAAGTTTGGTTTTTCATGTTGATTTTAAAGTGACCTTTTCCATGTTTGTAATGTACTAACTCGTTTTTTCCTCACAGCAGGTCAACTCGTGTGTGGTTGCAACATAACAGTCCCATTGAGTACATTTTTGAGAAAGGGACGTCAGTTGCACCACAGGGCGGGAGGAGGGTGACGAGCATGATACAATTTCTCTCTTCGGTAAGCATTTTTTTGTGTTTTATACTTTTGGAAGTTTGGTTTTTCATGTTGATTTGAAAATGACCTTTTCCATGTTTGTAATGTACTAACTCGTTTTTTCCTCACAGCAGGTCAACTCGTGTGTGGTTGCAACATAACAGTCTCTTTGATTACATTTTTGAGAAAGGGACATCAGTTGCACCACAGGGCGGGAGGAGGGTGCGGAGCACGATACATTTTCTATCTTCGTTAAGCATTTTTTTGTGTTTTATACTTTTGGAAGTTTGGTTTTTCATGTTGATTTTAAAGTGACCTTTTCCATGTTTGTAATGTACTAACTCGTTTTTTCCTCACAGCAGGTCAACTCGTGTGTGGTTGCAACATAACAGTCCCATTGAGTACATTTTTGAGAAAGGGACATCAGTTGCACCACAGGGCGGGAGGAGGGTGCGGAGCACGATACATTTTCTCTCTTCGGTAAGCATTTTTTTGTGTTTTTTCCTTTGGAAGTTTCGTTTTTCATGTTGATTTTAAAGTGACCTTTTCCATGTTTGTAATGTACTAACTCGTTCTTTCCTCACAGCAGGTCAACTCGTGTGTGGTTGCAACATAAAAGTTCCATTGAGTACATTTTTGAGAAAGGGACATCAGTTGCACCATAGGGCGGGAGGAGGGTGACGAGCACGATACATCTTCTCTCTTCGGTAAGCATTTTTATGTGTTTTATACTTTTGGAAGTTTGGTTTTTCATGTTGATTTTAAAGTGACCTTTTCCATGTTTGTAATGTACTAACTCGTTTTTTCCTCACAGCAGGTCAACTCGTGTGTGGTTGCAACATAACAGTCCCATTGAGTACATTTTTGAGAAAGGGACATCAGTTGTACCACAGGGCGGGAGGAGGGTGCGGAGCACGATACATTTTCTCTCTTCGGTAAGCATTTTTTTGTGTTTTATACTTTTGGAAGTTTGGTTTTTCATGTTGATTTTAAAGTGACCTTTTCCATGTTTGTAATGTACTAACTCGTTTTTTCCACACAGCAGGTCAACTCGTGTGTGGTTGCAACATAACAGTCCCATTGAGTACATTTTTGAGAAAGGGACATCAGTTGCTCCACAGGGCGGGAGGAGGGTGACGAGCACGATACATTTTCTCTCTTCGGTAAGCACTTTTTTGTGTTTTATACTTTTGGAAGTTTGGTTTTTCATGTTGATTTTAAAGTGACCTTTTCCATGTTTGTAATGTACTAACTCGTTTTTTCCTCACAGCAGGTCAACTCGTGTGTGGTTGCAACATAACAGTCCCATTGAGTACATTTTTGAGAAAGGGACATCAGTTGCACCACAGGGCGGGAGGAGGGTGACGAGCACGATACATTTTCTCTCTTCGGTAAGCATTTTTTTGTGTTTTATTCTTTTGGAAGTTTGGTTTTTCATGTTGATTTTAAAGTGACCTTTTCCATGTTTGTAATGTACTAACTCGTTTTTTCCTCACAGCAGGTCAACTCGTGTGTGGTTGCAACATAACAGTCCCATTGAGTACATATTTGAGACAGGGACATCAGTTGCACCACAGGGCGGGAGGAGGGTGCGGAGCACGATACATTTTCTCTCTTCAGTAAACATTTTTTTGTGTTTTATACTTTTGGAAGTTTGGTTTTTCATGTTGATTTTAAAGTGACCTTTTCCATGTTTGTAATGTACTAACTCGTTTTTTCCTCACAGCAGGTCAACTTGTGTGTGGTTGCAACATTACGGTCCCATTGAGTACATTTTTGAGAAAGGGACATCAGTTGCACCACAGGGCGGGAGGAGGGTGCGGAGCATGATACATTTTCTCTCTTCGGTAAGCATTTTTTTGTGTTTTATACTTTTGGAAGTTTGGTTTTTCATGTTGATTTTAAAGTGACCTTTTCCATGTTTGTAATGTACAAACTCGTTTTTTCCTCACAGGAGGTCAACTTGTGTGTGGTTGCAACATTACGGTCCCACTGAGTACATTTTTGAGAAAGGGACATCAGTTGCACCACAGGGCGGGAGGAGGGTGCGGAGCACGAAACATTTTCTCTCTTCGGTAAGCATTTTTTTGTGTTTTATACTTTTGGAAGTTTGGTTTTTCATGTTGATTTTAAAGTGACCTTTTCCATGTTTGTAATGTACTAACTCGTTTTTTCCTCACAGCAGGTCAACTCGTGTGTGGTTGCAACATAACAGTCCCGTTGAGTACATTTTTGAGAAAGGGACATCAGTTGCACCACAGTGCGGGAGGAGGGTGCGGAGCACGATACATTTTCTCTCTTCGGTAAGCATTTTTTTGTGTTTTATACTTTTGGAAGTTTGGTTTTTCATGTTGATTTTAAAGTGACCTTTTCCATGTTTGTAATGTACTAACTCGTTTTTTCCTCACAGCTAGTCAACTCGTGTGTGGTTGCAACATAACAGTCCCATTGAGTACATTTTTGAGAAAGGGACATCAGTTGCACCACAGGGCGGGAGGAGGGTGCGGAGCACGAAACATTTTCTCTCTTCGGTAAGCATTTTTTTGTGTTTTATACTTTTGGAAGTTTGGTTTTTCATGTTGATTTTAAAGTGACCTTTTCCATGTTTGTAATGTACTAACTCGTTTTTTCCTCACAGCAGGTCAACTCGTGTGTGGTTGCAACATAACAGTCCCATTTAGTACATTTTTGAGAAAGGGACATCAGTTGCACCACAGGGCGGGAGGAGGGTGACGAGCACAATACATTTTCTCTATTAGGTAAGCATTTTTTTGTGTTTTATACTTTTGGAAGTTTGGTTTTTCATGTTGATTTTAAAGTGACCTTTTCCATGTTTGTAATGTACTAACTCGTTTTTTCCTCACAGCAGGTCAACTCGTGTGTGGTTGCAACATAACAGTCCCATCGAGTACATTTTTGAGAAAGGGACATCAGTTGCTCCACAGGGCGGGAGGAGGGTGACGAGCACGATACATTATCTCTCTTCGGTAAGCATTTTTTTGTGTTTTATACTTTTGGAAGTTTGGTTTTTCATGTTGATTTTAAAGTGACCTTTTCCATGTTTGTAATGTACTAACTTGTTTTTTCCTCACAGCAGGTCAACTCGTGTGTGGTTGCAACATAACAGTCCCATTGAGTACATTTTTGAGAAAGGGACATCAGTTGCACCACAGGGCGGGAGGAGGGTGCGGAGCACGATACATTTTCTCTCTTCGGTAAGCATTTTTTTGTGTTTTATACTTTTGGAAGTTTGGTTTTTCATGTTGATTTTAAAGTGACCTTTTCCATGTTTGTAATGTACTAACTCGTTTTTTCCTCACAGCAGGTCAACTCGTGTATGGTTGCAACATAACAGTCCCATTGAGTACATTTTTGAGAAAGGGACATCAGTTGCACCACAGGGCGGGAGGAGGGTGCGGAGCACGATACATTTTCTCTCTTCGGTAAGCATTTTTTTGTGTTTTATACTTTTGGAAGTTTGGTTTTTCATGTTGATTTTAAAGTGACCTTTTCCATGTTTGTAATGTACTAACTCGTTTTTTCCTCACAGCAGGTCAACTCGTGTGTGGTTGCAACATAACAGTCCCATTGAGTACATTTTTGAGAAAGGGACATCAGTTGCACCACAGGGCGGGAGGAGGGTGACGAGCACGATACATTTTCTCTATTCGGTAAGCATTTTTTGTGTTTTATACTTTTGGAAGTTTGGTTTTTCATGTTGATTTTAAAGTGACCTTTTCCATGTTTGTAATGTACTAACTCGTTTTTTCCTCACAGCAGGTCAACTCGTGTGTGGTTGCAACATAACAGTCCCATTGAGTACATTTTTGAGAAAGGGACATCAGTTTCTCCACAGGGCGGGAGGAGGGTGACGAGCAAGATACATTTTCTCTCTTCGGTAAGCATTTTTTTGTGTTTTATACTTTTGGAAGCTTGGTTTTTCTTGTTGATTTTAAAGTGACCTTTTCCAT
This sequence comes from Schistocerca serialis cubense, assembly GCF_023864345.2. NCBI lineage: Eukaryota > Metazoa > Arthropoda > Insecta > Orthoptera > Acrididae > Schistocerca > Schistocerca serialis. The sequence goes on from NC_064647.1 coordinate 104,153,423, forward strand.
GTTTGTAATGTACTAACTTGTTTTTTCCTCACAGCAGGTCAACTCGTGTGTGGTTGCAACATAACAGTCCCATTGAGTACATATTTGAGAAAGGGACATCAGTTGCACCACAGGGCGGGAGGAGGGTGCGGAGCACGATACATTTTCTCTCTTCGGTAAGCATTTTTTTGTGTTTTATACTTTTGGAAGTTTGGTTTTTCATGTTGATTTTAAAGTGACCTTTTCCATGTTTGTAATGTACTAACTCGTTTTTTCCTCACAGCAGGTCAACTTGTGTGTGGTTGCAACATAACAGTCCCATTGAGTACATTTTTGAGAAAGGGACATCAGTTGCTCCACAGGGCGGGAGGAGGGTGACGAGCACGATACATTTTCTCTCTTCGGTAAGCATTTTTTTGTGTTTTATACTTTTGGAAGTTTGGTTTTTCATGTTGATTTTAAAGTGACCTTTTCCATGTTTGTAATGTACTAACTCGTTTTTTCCTCACAGCAGGTCAACTCGTGTGTGGTTGCAACATAACAGTCCCATTGAGTACATTTTTGAGAAAGGGACATCAGTTGCACGACAGGGCGGGAGGAGGGTGACGAGCACGATACATTTTCTCTCTTCGGTAAGCATTTTTTTGTGTTTTATACTTTTGGAAGTTTGGTTTTTCATGTTGATTTGAAAATGACCTTTTCCATGTTTGTAATGTACTAACTCTTTTTTTCCTCACAGCAGGTCAACTCGTGTGTGGTTGCAACATAACAGTCCCATTGAGTACATTTTTGAGAAAGGGACATCAGTTGCACCACAGGGCGGGAGGAGGGTGACGAGCACGATACATTTTCTCTCTTCGGTAAGCATTTTTTTGTGTTTTATACTTTTGGAAGTTTGGTTTTTCATGTTGATTTGAAAATGACCTTTTCCATGTTTGTAATGTACTAACTCGTTTTTTCCTCACAGCAGGTCAACTCGTGTGTGGTTGCAACATAACAGTCCCATTGAGTACATTTTTGAGAAAGGGACATCAGTTGCACCACAGGGCGGGAGGAGGTTGAGGAGCACGATACATTTTCTCTCTTCGGTAAGCATTTTTTTGTGTTTTATACTTTTGGAAGATTGGTTTTTCATGTTGATTTTAAAGTGACCTTTTCCATGTTTGTAATGTACTAACTCGTTTTTCCCTCACAGCAGGTCAACTCGTGTGTGGTTGCAACATAACAGTCCCATTGAGTACATTTTTGAGAAAGGGACATCAGTTGCACCACAGGGCGGGAGGAGGGTGACGAGCACGATACATTTTCTCTATTCGGTAAGCATTTTTTGTGTTTTATACTTTTGGAAGTTTGGTTTTTCATGTTGATTTTAAAGTGACCTTTTCCATGTTTGTAATGTACTAACTCGTTTTTTCCTCACAGCAGGTCAACTCGTGTGTGGTTGCAACATAACAGTCCCATTGAGTACATTTTTGAGAAAGGGACATCAGTTTCTCCACAGGGCGGGAGGAGGGTGACGAGCAAGATACATTTTCTCTCTTCGGTAAGCATTTTTTTGTGTTTTATACTTTTGGAAGCTTGGTTTTTCTTGTTGATTTTAAAGTGACCTTTTCCATGTTTGTAATGTACTAACTTGTTTTTTCCTCACAGCAGGTCAACTCGTGTGTGGTTGCAACATAACAGTCCCATTGAGTACATATTTGAGAAAGGGACATCAGTTGCACCACAGGGCGGGAGGAGGGTGCGGAGCACGATACATTTTCTCTCTTCGGTAAGCATTTTTTTGTGTTTTATACTTTTGGAAGTTTGGTTTTTCATGTTGATTTTAAAGTGACCTTTTCCATGTTTGTAATGTACTAACTCGTTTTTTCCTCACAGCAGGTCAACTTGTGTGTGGTTGCAACATAACAGTCCCATTGAGTACATTTTTGAGAAAGGGACATCAGTTGCTCCACAGGGCGGGAGGAGGGTGACGAGCACGATACATTTTCTCTCTTCGGTAAGCATTTTTTTGTGTTTTATACTTTTGGAAGTTTGGTTTTTCATGTTGATTTTAAAGTGACCTTTTCCATGTTTGTAATGTACTAACTCGTTTTTTCCTCACAGCAGGTCAACTCGTGTGTGGTTGCAACATAACAGTCCCATTGAGTACATTTTTGAGAAAGGGACATCAGTTGCACGACAGGGCGGGAGGAGGGTGACGAGCACGATACATTTTCTCTCTTCGGTAAGCATTTTTTTGTGTTTTATACTTTTGGAAGTTTGGTTTTTCATGTTGATTTGAAAATGACCTTTTCCATGTTTGTAATGTACTAACTCTTTTTTTCCTCACAGCAGGTCAACTCGTGTGTGGTTGCAACATAACAGTCCCATTGAGTACATTTTTGAGAAAGGGACATCAGTTGCACCACAGGGCGGGAGGAGGGTGACGAGCACGATACATTTTCTCTCTTCGGTAAGCATTTTTTTGTGTTTTATACTTTTGGAAGTTTGGTTTTTCATGTTGATTTGAAAATGACCTTTTCCATGTTTGTAATGTACTAACTCGTTTTTTCCTCACAGCAGGTCAACTCGTGTGTGGTTGCAACATAACAGTCCCATTGAGTACATTTTTGAGAAAGGGACATCAGTTGCACCACAGGGCGGGAGGAGGGTGCGGAGCACGATACATTTTCTCTCATCGGTAAGCATTCTTTTGTGTTTTATACTTTTGGAAGTTTGGTTTTTCATGTTGATTTTAAAGTGACCTTTTCCATGTTTGTAATGTACTAACTCGTTTTTTCCTCACAGCAGGTCAACTCGTGTGTGGTTGCAACATAACAGATCCATTGAGTACATTTTTGAGAAAGGGACATCTGTTGCACCACAGGGCGGGAGGAGGGTGCGGAGCACGATACATTTTCTCTCTTCGGTAAGCATTTTTTTGTGTTTTATACTTTTGGAAGTTTGGTTTTTCATGTTGATTTTAAAGTGACCTTTTCCATGTTTGTAATGTACTAACTCGTTCTTTCCTCACAGCAGGTCAACTCGTGTGTGGTTGCAACATAACAGTCCCATTGAGTACATTTTTGAGAAAGGGCATCAGTTGCACCACAGGGCGGGAGGAAGGTGACGAGCACGATACATTTTCTCTCTTCGGTAAGCATTTTTATGTGTTTCATACTTTTGGAAGTTTGGTTTTTCATGTTGATTTTAAAGTGACCTTTTCCATGTTTGTAATGTACTAACTCGTTTTTTCCTCACAGCAGGTCAACTCGTGTGTGGTTGCAACATAACAGTCCCATTGAGTACATTTTTGAGAAAGGGACATCAGTTGCACCACAGGGCGGGAGGAGGGTGCGGAGCACGATACATTTTCTCTCTTCGGTAAGCATTTTTTTGTGTTTTATACTTTTGGAAGTTTGGTTTTTCATGTTGATTTTAAAGTTACCTTTTCCATGTTTGTAATGTACTAACTCGTTTTTTCCTCACAGCAGGTCAACTCGTGTGTGGTTGCAACGCAACAGTCCCATTGAGTACATTTTTGAGAAAGGGACATCAGTTGCTCCACAGGGCGGGCGGAGGGTGACAAGCACGATACATTTTCTCTCTTCAGTAAGCATTTTTTTGTGTTTTATACTTTTGGAAGTTTGGTTTTTCATGTTGATTTTAAAGTGACCTTTTCCATGTTTGTAATGTACTAACTCGTTTTTTCCTCACAGCAGGTCAACTTGTGTGTGGTTGCAACATTACGGTCCCATTGAGTACATTTTTGAGAAAGGGACATCAGTTGCACCACAGGGCGCGAGGAGGGTGCGGAGCACGATACATTTTCTCTCTTCGGTAAGAATTTTTTTGTGTTTTATACTTTTGGAAGTTTGGTTTTTCATGTTGATTTTAAAGTGACCTTTTCCATGTTTGTAATGTATTAACTCGTTTTTTCCTCACAGCAGGTCAACTCGTGTGTGGTTGCAACATTACGGTCCCATTGAGTACATTTTTGAGAAAGTGACATCAGTTGCACCACAGGGCGGGAGGAGGGTACGGAGCACGATACATTTTCTCTCTTCGGTAAGCATTTCTTTGTGTTTTATACTTTTGGAAGTTTGGTTTCTCATGTTGATTTTAAAGTGACCTTTTCCATGTTTGTAATGTACTAACTCGTTCTTTCCTCACAGCAGGTCAACTCGTGTGTGGTTGCAACATAACAGTCCCATTGAGTACATTTTTGAGAAAGGGACATCAGTTGCACCATAGGGCGGGAGGAGGGTGAAGAGCACGATACATTTTCTCTCTTCGGTAAGCATTTTTTTGTGTTTTACACTTTTGGAAGTTTGGTTTTTCATGTTGATTTTAAAGTGACCTTTTCCATGTTTGTAATGTACTAACTCGTTTTTTCCTCACAGCAGGTCAACTCGTGCGTGGTTGCAACATAACAGTCCCATTGAGTACATTTTTGAGAAAGGGACATCAGTTGCACCACAGGGCGGGAGGAGGGTGACGAGCACGATACATTTTCTCTCTTCGGTAAGCATTTTTTTGTGTTTTATACTTTTGGATGTTTGGTTTTTCATGTTCATTTTAAAGTGACCTTCTCCATGTTTGTAATGTACTAACTCGTTTTTTCCTCACAGCAGGTCAACTCGTGTGTGGTTGCAACATAACAGATCCATTGAGTACATTTTTGAGAAAGGGACATCTGTTGCACGACAGGGCGGGAGGAGGGTGCGGAGCACGATACATTTTCTCTCTTCGGTAAGCATTTTTTTGTGTTTTATACTTTTGGAAGTTTGGTTTTTCATGTTGATTTTAAAGTGACCTTTTCCATGTTTGTAATGTACTAACTCGTTCTTTCCTCACAGCAGGTCAACTCGTGTGTGGTTGCAACATAACAGTCCCATTGAGTACATTTTTGAGAAAGGGCATCAGTTGCACCACAGGGCGGGAGGAGGGTGACGAGCACGATACATTTTCTCTCTTCGGTAAGCATTTTTATGTGTTTTATACTTTTGGATGTTTGGTTTTTCATGTTCATTTTAAAGTGACCTTCTCCATGTTTGTAATGTACTAACTCGTTTTTTCCTCACAGCAGGTCAACTCGTGTGTAGTTGCAACATAACCGTCGCATTGAGTACATTTTTGAGAAAGGGACATCAGTTGCACCACAGGGCGGGAGGAGGGTGCGGAGCACGATACATTTTCTCTCTTCGGTAAGCATTTTTTTGTGTTTTATACTTTTGGAAGTTTGGTTTTTCATGTTGATTTTAAAGTGACCTTTTCCATGTTTGTAATGTACTAACTCGTTTTTTCCTCACAGCAGGTCAACTCGTGTGTGGTTGCAACATAACAGTCCCATTGAGTACATTTTTGAGAAAGGGACATCAGTTGCACCACAGGGCGGGAGGAGGGTGCGGAGCACGATACATTTTCTCTCTTCGGTAAGCATTCTTTTGTGTTTTATACTTTTGGAAGTTTGGTTTTTCATGTTGATTTTAAAGTGACCTTTTCCATGTTTGTAATGTACTAACTCGTTTTTTCCTCACAGCAGGTCAACTCGTGTGTGGTTGCAACATAACAGATCCATTGAGTACATTTTTGAGAAAGGGACATCTGTTGCACCACAGGGCGGGAGGAGGGTGCGGAGCACGATACATTTTCTCTCTTCGGTAAGCATTTTTTTGTGTTTTATACTTTTGGAAGTTTGGTTTTTCATGTTGATTTTAAAGTGACATTTTCCATGTTTGTAATGTACTAACTCGTTCTTTCCTCACAGCAGGTCAACTCGTGTGTGGTTGCAACATAACAGTCCCATTGAGTACATTTTTGAGAAAGGGACATCAGTTGCACCACAGGGCGGGAGGAGGGTGCGGAGCACGATACATTTTCTCTCTTCGGTAAGCATTTTTTTGTGTTTTATACTTTTGGAAGTTTGGTTTTTCATGTTGATTTTAAAGTTACCTTTTCCATGTTTGTAATGTACTAACTCGTTTTTTCCTCACAGCAGGTCAACTCGTGTGTGGTTGCAACGCAACAGTCCCATTGAGTACATTTTTGAGAAAGGGACATCAGTTGCTCCACAGGGCGGGCGGAGGGTGACAAGCACGATACATTTTCTCTCTTCGGTAAGCATTTTTTTGTGTTTTATACTTTTGGAAGTTTGGTTTTTCATGTTGATTTTAAAGTGACCTTTTCCATGTTTGTAATGTACTAACTCGTTTTTTCCTCACAGCAGGTCAACTTGTGTGTGGTTGCAACATTACGGTCCCATTGAGTACATTTTTGAGAAAGGGACATCAGTTGCACCACAGGGCGCGAGGAGGGTGCTGAGCACGATACATTTTCTCTCTTCGGTAAGAATTTTTTTGTGTTTTATACTTTTGGAAGTTTGGTTTTTCATGTTGATTTTAAAGTGACCTTTTCCATGTTTGTAATGTATTAACTCGTTTTTTCCTCACAGCAGGTCAACTCGTGTGTGGTTGCAACATTACGGTCCCATTGAGTACATTTTTGAGAAAGTGACATCAGTTGCACCACAGGGCGGGAGGAGGGTACGGAGCACGATACATTTTCTCTCTTCGGTAAGCATTTCTTTGTGTTTTATACTTTTGGAAGTTTGGTTTCTCATGTTGATTTTAAAGTGACCTTTTCCATGTTTGTAATGTACTAACTCGTTTTTTCCTCACAGCAGGTCAACTCGTGCGTGGTTGCAACATAACAGTCCCATTGAGTACATTTTTGAGAAAGGGACATCAGTTGCACCACAGGGCGGGAGGAGGGTGACGAGCACGATACATTTTCTCTCTTCGGTAAGCATTTTTTTGTGTTTTATACTTTTGGATGTTTGGTTTTTCATGTTCATTTTAAAGTGACCTTCTCCATGTTTGTAATGTACTAACTCGTTTTTTCCTCACAGCAGGTCAACTCGTGTGTGGTTGCAACATAACAGATCCATTGAGTACATTTTTGAGAAAGGGACATCTGTTGCACCACAGGGCGGGAGGAGGGTGCGGAGCACGATACATTTTCTCTCTTCGGTAAGCATTTTTTTGTGTTTTATACTTTTGGATGTTTGGTTTTTCATGTTCATTTTAAAGTGACCTTCTCCATGTTTGTAATGTACTAACTCGTTTTTTCCTCACAGCAGGTCAACTCGTGTGTGGTTGCAACATAACAGATCCATTGAGTACATTTTTGAGAAAGGGATATCAGTTGCACCATAGGGCGGGAGGAGGGTGAAGAGCACGATACATTTTCTCTCTTCGGTAAGCATTTTTTTGTGTTTTATACTTTTGGAAGTTTGGTTTTTCATGTTGATTTTAAAGTGACCTTTTCCATGTTTGTAATGTACTAACTCGTTTTTTCCTCACAGCAGGTCAACTCGTGCGTGGTTGCAACATAACAGTCCCATTGAGTACATTTTTGAGAAAGGGACATCAGTTGCACCACAGGGCGGGAGGAGGGTGACGAGCACGATACATTTTCTCTCTTCGGTAAGCATTTTTTTGTGTTTTATACTTTTGGATGTTTGGTTTTTCATGTTCATTTTAAAGTGACCTTCTCCATGTTTGTAATGTACTAACTCGTTTTTTCCTCACAGCAGGTCAACTCGTGTGTGGTTGCAACATAACAGATCCATTGAGTACATTTTTGAGAAAGGGACATCTGTTGCACCACAGGGCGGGAGGAGGGTGCGGAGCACGATACATTTTCTCTCTTCGGTAAGCATTTTTTTGTGTTTTATACTTTTGGAAGTTTGGTTTTTCATGTTGATTTTAAAGTGACCTTTTCCATGTTTGTAATGTACTAACTCGTTCTTTCCTCACAGCAGGTCAACTCGTGTGTGGTTGCAACATAACAGTCCCATTGAGTACATTTTTGAGAAAGGGCATCAGTTGCACCACAGGGCGGGAGGAGGGTGACGAGCACGATACATTTTCTCTCTTCGGTAAGCATTTTTATGTGTTTTATACTTTTGGATGTTTGGTTTTTCATGTTCATTTTAAAGTGACCTTCTCCATGTTTGTAATGTACTAACTCGTTTTTTCCTCACAGCAGGTCAACTCGTGTGTAGTTGCAACATAACCGTCGCATTGAGTACATTTTTGAGAAAGGGACATCAGTTGCACCACAGGGCGGGAGGAGGGTGCGGAGCACGATACATTTTCTCTCTTCGGTAAGCATTTTTTTGTGTTTTATACTTTTGGAAGTTTGGTTTTTCATGTTGATTTTAAAGTGACCTTCTCCATGTTTGTAATGTACTAACTCGTTTTTTCCTCACAGCAGGTCAACTCGTGTGTGGTTGCAACATAACAGTCCCATTGAGTACATTTTTGAGAAAGGGACATCAGTTGCACCACAGGGCGGGAGGAGGGTGCGGAGCACGATACATTTTCTCTCTTCGGTAAGCATTCTTTTGTGTTTTATACTTTTGGAAGTTTGGTTTTTCATGTTGATTTTAAAGTGACCTTTTCCATGTTTGTAATGTACTAACTCGTTTTTTCCTCACAGCAGGTCAACTCGTGTGTGGTTGCAACATAACAGATCCATTGAGTACATTTTTGAGAAAGGGACATCTGTTGCACCACAGGGCGGGAGGAGGGTGCGGAGCACGATACATTTTCTCTCTTCGGTAAGCATTTTTTTGTGTTTTATACTTTTGGAAGTTTGGTTTTTCATGTTGATTTTAAAGTGACCTTTTCCATGTTTGTAATGTACTAACTCGTTTTTTCCTCACAGCAGGTCAACTTGTGTGTGGTTGCAACATTACGGTCCCATTGAGTACATTTTTGAGAAAGGGACATCAGTTGCACCACAGGGCGCGAGGAGGGTGCGGAGCACGATACATTTTCTCTCTTCGGTAAGAATTTTTTTGTGTTTTATACTTTTGGAAGTTTGGTTTTTCATGTTGATTTTAAAGTGACCTTTTCCATGTTTGTAATGTATTAACTCGTTTTTTCCTCACAGCAGGTCAACTCGTGTGTGGTTGCAACATTACGGTCCCATTGAGTACATTTTTGAGAAAGTGACATCAGTTGCACCACAGGGCGGGAGGAGGGTACGGAGCACGATACATTTTCTCTCTTCGGTAAGCATTTCTTTGTGTTTTATACTTTTGGAAGTTTGGTTTCTCATGTTGATTTTAAAGTGACCTTTTCCATGTTTGTAATGTACTAACTCGTTCTTACCTCACAGCAGGTCAACTCGTGTGTGGTTGCAACATAACAGGCCCATTGAGTACATTTTTGAGAAAGGGACATCAGTTGCACCACAGGGCGGGAGGAGGGTGCGGAGCACGATACATTTTCTCTCTTCGGTAAGCATTTTTTTGTGTTTTATACTTTTGGAAGTTTGGTTTTTCATGTTGATTTTAAAGTGACCTTTTCCATGTTTGTAATGTACTAACTCGTTTTTTCCTCACAGCAGGTCAACTTGTGTGTGGTTGCAACATTACGGTCCCATTGAGTACATTTTTGAGAAAGGGACATCAGTTGCACCACAGGGCGCGAGGAGGGTGCGGAGCACGATACATTTTCTCTCTTCGGTAAGAATTTTTTTGTGTTTTATACTTTTGGAAGTTTGGTTTTTCATGTTGATTTTAAAGTGACCTTTTCCATGTTTGTAATGTATTAACTCGTTTTTTCCTCACAGCAGGTCAACTCGTGTGTGGTTGCAACATTACGGTCCCATTGAGTACATTTTTGAGAAAGTGACATCAGTTGCACCACAGGACGGGAGGAGGGTGACGAGCACGATACATTTTCTCTCTTCAGTAAGCATTTTTTTGTGTTTTATACTTTTGGAAGTTTGGTTTTTCATGTTGATTTTAAAGTGACCTTTTCCATGTTTGTAATGTACTAACTCGTTTTTTCCTCACAGCAGGTCAACTCGTGTGTGGTTGCAACATAACAGTCCCATTGAGTACATTTTTGAGAAAGGGACATCAGTTGCACCACAGGGCGGGAGGAGGGTGTCGAGCACGATACATTTTCTCTCTTCGGTAAGCATTTTTTTGTGTTTTATACTTTTGGAAGTTTGGTTTTTCATGTTGATTTTAAAGTGACCTTTTCCATGTTTGTAATGTACTAACTCGTTTTTTCCTCACAGCAGGTCAACTCGTGTGTGGTTGCAACATAACAGTCCCATTGAGTACATTTTTGAGAAAGGGACATCAGTTGCACCACAGGGCGGGAGGAGGGTGACGAGCACGATACATTTTCTCTCTTCGGTAAGCATTTTTTTGTGTTTTATACTATTGGAAGTTAAGTTTTTCATGTTGATTTTAAAGTGACCTTTTCCATGTTTGTAATGTACTAACTCGTTTTTTCCTCACAGCAGGTCAACTCGTGTGTGGTTGCAACATAACAGTCCAATTGAGTACATTTTTGAGAAAGAGACATCATTTGCACCACAGGGCGGGAGGAGGGTGACGAGCACGATACATTTTCTCTCTTCGGTAAGCATTTTTTTGTGTTTTATACTTTTGGAAGTTTGGTTTTTCATGTTGATTTGAAAATGACCTTTTCCATGTTTGTAATGTACTAACTCGTTTTTTCCTCACAGCAGGTCAACTCGTGTGTGGTTGCAACATAACAGTCCCATTGAGTACATTTTTGAGAAAGGGACATCAGTTGCACCACAGGGCGGGAGGAGGGTGACGAGCACAATACATTTCCTCTCTTCGGTAAGAATTTTTTTGTGTTTTATACTTTTGGAAGTTTGGTTTTTCATGTTGATTTTAAAGTGACCTTTTCCATGTTTGTAATGTACTAACTCGTTTTTTCCTCACAGCAGGTCAACTCGTGTGTGGTTGCAACATAACAGTCCCATTGAGTACATTTTTGAGAAAGGGACATCAGTTGCACCACAGGGCGGGAGGAGGGTGATGAGCACGATACATTTTCTCTCTTCGGTAAGCATTTTTTTGTGTTTTATACTTTTGGAAGTTTGGTTTTTCATGTTGATTTTAAAGTGACCTTTTCCATGTTTGTAATGTACTAACTAGTTTTTTCCTCACAGCAGGTCAACTCGTGTGTGGTTGCAACATAACAGTCCCATTGAGTACATTTTTGAGAAAGGGACATCAGTTGCACCACAGGGCGGGAGGAGGGTGACGAGCATGATACGTTTTCTCTCTTCGTAAGCATTTCTTTGTGTTTTATACTTTTGGAAGTTTGGTTTTTCATGTTGATTTTAAAGTGATCTTTTCCATGTTTGTAATGTACTAACTCGTTTTTTTCTCACAGCAGGTCAACTCGTGTGTGGTGTCAACATAACAGTCCCATTGAGTACATTTTTGAGAAAGGGACATCAGTTGCACCACAGGGCGGGAGGAGGGTGATGAGCACGATACATTTTCTCTCTTCGGTAAGCATTTTTTTGTGTTTTACACTTTTGGAAGTTTGGTTTTTCATGTTGATTTTAAAGTTACCTTTTCCATGTTTGTAATGTACTAACTCGTTTTTTCCTCACAGCAGGTCAACTAGTGTGTGGTTGCAACATAACAGTCCAATTGAGTACATTTTTGAGAAAGGGACATCAGTTGCACCACAGGGCGGGAGGAGGGTGCGGAGCACGATACATTTTCTCTCTTCGGTAAGCATTTTTCTGTGTTTTATACTTTTGGAAGTTTGGTTTTTCATGTTGATTTTAAAGTTACCTTTTCCATGTTTTTTTAATGTACTAACTCGTTTTTTCCTCACAGCAGGTTAACTCGTGTGTGGTTGCAACATAACAGTCCCATTGAGTACATTTTTGAGAAAGGGACATCAGTTGCTCCACAGGGCGGGAGGAGGGTGACAAGCACGATACATTTTCTCTCTTCGGTAAGCATTTTTTTGTGTTTTATACTTTTGGAAGTTTGGTTTTTCATGTTGATTTTAAAGTGACCTTTTCCATGTTTGTAATGTACTAACTCGTTTTTTCCTCACAGCAGGTCAACTTGTGTGTGGTTGCAACATTACGGTCCCATTGAGTACATTTTTGAGAAAGAGACATCAGTTGCACCACAGGGCGGGAGGAGGGTGCAGAGCACGATACATTTTCTCTCTTCGGTAAGAATTTTTTTGTGTTTTATACTTTTGGAAGTTTGGTTTTTCATGTTGATTTTAAAGTGACCTTTTCCATGTTTGTAATGTATTAACTTGTTTTTTCCTCACAGCAGGTCAACTCGTGTGTGGTTGCAACATTACGGTCCCATTGAGTACATTTTTGAGAAAGTGACATCAGTGCACCACAGGACGGGAGGAGGGTGCGGAGCACGATACATTTTCTCTCTTCGGTAAGCATTTTTTTGTGTTTTATACTTTTGGAAGTTTGGTTTTTCATGTTGATTTTAAAGTGACCTTTTCCATGTTTGTAATGTACTAACTCGTTCTTTCCTCACAGCAGGTCAACTCGTGTGTGGTTGCAACATAACAGTCCCATTGAGTACATTTTTGAGAAAGGGACATCAGTTGCACCATAGGGCGGGAGGAGGGTGAAGAGCACGATACATTTTCTCTCTTCGGTAAGCATTTTTTTGTGTTTTATACTTTTGGAAGTTTGGTTTTTCATGTTGATTTTAAAGTGACCTTTTCCATGTTTGTAATGTACTAACTCGTTTTTTCCTCACAGCAGGTCAACTCGTGTGTGGTTGCAACATAACAGTCCCATTGAGTACAATTTTGAGAAAGGGACATCAGTTGCACCACAGGACGGAAGGAGGGTGACGAGCACGATACATTTTCTCTCTTCAGTAAGCATTTTTTTGTGTTTTATACTTTTGGAAGTTTGGTTTTTCATGTTGATTTTAAAGTGACCTTTTCCATGTTTGTAATGTACTAACTCGTTTTTTCCTCACAGCAGGTCAACTCGTGTGCGGTTGCAACATAACAGTCCCATTGAGTACATTTTTGAGAAAGGGACATCAGTTGCACCACAGGGCGGGAGGAGGGTGTCGAGCACGATACATTTTCTCTCTTCGGTAAGCATTTTTTTGTGTTTTATACTTTTGGAAGTTTGGTTTTTCATGTTGATTTTAAAGTGACCTTTTCCATGTTTGTAATGTACTAACTCGTTTTTTCCTCACAGCAGGTCAACTCGTGTGTGGTTGCAACATAACAGTCCCATTGAGTACATTTGTGAGAAAGGGACATCAGTTGCTCCACAGGGCGGGAGGAGGGTGACGAGCACGATACATTTTCTCTCTTCGGTAAGCATTTTTTTGTGTTTTATACTATTGGAAGTTTAGTTTTTCATGTTGATTTTAAAGTGACCTTTTCCATGTTTGTAATGTACTAACTCGTTTTTTCCTCACAGCAGGTCAACTCGTGTGTGGTTGCAACATAACAGTCCAATTGAGTACATTTTTGAGAAAGAGACATCATTTGCACCACAGGGCGGGAGGAGGGTGACGAGCACGATACATTTTCTCTCTTCGGTTAGCATTTTTTTATGTTTTATACTTTTGGAAGTTTGGTTTTTCATGTTGATTTGAAAATGACCTTTTCCATGTTTGTAATGTACTAACTCGTTTTTTCCTCACAGCAGGTCAACTCGTGTGTGGTTGCAACATAACAGTCCCATTGAGTACATTTTTGAGAAAGGGACATCAGTTGCACCACAGGGCGGGAGGAGGGTGACGAGCACGATACATTTCCTCTCTTCGGTAAGCATTTTTTTGTGTTTTATACTTTTGGAAGTTTGGTTTTTCATGTTGATTTTAAAGTGACCTTTTCCATGTTTGTAATGTACTAACTAGTTTTTTCCTCACAGCAGGTCAACTCGTGTGTGGTTGCAACATAACAGTCCCATTGAGTACATTTTTGAGAAAGGGACATCAGTTGCACCACAGGGCGGGAGGAGGGTGACGAGCACGATACATTTTCTCTCTTCGTAAGCATTTCTTTGTGTTTTATACTTTTGGAAGTTTGGTTTTTCATGTTGATTTTAAAGTGATCTTTTCCATGTTTGTAATGTACTAACTCGTTTTTTCCTCACAGCAGGTCAACTCGTGTGTGGTTGCAACATAACAGTCCCATTGAGTACATTTTTGAGAAAGGGACATCAGTTGCACCACAGGGCGGGAGGAGGGTGATGAGCACGATACATTTTCTCTCTTCGGTAAGCATTTTTTTGTGTTTTACACTTTTGGAAGTTTGGTTTTTCATGTTGATTTTAAAGTTACCTTTTCCATGTTTGTAATGTACTAACTCGTTTTTTCCTCACAGCAGGTCAACTCGTGTGTGGTTGCAACATAACAGTCCCATTGAGTACATTTTTGAGAAAGGGACATCAGTTGCACCACAGGGCGGGAGGAGGGTGCGGAGCACGATACATTTTCTCTCTTCGGTAAGCATTTTTTTGTGTTTTATACTTTTGGAAGTTTGGTTTTTCATGTTGATTTTAAAGTTACCTTTTCCATGTTTGTAATGTACTAACTCGTTTTTTCCTCACAGCAGGTTAACTCGTGTGTGGTTGCAACATAACAGTCCCATTGAGTACATTTTTGAGAAAGGGACATCAGTTGCTCCACAGGGCGGGAGGAGGGTGACAAGCACGATACATTTTCTCTCTTCGGTAAGCATTTTTTTGTGTTTTATACTTTTGGAAGTTTGGTTTTTCATGTTGATTTTAAAGTGACCTTTTCCATGTTTGTAATGTACTAACTCGTTTTTTCCTCACAGCAGGTCAACTTGTGTGTGGTTGCAACATTACGGTCCCATTGAGTACATTTTTGAGAAAGAGACATCAGTTGCACCACAGGGCGGGAGGAGGGTGCAGAGCACGATACATTTTCTCTCTTCGGTAAGAATTTTTTTGTGTTTTATACTTTTGGAAGTTTGGTTTTTCATGTTGATTTTAAAGAGACCTTTTCCATGTTTGTAATGTATTAACTCGTTTTTTCCTCACAGCAGGTCAACTCGTGTGTGGTTGCAACATTACGGTCCCATTGAGTACATTTTTGAGAAAGTGACATCAGTGCACCACAGGGCGGGAGGAGGGTGCGGAGCACGATACATTTTCTCTCTTCGGTAAGCATTTTTTTGTGTTTTATACTTTTGGAAGTTTGGTTTTTCATGTTGATTTTAAAGTGACCTTTTCCATGTTTGTAATGTACTAACTCGTTCTTTCCTCACAGCAGGTCAACTCGTGTGTGGTTGCAACATAACAGTCCCATTGAGTACATTTTTGAGAAAGGGACATCAGTGCACCACAGGGCGGGAGGAGGGTGCGGAGCACGATACATTTTCTCTCTTCGGTAAGCATTTTTTTGTGTTTTATACTTTTGGAAGTTTGGTTTTTCATGTTGATTTTAAAGTGACCTTTTCCATGTTTGTAATGTACTAACTCGTTTTTTCCTCACAGCAGGTCAACTCGTGTGTGGTTGCAACATAACAGTCCCATTGAGTACAATTTTGAGAAAGGGACATCAGTTGCACCACAGGACGGGAGGAGGGTGACGAGCACGATACATTTTCTCTCTTCAGTAAGCATTTTTTTGTGTTTTATACTTTTGGAAGTTTGGTTTTTCATGTTGATTTTAAAGTGACCTTTTCCATGTTTGTAATGTACTAACTCGTTTTTTCCTCACAGCAGGTCAACTCGTGTGCGGTTGCAACATAACAGTCCCATTGAGTACATTTTTGAGAAAGGGACATCAGTTGCACCACAGGGCGGGAGGAGGGTGTCGAGCACGATACATTTTCTCTCTTCGGTAAGCATTTTTTTGTGTTTTATACTTTTGGAAGTTTGGTTTTTCATGTTGATTTTAAAGTGACCTTTTCCATGTTTGTAATGTACTAACTCGTTTTTTCCTCACAGCAGGTCAACTCGTGTGTGGTTGCAACATAACAGTCCCATTGAGTACATTTTTGAGAAAGGGACATCAGTTGCTCCACAGGACGGGAGGAGGGTGACGAGCACGATACATTTTCTCTCTTCGGTAAGCATTTTTTTGTGTTTTATACTATTGGAAGTTTAGTTTTTCATGTTGATTTTAAAGTGACCTTTTCCATGTTTGTAATGTACTAACTCGTTTTTTCCTCACAGCAGGTCAACTCGTGTGTGGTTGCAACATAACAGTCCAATTGAGTACATTTTTGAGAAAGAGACATCATTTGCACCACAGGGCGGGAGGAGGGTGACGAGCACGATACATTTTCTCTCTTCGGTTAGCATTTTTTTGTGTTTTATACTTTTGGAAGTTTGGTTTTTCATGTTGATTTGAAAATGACCTTTTCCATGTTTGTAATGTACTAACTCGTTTTTTCCTCACAGCAGGTCAACTCGTGTGTGGTTGCAACATAACAGTCCCATTGAGTACATTTTTGAGAAAGGGACATCAGTTGCACCACAGGGCGGGAGGAGGGTGACGAGCACGATACATTTCCTCTCTTCGGTAAGCATTTTTTTGTGTTTTATACTTTTGGAAGTTTGGTTTTTCATGTTGATTTTAAAGTGACATTTTCCATGTTTGTAATGTACTAACTCGTTTTTTCCTCACAGCAGGTCAACTCGTGTGTGGTTGCAACATAACAGTCCCATTGAGTACATTTTTGAGAAAGGGACATCAGTTGCTCCACAGGGCGGGAGGAGGGTGACGAGCACGATACATTTTCTCTCTTCGGTAAGCATTTTTTTGTGTTTTATACTATTGGAAGTTTAGTTTTTCATGTTGATTTTAAAGTGACCTTTTCCATGTTTGTAATGTACTAACTCGTTTTTTCCTCACAGCAGGTCAACTCGTGTGTGGTTGCAACATAACAGTCCAATTGAGTACATTTTTGAGAAAGAGACATCATTTGCACCACAGGGCGGGAGGAGGGTGACGAGCACGATACATTTTCTCTCTTCGGTTAGCATTTTTTTGTGTTTTATACTTTTGGAAGTTTGGTTTTTCATGTTGATTTGAAAATGACCTTTTCCATGTTTGTAATGTACTAACTCGTTTTTTCCTCACAGCAGGTCAACTCATGTGTGGTTGCAACATAACAGTCCCATTGAGTACATTTTTGAGAAAGGGACATCAGTTGCACCACAGGGCGGGAGGAGGGTGACGAGCACGATACATTTCCTCTCTTCGGTAAGCATTTTTTTGTGTTTTATACTTTTGGAAGTTTGGTTTTTCATGTTGATTTTAAAGTGACCTTTTCCATGTTTGTAATGTACTAACTCGTTTTTTCCTCACAGCAGGTCAACTCGTGTGTGGTTGCAACATAACAGTCCCATTGAGTACATTTTTGAGAAAGGGACATCAGTTGCACCACAGGGCGGGAGGAGGGTGATGAGCACGATACATTTTCTCTCTTCGGTAAGCATTTTTTTGTGTTTTATACTTTTGGAAGTTTGGTTTTTCATGTTGATTTTAAAGTGACCTTTTCCATGTTTGTAATGTACTAACTAGTTTTTTCCTCACAGCAGGTCAACTCGTGTGTGGTTGCAACATAACAGTCCCATTGAGTACATTTTTGAGAAAGAGACATCAGTTGCACCACAGGGCGGGAGGAGGGTGACGAGCACGATACATTTTCTCTCTTCGTAAGCATTTTTTTGTGTTTTATACTTTTGGAAGTTTGGTTTTTCATGTTGATTTTAAAGTGATCTTTTCCATGTTTGTAATGTACTAACTCGTTTTTTCCTCACAAGAGGTCAACTCGTGTGTGGTTGCAACATAACAGTCCCATTGAGTACATTTTTGAGAAAGGGACATCAGTTGCACCACAGGGCGGGACGAGGGTGATGAGCACGATACATTTTCTCTCTTCGGTAAGCATTTTTTTGTGTTTTATACTTTTGGAAGTTTGGTTTTTCATGTTGATTTTAAAGTGACCTTTTCCATGTTTGTAATGTACTAACTCGTTTTTTCCTCACAGCAGGTCAACTCGTGTGTGGTTGCAACATAACAGTCCCATTGAGTACATTTTTGAGAAAGGGACATCAGTTGCACCACAGGGCGGGAGGAGGGTGACGAGCACGATACATTTTCTCTCTTCGGTAAGCATTTTTTTGTGTTTTATACTTTTGGAAGTTTGGTTTTTCATGTTGATTTGAAAATGACCTTTTCCATGTTTGTAATGTACTAACTCGTTTTTTCCTCACAGCAGGTCAACTCGTGTGTGGTTGCAACATAACAGTCCCATTGAGTACATTTTTGAGAAAGGGACATCAGTTGCACCACAGGGCGGGAGGAGGGTGACGAGCACGATACATTTTCTCTCTTCGGTAAGCATTTTTTTGTGTTTTATACTTTTGGAAGTTTGGTTTTTCATGTTGATTTTAAAGTGACCTTTTCCATGTTTGTAAGGTACTAACACGTTTTGTCCTCAAAGCAGGTCAACTCGTGTGTGGTTGCAACATAACAGTCCCATTGAGTACATTTTTGAGAAAGGGACATCAGTTGCAGCACAGGGCGGGAGGAGGGTGATGAGCACGATACATTTTCTCTCTTCGGTAAGCATTTTTTTTTGTTTTATACTTTTGGAAGTTTGGTTTTTCATGTTGATTTTAAAGTGACCTTTTCCATGTTTGTAATGTACTAACTAGTTTTTTCCTCACAGCAGGTCAACTCGTGTGTGGTTGCAACATAACAGTCCCATTGAGTACATTTTTGAGAAAGGGACATCAGTTGCACCACAGGGCGGGAGGAGGGTGCGGAGCACGATACATTTTCTCTCTTCGGTAAGCATTTTTTTGTGTTTTATACTTTTGGAAGTTTGGTTTTTCATGTTGATTTTAAAGTTACCTTTTCCATGTTTGTAATGTACTAACTCGTTTTTTCCTTACAGCAGGATAACTCATGTGTGGTTGCAACATAACAGTCCCATTGAGTACATTTTTGAGAAAGGGACATCAGTTGCTCCACAGGGCGGGAGGAGGGTGACAAGCACGATACATTTTCTCTCTTCGGTAAGCATTTTTTTGTGTTTTATACTTTTGGAAGTTTGGTTTTTCATGTTGATTTTAAAGTGACCTTTTCCATGTTTGTAATGTACTAACTCGTTTTTTCCTCACAGCAGGTCAACTTGTGTGTGGTTGCAACATTACGGTCCCATTGAGTACATTTTTGAGAAAGGGACATCAGTTGCACCACAGGGCGGGAGGAGGGTGCGGAGCACGATACATTTTCTCTCTTCGGTAAGAATTTTTTTGTGTTTTATACTTTTGGAAGTTAGGTTTTTCATGTTGATTTTAAAGTGACCTTTTCCATGTTTGTAATGTATTAACTCGTTTTTTCCTCACAGCAGGTCAACTCGTGTGTGGTTGCAAAATAACAGTCCCATTGAGTACATTTTTGAGAAAGGGACATCAGTTGCACCACAGGGCGGGAGGAGGGTGACGAGCACGATACATTTTCTCTCTTCGTAAGCATTTCTTTGTGTTTTATACTTTTGGAAGTTTGGTTTTTCATGTTGATTTTAAAGTGATCTTTTCCATGTTTGTAATGTACTAACTCGTTTTTTCCTCACAGCAGGTCAACTCGTGTGTGGTTGCAACATAACAGTCCCATTGAGTACATTTTTGAGAAAGGGACATCAGTTGC
The DNA here is from genome assembly GCF_023864345.2 of Schistocerca serialis cubense. Lineage (NCBI taxonomy): Eukaryota > Metazoa > Arthropoda > Insecta > Orthoptera > Acrididae > Schistocerca > Schistocerca serialis. Next base: position 104,172,900 of record NC_064647.1, read on the forward strand.
ACCACAGGGCGGGAGGAGGGTGATGAGCACGATACATTTTCTCTCTTCGGTAAGCATTTTTTTGTGTTTTACACTTTTGGAAGTTTGGTTTTTCATGTTGATATTAAAGTTACCTTTTCCATGTTTGTAATGTACTAACTCGTTTTTTCCTCACAGCAGGTCAACTCGTGTGTGGTTGCAACATAACAGTCCCATTGAGTACATTTTTGAGAAAGGGACATCAGTTGCACCACAGGGCGGGAGGAGAGTGCGGAGCACGATACATTTTCTCTCTTCGGTAAGCATTTTTTTGTGTTTTATACTTTAGGAAGTTTGGTTTTTCATGTTGATTTTAAAGTTACCTTTTCCATGTTTGTAATGTACTAACTCGTTTTTTCCTCACAGCAGGTTAACTCGTGTGTGGTTGCAACATAACAGTCCCATTGAGTACATTTTTGAGAATGGGACATCAGTTGCTCCACAGGGCGGGAGGAGGGTGACAAGCACGATACATTTTCTCTCTTCGGTAAGCATTTTTTTGTGTTTTACACTTATGGAAGTTTGGTTTTTCATGTTGATATTAAAGTTACCTTTTCCATGTATGTAATGTACTAACTCGTTTTTTCCTCACAGCAGGTCAACTCGTGTGTGGTTGCAACATAACAGTCCCATTGAGTACATTTTTGAGAAAGGGACATCAGTTGCACCACAGGGCGGGAGGAGGGTGCGGAGCACGATACATTTTCTCTCTTCGGTAAGCATTTTTTTGTGTTTTATACTTTTGGAAGTTTGGTTTTTCATGTTGATTTTAAAGTTACCTTTTCCATGTTTGTAATGTACTAACTCGTTTTTTCCTCACAGCAGGTTAACTCGTGTGTGGTTGCAACATAACAGTCCCATTGAGTACATTTTTGAGAAAGTGACATCAGTGCACCACAGGGCGGGAGGAGGGTGCGGAGCACGATACATTTTCTCTCTTTGGTAAGCATTTTTTTGTGTTTTATACTTTTGGAAGTTTGGTTTTTCATGTTGATTTTAAAGTGACCTTTTCCATGTTTGTAATATACTAACTCGTTCTTTCCTCACAGCAGGTCAACTCGTGTGTGGTTGCAACATAACAGTCCCATTGAGTACATTTTTGAGAAAGGGACATCAGTTGCTCCACAGGGCGGGAGGAGGGTGACGAGCACGATACATTTTCTCTCTTCGGTAAGCATTTTTTTGTGTTTTATACTATTGGAAGTTTGGTTTTTCATGTTGATTTTAAAGTGACCTTTTCCATGTTTGTAATGTACTAACTCGTTTTTTCCTCACAGCAGGTCAACTCGTGTGTGGTTGCAACATAACAGTCCCATTGAGTACATTTTTGAGAAAGGGACATCAGTTGCTCCACAGGGCGGGGAGGAGGGTGACGAGCACGATACATTTTCTCTCTTCGGTAAGCATTTTTTTGTGTTTTATACTTTTGGAAGTTTGGTTTTTCATGTTGATTTTAAAGTGACCTTTTCCATGTTTGTAATGTACTAACTCGTTTTTTCCTCACAGCAGGTCAACTCGTGTGTGGTTGCAACATAACAGTCCCATTGAGTACATTTTTGAGAAAGGGACATCAGTTGCTCCACAGGGCGGGAGGAGGGTGACGAGCACGATACATTTTCTCTCTTCGGTAAGCATTTTTTTGTGTTTTATACTATTGGAAGTTTAGTTTTTCATGTTGATTTTAAAGTGACCTTTTCCATGTTTGTAATGTACTAACTCGATTTTCCTCACAGCAGGTCAACTCGTGTGTGGTTGCAACATAACAGTCCAATTGAGTACATTTTTGAGAAAGAGACATCATTTGCACCACAGGGCGGGAGGAGGGTGACGAGCACGATACATTTTCTCTCTTCGGTTAGCATTTTTTTGTGTTTTATACTTTTGGAAGTTTGGTTTTTCATGTTGATTTGAAAATGACCTTTTCCATGTTTGTAATGTACTAACTCGTTTTTTCCTCACAGCAGGTCAACTCGTGTGTGGTTGCAACATAACAGTCCCATTGAGTTCATTTTTGAGAAAGGGACATCAGTTGCACCACAGGGCGGGAGGAGGGTGCGGAGCACGATACATTTTCTCTCTTCGGTAAGCATTTTTTTGTGTTTTATACTTTTGGAAGTTTGGTTTTTCATGTTGATTTGAAAGTTACCTTTTCCATGTTTGTAATGTACTAACTCGTTTTTTCCTCACAGCAGGTTAACTCGTGTGTGGTTGCAACATAACAGTCCCATTGAGTACATTTTTGAGAAAGGGACATCAGTTGCTCCACAGGGCGGGAGGAGGGTGACAAGCACGATACATTTTCTCTCTTCGGTAAGCATTTTTTTGTGTTTTACACTTATGGAAGTTTGGTTTTTCATGTTGATATTAAAGTTACCTTTTCCATGTATGTAATGTACTAACTCGTTTTTTCCTCACAGCAGGTCAACTCGTGTGTGGTTGCAACATAACAGTCCCATTGAGTACATTTTTGAGAAAGGGACATCAGTTGCACCACAGGGCGGGAGGAGGGTGCGGAGCACGATACATTTTCTCTCTTCGGTAAGCATTTTTTTGTGTTTTATACTTTTGGAAGTTTGGTTTTTCATGTTGATTTTAAAGTGACCTTTTCCATGTTTGTAATGTACTAACTCGTTTTTTCCTCACAGCAGGTCAACTCGTGTGTGGTTGCAACATAACAGTCCCATTGAGTACATTTTTGAGAAAGGGACATCAGTTGCTCCACAGGGCGGGAGGAGGGTGACGAGCACGATACATTTTCTCTCTTCGGTAAGCATTTTTTTGTGTTTTATACTATTGGAAGTTTAGTTTTTCATGTTGATTTTAAAGTGACCTTTTCCATGTTTGTAATGTACTAACTCGATTTTCCTCACAGCAGGTCAACTCGTGTGTGGTTGCAACATAACAGTCCAATTGAGTACATTTTTGAGAAAGAGACATCATTTGCACCACAGGGCGGGAGGAGGGTGACGAGCACGATACATTTTCTCTCTTCGGTTAGCATTTTTTTGTGTTTTATACTTTTGGAAGTTTGGTTTTTCATGTTGATTTGAAAATGACCTTTTCCGTGTTTGTAATGTACTAACTCGTTTTTTCCTCACAGCAGGTCAACTCGTGTGTGGTTGCAACATAACAGTCCCATTGAGTACATTTTTGAGAAAGGGACATCAGTTGCACCACAGGGCGGGAGGAGGGTGACGAGCACGATACATTTCCTCTCTTCGGTAAGCATTTTTTTGTGTTTTATACTTTTGGAAGTTTGGTTTTTCATGTTGATTTTAAAGTGACCTTTTCCATGTTTGTAATGTACTAACTCGTTTTTTCCTCACAGCAGGTCAACTCGTGTGTGGTTGCAACATAACAGTCCCATTGAGTACATTTTTGAGAAAGGGACATCAGTTGCACCACAGGGCGGGAGGAGGGTGATGAGCACGATACATTTTCTCTCTTCGGTAAGCATTTTTTTGTGTTTTATACTTTTGGAAGTTTGGTTTTTCATGTTGATTTTAAAGTGACCTTTTCCATGTTTGTAATGTACTAACTAGTTTTTTCCTCACAGCAGGTCAACTCGTGTGTGGTTGCAACATAACAGTCCCATTGAGTACATTTTTGAGAAAGGGACATCAGTTGCACCACAGGGCGGGAGGAGGGTGACGAGCACGATACATTTTCTCTCTTCGTAAGCATTTTTTTGTGTGTTATGCTTTTCGAAGTTTGGTTTTTCATGTTGATTTTAAAGTGATCTTTTCCATGTTTGTAATGTACTAACTCGTTTTTTCCTCACAGCAGGTCAACTCGTGTGTGGTTGCAACATAACAGTCCCATTGAGTACATTTTTGAGAAAGGGACATCAGTTGCACCACAGGGCGGGAGGAGGGTGATGAGCACGATACATTTTCTCTCTTCGGTAAGCACTTTTTGGGTTTTATACTTTTGGAAGTTTGGTTTTTCATGTTGATTTTAAAGTTACCTTTTCCATGTTTGTAAGGTACTAACACGTTTTGTCCTCAAAGCAGGTCAACTCGTGTGTGGTTGCAACATAACAGTCCCATTGAGTACATTTTTGAGAAAGGGACATCAGTTGCACCACAGGGCGGGAGGAGGGTGATGAGCACGATACATTTTCTCTCTTCGGTAAGCATTTTTTTGTGTTTTATACTTTTGGAAGTTTGGTTTTTCATGTTGATTTTAAAGTGACCTTTTCCATGTTTGTAATGTACTAACTAGTTTTTTCCTCACAGCAGGTCAACTCGTGTGTGGTTGCAACATAACAGTCCCATTGAGTACATTTTTGAGAAAGGGACATCAGTTGCACCACAGGGCGGGAGGAGGGTGCGGAGCACGATACATTTTCTCTCTTCGGTAAGCATTTTTTTGTGTTTTATACTTTTGGAAGTTTGGTTTTTCATGTTGATTTTAAAGTTACCTTTTCCATGTTTGTAATGTACTAACTCGTTTTTTCCTCACAGCAGGTTAACTCGTGTGTGGTTGCAACATAACAGTCCCATTGAGTACATTTTTGAGAAAGGGACATCAGTTGCTCCACAGGGCGGGAGGAGGGTGACAAGCACGATACATTTTCTCTCTTCGGTAAGCATTTTTTTGTGTTTTATACTTTTGGAAGTTTGGTTTTTCATGTTGATTTTAAAGTGACCTTTTCCATGTTTGTAATGTACTAACTCGTTTTTTCCTCACAGCAGGTCAACTTGTGTGTGGTTGCAACATTACGGTCACATTGAATACATTTTTGAGAAAGGGACATCAGTTGCACCACAGGGCGGGAGGAGGGTGCGGAGCACGATACATTTTCTCCCTTCGGTAAGAATTTTTTTGTGTTTTATACTTTTGGAAGTTAGGTTTTTCATGTTGATTTTAAAGTGACCTTTTCCATGTTTGTAATGTATTAACTCGTTTTTTCCTCACAGCAGGTCAACTCGTGTATGGTTGCAACATTACGGTCCCATTGAGTACATTTTTGAGAAAGTGACATCAGTGCACCACAGGGCGGGAGGAGGGTGCGGAGCACGATACATTTTCTCTCTTCGGTAAGCATTTTTTGTGTTTTATACTTTTGGAAGTTTGGTTTTTCATGTTGATTTTAAAGTGACCTTTTCCATGTTTGTAATGTACTAACTCGTTCTTTCCTCACAGCAGGTCAACTCGTGTGTGGTTGCAACATAACAGTCCCATTGAGTACATTTTTGAGAAAGGGACATCAGTTGCACCATAGGGCGGGAGGAGGGTGAAGAGCACGATACATTTTCTCTCTTCGGTAAGCATTTTTTTGTGTTTTATACTTTTGGAAGTTTGGTTTTTCATGTTGATTTTAAAGTGACCTTTTCCATGTTTGTAATGTACTAACTCGTTTTTTCCTCACAGCAGGTCAAATCGTGTGTGGTTGCAACATGACAGTCCCATTGAGTACATTTTTGAGAAAGGGACATCAGTTGCACCACAGGACGGGAGGAGGGTGACGAGCACGATACATTTTCTCTCTTCAGTAAGCATTTTTTTGTGTTTTATACTTTTGGAAGTTTGGTTTTTCATGTTGTTTTTAAAGTGACCTTTTCCATGTTTGTAATGTACTAACTCGTTTTTTCCTCACAGCAGGTCAACTCGTGTGTGGTTGCAACATAACAGTCCCATTGAGTACATTTTTGAGAAAGGGACATCAGTTGCACCACAGGGCGGGAGGAGGGTGACGAGCACGATACATTTCCTCTCTTCGGTAAGCATTTTTTTGTGTTTTATACTTTTGGAAGTTTGGTTTTTCATGTTGATTTTAAAGTGACCTTTTCCATGTTTGTAATGTACTAACTCGTTTTTTCCTCACAGCAGGTCAACTCGTGTGTGGTTGCAACATAACAGTCCCATTGAGTACATTTTTGAGAAAGGGACATCAGTTGCACCACAGGGCGGGAGGAGGGTGACGAGCACGATACATTTTCTCTCTTCGGTAAGCATTTTTTTGTGTTTTATACTTTTGGAAGTTTGGTTTTTCATGTTGATTTTAAAGTGACCTTTTCCATGTTTGTAATGTACTAACTCGTTCTTTCCTCACAGCAGGTCAACTCGTGTGTGGTTGCAACATAACAGTCCCATTGAGTACATTTTTGAGAAAGGGACATCAGTTGCACCACAGGGCGGGAGGAGGGTGACGTGCACGATACATTTTCTCTCTTCGGTAAGCATTTTTTTGTGTTTTATACTTTTGGAAGTTTGGTTTTTCATGTTGATTTTAAAGTGATCTTTTCCATGTTTGTAATGTACTAACTCGTTTTTTCCTCACAGCAGGTCAACTCGTGTGTGGTTGCAACATAACAGTCCCATTGAGTACATTTTTGAGAAAGGGACATCAGTTGCACCACAGGGCGGGAAGAGGGTGATGAGCACGATACATTTTCTCTCTTCGGTAAGCATTTTTTTGTGTTTTATACTTTTGGAAGTTTGGTTTTTCATGTTGATTTTAAAGTGACCTTTTCCATGTTTGTAATGTACTAACTCGTTTTTTCCTCACAGCAGGTCAACTCGTGTGTGGTTGCAACATAACAGTCCCATTGAGTACATTTTTGAGAAAGGGACATCAGTTGCACCACAGGGCGGGAGGAGGGTGACGAGCACGATACATTTTCTCTCTTCGGTAAGCATTTTTTTGTGTTTTATACTTTTGGAAGTTTGGTTTTTCATGTTGATTTTAAAGTGACCTTTTCCATGTTTGTAATGTACTAACTCGTTTTTTCCTCACAGCAGGTCAACTCGTGTGTGGTTGCAACATAACAGTCCCATTGAGTACATTTTTGAGAAAGGGACATCAGTTGCACCACAGGGCGGGAGGAGGGTGACGAGCACGATACATTTTCTCTCTTCGGTAAGCATTTTTTTGTGTTTTATACTTTTGGAAGTTTGGTTTTTCATGTTGATTTTAAAGTGACCTTTTCCATGTTTGTAATGTACTAACTCGTTTTGTCCTCAAAGCAGGTCAACTCGTGTGTGGTTGCAACATAACAGTCCCATTGAGTACATTTTTGAGAAAGGGACATCAGTTGCTCCACAGGGCGGGAGGAGGGTGACGAGCACGATACATTTTCTCTCTTCGGTAACCATTTTTTTGTGTTTTATACTTTTGGAAGTTTGGTTTCTCATGTTGATTTTAAAGTGACCTTTTCCATGTTTGTAATGTACTAACTTGTTTTTTCCTCACAGCAGGTCAACTCGTGTGTGGTTGCAACATAACAGTCCCATTGAGTACATTTTTGAGAAAGGGACATCAGTTGCACCACAGGGCGGGAGGAGGGTGACGAGCACGATACATTTTCTCTCTTCGGTAAGCATTTTTTTGTGTTTTATACTTTTGGAAGTTTGGTTTTTCATGTTGATTTTAAAGTGACCTTTTCCATGTTTGTAATGTACTAACTCGTTTTTTCCTCACAGCAGGTCAACTCGTGTGTGGTTGCAACATAACAGTCCCATTGAGTACATTTTTGAGAAAGGGACATCAGTTGCACCACAGGGCGGGAGGAGGGTGCGGAGCACGATACATTTTCTCTCTTCGGTAACCATTTTTTTGTGTTTAATACTTTTGGAAGTTTGGTTTTTCATGTTGATTTTAAAGTGACCTTTTCCATGTTTGTAATGTACTAACTCGTTTTTTCCTCACAGCAGGTCAACTCGTGTGTGGTTGCAACATAACAGTCCCATTGAGTACATTTTTGAGAAAGGGACATCAGTTGCACCACAGGGCGGGAGGAGGGTGACGAGCACGATACATTTTCTCTCTTCGGTAAGCATTTTTTTGTGTTTTATACTTTTGGAAGTTTGGTTTTTCATGTTGATTTTAAAGTGACCTTTTCCATGTTTGTAATGTACCAACTCGTTTTTTCCTCACAGCAGATCAACTCGTGTGTGGTTGCAACATAACAGTCCCATTGAGTACATTTTTGAGAAAGGGACATCAGTTACACCACAGGGCGGGAAAAGGGTGACGAGCACGATACATTTTCTCTCTTCGGTAAGCATTTTTTGGGGTTTTATACTTTTGGAAGTTTGGTTTTTCATGTTGATTTTAAAGTGACCTTTTCCATGTTTGTAATGTACTAACTCGTTTTTTCCTCACAGCAGGTCAACTCGTGTGTGGTTGCAACATAACAGTCCCATTGAGTACATTTTTGAGAAAGGGACATCAGTTGCACCACAGTGCGGGAGGAGGGTGCGAAGCACGATACATTTTCTCTCTTCGGTAAGCATTTTTTTGTGCTTTATCCTTTTGGAAGTTTGGTTTTTCATGTTGATTTTAAAGTGACCTTTTCCATGTTTGTAATGTACTAACTCGTTTTTTCCTCACAGCAGGTCAACTCGTGTGTGGTTGCAACATAACAGTCCCATTGAGTACATTTTTGAGAAAAGGACATCAGTTGCTCCACAGGGCGAGAGGAGGGTGACGAGCACGATACATTTTCTCTCTTCGGTAAGCATTTTTTTGTGTTTTATAATTTTGGAAGTTTGGTTTTTCATGTTGATTTGAAAATGACCTTTTCCATGTTTGTAATGTACTAACTCGTTTTTTCCTCACAGCAGGTCAACTCATGTGTGGTTGCAACATAACAGTCCCATTGAGTACATTTTTGAGAAAGGGACATCAGTTGCACCACAGGGCGGGAGGAGGGTGACGAGCACGATACATTTTCTCTCTTCGGTAAGAATTTTTTTGTTTTTTATACTTTTGGAAGTTTGGTTTTTCATGTTGATTTTAAAGTGACCTTTTCCATGTTTGTAATGTACTAACTCGTTTTTTCCTCACAGCAGGTCAACTCGTGTGTGATTGCAACATAACAGTCCCATTGAGTACATTTTTGAGAAAGGGACATCAGTTGCACCACAGGGCGGGAGGAGGGTGACGAGCACGATACATTTTCTCTCTTCGGTAAGCATTTTTTTGTGTTTTATACTTTTGGAAGTTTGGTTTTTCATGTTGATTTTAAAGTGACCTTTTCCATGTTTGTAATGTACTAACTCGTTTTTTCCTCACAGCAGGTCAACTCGTGTGTGGTTGCTACATAACAGTCCCATTGAGTACATTTTTGAGAAAGGGACATCAGTTGCACCACAGGGCGGGAGGAGGGTGACGAGCACGATACATTTTCTCTCTTCGGTAAGCATTTTTTTGTGTTTTATACTTTTGGAAGTTTGGTTTTTCATGTTGATTTTAAAGTGACCTTTTCCATGTTTGTAATGTACTAACTCGTTTTTTCCTCACAGCAGGTCAACTCGTGTGTGGTTGCAACATAACAGTCCCATTGAGTACATTTTTGAGAAAGGGACATCCGTTGCACCACAGGGCGGGAGGAGGGTGACGAGCATGATACATTTTCTCTCTTCGGTAAGCATTTTTTTGTGTTTTATACTTTTGGAAAATTGGTTTTTCATGTTGATTTGAAAATGTCCTTTTCCATGTTTGTAATGTACTAACTCGTTTTTTCCTCACAGCAGGTCAACTCGTGTGTGGTTGCAACATAACAGTCCCATTGAGTACATTTTTGAGAAAGGGACATCAGTTGCTCCACAGGGCGGGAGGAGGGTGACGAGCACGATACATTTTCTCTCTTCGGTAAGCATTTTTTTGTGTTTTATACTTTTGGAAGTTTGGTTTTTCATGTTGATTTTAAAGTGACCTTTTCCATGTTTGTAATGTACTAACTCGTTTTTTCCTCACAGCAGGTCAACTCGTGTGTGGTTGCAACATAACAGTGCCATTGAGTACATTTTTGAGAAAGGGACATCAGTTGCTCCACAGGGCGGGAGGAGGGTGACGAGCACGATACATTTTCTCTCTTCGGTAAGCATTTTTTTGTGTTTTATACTTTTGTGAGTTTGGTTTTTCATGTTGATTTTAAAGTGACCTTTTCCATGTTTGTAATGTACTAACTCGTTGTTTCCTCACAGCAGGTCAACTCGTGTGTGGTTGCAACATAACAGTCCCATTGAGTACATTTTTGAGAAAGGGACATCAGTTGCACCACAGGGCGGGAGGAGGGTGACGAGCATGATACATTTTCTCTCTTCGGTAAGCATTTTTTTGTGTTTTATACTTTTGGAAGTTTGGTTTTTCATGTTGATTTGAAAATGACCTTTTCCATGTTTGTAATGTACTAACTCGCTTTTTCCTCACAGCAGGTCAACTCGTGTGTGGTTGCAACATAACAGTCCCATTGAGTACATTTTTGAGAAAGGGACATCAGTTGCACCACAGGGCGGGAGGAAGGTGCCGAGCACGATACATTTTCTCTCTTCGGTAAGCATTTTTTTGTGTTTTATACTTTTGGATGTTTGGTTTTTCATGTTGATTTTAAAGTGACCTTTTCCATGTTTGTAACGTACTAACTCGTTTTTTCCTCACAGCAGGTCAACTTGTGTGTGGTTGCAACATTACGGTCCCATTGAGTACATTTTTGAGAAAGGGACATCAGTTGCACCACAGGGCGGGAGGAGGCTGCGGAACACGATACATTTTCTCTCTTCGGTATGCATTTTTTTGTGTTTTATACTTTTGGAAGTTTGGTTTTTCATGTTGATTTGAAAATGACCTTTTCCATGTTTGTAATGTACTAACTCGTTTTTTCCTCACAGCAGGTCAACTCGTGTGTGGTTGCAACATAACAGTCCCATTGAGTACATTTTTGAGAAAGGGACATCAGTTGCACCACAGGGCGGGAGGAGGGTGACGAGCACGATACATTTTCTCTCTTCGGTAAGCATTTTTTTGTGTTTTATACTTTTGGAAGTTTGGTTTATCATGTTGATTTTAAAGTGACCTTTTCCATGTTTGTAATGTACTAACTCGTTTTTTCCTCACAGCAGGTCAACTCGTGTGTGTTTGCAACATAACAGTCCCATTGAGTACATTTTTGAGAAAGGGACATCAGTTGCTCCACAGGGCGGGAGGAGGGTGACGAGCACGATACATTTTCTCTCTTCGGTAAGCATTTTTTTGTGTTTTATACTTTTAAAAGTTTGGTTTTTCATGTTGATTTTAAAGTGACCTTTTCCATGTTTGTAATGTACTAACTCGTTTTTTCCTCACAGCAGGTCAACTCGTGTGTGGTTGCAACATAACAGTCCCATTGAGTACATTTTTGAGAAAGGGACATCAGTTGCACCACAGGGCGATAGGAGGGTGACGAGCACAATACATTTTCTCTCTTCGGTAAGCATTTTTTTGTGTTTTATACTTTTGGAAGTTTGGTTTTTCATGTTGATTTTAAAGTGACCTTTTCCATGTTTGTAATGTACTAACTCGTTTTTTCCTCACAGCAGGTCAACTCGTGTGTGGTTGCAACATAACAGTGCCATTGAGTACATTTTTGAGAAAGGGACATCAGTTGCTCCACAGGGCGGGAGGAGGGTGACGAGCACGATACATTTTCTCTCTTCGGTAAGCATTTTTTTGTGTTTTATACTTTTGTGAGTTTGGTTTTTCATGTTGATTTTAAAGTGACCTTTTCCATGTTTGTAATGTACTAACTCGTTGTTTCCTCACAGCAGGTCAACTCGTGTGTGGTTGCAACATAACAGTCCCATTGAGTACATTTTTGAGAAAGGGACATCAGTTGCTCCACAGGGCGGGAGGAGGGTGACGAGCACGATACATTTTCTCTCTTCGGTAAGCATTTTTTTGTGTTTTATACTTTTGGAAGTTTGGTTTTTCATGTTGATTTTAAAGTGACCTTTTCCATGTTTGTAATGTACTAACTCGTTTTTTCCTCACAGCAGGTCAACTCGTGTGTGGTTGCAACATAACAGTCCCATTGAGTACATATTTGAGAAAGGGCCATCAGTTGCTCCACAGGGCGGGAGGAGAGTGACGAGCACGATACATTTTCTCTCTTCGGTAAGCATTTTTTTGTGTTTTATACTTTTGGAAGTTTGGTTTTTCATGTTGATTTTAAAGGGACCTTTTCCATGTTTGTAATGTACTAACTCGTTTTTTCCTCACAGCAGGTCAACTCGTGTGTGGTTGCAACATAACAGTCCCATTGAGTACATTTTTGAGAAAGGGACATCAGTTGCACCACAGGGCGGGAGGAGGGTGACGAGCATGATACATTTTCTCTCTTCGGTAAGCATTTTTTTGTGTTTTATACTTTTGGAAGTTTGGTTTTTCATGTTGATTTGAAAATGACCTTTTCCATGTTTGTAATGTACTAACTCGTTTTTTCCTCACAGCAGGTCAACTCGTGTGTGGTTGCAACATAACAGTCCCATTGAGTACATTTTTGAGAAAGGGACATCAGTTGCACCACAGGGCGGGAGGAAGGTGACGAGCACGATACATTTTCTCTCTTCGGTAAGCATTTTTTTGTGTTTTATACTTTTGGAAGTTTGGTTTTTCATGTTGATTTTAAAGTGACCTTTTCCATGTTTGTAATGTACTAACTCGTTTTTTCCTCACAGCAGGTCAACTTGTGTGTGGTTGCAACATTACGGTCCCATTGAGTACATTTTTGAGAAAGGGACATCAGTTGCACCACAGGGCGGGAGGAGGCTGCGGAACACGATACATTTTCTCTCTTCGGTAAGCATTTTTTTGTGTTTTATACTTTTGGAAGTTTGGTTTCTCATGTTGATTTGAAAATGACCTTTTCCATGTTTGTAATGTACTAACTCGTTTTTTCCTCACAGCAGGTCAACTCGTGTGTGGTTGCAACATAACAGTCCCATTGAGTACATTTTTGAGAAAGGGACATCAGTTGCACCACAGGGCGGGAGGAGGGTGACGAGCACGATACATTTTCTCTCTTCGGTAAGCATTTTTTTGTGTTTTATACTTTTGGAAGTTTGGTTTTTCATGTTGATTTTAAAGTGACCTTTTCCATGTTTGTAATGTACTAACTCGTTTTTTCCTCACAGCAGGTCAACTCGTGTGTGGTTGCAACATAACAGTCCCATTGAGTACATTTTTGAGAAAGGGACATCAGTTGCTCCACAGGGCGGGAGGAGGGTGACGAGCACGATACATTTTCTCTCTTCGGTAAGCATTTTTTTGTGTTTTATACTTTTAAAAGTTTGGTTTTTCATGTTGATTTTAAAGTGACCTTTTCCATGTTTGTAATGTACTAACTCGTTTTTTCCTCACAGCAGGTCAACTCGTGTGTGGTTGCAACATAACAGTCCCATTGAGTACATTTTTGAGAAAGGGACATCAGTTGCACCACAGGGCGGGAGGAGGGTGACGAGCACGATACATTTTCTCTCTTCGGTAAGCATTTTTTTGTGTTTTATACTTTTGGAAGTTTGGTTTTTCATGTTGATTTGAAAATGATCTTTTCCATGTTTGTAATGTACTAACTCGTTTTTTCCTCACAGCAGGTCAACTCGTGTGTGGTTGCAACATAACAGTCCCATTGAGTACATTTTTGAGAAAGGGACATCAGTTGCACCACAGGGCGGGAGGAGGGTGACGAGCACGATACATTTTCTCTCTTCGGTAAGCATTTTTTTGTGTTTTATACTTTTGGAAGTTTGGTTTTTCATGTTGATTTGAAAATGACCTTTTCCATGTTTGTAATGTACTAACTCGTTTTTTCCTCACAGCAGGTCAACTCGTGTGTGGTTGCAACATAACAGTCCCATTGAGTACATTTTTGAGAAAGGGACATCAGTTGCACCACAGGGCGGGAGGAGGGTGACGAGCACGATACATTTTCTCTCTTCGGTAAGCATTTTTTTGTGTTTTATACTTTTGGAAGTTTGGTTTTTCATGTTGATTTTAAAGTGACCTTTTCCATGTTTGTAATGTACTAACTCGTTTTTTCCTCACAGCAGGTCAACTTGTGTGTGGTTGCAACATTACGGTCCCATTGAGTACATTTTTGAGAAAGGGACATCAGTTGCACCACAGGGCGGGAGGAAGGTGACGAGCACGATACATTTTCTCTCTTCGGTAAGCATTTTTTTGTGTTTTATACTTTTGGAAGTTTGGTTTTTCATGTTGATTTGAAAATGACCTTTTCCATGTTTGTAATGTACTAACTCGTTTTTTCCTCACAGCAGGTCAACTCGTGTGTGGTTGCAACATAACAGTCCCATTGAGTACATTTTTGAGAAAGGGACATCAGTTGCACCACAGGGCGGGAGGAGGGTGACGAGCACGATACATTTTCTCTCTTCGGTAAGCATTTTTTTGTGTTTTATACTTTTGGAAGTTTGGTTTTTCATGTTGATTTTAAAGTGACCTTTTCCATGTTTGTAATGTACTAACTCGTTTTTTCCTCACAGCAGGTCAACTTCTGTGTGGTTGCAACATTACGGTCCCATTGAGTACATTTTTGAGAAAGGGACATCAGTTGCACCACAGGGCGGGAGGAAGGTGACGAGCACGATACATTTTCTCTCTTCGGTAAGCATTTTTTTGTGTTTTATACTTTTGGAAGTTTGGTTTTTCATGTTGATTTTAAAGTGACCTTTTCCATGTTTGTAATGTACTAACTCGTTTTTTCCTCACAGCAGGTCAACTCGTGTGTGGTTGCAACATAACAGTCCCATTGAGTACATTTTTGAGAAAGGGACATCAGTTGCACCACAGGGCGGGAGGAGGGTGCGGAGCACGATACATTTTCTCTCTTCGGTAAGCATTTTTTTGTGTTTTATACTTTTGGAAGTTTGGTTTTTCATGTTGATTTTAAAGTGACCTTTTCCATGTTTGTAATGTACTAACTCGTTTTTTCCTCACAGCAGGTCAACTCGTGTGTGGTTGCAACATAACAGTCCCATTGAGTACATTTTTGAGAAAGGGGCATCACTTGCACCACAAGGCGGGAGGAGGGTGACGAGCACGATACATTTTCTCTCTTCGGTAAGCATTTTTTTGTGTTTTATACTTTTGGAAGTTTGGTTTTTCATGTTGATTTTAAAGTGACCTTTTCCATGTTTGTAATGTACTAACTCGTTTTTTCCTCACAGCAGGTCAACTCGTGTGTGGTTGCAACATAACAGTCCCATTGAGTACATTTTTGAGAGAGGGACATCAGTTGCACCACAGGGCCGGAGGAGGGTGACAAGCACGATACATTTTCTCTCTTCGGTAAGCATTTTTTTGTGTTTTATACTTTTGGAAGTTTGGTTTTTCATGTTGATTTTAAAGTGACCTTTTCCATGTTTGTAATGTACTAACTCGTTTTTTCCTCACAGCAGGTCAACTCGTGTGTGGTTGCAACATAACAGTCCCATTGAGTACATTTTTGAGAGAGGGACATCAGTTGCACCACAGGGCCGGAGGAGGGTGACAAGCACGATACATTATCTCTCTTCGGTAAGCATTTTTTTGTGTTTTATACTTTTGGAAGTTTGGTTTTTCATGTTGATTTTAAAGTGACCTTTTCCATGTTTGTAATGTACTAACTCGTTTTTTCTTCACAGCAGGTCAACTTGTGTGTGGTTGCAACATTACGGTCCCATTGAGTACATTTTTGAGAAAAGGACATCAGTTGCACCACAGGGCGGGAGGAGGGTGCGGAGCACGATACATTTTCTCTCTTCGGTAAGCATTTTTTTGTGTTTTATACTTTTGGAAGTTTGGTTTTTCATGTTGATTTTAAAGTGACCTTTTCCATGTTTGTAATGTACTAACTCGTTTTTTCCTCACAGCAGGTCAACTCGTGTGTGGTTGCAACATAACAGTCCCATTGAGTACATTTTTGAGAAAGGGACATCAGTTGCACCACAGGGCGGGAGGAGGGTGACGAGCACGATACATTTTCTCTCTTCGGTAAGCATTTTTTTGTGTTTTATACTTTTGGAAGTTTGGTTTTTCATGTTGATTTGAAAATGACCTTTTCCATGTTTGTAATGTACTAACTCGTTTTTTCCTCACAGCAGGTCAACTCGTGTGTGGTTGCAACATAACAGTCCCATTGAGTACATTTTTAAGAAAGGGACATCAGTTGCACCACAGGGCGGGAGGAGGGTGACGAGCACGATACATTTTCTCTCTTCGGTAAGCATTTTTTTGTGTTTTATACTTTTGGAAGTTTGGTTTTTCATGTTGATTTTAAAGTGACCTTTTCCATGTTTGTAATGTACTAACTCGTTTTTTCCTCACAGCAGGTCAACTCGTGTGTGGTTGCAACATAACAGTCCCATTGAGTACATTTTTGAGAAA
The DNA here is from genome assembly GCF_023864345.2 of Schistocerca serialis cubense. Lineage (NCBI taxonomy): Eukaryota > Metazoa > Arthropoda > Insecta > Orthoptera > Acrididae > Schistocerca > Schistocerca serialis. The sequence continues at coordinate 104,189,068 of NC_064647.1, forward strand.
GGGACATCAGTTGCTCCACAGGGCGGGAGGAGGGTGACGAGCACGATACATTTTCTCTCTTCGGTAAGCATTTTTTTGTGTTTTATACTTTTAAAAGTTTGGTTTTTCATGTTGATTTTAAAGTGACCTTTTCCATGTTTGTAATGTACTAACTCGTTTTTTCCTCACAGCAGGTCAACTCGTGTGTGGTTGCAACATAACAGTCCCATTGAGTACATTTTTGAGAAAGGGACATCAGTTGCACCACAGGGCGGGAGGAGGGTGACGAGCACGATACATTTTCTCTCTTCGGTAAGCATTTTTTTGTGTTTTATACTTTTGGAAGTTTGGTTTTTCATGTTGATTTGAAAATGATCTTTTCCATGTTTGTAATGTACTAACTCGTTTTTTCCTCACAGCAGGTCAACTCGTGTGTGGTTGCAACATAACAGTCCCATTGAGTACATTTTTGAGAAAGGGACATCAGTTGCACCACAGGGCGGGAGGAGGGTGATGAGCACGATACATTTTCTCTCTTCGGTAAGCATTTTTTTGTGTTTTATACTTTTGGAAGTTTGGTTTTTCATGTTGATTTGAAAATGACCTTTTCCATGTTTGTAATGTACTAACTCGTTTTTTCCTCACAGCAGGTCAACTCGTGTGTGGTTGCAACATAACAGTCCCATTGAGTACATTTTTGAGAAAGGGACATCAGTTGCACCACAGGGCGGGAGGAGGGTGACGAGCACGATACATTTTCTCTCTTCGGTAAGCATTTTTTTGTGTTTTATACTTTTGGAAGTTTGGTTTTTCATGTTGATTTTAAAGTGACCTTTTCCATGTTTGTAATGTACTAACTCGTTTTTTCCTCACAGCAGGTCAACTTGTGTGTGGTTGCAACATTACGGTCCCATTGAGTACATTTTTGAGAAAGGGACATCAGTTGCAGCACAGGGCGGGAGGAAGGTGACGAGCACGATACATTTTCTCTCTTCGGTAAGTATTTTTTTGTGTTTTATACTTTTGGAAGTTTGGTTATTCATGTTGATTTGAAAATGACCTTTTCCATGTTTGTAATGTACTAACTCGTTTTTTCCTCACAGCAGGTCAACTCGTGTGTGGTTGCAACATAACAGTCCCATTGAGTACATTTTTGAGAAAGGGACATCAGTTGCACCACAGGGCGGGAGGAGGGTGACGAGCACGATACATTTTCTCTCTTCGGTAAGCATTTTTTTGTGTTTTATACTTTTGGAAGTTTGGTATTTCATGTTGATTTTAAAGTGACCTTTTCCATGTTTGTAATGTACTAACTCGTTTTTTCCTCACAGCAGGTCAACTTGTGTGTGGTTGCAACATAACAGTCCCATTGAGTACATTTTTGAGAAAGGGACATCAGTTGCACCACAGGGCGGGAGGAGGGTGACGAGCACGATACATTTTCTCTCTTCGGTAAGCATTTTTTTGTGTTTTATACTTTTGGAAGTTTGGTTTTTCATGTTGATTTTAAAGTGACCTTTTCCATGTTTGTAATGTACTAACTCGTTTTTTCCTCACAGCAGGTCAACTCGTGTGTGGTTGCAACATAACAGTCCCATTGAGTACATTTTTGAGAAAGGGACATCAGTTGCTCCACCGGGCGGGAGGAGGGTGACGAGCACGATACATTTTCTCTCTTCGGTAAGCATTTTTTTGTGTTTTATACTTTTAAAAGTTTGGTTTTTCATGTTGATTTTAAAGTGACCTTTTCCATGTTTGTAATGTACTAACTCGTTTTTTCCTCACAGCAGGTCAACTCGTGTGTGGTTGCAACATAACAGTCCCATTGAGTACATTTTTGAGAAAGGGACATCAGTTGCACCACAGGGCGGGAGGAGGGTGACGAGCACGATACATTTTCTCTCTTCGGTAAGCATTTTTTTGTGTTTTATACTTTTGGAAGTTTGGTTTTTCATGTTGATTTGAAAATGATCTTTTCCATGTTTGTAATGTACTAACTCGTTTTTTCCTCACAGCAGGTCAACTCGTGTGTGGTTGCAACATAACAGTCCCATTGAGTACATTTTTGAGAAAGGGACATCAGTTGCACCACAGGGCGGGAGGTGGGTGACGAGCACGATACATTTTCTCTCTTCGGTAAGCATTTTTTTGTGTTTTATACTTTTGGAAGTTTGGTTTTTCATGTTGATTTGAAAATGACCTTTTCCATGTTTGTAATGTACTAACTCGTTTTTTCCTCACAGCAGGTCAACTCGTGTGTGGTTGCAACATAACAGTCCCATTGAGTACATTTTTGAGAAAGGGACATCAGTTGCACCACAGGGCGGGAGGAGGGTGACGAGCACGATACATTTTCTCTCTTCGGTAAGCATTTTTTTGTGTTTTATACTTTTGGAAGTTTGGTTTTTCATGTTGATTTTAAAGTGACCTTTTCCATGTTTGTAATGTACTAACTCGTTTTTTCCTCACAGCAGGTCAACTTGTGTGTGGTTGCAACATTACGGTCCCATTGAGTACATTTTTGAGAAAGGGACATCAGTTGCACCACAGGGCGGGAGGAAGGTGACGAGCACGATACATTTTCTCTCTTCGGTAAGCATTTTTTTGTGTTTTATACTTTTGGAAGTTTGGTTTTTCATGTTGATTTGAAAATGACCTTTTCCATGTTTGTAATGTACTAACTCGTTTTTTCCTCACAGCAGGTCAACTCGTGTGTGGTTGCAACATAACAGTCCCATTGAGTACATTTTTGAGAAAGGGACATCAGTTGCACCACAGGGCGGGAGGAGGGTGACGAGCACGATACATTTTCTCTCTTCGGTAAGCATTTTTTTGTGTTTTATACTTTTGGATGTTTGGTTTTTCATGTTGATTTTAAAGTGACCTTTTCCATGTTTGTAATGTACTAACTCGTTTTTTCCTCACAGCAGGTCAACTTGTGTGTGGTTGCATTATTACGGTCCCATTGAGTACATTTTTGAGAAAGGGACATCAGTTGCACCACAGGGCGGGAGGAAGGTGACGAGCACGATACATTTTCTCTCTTCGGTAAGCATTATTTTGTGTTTTATACTTTTGGAAGTTTGGTTTTTCATGTTGATTTTAAAGTGACCTTTTCCATGTTTGTAATGTACTAACTCGTTTTTTCCTCACAGCAGGTCAACTCGTGTGTGGTTGCAACATAACAGTCCCATTGAGTACATTTTTGAGAAAGGGACATCAGTTGCACCACAGGGCGGGAGGAGGGTGCGGAGCACGATACATTTTCTCTCTTCGGTAAGCATTTTTTTGTGTTTTATACTTTTGGAAGTTTGGTTTTTCATGTTCATTTTAAAGTGACCTTTTCCATGTTTGTAATGTACTAACTCGTTTTTTCCTCACAGCAGGTCAACTCGTGTGTGGTTGCAACATAACAGTCCCATTGAGTACATTTTTGAGAAAGGGGCATCAGTTGCACCACAAGGCGGGAGGAGGGTGACGAGCACGATACATTTTCTCTCTTCGGTAAGCATTTTTTTGTGTTTTATACTTTTGGAAGTTTGGTTTTTCATGTTGATTTTAAAGTTACCTTTTCCATGTTTGTAATGTACTAACTCGTTTTTTCCTCACAGCAGGTCAACTCGTGTGTGGTTGCAACATAACAGTCCCATTGAGTACATTTTTGAGAAAGGGACATCAGTTGCACCACAGGGCGGGAGGAGGGTGACGAGCATGATACATTTTCTCTCTTCGGTAAGCATTTTTTTGTGTTTTATACTTTTGGAAGTTTGGTTTTTCATGTTGATTTGAAAATGACCTTTTCCATGTTTGTAATGTACTAACTCGTTTTTTCCTCACAGCAGGTCAACTCGTGTGTGGTTGCAACATAACAGTCCCATTGGGTACATTTTTGAGAAAGGGACATCAGTTGCACCACAGGGCGGGAGGAAGGTGACGAGCACGATACATTTTCTCTCTTCGGTAAGCATTTTTTTGTGTTTTATACTTTTGGAAGTTTGGTTTTTCATGTTGATTTTAAAGTGACCTTTTCCATGTTTGTAATGTACTAACTCGTTTTTTCCTCACAGCAGGTCAACTTGTGTGTGGTTGCAACATTACGGTCCCATTGAGTACATTTTTGAGAAAGGGACATCAGTTGCACCACAGGGCGGGAGGAGGCTGCGGAACACGATACATTTTCTCTCTTCGGTAAGCATTTTTTTGTGTTTTATACTTTTGGAAGTTTGGTTTCTCATGTTGATTTGAAAATGACCTTTTCCATGTTTGTAATGTACTAACTCGTTTTTTCCTCACAGCAGGTCAACTCGTGTGTGGTTGCAACATAACAGTCCCATTGAGTACATTTTTGAGAAAGGGACATCAGTTGCACCACAGGGCGGGAGGAGGGTGACGAGCACGATACATTTTCTCTCTTCGGTAAGCATTTTTTTGTGTTTTATACTTTTGGAAGTTTGGTTTTTCATGTTGATTTTAAAGTGACCTTTTCCATGTTTGTAATGTACTAACTCGTTTTTTCCTCACAGCAGGTCAACTCGTGTGTGGTTGCAACATAACAGTCCCATTGAGTACATTTTTGAGAAAGGGACATCAGTTGCTCCACAGGGCGGGAGGAGGGTGACGAGCACGATACATTTTCTCTCTTCGGTAAGCATTTTTTTGTGTTTTATACTTTTAAAAGTTTGGTTTTTCATGTTGATTTTAAAGTGACCTTTTCCATGTTTGTAATGTACTAACTCGTTTTTTCCTCACAGCAGGTCAACTCGTGTGTGGTTGCAACATAACAGTCCCATTGAGTACATTTTTGAGAAAGGGACATCAGTTGCACCACAGGGCGGGAGGAGGGTGACGAGCACGATACATTTTCTCTCTTCGGTAAGCATTTTTTTGTGTTTTATACTTTTGGAAGTTTGGTTTTTCATGTTGATTTGAAAATGATCTTTTCCATGTTTGTAATGTACTAACTCGTTTTTTCCTCACAGCAGGTCAACTCGTGTGTGGTTGCAACATAACAGTCCCATTGAGTACATTTTTGAGAAAGGGACATCAGTTGCACCACAGGGCGGGAGGAGGGTGACGAGCACGATACATTTTCTCTCTTCGGTAAGCATTTTTTTGTGTTTTATACTTTTGGAAGTTTGGTTTTTCATGTTGATTTGAAAATGACCTTTTCCATGTTTGTAATGTACTAACTCGTTTTTTCCTCACAGCAGGTCAACTCGTGTGTGGTTGCAACATAACAGTCCCATTGAGTACATTTTTGAGAAAGGGACATCAGTTGCACCACAGGGCGGGAGGAGGGTGACGAGCACGATACATTTTCTCTCTTCGGTAAGCATTTTTTTGTGTTTTATACTTTTGGAAGTTTGGTTTTTCATGTTGATTTTAAAGTGACCTTTTCCATGTTTGTAATGTACTAACTCGTTTTTTCCTCACAGCAGGTCAACTTGTGTGTGGTTGCAACATTACGGTCCCATTGAGTACATTTTTGAGAAAGGGACATCAGTTGCACCACAGGGCGGGAGGAAGGTGACGAGCACGATACATTTTCTCTCTTCGGTAAGCATTTTTTTGTGTTTTATACTTTTGGAAGTTTGGTTTTTCATGTTGATTTGAAAATGACCTTTTCCATGTTTGTAATGTACTAACTCGTTTTTTCCTCACAGCAGGTCAACTCGTGTGTGGTTGCAACATAACAGTCCCATTGAGTACATTTTTGAGAAAGGGACATCAGTTGCACCACAGGGCGGGAGGAGGGTGACGAGCACGATACATTTTCTCTCTTCGGTAAGCATTTTTTTGTGTTTTATACTTTTGGAAGTTTGGTTTTTCATGTTGATTTTAAAGTGACCTTTTCCATGTTTGTAATGTACTAACTCGTTTTTTCCTCACAGCAGGTCAACTTGTGTGTGGTTGCAACATTACGGTCCCATTGAGTACATTTTTGAGAAAGGGACATCAGTTGCACCACAGGGCGGGAGGAAGGTGACGAGCACGATACATTTTCTCTCTTCGGTAAGCATTTTTTTGTGTTTTATACTTTTGGAAGTTTGGTTTTTCATGTTGATTTTACAGTGACCTTTTCCATGTTTGTAATGTACTAACTCGTTTTTTCCTCACAGCAGGTCAACTCGTGTGTGGTTGCAACATAACAGTCCCATTGAGTACATTTTTGAGAAAGGGACATCAGTTGCACCACAGGGCGGGAGGAGGGTGCGGAGCACGATACATTTTCTCTCTTCGGTAAGCATTTTTTTGTGTTTTATACTTTTGGAAGTTTGGTTTTTCATGTTGATTTTAAAGTGACCTTTTCCATGTTTGTAATGTACTAACTCGTTTTTTCCTCACAGCAGGTCAACTCGTGTGTGGTTGCAACATAACAGTCCCATTGAGTACATTTTTGAGAAAGGGGCATCACTTGCACCACAAGGCGGGAGGAGGGTGACGAGCACGATACATTTTCTCTCTTCGGTAAGCATTTTTTTGTGTTTTATACTTTTGGAAGTTTGGTTTTTCATGTTGATTTTAAAGTGACCTTTTCCATGTTTGTAATGTACTAACTCGTTTTTTCCTCACAGCAGGTCAACTCGTGTGTGGTTGCAACATAACAGTCCCATTGAGTACATTTTTGAGAGAGGGACATCAGTTGCACCACAGGGCCGGAGGAGGGTGACAAGCACGATACATTTTCTCTCTTCGGTAAGCATTTTTTTGTGTTTTATACTTTTGGAAGTTTGGTTTTTCATGTTGATTTTAAAGTGACCTTTTCCATGTTTGTAATGTACTAACTCGTTTTTTCCTCACAGCAGGTCAACTCGTGTGTGGTTGCAACATAACAGTCCCATTGAGTACATTTTTGAGAGAGGGACATCAGTTGCACCACAGGGCCGGAGGAGGGTGACAAGCACGATACATTATCTCTCTTCGGTAAGCATTTTTTTGTGTTTTATACTTTTGGAAGTTTGGTTTTTCATGTTGATTTTAAAGTGACCTTTTCCATGTTTGTAATGTACTAACTCGTTTTTTCTTCACAGCAGGTCAACTTGTGTGTGGTTGCAACATTACGGTCCCATTGAGTACATTTTTGAGAAAAGGACATCAGTTGCACCACAGGGCGGGAGGAGGGTGCGGAGCACGATACATTTTCTCTCTTCGGTAAGCATTTTTTTGTGTTTTATACTTTTGGAAGTTTGGTTTTTCATGTTGATTTTAAAGTGACCTTTTCCATGTTTGTAATGTACTAACTCGTTTTTTCCTCACAGCAGGTCAACTCGTGTGTGGTTGCAACATAACAGTCCCATTGAGTACATTTTTGAGAAAGGGACATCAGTTGCACCACAGGGCGGGAGGAGGGTGACGAGCACGATACATTTTCTCTCTTCGGTAAGCATTTTTTTGTGTTTTATACTTTTGGAAGTTTGGTTTTTCATGTTGATTTGAAAATGACCTTTTCCATGTTTGTAATGTACTAACTCGTTTTTTCCTCACAGCAGGTCAACTCGTGTGTGGTTGCAACATAACAGTCCCATTGAGTACATTTTTAAGAAAGGGACATCAGTTGCACCACAGGGCGGGAGGAGGGTGACGAGCACGATACATTTTCTCTCTTCGGTAAGCATTTTTTTGTGTTTTATACTTTTGGAAGTTTGGTTTTTCATGTTGATTTTAAAGTGACCTTTTCCATGTTTGTAATGTACTAACTCGTTTTTTCCTCACAGCAGGTCAACTCGTGTGTGGTTGCAACATAACAGTCCCATTGAGTACATTTTTGAGAAAGGGACATCAGTTGCTCCACAGGGCGGGAGGAGGGTGACGAGCACGATACATTTTCTCTCTTCGGTAAGCATTTTTTTGTGTTTTATACTTTTAAAAGTTTGGTTTTTCATGTTGATTTTAAAGTGACCTTTTCCATGTTTGTAATGTACTAACTCATTTTTTCCTCACAGCAGGTCAACTCGTGTGTGGTTGCAACATAACAGTCCCATTGAGTACATTTTTGAGAAAGGGACATCAGTTGCACCACAGGGCGGGAGGAGGGTGACGAGCACGATACATTTTCTCTCTTCGGTAAGCATTTTTTTGTGTTTTATACTTTTGGAAGTTTGGTTTTTCATGTTGATTTGAAAATGATCTTTTCCATGTTTGTAATGTACTAACTCGTTTTTTCCTCACAGCAGGTCAACTCGTGTGTGGTTGCAACATAACAGTCCCATTGAGTACATTTTTGAGAAAGGGACATCAGTTGCACCGCAGGGCGGGAGGAGGGTGATGAGCACGATACATTTTCTCTCTTCGGTAAGCATTTTTTTGTGTTTTATACTTTTGGAAGTTTGGTTTTTCATGTTGATTTGAAAATGACCTTTTCCATGTTTGTAATGTACTAACTCGTTTTTTCCTCACAGCAGGTCAACTCGTGTGTGGTTGCAACATAACAGTCCCATTGAGTACATTTTTGAGAAAGGGACATCAGTTGCACCACAGGGCGGGAGGAGGGTGACGAGCACGATACATTTTCTCTCTTCGGTAAGCATTTTTTTGTGTTTTATACTTTTGGAAGTTTGGTTTTTCATGTTGATTTTAAAGTGACCTTTTCCATGTTTGTAATGTACTAACTCGTTTTTTCCTCACAGCAGGTCAACTTGTGTGTGGTTGCAACATTACGGTCCCATTGAGTACATTTTTGAGAAAGGGACATCAGTTGCAGCACAGGGCGGGAGGAAGGTGACGAGCACGATACATTTTCTCTCTTCGGTAAGTATTTTTTTGTGTTTTATACTTTTGGAAGTTTGGTTATTCATGTTGATTTGAAAATGACCTTTTCCATGTTTGTAATGTACTAACTCGTTTTTTCCTCACAGCAGGTCAACTCGTGTGTGGTTGCAACATAACAGTCCCATTGAGTACATTTTTGAGAAAGGGACATCAGTTGCACCACAGGGCGGGAGGAGGGTGACGAGCACGATACATTTTCTCTCTTCGGTAAGCATTTTTTTGTGTTTTATACTTTTGGAAGTTTGGTTTTTCATGTTGATTTTAAAGTGACCTTTTCCATGTTTGTAATGTACTAACTCGTTTTTTCCTCACAGCAGGTCAACTTGTGTGTGGTTGCAACATAACAGTCCCATTGAGTACATTTTTGAGAAAGGGACATCAGTTGCACCACAGGGCGGGAGGAGGGTGACGAGCACGATACATTTTCTCTCTTCGGTAAGCATTTTTTTGTGTTTTATACTTTTGGAAGTTTGGTTTTTCATGTTGATTTTAAAGTGACCTTTTCCATGTTTGTAATGTACTAACTCGTTTTTTCCTCACAGCAGGTCAACTCGTGTGTGGTTGCAACATAACAGTCCCATTGAGTACATTTTTGAGAAAGGGACATCAGTTGCTCCACAGGGCGGGAGGAGGGTGACGAGCACGATACATTTTCTCTCTTCGGTAAGCATTTTTTTGTGTTTTATACTTTTAAAAGTTTGGTTTTTCATGTTGATTTTAAAGTGACCTTTTCCATGTTTGTAATGTACTAACTCGTTTTTTCCTCACAGCAGGTCAACTCGTGTGTGGTTGCAACATAACAGTCCCATTGAGTACATTTTTGAGAAAGGGACATCAGTTGCACCACAGGGCGGGAGGAGGGTGACGAGCACGATACATTTTCTCTCTTCGGTAAGCATTTTTTTGTGTTTTATACTTTTGGAAGTTTGGTTTTTCATGTTGATTTGAAAATGATCTTTTCCATGTTTGTAATGTACTAACTCGTTTTTTCCTCACAGCAGGTCAACTCGTGTGTGGTTGCAACATAACAGTCCCATTGAGTACATTTTTGAGAAAGGGACATCAGTTGCACCACAGGGCGGGAGGAGGGTGACGAGCACGATACATTTTCTCTCTTCGGTAAGCATTTTTTTGTGTTTTATACTTTTGGAAGTTTGGTTTTTCATGTTGATTTGAAAATGACCTTTTCCATGTTTGTAATGTACTAACTCGTTTTTTCCTCACAGCAGGTCAACTCGTGTGTGGTTGCAACATAACAGTCCCATTGAGTACATTTTTGAGAAAGGGACATCAGTTGCACCACAGGGCGGGAGGAGGGTGACGAGCACGATACATTTTCTCTCTTCGGTAAGCATTTTTTTGTGTTTTATACTTTTGGAAGTTTGGTTTTTCATGTTGATTTTAAAGTGACCTTTTCCATGTTTGTAATGTACTAACTCGTTTTTTCCTCACAGCAGGTCAACTTGTGTGTGGTTGCAACATTACGGTCCCATTGAGTACATTTTTGAGAAAGGGACATCAGTTGCACCACAGGGCGGGAGGAAGGTGACGAGCACGATACATTTTCTCTCTTCGGTAAGCATTTTTTTGTGTTTTATACTTTTGGAAGTTTGGTTTTTCATGTTGATTTGAAAATGACCTTTTCCATGTTTGTAATGTACTAACTCGTTTTTTCCTCACAGCAGGTCAACTCGTGTGTGGTTGCAACATAACAGTCCCATTGAGTACATTTTTGAGAAAGGGACATCAGTTGCACCACAGGGCGGGAGGAGGGTGACGAGCACGATACATTTTCTCTCTTCGGTAAGCATTTTTTTGTGTTTTATACTTTTGGATGTTTGGTTTTTCATGTTGATTTTAAAGTGACCTTTTCCATGTTTGTAATGTACTAACTCGTTTTTTCCTCACAGCAGGTCAACTTGTGTGTGGTTGCAACATTACGGTCCCATTGAGTACATTTTTGAGAAAGGGACATCAGTTGCACCACAGGGCGGGAGGAAGGTGACGAGCACGATACATTTTCTCTCTTCGGTAAGCATTTTTTTGTGTTTTATACTTTTGGAAGTTTGGTTTTTCATGTTGATTTTAAAGTGACCTTTTCCATGTTTGTAATGTACTAACCCGTTTTTTCCTCACAGCAGGTCAACTCGTGTGTGGTTGCAACATAACAGTCCCATTGAGTACATTTTTGAGAAAGGGACATCAGTTGCACCACAGGGCGGGAGGAGGGTGCGGAGCACGATACATTTTCTCTCTTCGGTAAGCATTTTTTTGTGTTTTATACTTTTGGAAGTTTGGTTTTTCATGTTCATTTTAAAGTGACCTTTTCCATGTTTGTAATGTACTAACTCGTTTTTTCCTCACAGCAGGTCAACTCGTGTGTGGTTGCAACATAACAGTCCCATTGAGTACATTTTTGAGAAAGGGGCATCAGTTGCACCACAAGGCGGGAGGAGGGTGACGAGCACGATACATTTTCTCTCTTCGGTAAGCATTTTTTTGTGTTTTATACTTTTGGAAGTTTGGTTTTTCATGTTGATTTTAAAGTTACCTTTTCCATGTTTGTAATGTACTAACTCGTTTTTTCCTCACAGCAGGTCAACTCGTGTGTGGTTGCAACATAACAGTCCCATTGAGTACATTTTTGAGAGAGGGACATCAGTTGCACCACAGGGCCGGAGGAGGGTGACGAGCACGATACATTTTCTCTCTTCGGTAAGCATTTTTTTGTGTTTTATACTTTTGGAAGTTTGGTTTTTCATGTTGATTTTAAAGTGACCTTTTCCATGTTTGTAATGTACTAACTCGTTTTTTCCTCACAGCAGGTCAACTTGTGTGTGGTTGCAACATTACGGTCCCATTGAGTACATTTTTGAGAAAGGGACATCAGTTGCACCACAGGGCGGGAGGAAGGTGACGAGCACGATACATTTTCTCTCTTCGGTAAGCATTTTTTTGTGTTTTATACTTTTGGAAGTTTGGTTTTTCATGTTGATTTTAAAGTGACCTTTTCCATGTTTGTAATGTACTAACTCGTTTTTTCCTCACAGCAGGTCAACTCGTGTGTGGTTGCAACATAACAGTCCCATTGAGTACATTTTTGAGAAAGGGACATCAGTTGCACCACAGGGCGGGAGGAGGGTGCGGAGCACGATACATTTTCTCTCTTCGGTAAGCATTTTTTTGTGTTTTATACTTTTGGAAGTTTGGTTTTTCATGTTCATTTTAAAGTGACCTTTTCCATGTTTGTAATGTACTAACTCGTTTTTTCCTCACAGCAGGTCAACTCGTGTGTGGTTGCAACATAACAGTCCCATTGAGTACATTTTTGAGAAAGGGGCATCAGTTGCACCACAAGGCGGGAGGAGGGTGACGAGCACGATACATTTTCTCTCTTCGGTAAGCATTTTTTTGTGTTTTATACTTTTGGAAGTTTGGTTTTTCATGTTGATTTTAAAGTTACCTTTTCCATGTTTGTAATGTACTAACTCGTTTTTTCCTCACAGCAAGTCAACTCGTGTGTGGTTGCAACATAACAGTCCCATTGAGTACATTTTTGAGAGAGGGACATCAGTTGCACCACAGGGCCGGAGGAGGGTGACAAGCACGATACATTTTCTCTCTTCGGTAAGCATTTTTTTGTGTTTTATACTTTTGGAAGTTTGGTTTTTCATGTTGATTTTAAAGTGACCTTTTCCATGTTTGTAATGTACTAACTCGTTTTTTCCTCACAGCAGGTCAACTCGTGTGTGGTTGCAACATAACAGTCCCATTGAGTACATTTTTGAGAGAGGGACATCAGTTGCACCACAGGGCCGGAGGAGGGTGACAAGCACGATACATTATCTCTCTTCGGTAAGCATTTTTTTGTGTTTTATACTTTTGGAAGTTTGGTTTTTCATGTTGATTTTAAAGTGACCTTTTCCATGTTTGTAATGTACTAACTCGTTTTTTCTTCACAGCAGGTCAACTTGTGTGTGGTTGCAACATTACGGTCCCATTGAGTACATTTTTGAGAAAAGGACATCAGTTGCACCACAGGGCGGGAGGAGGGTGCGGAGCACGATACATTTTCTCTCTTCGGTAAGCATTTTTTTGTGTTTTATACTTTTGGAAGTTTGGTTTTTCATGTTGATTTTAAAGTGACCTTTTCCATGTTTGTAATGTACTAACTCGTTTTTTCCTCACAGCAGGTCAACTCGTGTGTGGTTGCAACATAACAGTCCCATTGAGTACATTTTTGAGAAAGGGACATCAGTTGCACCACAGGGCGGGAGGAGGGTGACGAGCACGATACATTTTCTCTCTTCGGTAAGCATTATTTTGTGTTTTATACTTTTGGAAGTTTGGTTTTTCATGTTGATTTTAAAGTGTCCTTTTCCATGTTTGTAATGTACTAACTCGTTTTTTCCTCACAGCAAGTCAACTCGTGTGTGGTTGCAACATAACAGTCCCATTGAGTACATTTTTGAGAAAGGGACATCAGTTGCACCACAGGGCGGGAGGAGGGTGACGAGCACGATACATTTTCTCTCTTCGGTAAGCATTTTTTTGTGTTTTATACTTTTGGACGTTTGGTTTGTCATGTTGATTTTAAAGTGACCTTTTCCATGTTTGTAATGTACTAACTCGTTTTTTCCTCACAGCAGGTCAACTCGTGCGTGGTTGCAACATAACAGTCCCATTGAGTACATTTTTGAGAAAGGGACTCACTTGCACGACAGGGCGGGAGGAGGGTGACGAGCACGATACATTTTCTCTCTTCGGTAAGCATTTTTTAGTGTTTTATACTTTTGGAAGTTTGGTTTTTCATGTTGATTTTAAAGTGACCTTTTCCATGTTTGTAATGTACTAACTCGTTTTTTCCTCACAGCAGGTCAACTTGTGTGTGGTTGCAACATTACGGTCCCATTGAGTACATTTTTGAGAAAAGGACATCAGTTGCACCACAGGGCGGGAGGAGGGTGCGGAGCACGATACATTTTCTCTCTTCGGTAAGGATTTTTTTGTGTTTTATACTTTTGGAAGTTTGGTTTTTCATGTTGATTTGAAAATGACCTCTTCCATGTTTGTAATGTACTAACTCGTTTTTTCCTCACAGCAGGTCAACTCGTGTGTGGTTGCAACATAACAGTCCCATTGAGTACATTTTTGAGAAAGGGACATCAGTTGCACCACAGGGCGGGAGGAGGGTGACGAGCACGATACATTTTCTCTCTTCGGTAAGCATTTTTTTGTGTTTTATACTTTTGGAAGTTTGGTTTTTCATGTTGATTTTAAAGTGACCTTTTCCATGTTTGTAATGTACTAACTCGTTTTTTCCTCACAGCAGGTCAACTCGTGTGTGGTTGCAACATAACAGTCCCATTGAGTACATTTTTGAGAAAGGGACATCAGTTGCACCACAGGGCGGGAGGAGGGTGACGAGCACGATACATTTTCTCTCTTCGGTAAGCATTTTTTTGTGTTTTATACTTTTGGAAGTTTGGTTTTTCATGTTGATTTTAAAGTGACCTTTTCCATCTTTGTAATGTACTAACTCGTTTTTTCCTCACAGCAGGTCAACTCGTGTGTGGTTGCAACATAACAGTCCCATTGAGTACATTTTTGAGAAAGGGACATCAGTTGCACCACAGGGCGGGAGGAGGGTGACGAGCACGATAAATTTTCTCTCTTCGGTAAGCATTTTTTTGTGTTTTATACTTTTGGTAGTTTGGTTTTTCATGTTGATTTTAAAGTGACCTTTTCCATGTTTGTAATGTACTAACTCGTTTTTTCCTCACAGCAGGTCAACTCGTGTGTGGTTGCAACATAACAGTCCCATTGAGTACATTTTTGAGAAAGGGACATCAGTTGCACCACAGGGCGGGAGGAGGGTGCGGAGCACGATACATTTTCTCTCTTCGGTAAGCATTTTTTTGTGTTTTATACTTTTGGAAGTTTGGTTTTTCATGTTGATTTTAAAGTGACCTTTTCCATGTTTGTAATGTACTAACTCGTTTTTTCCTCACAGCAGGTCAACTCGTGTGTGGTTGCAACATAACAGTCCCATTGAGTACTTTTTTGAGAAAGGGACATCAGTTGCACGCTATGGCGGGCGGAGGGTGACGAGCACGATACATTTTCTCTCTTCGGTAAGCATTTTTTTGTGTTTTATACTTTTGGAAGTTTGGTTTTTCATGTTGATTTTAAAGTGACCTTTTCCATGTTTGTAATGTACTAACTCGTTTTTTCCTCACAGCAGGTCAACTCGTGTGTGGTTGCAACATAACAGTCCCTTTGAGTACATTTTTGAGAAAGGGACATCAGTTGCACCACAGGGCGGGAGGAGGGTGACGAGCACGATACATTTTCTCTCTTCGGTAAGCATTTTTTTGTGTTTTATGCTTTTGGAAGTTTGGTTTTTCATGTTGATTTTAAAGTGACCTTTTCCATGTTTGTAATGTACTAACTCGTTTTTTCCTCACAGCAGGTCAACTCGTGTGTGGTTGCAACATAACAGTCCCATTGAGTACATTTTTGAGAAAGGGACATCAGTTGCACCACAGGGCGGGAGGAGGGTGACGAGCACGATACATTTTCTCTCTTCGTTAAGCATTTTTTTGTGTTTTATACTTTTGGAAGTTTGGTTTTTCATGTTGATTTTAAAGTGACCTTTTCCATGTTTGTAATGTACTAACTCGTTTTTTCCTCACAGCAGGTCAACTCGTGTGTGGTTGCAACATAACAGTCCCATTGAGTACATTTTTGAGAAAGGGACATCAGTTGCACCACAGGGCGGGAGGAGGGTGACGAGCACGATACATTTTCTCTCTTCGGTAAGCATTTTTTTGTGTTTTATACTTTTGGAAGTTTGGTTTTTCATGTTGATTTTAAAGTGACCTTTTCCAAGTTTGTAATGTACTAACTCGTTTTTTCCTCACAGCAGGTCAACTCGTGTGTGGTTGCAACATAACAGTCCCATTGAGTACATTTTTGAGAAAGGGACATCAGTTGCACCACAGGGCGGGAGGAGGGTGACGAGCACGATACATTTTCTCTCTTCGGTAAGCATTTTTTTGTGTTTTATACTTTTGGAAGTTTGGTTTTTCATGTTGATTTTAAAGTGACCTTTTCCATGTTTGTAATGTACTAACTCGTTTTTTCCTCACAGCAGGTCAACTCGTGTGTGGTTGCAACATAACAGTCCCATTGAGTACATTTTTGAGAAAGGGACATCAGTTGCACCACAGGGCGGGAGGAGGGTGACGAGCACGATACATTTTCACTCTTCGGTAAGCATTTTTTTGTGTTTTATACTTTTGGAAGTTTGGTTTTTCATGTTGATTTTAAAGTGACCTTTTCCATGTTTGTAATGTACTAACTCGTTTTTTCCTCACAGCAGGTCAACTCGTCTGTGGTTGCAACATAACAGTCCCATTGAGTACATTTTTGAGAAAGGGACATTGGTTGCACCACAGGGCGGGAGGAGGGTGACGAGCACGATACATTTTCTCTCTTCGGTAAGCATTTTTTTGTGTTTTATACTTTTGGAAGTTTGGTTTTTCATGTTGATTTTAAAGTGACCTTTTCCATGTTTGTAATGTACTAACTCGTTTTTTCCTCACAGCAGGTCAACTCGTGTGTGGTTGCAACATAACAGTCCCATTGAGTACATTTTTGAGAAAGGGACATCGGTTGCACCACAGGACGGGAGGAGGGTGACGAGCACGATACATTTTCTCTCTTCGGTAAGCATTTTTTTGTGTTTTATACTTTTGGAAGTTTGGTTTTTCATGTTGATTTTAAAGTGACCTTTTCCATGTTTGTAATGTACTAACTCGTTTTTTCCTCACAGCAGGTCAACTCGTGTGTGGTTGCAACATAACAGTCCCATTGAGTACATTTTTGAGAAAGGGACATCAGTTGCACCACAGGGCGGGAGGAGGGTGACGAGCACGATACATTTTCTCTCTTCGGTAAGCATTTTTTTGTGTTTTATACTTTTGGAAGTTTGGTTTTTCATGTTGATTTTAAAGTGACCTTTTCCATGTTTGTAATGTACTAACTCGTTTTTTCCTCACAGCAGGTCAACTCGTGTGTGGTTGCAACATAACAGTCCCATTGAGTACATTTTTGAGAAAGGGACATCGGTTGCACCACAGGGCGGGAGGAGGGTGACGAGCACGATACATTTTCTCTCTTCGGTAAGCATTTTTTTGTGTTTTATACTTTTGGAAGTTTGGTTTTTCATGTTGATTTTAAAGTGACCTTTTCCATGTTTGTAATGTACTAACTCGTTTTTTCCTCACAGCAGGTCAACTCGTGTGTGGTTGCAACATAACAGTCCCATTGAGTACATTTTTGAGAAAGGGACATCGGTTGCACCACAGGGCGGGAGGAGGGTGACGAGCGCGATACATTTTCTCTCTTCGGTAAGCATTTTTTTGTGTTTTATACTTTTGGAAGTTTGGTTTTTCATGTTGATTTGAAAATGACCTTTTCCATGTTTGTAATGTACTAACTCGTTTTTTCCTCACAGCAGGTCAACTCGTGTGTGGTTGCAACATAACAGTCCCATTGAGTACATTTTTGAGAAAGGGACATCGGTTGCACCACAGGGCGGGAGGAGGGTGACGAGCACGATACATTTTCTCTCTTCGGTAAGCATTTTTTTGTGTTTTATACTTTTGGAAGTTTGGTTTTTCATGTTGATTTTAAAGTGACCTTTTCCATGTTTGTAATGTACTAACTCGTTTTTTCCTCACAGCAGGTCAACTCGTGTGTGGTTGCAACATAACAGTCCCATTGAGTACATTTTTGAGAAAGGGACATCAGTTGCACCACAGGGCGGGAGGAGGGTGACGAGCACGATACATTTTCTCTCTTCGGTAAGCATTTTTTTGTGTTTTATACTTTTGGAAGTTTGGTTTTTCATGTTGATTTTAAAGTGACCTTTTCCATGTTTGTAATGTACTACCTCGTTTTTTCCTCACAGCAGGTCAACTCGTGTGTGGTTGCAACATAACAGTCCCATTGAGTACATCTTTGAGAAAGGGACATCGGTTGCACCACAGGGCGGGAGGAGGGTGACGAGCACGATACATTTTCTCTCTTCGGTAAGCATTTTTTTGTGTTTTATACTTTTGGAAGTTTGGTTTTTCATGTTGATTTTAAAGTGACCTTTTCCATATTTGTAATGTACTAACTCGTTTTTTCCTCACAGCAGGTCAACTCGTGTGTGGTTGCAACATAACAGTCCCATTGAGTACATTTTTGAGAAAGGGACATCGGTTGCACCACAGGGCGGGAGGAGGGTGACGAGCACGATACATTTTCTCTCTTCGGTAAGCATTTTTTTGTGTTTTATACTTTTGGAAGTTTGGTTTTTCATGTTGATTTTAAAGTGACCTTTTCCATGTTTGTAATGTAGTAACTCGTTTTTTCCTCACAGCAGGTCAACTCGTGTGTGGTTGCAACATAACAGTCCCATTGAGTACATTTTTGAGAAAGGGACATTGGTTGCACCACAGGGCGGGAGGAGGGTGACGAGCACGATACATTTTCTCTCTTCGGTAAGCATTTTTTTGTGTTTTATACTTTTGGAAGTTTGGTTTTTCATGTTGATTTTAAAGTGACCTTTTCCATGTTTGTAATGTACTAACTCGTTTTTTTCCTCACAGCAGGTCAACTCGTGTGTGGTTGCAACATAACAGTCCCATTGAGTACATTTTTGAGAAAGGGACATCGGTTGCACCACAGGGCGGGAGGAGGGTGACGAGCACGATACATTTTCTCTCTTCGGTAAGCATTTTTTTGTGTTTTATACTTTTGGAAGTTTGGTTTTTCATGTTGATTTTAAAGTGACCTTTTCCATGTTTGTAATGTACTAACTCGTTTTTTCCTCACAGCAGGTCAACTCGTGTGTGGTTGCAACATAACAGTCCCATTGAGTACATTTTTGAGAAAGGGACATCAGTTGCACCACAGGGCGGGAGGAGGGTGACGAGCACGATACATTTTCTCTCTTCGGTAAGCATTTTTTTGTGTTTTATACTTTTGGAAGTTTGGTTTTTCATGTTGATTTTAAAGTGACCTTTTCCATGTTTGTAATGTACTAACTCGTTTTTTCCTCACAGCAGGTCAACTCGTGTGTGGTTGCAACATAACAGTCCCATTGAGTACATTTTTGAGAAAGGGACATCAGTTGCACCACAGGGCGGGAGGAGGGTGACGAGCACGATAAATTTTCTCTCTTCGGTAAGCATTTTTTTGTGTTTTATACTTTTGGAAGTTTGGTTTTTCATGTTGATTTTAAAGTGACCTTTTCCATGTTTGTAATGTACTAACTCGTTTTTTCCTCACAGCAGGTCAACTCGTGTGTGGTTGCAACATAACAGTCCCATTGAGTACATTTTTGAGAAAGGGACATCGGTTGCACCACAGGGCGGGAGGAGGGTGACGAGCACGATACATTTTCTCTCTTCGGTAAGCATTTTTTTGTGTTTTATACTTTTGGAAGTTTGGTTTTTCATGTTGATTTTAAAGTGACCTTTTCCATGTTTGTAATGTACTAACTCGTTTTTTCCTCACAGCAGGTCAACTCGTGTGTGGTTGCAACATAACAGTCCCATTGAGTACATTTTTGAGAAAGGGACATCAGTTGCACCACAGGGCGGGAGGAGGGTGACGAGCACGATACATTTTCTCTCTTCGGTAAGCTTTTTTTTGTGTTTTATACTTTTGGAAGTTTGGTTTTTCATGTTGATTTTAAAGTGACCTTTTCCATGTTTGTAATGTACTAACTCGTTTTTTCCTCACAGCAGGTCAACTCGTGTCTGGTTGCAACATAACAGTCCCATTGAGTACATTTTTGAGAAAGGGACATCAGTTGCTCCACAGGGCGGGAGGAGGGTGACGAGCACGATACATTTTCTCTCTTCGGTAAGCATTTTTTTGTGTTTTATACTTTTGGAAGTTTGGTTTTTCATGTTGATTTTAAAGTGACCTTTTCCATGTTTGTAATGTACTAACTCGTTTTTTCCTCACAGCAGGTCAACTCATGTGTGGTTGCAACATAACAGTCCCATTGAGTACATTTTTGAGAAAGGGACATCAGTTGCACCACAGGGCAGGAGGAGGGTGACGAGCACGATACATTTTCTCTCTTCGGTAAGCATTTTTTTGTGTTTTATACTTTTGGAAGTTTGGTTTTTCATGTTGATTTTAAAGTGACCTTTTCCATGTTTGTAATGTACTAACTCGTTTTTTCCTCACAGCAGGTCAACTCGTGTGTGGTTGCAACATAACAGTCCCATTGAGTACATGTTTGAGAAAGGGACATCAGTTGCACCACAGGGCGGGAGGAGGGTGACGAGCACGATACATTTTCTCTCTTCGGTAAGCATTTTTTTGTGTTTTATACTTTTGGAAGTTTGGTTTTTCATGTTGATTTTAAAGTGACCTTTTCCATGTTTGTAATGTACTAACTCGTTTTTTCCTCACAGCAGGTCAACTCGTGTGTGGTTGCAACATAACAGTCCCATTGAGTACATTTTTGAGAAAGGGACATCAGTTGCACCACAGGGCGGGAGGAGGGTGACGAGCACGATAAATTTTCTCTCTTCGGTAAGCATTTTTTTGTGTTTTATACTTTTGGAAGTTTGGTTTTTCATGTTGATTTTAAAGTGACCTTTTCCATGTTTGTAATGTACTAACTCGTTTTTTCCTCACAGCAGGTCAACTCGTGTGTGGTTGCAACATAACAGTCCCATTGAGTACATTTTTGAGAAAGGGACATCAGTTGCACCACAGGGCGGGAGGAGGGTGACGAGCACGATAAATTTTCTCTCTTCGGTAAGCATTTTTTTGTGTTTTATACTTTTGGAAGTTTGGTTTTTCATGTTGATTTTAAAGTGACCTTTTCCATGTTTGTAATGTACTAACTCGTTTTTTCCTCACAGCAGGTCAACTCGTGTGTGGTTGCAACATAACAGTCCCATTGAGTACATTTTTGAGAAAGGGACATCAGTTGCTCCACAGGGCGGGAGGAGGGTGACGAGCACGATACATTTTCTCTCTTCGGTAAGCATTTTTTTGTGTTTTATACTTTTGGAAGTTTGGTTTTTCATGTTGATTTTAAAGTGACCTTTTCCATGTTTGTAATGTACTAACTCGTTTTTTCCTCACAGCAGGTCAACTCGTGTGTGGTTGCAACATAACAGTCCCATTGAGTACATTTTTGAGAAAGGGACATCAGTTGCACCACAGGGCGGGAGGAGGGTGACGAGCACGATACATTTTCTCTCTTCGGTAAGCTTTTTTTTGTGTTTTATACTTTTGGAAGTTTGGTTTTTCATGTTGATTTTAAAGTGACCTTTTCCATGTTTGTAATGTACTAACTCGTTTTTTCCTCACAGCAGGTCAACTCGTGTCTGGTTGCAACATAACAGTCCCATTGAGTACATTTTTGAGAAAGGGACATCAGTTGCTCCACAGGGCGGGAGGAGGGTGACGAGCACGATACATTTTCTCTCTTCGGTAAGCATTTTTTTGTGTTTTATACTTTTGGAAGTTTGGTTTTTCATGTTGATTTTAAAGTGACCTTTTCCATGTTTGTAATGTACTAACTCGTTTTTTCCTCACAGCAGGTCAACTCATGTGTGGTTGCAACATAACAGTCCCATTGAGTACATTTTTGAGAAAGGGACATCAGTTGCACCACAGGGCAGGAGGAGGGTGACGAGCACGATACATTTTCTCTCTTCGGTAAGCATTTTTTTGTGTTTTATACTTTTGGAAGTTTGGTTTTTCATGTTGATTTTAAAGTGACCTTTTCCATGTTTGTAATGTACTAACTCGTTTTTTCCTCACAGCAGGTCAACTCGTGTGTGGTTGCAACATAACAGTCCCATTGAGTACATTTTTGAGAAAGGGACATCAGTTGCTCCACAGGGCGGGAGGAGGGTGACGAGCACGATACATTTTCTCTCTTCGGTAAGCATTTTTTTGTGTTTTATACTTTTGGAAGTTTGGTTTTTCATGTTGATTTTAAAGTGACCTTTTCCATGTTTGTAATGTACTAACTCGTTTTTTCCTCACAGCAGGTCAACGCGTGTGTGGTTGCAACATAACAGTCCCATTGAGTACATGTTTGAGAAAGGGACATCAGTTGCACCACAGGGCAGGAGGAGGGTGACGAGCACGATACATTTTCTCTCTTCGGTAAGCATTTTTTTGTGTTTTATACTTTTGGAAGTTTGGTTTTTCATGTTGATTTTAAAGTGACCTTTTCCATGTTTGTAATGTACTAACTCGTTTTTTCCTCACAGCAGGTCAACTCGTGTGTGGTTGCAACATAACAGTCCCATTGAGTACATTTTTGAGAAAGGGACATCAGTTGCACCACAGGGCGGGAGGAGGGTGACGAGCACGATACATTTTCTCTCTTCGGTAAGCATTTTTTTGTGTTTTATACTTTTGGAAGTTTGGTTTTTCATGTTGATTTTAAAGTGACCTTTTCCATGTTTGTAATGTACTAACTCGTTTTTTCCTCACAGCAGGTCAACTCGTGTGTGGTTGCAACATAACAGTCCCATTGAGTACATTTTTGAGAAAGGGACATCAGTTGCTCCACAGGGCGGGAGGAGGGTGACGAGCACGATACATTTTCTCTCTTCGGTAAGCATTTTTTTGTGTTTTATACTTTTGGAAGTTTGGTTTTTCATGTTGATTTTAAAGTGACCTTTTCCATGTTTGTAATGTACTAACTCGTTTTTTCCTCACAGCAGGTCAACTCGTGTGTGGTTGCAACATAACAGTCCCATTGAGTACATTTTTGAGAAAGGGACATCAGTTGCACCACAGGGCGGGAGGAGGGTGACGAGCACGATACATTTTCTCTCTTCGGTAAGCTTTTTTTTGTGTTTTATACTTTTGGAAGTTTGGTTTTTCATGTTGATTTTAAAGTGACCTTTTCCATGTTTGTAATGTACTAACTCGTTTTTTCCTCACAGCAGGTCAACTCGTGTCTGGTTGCAACATAACAGTCCCATTGAGTACATTTTTGAGAAAGGGACATCAGTTGCTCCACAGGGCGGGAGGAGGGTGACGAGCACGATACATTTTCTCTCTTCGGTAAGCATTTTTTTGTGTTTTATACTTTTGGAAGTTTGGTTTTTCATGTTGATTTTAAAGTGACCTTTTCCATGTTTGTAATGTACTAACTCGTTTTTTCCTCACAGCAGGTCAACTCATGTGTGGTTGCAACATAACAGTCCCATTGAGTACATTTTTGAGAAAGGGACATCAGTTGCACCACAGGGCAGGAGGAGGGTGACGAGCACGATACATTTTCTCTCTTCGGTAAGCATTTTTTTGTGTTTTATACTTTTGGAAGTTTGGTTTTTCATGTTGATTTTAAAGTGACCTTTTCCATGTTTGTAATGTACTAACTCGTTTTTTCCTCACAGCAGGTCAACTCGTGTGTGGTTGCAACATAACAGTCCCATTGAGTACATGTTTGAGAAAGGGACATCAGTTGCACCACAGGGCGGGAGGAGGGTGACGAGCACGATACATTTTCTCTCTTCGGTAAGAATTTTTTTGTGTTTTATACTTTTGGAAGTTTGGTTTTTCATGTTGATTTGAAAATGACCTTTTCCATGTTTGTAATGTACTAACTCGTTTTTTCCTCACAGCAGGTCAACTCGTGTGTGGTTGCAACGTAACAGTCCCATTGAGTAAATTTTTGAGAAAGGGACATCAGTTGTTCCACAGGGCGGGAGGAGGGTGACGAGCACGATACATTTTCTCTCTTCGGTAAGCATTTTTTTGTGTTTTATACTTTTGGAAGTTTGGTTTTTCATGTTGATTTGAAAATGACCTTTTCCATGTTTGTAATGTACTAACTCGTTTTTTCGTCACAGCAAGTCAACTCGTGTGTGGTTGCAACATAACAGTCCCATTGGGTACATTTTTGAGAAAGGGACATCAGTTGCACCACAGAGCGGGAGGAGGGTGCCGAGCACGATACATTTTCTCTCTTCGGTAAGCATTTTTTTGTGTTTTATAGTTTTGGAAGTTTGGTTTTTCATGTTGATTTGAAAATGACCTTTTCCATGTTTGTAATGTACCAACTCGTTTTTTCCTCACAGCAATTCAACTCGTGTGTGGTTGCAACATAACAGTCCCATTGAGTACATTTTTGAGAAAGGGACATCAGTTGCACCACAGGGCGGGAGGAGGGTGCGGAGCACGATACATTTTCTCTCTTCGGTAAGCATTTTTTTGTGTTTTATACTTTTGGAAGTTTGGTTTTTCATGTTGATTTTAAAGTGACCTTTTCCATGTTTGTAATGTACTAACTCGTTTTTTCCTCACAGCAGGTCAACTTGTGTGTGGTTGCAACATTACGGTCCCATTGAGTACATTTTTGAGAAAGGGAAATCAGTTGTACCACAGGGCGGGAGGAGGGTGACGAGCACGATACATTTTCTCTCTTCGGTAAGCATTTTTTTGTGTTTTATACTTTTGGAAGTTTGGTTTTTCATGTTGATTTTAAAGTGACCTTTTCTATGTTTGTAATGTACTAACTCGTTTTTTCCTCACAGCAGGTCAACTCGTGTGTGGTTGCAACATAACAGTCCCATTGAGTACATTTTTGAGAAAGGGCCACAGTTGAACCACAGGGCGGGAGGAGGGTGACGAGCACGATACATTTTCTCTCTTCGGTAAGCATTTTTTTGTGTTTTATACTTTTGGAAGTATGGTTTTTCATGTTGATTTTAAAGTGACCTTTTCCATGTTTGTAATGTACTAACTCGTTTTTTCCTCACAGCAGGTCAACTTGTGTGTGGTTGCAACATAACAGTCCCATTGAGTACATTTTTGAGAAAGGGACATCAGTTGCTCCACAGGGCGGGAGGAGGGTGACGTGCACGATACATTTTGTCTCTTCGGTAAGCATTTTTTTGTGTTTTATACTTTTGGAAGTTTGGTTTTTCATGTTGATTTTAAAGTGACCTTTTCCATGTTTGTAATGTACTAACTCGTTTTTTCCTCACAGCAGGTCAACTTGTGTGTGGTTGCAACATTACGGTCCCATTGAGTACATTTTTGAGAAAGGGACATCAGTTGCACCACAGGGCGGGAGGAGGGTGCGGAGCACAATAGATTTTCTCTCTTCGGTAAGCATTTTTTTGTGTTTTATACTTTTGGAAGTTTGGTTTTTCATGTTGATTTTAAAGTGACCTTTTCCATGTTTGTAATGTACTAACTCGTTTTTTCCTCACAGCAGGTCAACTCGTGTGTGGTTGCAACATAACAGTCCCATTGAGTACATTTTTGAGAAAGGGACATCAGTTGCACCACAGGGCGGGAGGAGGGTGACGAGCACGATACATTTTCTCTCTTCGGTAAGCATTTTTTTGTGTTTTATACTTTTGGAAGTTTGGTTTTTCATGTTGATTTTAAAGTGACCTTTTCCATGTTTGTAATGTACTAACTCGTTTTTTCCTCACAGCAGGTCAACTTATCTGTGGTTGCAACATTACGGTCCCATTGAGTACATTTTTGAGAAAGGGACATCAGTTGCACCACAGGGCGGGAGGAGGGTGCGGAGCACGATACATTTTCTCTCTTCGGTAAGCATTTTTTTGTGTTTTATACTTTTGGAAGTTTGGTTTTTCATGTTGATTTTAAAGTGACCTTTTCCATGTTTGTAATGTACTAACTCGTTTTTTCCTCACAGCAGGTCAACTTGTGTGTGGTTGCAACATTACGGTCTCATTGAGTACATTTTTGAGAAAGGGACATCAGTTGCACCACAGGGCGGGAGTAGGGTGCGGAGCACGATACATTTTCTCTCTTCGGTAAGCATTTTTTTGTGTTTTATACTTTTGGAAGTTTGGTTTTTCATGTTGATTTTAAAGTGACATTTTCCATGTTTGTAATGTACTAACTCGTTTTTTCCTCCCAGCAGGTCAACTTGTGTGTGGTTGCAACATTACGGTCCCATTGAGTACATTTTTGAGAAAGGGACATCAGTTGCACCACAGGGCGGGAGGAGGGTGCGGAGCACGATACATTTTCTCTCTTCGGTAAGCATTTTTTTGTGTTTTATACTTTTGGAAGTTTGGTTTTTCATGTTGATTTTAAAGTGACCTTTTCCATGTTTGTAATGTACTAACTCGTTTTTTCCTCACAGCAGGTCAACTCGTGTGTGGTTGCAACAT
Organism: Schistocerca serialis cubense; assembly: GCF_023864345.2. Lineage (NCBI taxonomy): Eukaryota > Metazoa > Arthropoda > Insecta > Orthoptera > Acrididae > Schistocerca > Schistocerca serialis. The sequence goes on from NC_064647.1 coordinate 104,215,029, forward strand.
AACAGTCCCATTGAGTACATTTTTGAGAAAGGGACATCGGTTGCACCACAGGGCGGGAGGAGGGTGACGAGCACGATACATTTTCTCTCTTCGGTAAGCATTTTTTTGTGTTTTATACTTTTGGAAGTTTGGTTTTTCATGTTGATTTTAAAGTGACCTTTTCCATGTTTGTAATGTAGTAACTCGTTTTTTCCTCACAGCAGGTCAACTCGTGTGTGGTTGCAACATAACAGTCCCATTGAGTACATTTTTGAGAAAGGGACATCGGTTGCACCACAGGGCGGGAGGAGGGTGACGAGCACGATACATTTTCTCTCTTCGGTAAGCATTTTTTTGTGTTTTATACTTTTGGAAGTTTGGTTTTTCATGTTGATTTTAAAGTGACCTTTTCCATATTTGTAATGTAGTAACTCGTTTTTTCCTCACAGCAGGTCAACTCGTGTGTGGTTGCAACATAACAGTCCCATTGAGTACATCTTTGAGAAAGGGACATCGGTTGCACCACAGGGCGGGAGGAGGGTGACGAGCACGATACATTTTCTCTCTTCGGTAAGCATTTTTTTGTGTTTTATACTTTTGGAAGTTTGGTTTTTCATGTTGATTTTAAAGTGACCTTTTCCATGTTTGTAATGTACTAACTCGTTTTTTCCTCACAGCAGGTCAACTCGTGTGTGGTTGCAACATAACAGTCCCATTGAGTACATTTTTGAGAAAGGGACATCGGTTGCACCACAGGGCGGGAGGAGGGTGACGAGCACGATACATTTTCTCTCTTCGGTAAGCATTTTTTTGTGTTTTATACTTTTGGAAGTTTGGTTTTTCATGTTGATTTTAAAGTGACCTTTTCCATGTTTGTAATGTAGTAACTCGTTTTTTCCTCACAGCAGGTCAACTCGTGTGTGGTTGCAACATAACAGTCCCATTGAGTACATTTTTGAGAAAGGGACATTGGTTGCACCACAGGGCGGGAGGAGGGTGACGAGCACGATACATTTTCTCTCTTCGGTAAGCATTTTTTTGTGTTTTATACTTTTGGAAGTTTGGTTTTTCATGTTGATTTTAAAGTGACCTTTTCCATGTTTGTAATGTACTAACTCGTTTTTTTCCTCACAGCAGGTCAACTCGTGTGTGGTTGCAACATAACAGTCCCATTGAGTACATTTTTGAGAAAGGGACATCGGTTGCACCACAGGGCGGGAGGAGGGTGACGAGCACGATACATTTTCTCTCTTCGGTAAGCATTTTTTTGTGTTTTATACTTTTGGAAGTTTGGTTTTTCATGTTGATTTTAAAGTGACCTTTTCCATGTTTGTAATGTACTAACTCGTTTTTTCCTCACAGCAGGTCAACTCGTGTGTGGTTGCAACATAACAGTCCCATTGAGTACATTTTTGAGAAAGGGACATCAGTTGCACCACAGGGCGGGAGGAGGGTGACGAGCACGATACATTTTCTCTCTTCGGTAAGCATTTTTTTGTGTTTTATACTTTTGGAAGTTTGGTTTTTCATGTTGATTTTAAAGTGACCTTTTCCATGTTTGTAATGTACTAACTCGTTTTTTCCTCACAGCAGGTCAACTCGTGTGTGGTTGCAACATAACAGTCCCATTGAGTACATTTTTGAGAAAGGGACATCAGTTGCACCACAGGGCGGGAGGAGGGTGACGAGCACGATAAATTTTCTCTCTTCGGTAAGCATTTTTTTGTGTTTTATACTTTTGGAAGTTTGGTTTTTCATGTTGATTTTAAAGTGACCTTTTCCATGTTTGTAATGTACTAACTCGTTTTTTCCTCACAGCAGGTCAACTCGTGTGTGGTTGCAACATAACAGTCCCATTGAGTACATTTTTGAGAAAGGGACATCGGTTGCACCACAGGGCGGGAGGAGGGTGACGAGCACGATACATTTTCTCTCTTCGGTAAGCATTTTTTTGTGTTTTATACTTTTGGAAGTTTGGTTTTTCATGTTGATTTTAAAGTGACCTTTTCCATGTTTGTAATGTACTAACTCGTTTTTTCCTCACAGCAGGTCAACTCGTGTGTGGTTGCAACATAACAGTCCCATTGAGTACATTTTTGAGAAAGGGACATCAGTTGCACCACAGGGCGGGAGGAGGGTGACGAGCACGATACATTTTCTCTCTTCGGTAAGCTTTTTTTTGTGTTTTATACTTTTGGAAGTTTGGTTTTTCATGTTGATTTTAAAGTGACCTTTTCCATGTTTGTAATGTACTAACTCGTTTTTTCCTCACAGCAGGTCAACTCGTGTCTGGTTGCAACATAACAGTCCCATTGAGTACATTTTTGAGAAAGGGACATCAGTTGCTCCACAGGGCGGGAGGAGGGTGACGAGCACGATACATTTTCTCTCTTCGGTAAGCATTTTTTTGTGTTTTATACTTTTGGAAGTTTGGTTTTTCATGTTGATTTTAAAGTGACCTTTTCCATGTTTGTAATGTACTAACTCGTTTTTTCCTCACAGCAGGTCAACTCGTGTGTGGTTGCAACATAACAGTCCCATTGAGTACATTTTTGAGAAAGGGACATCAGTTGCTCCACAGGGCGGGAGGAGGGTGACGAGCACGATACATTTCCTCTCTTCGGTAAGCATTTTTTTGTGTTTTATACTTTTGGAAGTTTGGTTTTTCATGTTGATTTTAAAGTGACCTTTTCCATGTTTGTAATGTACTAACTCGTTTTTTCCTCACAGCAGGTCAACTCATGTGTGGTTGCAACATAACAGTCCCATTGAGTACATTTTTGAGAAAGGGACATCAGTTGCACCACAGGGCAGGAGGAGGGTGACGAGCACGATACATTTTCTCTCTTCGGTAAGCATTTTTTTGTGTTTTATACTTTTGGAAGTTTGGTTTTTCATGTTGATTTTAAAGTGACCTTTTCCATGTTTGTAATGTACTAACTCGTTTTTTCCTCACAGCAGGTCAACTCGTGTGTGGTTGCAACATAACAGTCCCATTGAGTACATGTTTGAGAAAGGGACATCAGTTGCACCACAGGGCGGGAGGAGGGTGACGAGCACGATACATTTTCTCTCTTCGGTAAGAATTTTTTTGTGTTTTATACTTTTGGAAGTTTGGTTTTTCATGTTGATTTGAAAATGACCTTTTCCATGTTTGTAATGTACTAACTCGTTTTTTCCTCACAGCAGGTCAACTCGTGTGTGGTTGCAACGTAACAGTCCCATTGAGTAAATTTTTGAGAAAGGGACATCAGTTGTTCCACAGGGCGGGAGGAGGGTGACGAGCACGATACATTTTCTCTCTTCGGTAAGCATTTTTTTGTGTTTTATACTTTTGGAAGTTTGGTTTTTCATGTTGATTTGAAAATGACCTTTTCCATGTTTGTAATGTACTAACTCGTTTTTTCGTCACAGCAAGTCAACTCGTGTGTGGTTGCAACATAACAGTCCCATTGGGTACATTTTTGAGAAAGGGACATCAGTTGCACCACAGAGCGGGAGGAGGGTGCCGAGCACGATACATTTTCTCTCTTCGGTAAGCATTTTTTTGTGTTTTATAGTTTTGGAAGTTTGGTTTTTCATGTTGATTTGAAAATGACCTTTTCCATGTTTGTAATGTACCAACTCGTTTTTTCCTCACAGCAATTCAACTCGTGTGTGGTTGCAACATAACAGTCCCATTGAGTACATTTTTGAGAAAGGGACATCAGTTGCACCACAGGGCGGGAGGAGGGTGCGGAGCACGATACATTTTCTCTCTTCGGTAAGCATTTTTTTGTGTTTTATACTTTTGGAAGTTTGGTTTTTCATGTTGATTTTAAAGTGACCTTTTCCATGTTTGTAATGTACTAACTCGTTTTTTCCTCACAGCAGGTCAACTTGTGTGTGGTTGCAACATTACGGTCCCATTGAGTACATTTTTGAGAAAGGGAAATCAGTTGTACCACAGGGCGGGAGGAGGGTGACGAGCACGATACATTTTCTCTCTTCGGTAAGCATTTTTTTGTGTTTTATACTTTTGGAAGTTTGGTTTTTCATGTTGATTTTAAAGTGACCTTTTCTATGTTTGTAATGTACTAACTCGTTTTTTCCTCACAGCAGGTCAACTCGTGTGTGGTTGCAACATAACAGTCCCATTGAGTACATTTTTGAGAAAGGGCCACAGTTGAACCACAGGGCGGGAGGAGGGTGACGAGCACGATACATTTTCTCTCTTCGGTAAGCATTTTTTTGTGTTTTATACTTTTGGAAGTATGGTTTTTCATGTTGATTTTAAAGTGACCTTTTCCATGTTTGTAATGTACTAACTCGTTTTTTCCTCACAGCAGGTCAACTTGTGTGTGGTTGCAACATAACAGTCCCATTGAGTAAATTTTTGAGAAAGGGACATCAGTTGCTCCACAGGGCGGGAGGAGGGTGACGTGCACGATACATTTTGTCTCTTCGGTAAGCATTTTTTTGTGTTTTATACTTTTGGAAGTTTGGTTTTTCATGTTGATTTTAAAGTGACCTTTTCCATGTTTGTAATGTACTAACTCGTTTTTTCCTCACAGCAGGTCAACTTGTGTGTGGTTGCAACATTACGGTCCCATTGAGTACATTTTTGAGAAAGGGACATCAGTTGCACCACAGGGCGGGAGGAGGGTGCGGAGCACAATAGATTTTCTCTCTTCGGTAAGCATTTTTTTGTGTTTTATACTTTTGGAAGTTTGGTTTTTCATGTTGATTTTAAAGTGACCTTTTCCATGTTTGTAATGTACTAACTCGTTTTTTCCTCACAGCAGGTCAACTCGTGTGTGGTTGCAACATAACAGTCCCATTGAGTACATTTTTGAGAAAGGGACATCAGTTGCACCACAGGGCGGGAGGAGGGTGACGAGCACGATACATTTTCTCTCTTCGGTAAGCATTTTTTTGTGTTTTATACTTTTGGAAGTTTGGTTTTTCATGTTGATTTTAAAGTGACCTTTTCCATGTTTGTAATGTACTAACTCGTTTTTTCCTCACAGCAGGTCAACTTATCTGTGGTTGCAACATTACGGTCCCATTGAGTACATTTTTGAGAAAGGGACATCAGTTGCACCACAGGGCGGGAGGAGGGTGCGGAGCACGATACATTTTCTCTCTTCGGTAAGCATTTTTTTGTGTTTTATACTTTTGGAAGTTTGGTTTTTCATGTTGATTTTAAAGTGACCTTTTCCATGTTTGTAATGTACTAACTCGTTTTTTCCTCACAGCAGGTCAACTTGTGTGTGGTTGCAACATTACGGTCTCATTGAGTACATTTTTGAGAAAGGGACATCAGTTGCACCACAGGGCGGGAGTAGGGTGCGGAGCACGATACATTTTCTCTCTTCGGTAAGCATTTTTTTGTGTTTTATACTTTTGGAAGTTTGGTTTTTCATGTTGATTTTAAAGTGACATTTTCCATGTTTGTAATGTACTAACTCGTTTTTTCCTCCCAGCAGGTCAACTTGTGTGTGGTTGCAACATTACGGTCCCATTGAGTACATTTTTGAGAAAGGGACATCAGTTGCACCACAGGGCGGGAGGAGGGTGCGGAGCACGATACATTTTCTCTCTTCGGTAAGCATTTTTTTGTGTTTTATACTTTTGGAAGTTTGGTTTTTCATGTTGATTTTAAAGTGACCTTTTCCATGTTTGTAATGTACTAACTCGTTTTTTCCTCACAGCAGGTCAACTCGTGTGTGGTTGCAACATAACAGTCCCATTGAGTACATTTTTGAGAAAGGGACATCAGTTGCACAACAGGGCGGGAGGAGGGTGACGAGCACGATACATTTCCTCTTTTCAGTAAGCATTTTTTTGTGTTTTATACTTTTGGAAGTTTGGTTTTTCATGTTGATTTTAAAGTGACCTTTTCCATGTTTGTAATGTACTAACTCGTTTTTTCCTCACAGCAGGTCAACTCGTGTGTGGTTGCAACATAACAGTCCCATTGAGTACATTTTTGAGAAAGGGACATCAGTTGCACAACAGGGCGGGAGGAGGGTGACGAGCACGATACATTTCCTCTTTTCAGTAAGCATTTTTTTGTGTTTTATACTTTTGGAAGTTTGGTTTTTCATGTTGATTTGAAAATGACCTTTTCCATGTTTGTAATGTACTAACTCGTTTTTTCCTCACAGCAGGTCAACTCGTGTGTGGTTGCAACATACCAGTCCCATTGAGTACATTTTTGAGAAAGGGAAATCAGTTGTACCACAGGGCGGGAGGAGGGTGACGAGCACGATACATTTTCTCTCTTCGGTAAGCATTTTTTTGTGTTTTATACTTTTGGAAGTTTGGTTTTTCATGTTGATTTTAAAGTGACCTTTTCTATGTTTGTAATGTACTAACTCGTTTTTTCCTCACAGCAGGTCAACTCGTGTGTGGTTGCAACATAACAGTCCCATTGAGTACATTTTTGAGAAAGGGCCACAGTTGAACCACAGGGCGGGAGGAGGGTGACGAGCACGATACATTTTCTCTCTTCGGTAAGCATTTTTTTGTGTTTTATACTTTTGGAAGTATGGTTTTTCATGTTGATTTTAAAGTGACCTTTTCCATGTTTGTAATGTACTAACTCGTTTTTTCCTCACAGCAGGTCAACTTGTGTGTGGTTGCAACATAACAGTCCCATTGAGTACATTTTTGAGAAAGGGACATCAGTTGCTCCACAGGGCGGGAGGAGGGTGACGTGCACGATACATTTTGTCTCTTCGGTAAGCATTTTTTTGTGTTTTATACTTTTGGAAGTTTGGTTTTTCATGTTGATTTTAAAGTGACCTTTTCCATGTTTGTAATGTACTAACTCGTTTTTTCCTCACAGCAGGTCAACTTGTGTGTGGTTGCAACATTACGGTCCCATTGAGTACATTTTTGAGAAAGGGACATCAGTTGCACCACAGGGCGGGAGGAGGGTGCGGAGCACAATAGATTTTCTCTCTTCGGTAAGCATTTTTTTGTGTTTTATACTTTTGGAAGTTTGGTTTTTCATGTTGATTTTAAAGTGACCTTTTCCATGTTTGTAATGTACTAACTCGTTTTTTCCTCACAGCAGGTCAACTCGTGTGTAGTTGCAACATAACAGTCCCATTGAGTACATTTTTGAGAAAGGGACATCAGTTGCACCACAGGGCGGGAGGAGGGTGACGAGCACGATACATTTTCTCTCTTCGGTAAGCATTTTTTTGTGTTTTATACTTTTGGAAGTTTGGTTTTTCATGTTGATTTTAAAGTGACCTTTTCCATGTTTGTAATGTACTAACTCGTTTTTTCCTCACAGCAGGTCAACTTATCTGTGGTTGCAACATTACGGTCCCATTGAGTACATTTTTGAGAAAGGGACATCAGTTGCACCACAGGGCGGGAGGAGGGTGCGGAGCACGATACATTTTCTCTCTTCGGTAAGCATTTTTTTGTGTTTTATACTTTTGGAAGTTTGGTTTTTCATGTTGATTTTAAAGTGACCTTTTCCATGTTTGTAATGTACTAACTCGTTTTTTCCTCACAGCAGGTCAACTTGTGTGTGGTTGCAACATTACGGTCTCATTGAGTACATTTTTGAGAAAGGGACATCAGTTGCACCACAGGGCGGGAGTAGGGTGCGGAGCACGATACATTTTCTCTCTTCGGTAAGCATTTTTTTGTGTTTTATACTTTTGGAAGTTTGGTTTTTCATGTTGATTTTAAAGTGACATTTTCCATGTTTGTAATGTACTAACTCGTTTTTTCCTCCCAGCAGGTCAACTTGTGTGTGGTTGCAACATTACGGTCCCATTGAGTACATTTTTGAGAAAGGGACATCAGTTGCACCACAGGGCGGGAGGAGGGTGCGGAGCACGATACATTTTCTCTCTTCGGTAAGCATTTTTTTGTGTTTTATACTTTTGGAAGTTTGGTTTTTCATGTTGATTTTAAAGTGACCTTTTCCATGTTTGTAATGTACTAACTCGTTTTTTCCTCACAGCAGGTCAACTCGTGTGTGGTTGCAACATAACAGTCCCATTGAGTACATTTTTGAGAAAGGGACATCAGTTGCACAACAGGGCGGGAGGAGGGTGACGAGCACGATACATTTCCTCTTTTCAGTAAGCATTTTTTTGTGTTTTATACTTTTGGAAGTTTGGTTTTTCATGTTGATTTTAAAGTGACCTTTTCCATGTTTGTAATGTACTAACTCGTTTTTTCCTCACAGCAGGTCAACTCGTGTGTGGTTGCAACATAACAGTCCCATTGAGTACATTTTTGAGAAAGGGACATCAGTTGCACAACAGGGCGGGAGGAGGGTGACGAGCACGATACATTTCCTCTTTTCAGTAAGCATTTTTTTGTGTTTTATACTTTTGGAAGTTTGGTTTTTCATGTTGATTTGAAAATGACCTTTTCCATGTTTGTAATGTACTAACTCGTTTTTTCCTCACAGCAGGTCAACTCGTGTGTGGTTGCAACATACCAGTCCCATTGAGTACATTTTTGAGAAAGGGAAATCAGTTGTACCACAGGGCGGGAGGAGGGTGACGAGCACGATACATTTTCTCTCTTCGGTAAGCATTTTTTTGTGTTTTATACTTTTGGAAGTTTGGTTTTTCATGTTGATTTTAAAGTGACCTTTTCTATGTTTGTAATGTACTAACTCGTTTTTTCCTCACAGCAGGTCAACTCGTGTGTGGTTGCAACATAACAGTCCCATTGAGTACATTTTTGAGAAAGGGCCACAGTTGAACCACAGGGCGGGAGGAGGGTGACGAGCACGATACATTTTCTCTCTTCGGTAAGCATTTTTTTGTGTTTTATACTTTTGGAAGTATGGTTTTTCATGTTGATTTTAAAGTGACCTTTTCCATGTTTGTAATGTACTAACTCGTTTTTTCCTCACAGCAGGTCAACTTGTGTGTGGTTGCAACATAACAGTCCCATTGAGTACATTTTTGAGAAAGGGACATCAGTTGCTCCACAGGGCGGGAGGAGGGTGACGTGCACGATACATTTTGTCTCTTCGGTAAGCATTTTTTTGTGTTTTATACTTTTGGAAGTTTGGTTTTTCATGTTGATTTTAAAGTGACCTTTTCCATGTTTGTAATGTACTAACTCGTTTTTTCCTCACAGCAGGTCAACTTGTGTGTGGTTGCAACATTACGGTCCCATTGAGTACATTTTTGAGAAAGGGACATCAGTTGCACCACAGGGCGGGAGGAGGGTGCGGAGCACAATAGATTTTCTCTCTTCGGTAAGCATTTTTTTGTGTTTTATACTTTTGGAAGTTTGGTTTTTCATGTTGATTTTAAAGTGACCTTTTCCATGTTTGTAATGTACTAACTCGTTTTTTCCTCACAGCAGGTCAACTCGTGTGTGGTTGCAACATAACAGTCCCATTGAGTACATTTTTGAGAAAGGGACATCAGTTGCACCACAGGGCGGGAGGAGGGTGACGAGCACGATACATTTTCTCTCTTCGGTAAGCATTTTTTTGTGTTTTATACTTTTGGAAGTTTGGTTTTTCATGTTGATTTTAAAGTGACCTTTTCCATGTTTGTAATGTACTAACTCGTTTTTTCCTCACAGCAGGTCAACTTATCTGTGGTTGCAACATTACGGTCCCATTGAGTACATTTTTGAGAAAGGGACATCAGTTGCACCACAGGGCGGGAGGAGGGTGCGGAGCACGATACATTTTCTCTCTTCGGTAAGCATTTTTTTGTGTTTTATACTTTTGGAAGTTTGGTTTTTCATGTTGATTTTAAAGTGACCTTTTCCATGTTTGTAATGTACTAACTCGTTTTTTCCTCACAGCAGGTCAACTTGTGTGTGGTTGCAACATTACGGTCTCATTGAGTACATTTTTGAGAAAGGGACATCAGTTGCACCACAGGGCGGGAGTAGGGTGCGGAGCACGATACATTTTCTCTCTTCGGTAAGCATTTTTTTGTGTTTTATACTTTTGGAAGTTTGGTTTTTCATGTTGATTTTAAAGTGACATTTTCCATGTTTGTAATGTACTAACTCGTTTTTTCCTCCCAGCAGGTCAACTTGTGTGTGGTTGCAACATTACGGTCCCATTGAGTACATTTTTGAGAAAGGGACATCAGTTGCACCACAGGGCGGGAGGAGGGTGCGGAGCACGATACATTTTCTCTCTTCGGTAAGCATTTTTTTGTGTTTTATACTTTTGGAAGTTTGGTTTTTCATGTTGATTTTAAAGTGACCTTTTCCATGTTTGTAATGTACTAACTCGTTTTTTCCTCACAGCAGGTCAACTCGTGTGTGGTTGCAACATAACAGTCCCATTGAGTACATTTTTGAGAAAGGGACATCAGTTGCACCACAGGGCGGGAGGAGGGTGACGAGCACGATACATTTTCTCTCTTCGGTAAGCATTTTTTTGTGTTTTATTCTTTTGGAAGTTTGGTTTTTCATGTTGATTTTAAAGTGACCTTTTCCATGTTTGTAATGTACTAACTCGTTTTTTCCTCACAGCAGGTCAACTCGTGTGTGGTTGCAACATAACAGTCCCATTGAGTACATTTTTGAGAAAGGGACATCAGTTGCACCACAGGGCGGGAGGAGGGTGCGGTGCACGATACATTTTCTCTCTTCGGTAAGCATTTTTTTGTGTTTTATACTTTTGGAAGTTTGGTTTTTCATGTTGATTTTAAAGTGACCTTTTCCATGTTTGTAATGTACTAACTTGTTTTTTCCTCACAGCAGGTCAACTCGTGTGTGGTTGCAACATAACAGTCCCATTGAGTACATTTTTGAGAAAGGGACATCAGTTGCACCACAGGGCGGGAGGAGGGTGACGAGCACGATACATTTTCTCTCTTCGGTAAGCATTTTTTTGTGTTTTATTCTTTTGGAAGTTTGGTTTTTCATGTTGATTTTAAAGTGACCTTTTCCATGTTTGTAATGTACTAACTCGTTTTTTCCTCACAGCAGGTCAACTCGTGTGTGGTTGCAACATAACAGTCCCATTGAGTACATTTTTGAGAAAGGGACATCAGTTGCACCACAGGGCGGGAGGAGGGTGACGAGCACGATACATTTTCTCTCTTCGGTAAGCATTTTTTTGTGTTTTATTCTTTTGGAAGTTTGGTTTTTCATGTTGATTTTAAAGTGACCTTTTCCATGTTTGTAATGTACTAACTCGTTTTTTCCTCCCAGCAGGTCAACTTGTGTGTGGTTGCAACATTACGGTCCCATTGAGTACATTTTTGAGAAAGGGACATCAGTTGCACAACAGGGCGGGAGGAGGGTGACGAGCACGATACATTTCCTCTTTTCAGTAAGCATTTTTTTGTGTTTTATACTTTTGGAAGTTTGGTTTTTCATGTTGATTTTAAAGTGACCTTTTCCATGTTTGTAATGTACTAACTCGTTTTTTCCTCACAGCAGGTCAACTCGTGTGTGGTTGCAACATAACAGTCCCATTGAGTACATTTTTGAGAAAGGGACATCAGTTGCACCACAGGGCGGGAGGAGGGTGCGGAGCACGATACATTTTCTCTCTTCGGTAAGCATTTTTTTGTGTTTTATTCTTTTGGAAGTTTGGTTTTTCATGTTGATTTTAAAGTGACCTTTTCCATGTTTGTAATGTACTAACTCGTTTTTTCCTCACAGCAGGTCAACTCGTGTGTGGTTGCAACATAACAGTCCCATTGAGTACATTTTTGAGAAAGGGACATCAGTTGCACCACAGGGCGGGAGGAGGGTGCGGTGCACGATACATTTTCTCTCTTCGGTAAGCATTTTTTTGTGTTTTATACTTTTGGAAGTTTGGTTTTTCATGTTGATTTTAAAGTGACCTTTTCCATGTTTGTAATGTACTAACTCGTTTTTTCCTCACAGCAGGTCAACTCGTGTGTGGTTGCAACATAACAGTCCCATTGAGTACATTTTTGAGAAAGGGACATCAGTTGCACCACAGGGCGGGAGGAGGGTGCGGAGCACGATACATTTTCTCTCTTCGGTAAGCATTTTTTTGTGTTTTATAGCTTTGGAAGTTTGGTTTTTCATGTTGATTTTAAAGTGACCTTTTCCATGTTTGTAATGTACTAACTCGTTTTTTCCTCACAGCGGGTCAACTCGTGTGTGGTTGCAACATAACAGTCTCATTGAGTACATTTTTGAGAAAGGGACATCAGTTGCACCACAGGGCGGGAGGAGGGTGCGGAGCACGATACATTTTCTCTCTTCGGTAAGCATTTTTTTGTGTTTTATACTTTTGGAAGTTTGGTTTTTCATGTTGATTTGAAAATGACCTTTTCCATGTTTGTAATGTACTAACTCGTTTTTTCCTCACAGCAGGTCAACTCGTGTGTGGTTGCAACATAACAGTCCAATTGAGTACATTTTTGAGAAAGGGACATCAGTTGCACCACAGGGCGGGAGGAGGGTGACGAGCACGATACATTTTCTCTTTTCGGTAAGCATTTTTTTGTGTTTTATACTTTTGGAAGTTTGGTTTTTCATGTTGATTTTAAAGTGACCTTTTCCATGTTTGTAATGTACTAACTCGTTTTTTCCTCACAGCAGGTCAACTTGTGTGTGGTTGCAACATTACTGTCTCATTGAGTACATTTTTGAGAAAGGGACATCAGTTGCACCACAGGGCGGGAGGAGGGTGCGGAGCACGATACATTTTCTCTCTTCGGTAAGCATTTTTTTGTGTTTTATACTTTTGGAAGTTTGGTTTTTCATGTTGATTTTAAAGTGACATTTTCCATGTTTCTAATGTACTAACTCGTTTTTTCCTCCCAGCAGGTCAACTTGTGTGTGGTTGCAACAGTACGTTCCCATTGAGTACATTTTTGAGAAAGGGACATCAGTTGCACCACAGGGCGGGAGGAGGGTGCGGAGCACGATACATTTTCTCTCTTCGGTAAGCATTATTTTGTGTTTTATACTTTTGGAAGTTTGGTTTTTCATGTTGATTTTAAAGTGACCTTTTCCATGTTTGTAATGTACTAACTTGTTTTTTCCTCACAGCAGGTCAACTCGTGTGTGGTTGCAACATAACAGTCCCATTGAGTACATTTTTGAGAAAGGGACATCAGTTGCACCACAGGGCGGGAGGAGGGTGACGAGCACGATACATTTTCTCTTTTCAGTAAGCATTTTTTTGTGTTTTATACTTTTGGAAGTTTGGTTTTTCATGTTGATTTTAAAGTGACCTTTTCCATGTTTGTAATGTACTAACTCGTTTTTTCCTCACAGCAGGTCAACTCGTGTGTGGTTGCAACATAACAGTCCCATTGAGTACATTTTTGAGAAAGGGACATCAGTTGCACCACAGGGCGGGAGGAGGGTGCGGAGCACGATACATTTTCTCTCTTCGATAAGCATTTTTTTGTGTTTTATACTTTTGGAAGTTTGGTTTTTCATGTTGATTTTAAAGTGACCTTTTCCATGTTTGTAATGTACTAACTCGTTTTTTCCTCACAGCAGGTCAACTCGTGTGTGGTTGCAACATAACAGTCCCATTGAGTACATTTTTGAGAAAGGGACATCAGTTGCACCACAGGGCGGGAGGAGGGTGCGGAGCACGATACATTTTCCTCTTCGGTAAGCATTTTTTTGTGTTTTATACTTTTGGAAGTTTGGTTTTTCATGTTGATTTTAAAGTGACCTTTTCCATGTTTGTAATGTCCTAACTCGTTTTTTCCTCACAGCAGGTCAACTCGTGTTTGGTTGCAACATAACAGTCCCATTGAGTACATTTTTGAGAAAGGGACATCAGTTGCACCACAGGGTGGGAGGAGGGTGCGGAGCACGATACATTTTCTCTCTTCGGTAAGCATTTTTTTGTGTTTTATACTTTTGGAAGTTTGGTTTTTCATGTTGATTTTAAAGTGACCTTTTCCATGTTTGTAATGTACTAACTCGTTTTTTCCTCACAGCAGGTCAACTCGTGTGTGGTTGCAACATAACAGTCCCATTGAGTACATTTTTGAGAAAGGGACATCAGTTGCACCACAGGGCGGGAGGAGGGTGCGGAGCACGATACATTTTCTCTCTTCGGTAAGCATTTTTTTGTGTTTTATACTTTTGGAAGTTTGTTTTTTCATGTTGATTTGAAAATGACCTTTTCCATGTTTGTAATGTACTAACTCGTTTTTTCCTCACAGCAGGTCAACTCGTGTGTGGTTGCAACATAACAGTCCCATTGAGTACATTTTTGAGAAAGGGACATCAGTTGCACCACAGGGCGGGAGGAGGGTGACGAGCACGATACATTTTCTCTCTTCGGTAAGCATTTTTTTGTGTTTTATACTTTTGGAAGTTTGGTTTTTCATGTTGATTTTAAAGTGACCTTTTCCATGTTTGTAATGTACTAACTCGTTTTTTCCTCACAGCAGGTCAACTCGTGTGTGGTTGCAACATAACAGTCCCATTGAGTACATTTTTGAGAAAGGGACATCAGTTGCTCCACAGGGCGGGAGGAGGCTGACGAGCACGATACATTTTCTCCCTTCGGTAAGCATTTTTTTGTGTTTTATACTTTTGGAAGTTTGGTTTTTCATGTTGATTTTAAAGTGACCTTTTCCATGTTTGTAATGTACTAACTCGTTTTTTCCTCACAGCAGGTCAACTCGTGTGTGGTTGCAACATAACAGTCCCATTGAGTACATTTTTGAGAAAGGGACATCAGTTGCACAACAGGGCGGGAGGAGGGTGACGAGCACGATACATTTTCTCTCTTCGGTAAGCATTTTTTTGTGTTTTATACTTTTGGAAGTTTGGTTTTTCATGTTGATTTGAAAATGTTCTTTTCCATGTTTGTAATGTACTAACTCGTTTTTTCCTCACAGCAGGTCAACTCGTGTGTGGTTGCAACATAACAGTCCCATTGAGTACATTTTTGAGAAAGGGACATCAGTTGCACCACAGGGCGGGAGGAGGGTGACGAGCTCGATACATTTTCTCTCTTCGGTAAGCATTTTTTTGTGTTTCATACTTTTGGAAGTTTGGTTTTTCATGTTGATTTTAAAGTGACCTTTTCCATGTTTGTAATGTACTAACTCGTTTTTTTCCTCACAGCAGGTCAACTCGTGTGTGGTTGCAACATAAGAGTCCCATTGAATACATTTTTGAGAAAGGGACATCAGTTGCACCACAGGGCGGGAGGAGGGTGACGAGCACGATACATTTTCTCTCTTCGGTAAGCATTTTTTTGTGTTTTATTCTTTTGGAAGTTTGGTTTTTCATGTTGATTTTAAAGTAACCTTTTCCATGTTTGTAATGTACTAACTCGTTTTTTCCTCACTGCAGGTCAACTCGTGTGTGGTTACAACATAACAGTATCTTTGAGTACATTTTTGAGAAAGGGACATCAGTTGCACCACAGGGCGGGAGGAGGGTGACGAGCACGATACATTTTCTCTCTTCGGTAAGCATTTTTTTGTGTTTTATACTTTTGGAAGTTTGGTTTTTCATGTTGATTTTAAAGTGACCTTTTGCATGTTTGTAAAGTACTAACTCGTTTTTTCCTCACAGCAGGTCAACTCGTGTGTGGTTGCAACATAACAGTCCCATTGAGTACATTTTTGAGAAAGGGACATCAGTTGCACCACAGGGCGGGAGGAGGGTGATGAGCACGATACATTTCCTCTTTTCAGTAAGCATTTTTTTGTGTTTTATACTTTTGGAAGTTTGGTTTTTCATGTTGATTTTAAAGTGACCTTTTCCATGTTTGTAATGTACTAACTTGTTTTTTCCTCACAGCAGGTCAACTCGTGTGTGGTTGCAACATAACAGTCCCATTGAGTACATTTTTGAGAAAGGGACATCAGTTGCACCACAGGGCGGGAGGAGGGTGACAAGCACGATACATTTTCTCTCTTCGGTAAGCATTTTTTTGTGTTTTATACTTTTGGAAGTTTGGTTTTTCATGTTGATTTTAAAGTGACTTTTTCCATGTTTGTAAAGTACTAACTCGTTTTTTCCTCACAGCAGGTCAACTCGTGTGTGGTTGCAACATAACAGTCCCATTGAGTACATTTTTGAGAAAGGGACATCAGTTGCACCACAGGGCGGGAGGTGGGTGACGAGCACGATACATTTTCTCTCTTCGGTAAGCATTTTTTTGTGTTTTATACTTTTGGAAGTTTGGTTTTTCATGTTGATTTTAAAGTGACCTTTTCCATGTTTGTAATGTACTAACTCGTTTTTTCCTCACAGCAGGTCAACTCGTGTGTGGTTGCAACATAACAGTCTCATTGAGTACATTTTTGAGAAAGGGACATCAGTTGCACCACAGGGCGGGAGGAGGGTGCGGAGCACGATACATTTTCTCTCTTCGGTAAGCATTTTTTTGTGTTTTATACTTTTGGAAGTTTGGTTTTTCATGTTGATTTTAAAGTGACCTTTTCCATGTTTGTAATGTACTAACTCGTTTTTTCCTCACAGCAGGTCAACTCGTGTGTGGTTGCAACATAACAGTCCCATTGAGTACATTTTTGAGAAAGGGACATCAGTTGCACCACAGGGCGGGAGGAGGGTGATGAGCACGATACATTTCCTCTTTTCAGTAAGCATTTTTTTGTGTTTTATACTTTTGGAAGTTTGGTTTTTCATGTTGATTTTAAAGTGACCTTTTCCATGTTTGTAATGTACTAACTCGTTTTTTCCTCACAGCAGGTCAACTCGTGTGTGGTTGCAACATAACAGTCCCATTGAGTACATTTTTGAGAAAGGGACATCAGTTGCACCACAGGGCGGGAGGAGGGTGCGGAGCACGATACATTTTCTCTCTTCGGTAAGCATTTTTTTGTGTTTTATTCTTTTGGAAGTTTGGTTTTTCATGTTGATTTTAAAGTGACCTTTTCCATGTTTGTAATGTACTAACTCGTTTTTTCCTCACAGCAGGTCAACTTGTGTGTGGTTGCAACATTACGGTCTCATTGAGTACATTTTTGAGAAAAGGACATCAGTTGCACCACAGGGCGGGAGGAGGGTGCGGAGCACGATACATTTTCTCTCTTCGGTAAGCATTTTTTTGTGTTTTATACTTTTGGAAGTTTGGTTTTTCATGTTGATTTTAAAGTGACATTTTCCATGTTTCTAATGTACTAACTCGTTTTTTCCTCCCAGCAGGTCAACTTGTGTGTGGTTGCAACATTACGGTCCCATTGAGTACATTTTTGAGAAAGGGACATCAGTTGCACCACAGGGCGGGAGGAGGGTGCGGAGCACGATACATTTTCTCTCTTCGGTAAGCATTATTTTGTGTTTTATACTTTTGGAAGTTTGGTTTTTCATGTTGATTTTAAAGTGACCTTTTCCATGTTTGTAATGTACTAACTCGTTTTTTCCTCACAGCAGGTCAACTCGTGTGTGGTTGCAACATAACAGTCCCATTGAGTACATTTTTGAGAAAGGGACATCAGTTGCACCACAGGGCGGGAGGAGGGTGACGAGCACGATACATTTTCTCTTTTCAGTAAGCATTTTTTTGTGTTTTATACTTTTGGAAGTTTGGTTTTTCATGTTGATTTTAAAGTGACCTTTTCCATGTTTGTAATGTACTAACTCGTTTTTTCCTCACAGCAGGTCAACTCGTGTGTGGTTGCAACATAACAGTCCCATTGAGTACATTTTTGAGAAAGGGACATCAGTTGCACCACAGGGCGGGAGGAGGGTGCGGAGCACGATACATTTTCTCTCTTCGGTAAGCATTTTTTTGTGTTTTATACTTTTGGAAGTTTGGTTTTTCATGTTGATTTTAAAGTGACCTTTTCCATGTTTGTAATGTACTAACTCGTTTTTTCCTCACAGCAGGTCAACTCGTGTGTGGTTGCAACATAACAGTCCCATTGAGTACATTTTTGAGAAAGGGACATCAGTTGCACCACAGGGCGGGAGGAGGGTGCGGAGCACGATACATTTTCTCTCTTCGGTAAGCATTTTTTTGTGTTTTATACTTTTGGAAGTTTGGTTTTTCATGTTGATTTTAAAGTGACCTTTTCCATGTTTGTAATGTCCTAACTCGTTTTTTCCTCACAGCAGGTCAACTCGTGTTTGGTTGCAACATAACAGTCCCATTGAGTACATTTTTGAGAAAGGGACATCAGTTGCACCACAGGGTGGGAGGAGGGTGCGGAGCACGATACATTTTCTCTCTTCGGTAAGCATTTTTTTGTGTTTTATACTTTTGGAAGTTTGGTTTTTCATGTTGATTTTAAAGTGACCTTTTCCATGTTTGTAATGTACTAACTCGTTTTTTCCTCACAGCAGGTCAACTCGTGTGTGGTTGCAACATAACAGTCCCTTTGAGTACATTTTTGAGAAAGGGACATCAGTTGCACCACAGGGCGGGAGGAGGGTGCGGAGCACGATACATTTTCTCTCTTCGGTAAGCATTTTTTTGTGTTTTATACTTTTGGAAGTTTGGTTTTTCATGTTGATTTGAAAATGACCTTTTCCATGTTTGTAATGTACTAACTCGTTTTTTCCTCACAGCAGGTCAACTCGTGTGTGGTTGCAACATAACAGTCCCATTGAGTACATTTTTGAGAAAGGGACATCAGTTGCTCCACAGGGCGGGAGGAGGCTGACGAGCACGATACATTTTCTCCCTTCGGTAAGCATTTTTTTGTGTTTTATACTTTTGGAAGTTTGGTTTTTCATGTTGATTTTAAAGTGACCTTTTCCATGTTTGTAATGTACTAACTCGTTTTTTCCTCACAGCAGGTCAACTCGTGTGTGGTTGCAACATAACAGTCCCATTGAGTACATTTTTGAGAAAGGGACATCAGTTGCACCACAGGGCGGGAGGAGGGTGATGAGCACGATACATTTCCTCTTTTCAGTAAGCATTTTTTTGTGTTTTATACTTTTGGAAGTTTGGTTTTTCATGTTGATTTTAAAGTGACCTTTTCCATGTTTGTAATGTACTAACTCGTTTTTTCCTCACAGCAGGTCAACTCGTGTGTGGTTGCAACATAACAGTCCCATTGAGTACATTTTTGAGAAAGGGACATCAGTTGCACCACAGGGCGGGAGGAGGGTGCGGAGCACGATACATTTTCTCTCTTCGGTAAGCATTTTTTTGTGTTTTATTCTTTTGGAAGTTTGGTTTTTCATGTTGATTTTAAAGTGACCTTTTCCATGTTTGTAATGTACTAACTCGTTTTTTCCTCACAGCAGGTCAACTTGTGTGTGGTTGCAACATTACGGTCTCATTGAGTACATTTTTGAGAAAAGGACATCAGTTGCACCACAGGGCGGGAGGAGGGTGCGGAGCACGATACATTTTCTCTCTTCGGTAAGCATTTTTTTGTGTTTTATACTTTTGGAAGTTTGGTTTTTCATGTTGATTTTAAAGTGACATTTTCCATGTTTCTAATGTACTAACTCGTTTTTTCCTCCCAGCAGGTCAACTTGTGTGTGGTTGCAACATTACGGTCCCATTGAGTACATTTTTGAGAAAGGGACATCAGTTGCACCACAGGGCGGGAGGAGGGTGCGGAGCACGATACATTTTCTCTCTTCGGTAAGCATTATTTTGTGTTTTATACTTTTGGAAGTTTGGTTTTTCATGTTGATTTTAAAGTGACCTTTTCCATGTTTGTAATGTACTAACTCGTTTTTTCCTCACAGCAGGTCAACTCGTGTGTGGTTGCAACATAACAGTCCCATTGAGTACATTTTTGAGAAAGGGACATCAGTTGCACCACAGGGCGGGAGGAGGGTGACGAGCACGATACATTTTCTCTTTTCAGTAAGCATTTTTTTGTGTTTTATACTTTTGGAAGTTTGGTTTTTCATGTTGATTTTAAAGTGACCTTTTCCATGTTTGTACTGTACTAACTCGTTTTTTCCTCACAGCAGGTCAACTCGTGTGTGGTTGCAACATAACAGTCCCATTGAGTACATTTTTGAGAAAGGGACATCAGTTGCACCACAGGGCGGGAGGAGGGTGCGGAGCACGATACATTTTCTCTCTTCGGTAAGCATTTTTTTGTGTTTTATACTTTTGGAAGTTTGGTTTTTCATGTTGATTTTAAAGTGACCTTTTCCATGTTTGTAATGTACTAACTCGTTTTTTCCTCACAGCAGGTCAACTCGTGTGTGGTTGCAACATAACAGTCCCATTGAGTACATTTTTGAGAAAGGGACATCAGTTGCACCACAGGGCGGGAGGAGGGTGCGGAGCACGATACATTTTCTCTCTTCGGTAAGCATTTTTTTGTGTTTTATACTTTTGGAAGTTTGGTTTTTCATGTTGATTTTAAAGTGACCTTTTCCATGTTTGTAATGTCCTAACTCGTTTTTTCCTCACAGCAGGTCAACTCGTGTTTGGTTGCAACATAACAGTCCCATTGAGTACATTTTTGAGAAAGGGACATCAGTTGCACCACAGGGTGGGAGGAGGGTGCGGAGCACGATACATTTTCTCTCTTCGGTAAGCATTTTTTTGTGTTTTATACTTTTGGAAGTTTGGTTTTTCATGTTGATTTTAAAGTGACCTTTTCCATGTTTGTAATGTACTAACTCGTTTTTTCCTCACAGCAGGTCAACTCGTGTGTGGTTGCAACATAACAGTCCCTTTGAGTACATTTTTGAGAAAGGGACATCAGTTGCACCACAGGGCGGGAGGAGGGTGCGGAGCACGATACATTTTCCCTCTTCGGTAAGCATTTTTTTGTGTTTTATACTTTTGGAAGTTTGGTTTTTCATGTTGATTTGAAAATGACCTTTTCCATGTTTGTAATGTACTAACTCGTTTTTTCCTCACAGCAGGTCAACTCGTGTGTGGTTGCAACATAACAGTCCCATTGAGTACATTTTTGAGAAAGGGACATCAGTTGCTCCACAGGGCGGGAGGAGGCTGACGAGCACGATACATTTTCTCCCTTCGGTAAGCATTTTTTTGTGTTTTATACTTTTGGAAGTTTGGTTTTTCATGTTGATTTTAAAGTGACCTTTTCCATGTTTGTAATGTACTAACTCGTTTTTTCCTCACAGCAGGTCAACTCGTGTGTGGTTGCAACATAACAGTCCCATTGAGTACATTTTTGAGAAAGGGACATCAGTTGCACCACAGGGCGGGAGGAGGGTGACGAGCACGATACATTTTCTCTCTTCGGTAAGCATTTTTTTGTGTTTTATACTTTTGGAAGTTTGGTTTTTCATATTGATTTGAAAATGTTCTTTTCCATGTTTGTAATGTACTAACTCGTTTTTTCCTCACAGCAGGTCAACTCGTGTGTGGTTGCAACATAACAGTCCCATTGAGTACATTTTTGAGAAAGGGACATCAGTTGCACCACAGGGCGGGAGGAGGGTGACGAGCTCGATACATTTTCTCTCTTCGGTAAGCATTTTTTTGTGTTTCATACTTTTGGAAGTTTGGTTTTTCATGTTGATTTTAAAGTGACCTTTTCCATGTTTGTAATGTACTAACTCGTTTTTTTCCTCACAGCAGGTCAACTCGTGTGTGGTTGCAACATAAGAGTCCCATTGAATACATTTTTGAGAAAGGGACATCAGTTGCACCACAGGGCGGGAGGAGGGTGACGAGCACGATACATTTTCTCTCTTCGGTAAGCATTTTTTTGTGTTTTATTCTTTTGGAAGTTTGGTTTTTCATGTTGATTTTAAAGTAACCTTTTCCAAGTTTGTAATGTACTAACTCGTTTTTTCCTCACTGCAGGTCAACTCGTGTGTGGTTGCAACATAACAGTCCCATTGAGTACATTTTTGAGAAAGGGACATCAGTTGCACCACAGGGCGGGAGGAGGGTGACGAGCACGATACATTTTCTCTTTTCAGTAAGCATTTTTTTGTGTTTTATACTTTTGGAAGTTTGGTTTTTCATGTTGATTTTAAAGTGACCTTTTCCATGTTTGTAATGTACTAACTCGTTTTTTCCTCACAGCAGGTCAACTCGTGTGTGGTTGCAACATAACAGTCCCATTGAGTACATTTTTGAGAAAGGGACATCAGTTGCACCACAGGGCGGGAGGAGGGTGCGGAGCACGATACATTTTCTCTCTTCGGTAAGCATTTTTTTGTGTTTTATACTTTTGGAAGTTTGGTTTTTCATGTTGATTTTAAAGTGACCTTTTCCATGTTTGTAATGTACTAACTCGTTTTTTCCTCACAGCAGGTCAACTCGTGTGTGGTTGCAACATAACAGTCCCATTGAGTACATTTTTGAGAAAGGGACATCAGTTGCACCACAGGGCGGGAGGAGGGTGCGGAGCACGATACATTTTCTCTCTTCGGTAAGCATTTTTTTGTGTTTTATACTTTTGGAAGTTTGGTTTTTCATGTTGATTTTAAAGTGACCTTTTCCATGTTTGTAATGTCCTAACTCGTTTTTTCCTCACAGCAGGTCAACTCGTGTTTGGTTGCAACATAACAGTCCCATTGAGTACATTTTTGAGAAAGGGACATCAGTTGCACCACAGGGTGGGAGGAGGGTGCGGAGCACGATACATTTTCTCTCTTCGGTAAGCATTTTTTTGTGTTTTATACTTTTGGAAGTTTGGTTTTTCATGTTGATTTTAAAGTGACCTTTTCCATGTTTGTAATGTACTAACTCGTTTTTTCCTCACAGCAGGTCAACTCGTGTGTGGTTGCAACATAACAGTCCCTTTGAGTACATTTTTGAGAAAGGGACATCAGTTGCACCACAGGGCGGGAGGAGGGTGCGGAGCACGATACATTTTCTCTCTTCGGTAAGCATTTTTTTGTGTTTTATACATTTGTAAGTTTGGTTTTTCATGTTGATTTGAAAATGACCTTTTCCATGTTTGTAATGTACTAACTCGTTTTTTCCTCACAGCAGGTCAACTCGTGTGTGGTTGCAACATAACAGTCCCATTGAGTACATTTTTGAGAAAGGGACATCAGTTGCTCCACAGGGCGGGAGGAGGCTGACGAGCACGATACATTTTCTCCCTTCGGTAAGCATTTTTTTGTGTTTTATACTTTTGGAAGTTTGGTTTTTCATGTTGATTTTAAAGTGACCTTTTCCATGTTTGTAATGTACTAACTCGTTTTTTCCTCACAGCAGGTCAACTCGTGTGTGGTTGCAACATAACAGTCCCATTGAGTACATTTTTGAGAAAGGGACATCAGTTGCACCACAGGGCGGGAGGAGGGTGACGAGCACGATACATTTTCTCTCTTCGGTAAGCATTTTTTTGTGTTTTATACTTTTGGAAGTTTGGTTTTTCATGTTGATTTGAAAATGTTCTTTTCCATGTTTGTAATGTACTAACTCGTTTTTTCCTCACAGCAGGTCAACTCGTGTGTGGTTGCAACATAACAGTCCCATTGAGTACATTTTTGAGAAAGGGACATCAGTTGCACCACAGGGCGGGAGGAGGGTGACGAGCTCGATACATTTTCTCTCTTCGGTAAGCATTTTTTTGTGTTTCATACTTTTGGAAGTTTGGGTTTTCATGTTGATTTTAAAGTGACCTTTTCCATGTTTGTAATGTACTAACTCGTTTTTTTCCTCACAGCAGGTCAACTCGTGTGTGGTTGCAACATAAGAGTCCCATTGAATACATTTTTGAGAAAGGGACATCAGTTGCACCACAGGGCGGGAGGAGGGTGACGAGCACGATACATTTTCTCTCTTCGGTAAGCATTTTTTTGTGTTTTATTCTTTTGGAAGTTTGGTTTTTCATGTTGATTTTAAAGTAACCTTTTCCATGTTTGTAATGTACTAACTCGTTTTTTCCTCACTGCAGGTCAACTCGTGTGTGGTTACAACATAACAGTCCCTTTGAGTACATTTTTGAGAAAGGGACATCAGTTGCACCACAGGGCGGGAGGAGGGTGACGAGCACGATACATTTTCTCTCTTCGGTAAGCATTTTTTTGTGTTTTATACTTTTGGAAATTTGGTTTGTCATGTTGATTTTAAAGTGACCTTTTCCATGTTTGTAATGTACTAACTCGTTTTTTCCTCACAGCAGGTCAACTCGTGTGTGGTTGCAACATAACAGTCCCATTGAGTACATTTTTGAGAAAGGGACATCAGTTGCACCACAGGGCGGGAGGAGGGTGACAAGCACGATACATTTTCTCTCTTCGGTAAGCATTTTTTTGTGTTTTATACTTTTGGAAGTTTGGTTTTTCATGTTGATTTTAAAGTGACCTTTTCCATGTTTGTAAAGTACTAACTCGTTTTTTCCTCACAGCAGGTCAACTCGTGTGTGGTTGCAACATAACAGTCCCATTGAGTACATTTTTGAGAAAGGGACATCAGTTGCACCACAGGGCGGGAGGAGGGTGACGAGCACGATACATTTTCTCTCTTCGGTAAGCATTTTTTTGTGTTTTATACTTTTGGAAGTTTGGTTTTTCATGTTGATTTTAAAGTGACCTTTTCCATGTTTGTAATGTACTAACTCGTTTTTTCCTCACAGCAGGTCAACTCGTGTGTGGTTGCAACATAACAGTCCCATTGAGTACATTTTTGAGAAAGGGACATCAGTTGCACCACAGGGCGGGAGGAGGGTGACGAGCACGATACATTTTCTCTTTTCAGTAAGCATTTTTTTGTGTTTTATACTTTTGGAAGTTTGGTTTTTCATGTTGATTTTAAAGTGACCTTTTCCATGTTTGTACTGTACTAACTCGTTTTTTCCTCACAGCAGGTCAACTCGTGTGTGGTTGCAACATAACAGTCCCATTGAGTACATTTTTGAGAAAGGGACATCAGTTGCACCACAGGGCGGGAGGAGGGTGCGGAGCACGATACATTTTCTCTCTTCGGTAAGCATTTTTTTGTGTTTTATACTTTTGGAAGTTTGGTTTTTCATGTTGATTTTAAAGTGACCTTTTCCATGTTTGTAATGTACTAACTCGTTTTTTCCTCACAGCAGGTCAACTCGTGTGTGGTTGCAACATAACAGTCCCATTGAGTACATTTTTGAGAAAGGGACATCAGTTGCACCACAGGGCGGGAGGAGGGTGCGGAGCACGATACATTTTCTCTCTTCGGTAAGCATTTTTTTGTGTTTTATACTTTTGGAAGTTTGGTTTTTCATGTTGATTTTAAAGTGACCTTTTCCATGTTTGTAATGTCCTAACTCGTTTTTTCCTCACAGCAGGTCAACTCGTGTTTGGTTGCAACATAACAGTCCCATTGAGTACATTTTTGAGAAAGGGACATCAGTTGCACCACAGGGTGGGAGGAGGGTGCGGAGCACGATACATTTTCTCTCTTCGGTAAGCATTTTTTTGTGTTTTATACTTTTGGAAGTTTGGTTTTTCATGTTGATTTTAAAGTGACCTTTTCCATGTTTGTAATGTACTAACTCGTTTTTTCCTCACAGCAGGTCAACTCGTGTGTGGTTGCAACATAACAGTCCCTTTGAGTACATTTTTGAGAAAGGGACATCAGTTGCACCACAGGGCGGGAGGAGGGTGCGGAGCACGATACATTTTCTCTCTTCGGTAAGCATTTTTTTGTGTTTTATACTTTTGGAAGTTTGGTTTTTCATGTTGATTTGAAAATGACCTTTTCCATGTTTGTAATGTACTAACTCGTTTTTTCCTCACAGCAGGTCAACTCGTGTGTGGTTGCAACATAACAGTCCCATTGAGTACATTTTTGAGAAAGGGACATCAGTTGCTCCACAGGGCGGGAGGAGGCTGACGAGCACGATACATTTTCTCCCTTCGGTAAGCATTTTTTTGTGTTTTATACTTTTGGAAGTTTGGTTTTTCATGTTGATTTTAAAGTGACCTTTTCCATGTTTGTAATGTACTAACTCGTTTTTTCCTCACATCAGGTCAACTCGTGTGTGGTTGCAACATAACAGTCCCATTGAGTACATTTTTGAGAAAGGGACATCAGTTGCACCACAGGGCGGGAGGAGGGTGACGAGCACGATACATTTTCTCTCTTCGGTAAGCATTTTTTTGTGTTTTATACTTTTGGAAGTTTGGTTTTTCATATTGATTTGAAAATGTTCTTTTCCATGTTTGTAATGTACTAACTCGTTTTTTCCTCACAGCAGGTCAACTCGTGTGTGGTTGCAACATAACAGTCCCATTGAGTACATTTTTGAGAAAGGGACATCAGTTGCACCACAGGGCGGGAGGAGGGTGACGAGCTCGATACATTTTCTCTCTTCGGTAAGCATTTTTTTGTGTTTCATACTTTTGGAAGTTTGGTTTTTCATGTTGATTTTAAAGTGACCTTTTCCATGTTTGTAATGTACTAACTCGTTTTTTTCCTCACAGCAGGTCAACTCGTGTGTGGTTGCAACATAAGAGTCCCATTGAATACATTTTTGAGAAAGGGACATCAGGTGCACCACAGGGCGGGAGGAGGGTGACGAGCACGATACATTTTCTCTCTTCGGTAAGCATTTTTTTGTGTTTTATTCTTTTGGAAGTTTGGTTTTTCATGTTGATTTTAAAGTAACCTTTTCCAAGTTTGTAATGTACTAACTCGTTTTTTCCTCACTGCAGGTCAACTCGTGTGTGGTTGCAACATAACAGTCCCATTGAGTACATTTTTGAGAAAGGGACATCAGTTGCACCACAGGGCGGGAGGAGGGTGACGAGCACGATACATTTTCTCTTTTCAGTAAGCATTTTTTTGTGTTTTATACTTTTGGAAGTTTGGTTTTTCATGTTGATTTTAAAGTGACCTTTTCCATGTTTGTAATGTACTAACTCGTTTTTTCCTCACAGCAGGTCAACTCGTGTGTGGTTGCAACATAA
Source organism: Schistocerca serialis cubense (assembly GCF_023864345.2). Lineage (NCBI taxonomy): Eukaryota > Metazoa > Arthropoda > Insecta > Orthoptera > Acrididae > Schistocerca > Schistocerca serialis. The sequence continues at coordinate 104,241,708 of NC_064647.1, forward strand.
CAGTCCCATTGAGTACATTTTTGAGAAAGGGACATCAGTTGCACCACAGGGTGGGAGGAGGGTGCGGAGCACGATACATTTTCTCTCTTCGGTAAGCATTTTTTTGTGTTTTATACTTTTGGAAGTTTGGTTTTTCATGTTGATTTTAAAGTGACCTTTTCCATGTTTGTAATGTACTAACTCGTTTTTTCCTCACAGCAGGTCAACTCGTGTGTGGTTGCAACATAACAGTCCCTTTGAGTACATTTTTGAGAAAGGGACATCAGTTGCACCACAGGGCGGGAGGAGGGTGCGGAGCACGATACATTTTCTCTCTTCGGTAAGCATTTTTTTGTGTTTTATACATTTGGAAGTTTGGTTTTTCATGTTGATTTGAAAATGACCTTTTCCATGTTTGTAATGTACTAACTCGTTTTTTCCTCACAGCAGGTCAACTCGTGTGTGGTTGCAACATAACAGTCCCATTGAGTACATTTTTGAGAAAGGGACATCAGTTGCTCCACAGGGCGGGAGGAGGCTGACGAGCACGATACATTTTCTCCCTTCGGTAAGCATTTTTTTGTGTTTTATACTTTTGGAAGTTTGGTTTTTCATGTTGATTTTAAAGTGACCTTTTCCATGTTTGTAAAGTACTAACTCGTTTTTTCCTCACAGCAGGTCAACTCGTGTGTGGTTGCAACATAACAGTCCCATTGAGTACATTTTTGAGAAAGGGACATCAGTTGCACCACAGGGCGGGAGGAGGGTGACGAGCACGATACATTTTCTCTCTTCGGTAAGCATTTTTTTGTGTTTTATACTTTTGGAAGTTTGGTTTTTCATGTTGATTTTAAAGTGACCTTTTCCATGTTTGTAATGTACTAACTCGTTTTTTCCTCACAGCAGGTCAACTCGTGTGTGGTTGCAACATAACAGTCCCATTGAGTACATTTTTGAGAAAGGGACATCAGTTGCACCACAGGGCGGGAGGAGGGTGACGAGCACGATACATTTTCTCTTTTCAGTAAGCATTTTTTTGTGTTTTATACTTTTGGAAGTTTGGTTTTTCATGTTGATTTTAAAGTGACCTTTTCCATGTTTGTACTGTACTAACTCGTTTTTTCCTCACAGCAGGTCAACTCGTGTGTGGTTGCAACATAACAGTCCCATTGAGTACATTTTTGAGAAAGGGACATCAGTTGCACCACAGGGCGGGAGGAGGGTGCGGAGCACGATACATTTTCTCTCTTCGGTAAGCATTTTTTTGTGTTTTATACTTTTGGAAGTTTGGTTTTTCATGTTGATTTTAAAGTGACCTTTTCCATGTTTGTAATGTACTAACTCGTTTTTTCCTCACAGCAGGTCAACTCGTGTGTGGTTGCAACATAACAGTCCCATTGAGTACATTTTTGAGAAAGGGACATCAGTTGCACCACAGGGCGGGAGGAGGGTGCGGAGCACGATACATTTTCTCTCTTCGGTAAGCATTTTTTTGTGTTTTATACTTTTGGAAGTTTGGTTTTTCATGTTGATTTTAAAGTGACCTTTTCCATGTTTGTAATGTCCTAACTCGTTTTTTCCTCACAGCAGGTCAACTCGTGTTTGGTTGCAACATAACAGTCCCATTGAGTACATTTTTGAGAAAGGGACATCAGTTGCACCACAGGGTGGGAGGAGGGTGCGGAGCACGATACATTTTCTCTCTTCGGTAAGCATTTTTTTGTGTTTTATACTTTTGGAAGTTTGGTTTTTCATGTTGATTTTAAAGTGACCTTTTCCATGTTTGTAATGTACTAACTCGTTTTTTCCTCACAGCAGGTCAACTCGTGTGTGGTTGCAACATAACAGTCCCTTTGAGTACATTTTTGAGAAAGGGACATCAGTTGCACCACAGGGCGGGAGGAGGGTGCGGAGCACGATACATTTTCTCTCTTCGGTAAGCATTTTTTTGTGTTTTATACTTTTGGAAGTTTGGTTTTTCATGTTGATTTGAAAATGACCTTTTCCATGTTTGTAATGTACTAACTCGTTTTTTCCTCACAGCAGGTCAACTCGTGTGTGGTTGCAACATAACAGTCCCATTGAGTACATTTTTGAGAAAGGGACATCAGTTGCTCCACAGGGCGGGAGGAGGCTGACGAGCACGATACATTTTCTCCCTTCGGTAAGCATTTTTTTGTGTTTTATACTTTTGGAAGTTTGGTTTTTCATGTTGATTTTAAAGTGACCTTTTCCATGTTTGTAATGTACTAACTCGTTTTTTCCTCACAGCAGGTCAACTCGTGTGTGGTTGCAACATAACAGTCCCATTGAGTACATTTTTGAGAAAGGGACATCAGTTGCACCACAGGGCGGGAGGAGGGTGACGAGCACGATACATTTTCTCTCTTCGGTAAGCATTTTTTTGTGTTTTATACTTTTGGAAGTTTGGTTTTTCATATTGATTTGAAAATGTTCTTTTCCATGTTTGTAATGTACTAACTCGTTTTTTCCTCACAGCAGGTCAACTCGTGTGTGGTTGCAACATAACAGTCCCATTGAGTACATTTTTGAGAAAGGGACATCAGTTGCACCACAGGGCGGGAGGAGGGTGACGAGCTCGATACATTTTCTCTCTTCGGTAAGCATTTTTTTGTGTTTCATACTTTTGGAAGTTTGGTTTTTCATGTTGATTTTAAAGTGACCTTTTCCATGTTTGTAATGTACTAACTCGTTTTTTTCCTCACAGCAGGTCAACTCGTGTGTGGTTGCAACATAAGAGTCCCATTGAATACATTTTTGAGAAAGGGACATCAGTTGCACCACAGGGCGGGAGGAGGGTGACGAGCACGATACATTTTCTCTCTTCGGTAAGCATTTTTTTGTGTTTTATTCTTTTGGAAGTTTGGTTTTTCATGTTGATTTTAAAGTAACCTTTTCCAAGTTTGTAATGTACTAACTCGTTTTTTCCTCACTGCAGGTCAACTCGTGTGTGGTTGCAACATAACAGTCCCATTGAGTACATTTTTGAGAAAGGGACATCAGTTGCACCACAGGGCGGGAGGAGGGTGACGAGCACGATACATTTTCTCTTTTCAGTAAGCATTTTTTTGTGTTTTATACTTTTGGAAGTTTGGTTTTTCATGTTGATTTTAAAGTGACCTTTTCCATGTTTGTAATGTACTAACTCGTTTTTTCCTCACAGCAGGTCAACTCGTGTGTGGTTGCAACATAACAGTCCCATTGAGTACATTTTTGAGAAAGGGACATCAGTTGCACCACAGGGCGGGAGGAGGGTGCGGAGCACGATACATTTTCTCTCTTCGGTAAGCATTTTTTTGTGTTTTATACTTTTGGAAGTTTGGTTTTTCATGTTGATTTTAAAGTGACCTTTTCCATGTTTGTAATGTACTAACTCGTTTTTTCCTCACAGCAGGTCAACTCGTGTGTGGTTGCAACATAACAGTCCCATTGAGTACATTTTTGAGAAAGGGACATCAGTTGCACCACAGGGCGGGAGGAGGGTGCGGAGCACGATACATTTTCTCTCTTCGGTAAGCATTTTTTTGTGTTTTATACTTTTGGAAGTTTGGTTTTTCATGTTGATTTTAAAGTGACCTTTTCCATGTTTGTAATGTCCTAACTCGTTTTTTCCTCACAGCAGGTCAACTCGTGTTTGGTTGCAACATAACAGTCCCATTGAGTACATTTTTGAGAAAGGGACATCAGTTGCACCACAGGGTGGGAGGAGGGTGCGGAGCACGATACATTTTCTCTCTTCGGTAAGCATTTTTTTGTGTTTTATACTTTTGGAAGTTTGGTTTTTCATGTTGATTTTAAAGTGACCTTTTCCATGTTTGTAATGTACTAACTCGTTTTTTCCTCACAGCAGGTCAACTCGTGTGTGGTTGCAACATAACAGTCCCTTTGAGTACATTTTTGAGAAAGGGACATCAGTTGCACCACAGGGCGGGAGGAGGGTGCGGAGCACGATACATTTTCTCTCTTCGGTAAGCATTTTTTTGTGTTTTATACATTTGGAAGTTTGGTTTTTCATGTTGATTTGAAAATGACCTTTTCCATGTTTGTAATGTACTAACTCGTTTTTTCCTCACAGCAGGTCAACTCGTGTGTGGTTGCAACATAACAGTCCCATTGAGTACATTTTTGAGAAAGGGACATCAGTTGCTCCACAGGGCGGGAGGAGGCTGACGAGCACGATACATTTTCTCCCTTCGGTAAGCATTTTTTTGTGTTTTATACTTTTGGAAGTTTGGTTTTTCATGTTGATTTTAAAGTGACCTTTTCCATGTTTGTAATGTACTAACTCGTTTTTTCCTCACAGCAGGTCAACTCGTGTGTGGTTGCAACATAACAGTCCCATTGAGTACATTTTTGAGAAAGGGACATCAGTTGCACCACAGGGCGGGAGGAGGGTGACGAGCACGATACATTTTCTCTCTTCGGTAAGCATTTTTTTGTGTTTTATACTTTTGGAAGTTTGGTTTTTCATGTTGATTTGAAAATGTTCTTTTCCATGTTTGTAATGTACTAACTCGTTTTTTCCTCACAGCAGGTCAACTCGTGGGTGGTTGCAACATAACAGTCCCATTGAGTACATTTTTGAGAAAGGGACATCAGTTGCACCACAGGGCGGGAGGAGGGTGACGAGCTCGATACATTTTCTCTCTTCGGTAAGCATTTTTTTGTGTTTCATACTTTTGGAAGTTTGGTTTTTCATGTTGATTTTAAAGTGACCTTTTCCATGTTTGTAATGTACTAACTCGTTTTTTTCCTCATAGCAGGTCAACTCGTGTGTGGTTGCAACATAAGAGTCCCATTGAATACATTTTTGAGAAAGGGACATCAGTTGCACCACAGGGCGGGAGGAGGGTGACGAGCACGATACATTTTCTCTCTTCGGTAAGCATTTTTTTGTGTTTTATTCTTTTGGAAGTTTGGTTTTTCATGTTGATTTTAAAGTAACCTTTTCCATGTTTGTAATGTACTAACTCGTTTTTTCCTCACTGCAGGTCAACTCGTGTGTGGTTACAACATAACAGTCCCTTTGAGTACATTTTTGAGAAAGGGACATCAGTTGCACCACAGGGCGGGAGGAGGGTGACGAGCACGATACATTTTCTCTCTTCGGTAAGCATTTTTTTGTGTTTTATACTTTTGGAAATTTGGTTTGTCATGTTGATTTTAAAGTGACCTTTTCCATGTTTGTAATGTACTAACTCGTTTTTTCCTCACAGCAGGTCAACTCGTGTGTGGTTGCAACATAACAGTCCCATTGAGTACATTTTTGAGAAAGGGACATCAGTTGCACCACAGGGCGGGAGGAGGGTGACAAGCACGATACATTTTCTCTCTTCGGTAAGCATTTTTTTGTGTTTTATACTTTTGGAAGTTTGGTTTTTCATGTTGATTTTAAAGTGACCTTTTCCATGTTTGTAAAGTACTAACTCGTTTTTTCCTCACAGCAGGTCAACTCGTGTGTGGTTGCAACATAACAGTCCCATTGAGTACATTTTTGAGAAAGGGACATCAGTTGCACCACAGGGCGGGAGGAGGGTGACGAGCACGATACATTTTCTCTCTTCGGTAAGCATTTTTTTGTGTTTTATACTTTTGGAAGTTTGGTTTTTCATGTTGATTTTAAAGTGACCTTTTCCATGTTTCTAATGTACTAACTCGTTTTTTCCTCACAGCAGGTCAACTCGTGTGTGGTTGCAACATAACAGTCCCATTGAGTACATTTTTGAGAAAGGGACATCAGTTGCACCACAGGGCGGGAGGAGGGTGACGAGCACGATACATTTTTTCTCTTCGGTAAGCATTTTTTTGTGTTTTATACTTTTGGAAATTTGGTTTTTCATGTTAATTTGAAAATGACCTTTTCCATGTTTGTAATGTACTAACTCGTTTTTTCCTCACAGCAGGTCAACTCGTGTGTGGTTGCAACATAACAGTCCCATTGAGTACATTTTTGAGAAAGGGACATCAGTTGCACCACAGGGCGGGAGGAGGGTGACGAGCACGATACATTTTCTCTCTTCGGTAAGCATTTTTTTGTGTTTTATACTTTTGGAAGTTTGGTTTTTCATGTTGATTTTAAAGTGACCTTTTCCATGTTTGTAATGTACTAACTCGTTTTTTCCTCACAGCAGGTCAACTCGTGTGTGGTTGCAACATAACAGTCCCATTGAGTACATTTTTGAGAAAGGGACATCAGTTGCACCACAGGGCGGGAGGAGGGTGCGGAGCACGATACATTTTCTCTCTTCGGTAAGCATTTTTTTGTGTTTTATACTTTTGGAAGTTTGGTTTTTCATGTTGATTTGAAAATTACCTTTTCCATGTTTGTAATGTACTAACTCGTTTTTTCGTCACAGCAGGTCAACTCGTGTGTGGTTGCAACATAACAGTCCCATTGAGTACATTTTTGAGAAAGGGACATCAGTTGCACCACAGGGCGGGAGGAGGGTGATGAGCACGATACATTTTCTCTCTTCGGTAAGCATTTTTTTGTGTTTTATACTTTTGGAAGTTTGGTTTTTCATGTTGATTTTAAAGTGACCTTCTCCATGTTTGTAATGTACTAACTCGTTTTTTCCTCACAGCAGGTCAACTCGTGTGTGGTTGCAACATAACAGTCCCATTGAGTACATTTTTGAGAAAGGGACATCAGTTGCTCCACAGGGCGGGAGGAGGCTGACGAGCACGATACATTTTCTCCCTTCGGTAAGCATTTTTTTGTGTTTTATACTTTTGGAAGTTTGGTTTTTCATGTTGATTTGAAAATGTTCTTTTCCATGTTTGTAATGTACTAACTCGTTTTTTCCTCACAGCAGGTCAACTGGTGTGTGGTTGCAACATAACAGTCCCATTGAGTACATTTTTGAGAAAGGGACATCAGTTGCACCACAGGGCGGGAGGAGGGTGACGAGCTCGATACATTTTCTCTCTTCGGTAAGCATTTTTTTGTGTTTCATACTTTTGGAAGTTTGGTTTTTCATGTTGATTTTAAAGTGACCTTTTCCATGTTTGTAATGTACTAACTCGTTTTTTTCCTCACAGCAGGTCAACTCGTGTGTGGTTGCAACATAAGAGTCCCATTGAATACATTTTTGAGAAAGGGACATCAGTTGCACCACAGGGCGGGAGGAGGGTGACGAGCACGATACATTTTCTCTCTTCGGTAAGCATTTTTTTGTGTTTTATTCTTTTGGAAGTTTGGTTTTTCATGTTGATTTTAAAGTAACCTTTTCCATGTTTGTAATGTACTAACTCGTTTTTTCCTCACTGCAGGTCAACTCGTGTGTGGTTACAACATAACAGTCCCTTTGAGTACATTTTTGAGAAAGGGACATCAGTTGCACCACAGGGCGGGAGGAGGGTGACGAGCACGATACATTTTCTCTCTTCGGTAAGCATTTTTTTGTGTTTTATACTTTTGGAAATTTGGTTTGTCATGTTGATTTTAAAGTGACCTTTTCCATGTTTGTAATGTACTAACTCGTTTTTTCCTCACAGCAGGTCAACTCGTGTGTGGTTGCAACATAACAGTCCCATTGAGTACATTTTTGAGAAAGGGACATCAGTTGCACCACAGGGCGGGAGGAGGGTGACAAGCACGATACATTTTCTCTCTTCGGTAAGCATTTTTTTGTGTTTTATACTTTTGGAAGTTTGGTTTTTCATGTTGATTTTAAAGTGACCTTTTCCATGTTTGTAATGTACTAACGCGTTTTTTCCTCACAGCAGGTCAACTCGTGTGTGGTTGCAACATAACAGTCCCATTGAGTACATTTTTGAGAAAGGGACATCAGTTGCACCACAGGGCGGGAGGAGGGTGACGAGCACGATACATTTTCTCTCTTCGGTAAGCATTTTTTTGTGTTTTATACTTTTGGAAGTTTGGTTTTTCATGTTGATTTTAAAGTGACCTTTTCCATGTTTCTAATGTACTAACTCGTTTTTTCCTCACAGCAGGTCAACTCGTGTGTGGTTGCAACATAACAGTCCCATTGAGTACATTTTTGAGAAAGGGACATCAGTTGCACCACAGGGCGGGAGGAGGGTGACGAGCACGATACATTTTTTCTCTTCGGTAAGCATTTTTTTGTGTTTTATACTTTTGGAAATTTGGTTTTTCATGTTAATTTGAAAATGACCTTTTCCATGTTTGTAATGTACTAACTCGTTTTTTCCTCACAGCAGGTCAACTCGTGTGTGGTTGCAACATAACAGTCCCATTGAGTACATTTTTGAGAAAGGGACATCAGTTGCACCACAGGGCGGGAGGAGGGTGACGAGCACGATACATTTTCTCTCTTCGGTAAGCATTTTTTTGTGTTTTATACTTTTGGAAGTTTGGTTTTTCATGTTGATTTTAAAGTGACCTTTTCCATGTTTGTAATGTACTAACTCGTTTTTTCCTCACAGCAGGTCAACTCGTGTGTGGTTGCAACATAACAGTCCCATTGAGTACATTTTTGAGAAAGGGACATCAGTTGCACCACAGGGCGGGAGGAGGGTGCGGAGCACGATACATTTTCTCTCTTCGGTAAGCATTTTTTTGTGTTTTATACTTTTGGAAGTTTGGTTTTTCATGTTGATTTGAAAATTACCTTTTCCATGTTTGTAATGTACTAACTCGTTTTTTCGTCACAGCAGGTCAACTCGTGTGTGGTTGCAACATAACAGTCCCATTGAGTACATTTTTGAGAAAGGGACATCAGTTGCACCACAGGGCGGGAGGAGGGTGATGAGCACGATACATTTTCTCTCTTCGGTAAGCATTTTTTTGTGTTTTATACTTTTGGAAGTTTGGTTTTTCATGTTGATTTTAAAGTGACCTTCTCCATGTTTGTAATGTACTAACTCGTTTTTTCCTCACAGCAGGTCAACTCGTGTGTGGTTGCAACATAACAGTCCCATTGAGTACATTTTTGAGAAAGGGACATCAGTTGCTCCACAGGGCGGGAGGAGGCTGACGAGCACGATACATTTTCTCCCTTCGGTAAGCATTTTTTTGTGTTTTATACTTTTGGAAGTTTGGTTTTTCATGTTGATTTTAAAGTGACCTTTTCCATGTTTGTAATGTACTAACTCGTTTTTTCCTCACAGCAGGTCAACTCGTGTGTGGTTGCAACATAACAGTCCCATTGAGTACATTTTTGAGAAAGGGACATCAGTTGCACCACAGGGCGGGAGGAGGGTGACGAGCACGATACATTTTCTCTCTTCGGTAAGCATTTTTTTGTGTTTTATACTTTTGGAAGTTTGGTTTTTCATGTTGATTTGAAAATGTTCTTTTCCATGTTTGTAATGTACTAACTCGTTTTTTCCTCACAGCAGGTCAACTCGTGTGTGGTTGCAACATAACAGTCCCATTGAGTACATTTTTGAGAAAGGGACATCAGTTGCACCACAGGGCGGGAGGAGGGTGACAAGCACGATACATTTTCTCTCTTCGGTAAGCATTTTTTTGTGTTTTATACTTTTGGAAGTTGGTTTTTCAAGTTGATTTTAAAGTGACCTTTTCCATGTTTGTAATGTACTAACTCGTTTTTTCCTCACAGCAGGTCAACTCGTGTGTGGTTGCAACATAACAGTCCCATTGAGTACATTTTTGTGAAAGGGACATCAGTTGCACCACAGGGCGGGAGGAGGGTGACGAGCACGATACATTTTCTCTCTTCGGTAAGCATTTTTTTGTGTTTTATACTTTTGGAAGTTTGGTTTTTCATGTTGATTTTAAAGTGACCTTTTCCATGTTTGTAATGTACTAACTCGTTTTTTCCTCACAGCAGGTCAACTCGTGTGTGGTTGCAACATAACAGTCCCATTGAGTACATTTTTGAGAAAGGGACATCAGTTGCACCACAGGGCGGGAGGAGGGTGACGAGCACGATACATTTTCTCTCTTCGGTAAGCATTTTTTTGTGTTTTATACTTTTGGAAGTTTGGTTTTTCATGTTAATTTGAAAATGACCTTTTCCATGTTTGTAATGTACTAACTCGTTTTTTCCTCACAGCAGGTCAACTCGTGTGTGGTTGCAACATAACAGTCCCATTGAGTACATATTTTGAGAAAGGGACATCAGTTGCACCACAGGGCGGGAGGAGGGTGACGAGCACGATACATTTTCTCTCTTCGGGAAGCATTTTTTTGTGTTTTATACTTTTGGAAGTTTGGTTTTTCATGTTGATTTGAAAATGACCTTTTCCATGTTTGTAATGTACTAACTCGTTTTTTCCTCACAGCAGGTCAACTCGTGTGTGGTTGCAACATAACAGTCCCATTGAGTACATTTTTGAGAAAGGGACATCAGTTGCACCACAGGGCGGGAGGAGGGTGACGAGCACGATACATTTTCTCTCTTCGGTAAGATTTTTTTGTGTTTTATACTTTTGGAAGTTTGGTTTTTCATGTTGATTTAAAATGACCTTTTCCATGTTTGTAATGTACTAACTCATTTTTTCCTCACAGCAGGTCAACTCGTGTGTGGTTGCAACATAACAGTCCCATTGAGTACATTTTTGAGAAAGGGACATCAGTTGCACCACAGGGCGGGAGGAGGGTGACGAGCACGATACATTTTCTCTCTTCGGTAAGCATTTTTTTGTGTTTTATACTTTTGGAAGTTTGGTTTTCATGTTGATTTTAAAGTGACCTTTTCCATGTTTGTAATGTACTAACTCGTTTTTTCCTCACAGCAGGTCAACTCGTGTGTGGTTGCAACATAACAGTCCCATTGAGTACATTTTTGAGAAAGGGACATCAGTTGCACCACAGGGCGGGAGGAGGGTGCGGAGCACGATACATTTTCTCTCTTCGGTAAGCATTTTTTTGTGTTTTATACTTTTGGAAGTTTGGTTTTTCACGTTGATTTGAAAATGACCTTTTCCATGTTTGTAATGTACTAACTCGTTTTTTCGTCACAGCAGGTCAACTCGTGTGTGGTTGCAACATAACAGTCCCATTGAGTACATTTTTGAGAAAGGGACATCAGTTGCACCACAGGGCGGGAGGAGGGTGACGAGCACGATACATTTTCTTTCTTCGGTAAGCATTTTTTTGTGTTTTATACTTTTGGAAGTTTGGTTTTTCATGTTGATTTTAAAGTGACCTTTTCCATGTTTGTAATGTACTAACTCGTTTTTTCCTCACAGCAGGTCAACTCGTGTGTGGTTGCAACATAACAGTCCCATTGAGTACATTTTTGAGAAAGGGACATCAGTTGCACCACAGGGCGGGAGGAGGGTGACGAGCACGATACATTTTCTCTCTTCGGTAAGATTTTTTTGTGTTTTATACTTTTGGAAGTTTGGTTTTTCATGTTGATTTGAAAATGACCTTTTCCATGTTTGTAATGTACTAACTCGTTTTTTCCTCACAGCAGGTCAACTCGTGTGTGGTTGCAACATAACAGTCCCATTGAGTACATTTTTGAGAAAGGGACATCAGTTGCACCACAGGGCGGGAGGAGGGTGACGAGCACGATACATTTTCTCTCTTCGGTAAGCATTTTTTTGTGTTTTATACTTTTGGAAGTTTGGTTTTTCATGTTGATTTTAAAGTGACCTTTTCCATGTTTGTAATGTACTAACTCGTTTTTTCCTCACAGCAGGTCAACTCGTGTGTGGTTGCAACATAACAGTCCCATTGAGTACATTTTTGAGAAAGGGACATCAGTTGCACCACAGGGCGGGAGGAGGGTGACGAGCACGATACATTTTCTCCCTTCGGTAAACAATTTTTTGTGTTTTATACTTTTGGAAGTTTGGTTTTTCATGTTGATTTGAAAATGACCTTTTCCATGTTTGTAATGTACTAACTCGTTTTTTCCTCACAGCAGGTCAACTCGTGTGTGGTTGCAACATAACAGTCCCATTGAGTACATTTTTGAGAAAGGGACATCAGTTGCACCACAGGGCGGGAGGAGGGTGACGAGCACGATACATTTTCTCTCTTCGGTAAGCATTTTTTTGTGTTTTATACTTTTGGAAGTTTGGTTTTTCATGTTGATTTTAAAGTGACCTTTTCCATGTTTGTAATGTACTAACTCGTTTTTTCCTCACAGCAGGTCAACTCGTGTGTGGTTGCAACATAACAGTCCCATTGAGTACATTTTTGAGAAAGGGACATCAGTTGCACCTCAGGGCGGGAGGAGGGTGACGAGCACGATACATTTTCTCCCTTCGGTAAGCATTTTTTTGTGTTTTATACTTTTGGAAGTTTGGTTTTTCATGTTGATTTGAAAATGACCTTTTCCATGTTTGTAATGTACTAACTCGTTTTTTCCTCACAGCAGGTCAACTCGTGTGTGGTTGCAACATAACAGTCCCGTTGAGTAAATTTTTGAGAAAGGGACATCAGTTGCACCACAGGGCGGGAGGAGGGTGACGAGCACGATACATTTTCTCTCTTCCGTAAGCATTTTTTTGTGTTTTATACTTTTGGAAGTTTGGTTTTTCATGTTGATTTGAAAATGACCTTTTCCATGTTTGTAATGTACTAACTCGTTTTTTCCTCACAGCAGGTCAACTCGTGTGTGGTTGCAACATAACAGTCCCATTGAGTACATTTTTGAGAAAGGGACATCAGTTGCACCACAGGGCGGGAGGAGGGTGATGAGCACGATACATTTTCTCTCTTTGGTAAGCATTTTTTTGTGTTTTATACTTATGGAAGTTTGGTTTTTTATGTTGATTTGAAAATGACCTTTTTCATGTTTGTAATGTACTAACTCGTTTTTTCCTCACAGCAGGTCAACTCGTGTGTGGTTGCAACATAACAGTCCCATTGAGTACATTTTTGAGAAAGGGACATCAGTTGCACCACAGGGCAGGAGGAGGGTGACGAGCACGATACATTTTCTCTCTTCGGTAAGCATTTTTTTGTGTTTTATACTTTTGGAAGTTTGGTTTTTGATGTTGATTTGAAAATGACCTTTTCCATGTTTGTAATGTACTAACTCGTTTTTTCCTCACAGCAGGTCAACTCGTGTGTGGTTGCAACATAACAGTCCCATTGAGTACATTTATGAGAAAGGGACATCTGTTGCACCACAGGGTGGGTGGAGGGTGACGAGCACGATACATTTACTCTCTTCGGTAAGCATTTTTTTGTGTTTTATACTTTTGGAAGTTTGGTTTTCCATGTTGATTTGAAAATGACCTTTTCCATGTTTGTAAAGTACTAACTCGTTTTTTCCTCACAGCAGGTCAACTCGTGTGTGGTTGCAACATAACAGTCCCATTGAGTACATTTTTGAGAAAGGGACATCAGTTGCACCACAGGGCGGGAGGAGGGTGATGAGCACGATACATTTTCTCTCTTCGGTAAGCATTTTTTTGTGTTTTATACTTTTGGAAGTTTGGTTTTTCATGTTGAATTTAAAGTGACCTTTTCCATGTTTGTAATGTGCTAACTCGTTTTTTCCTCACAGCAGGTCAACTCGTGTGTGGTTGCAACATAACAGTCCCATTGAGTACATTTTTGAGAAAGGGACATCAGTTGCACCACAGGGCGGGAGGAGGGTGACGAGCACGATACATTTTCTCTCTTCGGTAAGCATTTTTTTGTGTTTTATACTTTTGGAAGTTTGGTTTTTCATGTTGATTTTAAAGTGACCTTTTCCATGTTTGTTATGTACTAACTCGTTTTTTCCTCACAGCAGGTCAACTTGTGTGTGGTTGCAACATAACAGTCCCATTGAGTACATTTTTGAGAAAGGGACATCAGTTGCACCACAGGGCGGGAGGAGGGTGACGAGCACGATACATTTTCTCTCTTCGGTAAGCATTTTTTTGTGTTTTATACTTTTGGAAGTTTGGTTTTTCATGTTGATTTTAAAGTGACCTTTTCCATGTTTGTAATGTACTAACTCGTTTTTTCCTCACAGCAGGTCAACTTGTGTGTGGTTGCAACATAACAGTCCCATTGAGTACATTTTTGAGAAACGGACATCAGTTGAACCACAGGGTGGGAGGAGGGTGACGAGCACGATACATTTTCTCTCTTCGGTAAGCATTTTTTTGTGTTTTATACTTTTGGAAGTTTGGTTTTTCATGTTGATTTTAAAGTGACCTTTTCCATGTTTGTAATGTACTAACTCGTTTTTTCCTCACAGCAGGTCAACTTGTGTGTGGTTGCAACATTACGGTCCCATTGAGTACATTTTTGAGAAAGGGACATCAGTTGCACCACAGGGCGGGAGGAGGCTGCGGAACACGATACATTTTCTCTCTTCGGTAAGCATTTTTTTGTGTTTTATACTTTTGGAAGTTTGGTTTTTCATGTTGATTTGAAAATGACCTTTTCCATGTTTGTAATGTACTAACTCGTTTTTTCCTCACAGCAGGTCAACTCGTGTGTGGTTGCAACATAATAGTCCCATTGAGTACATTTTTGAGAAAGGGACATCAGTTGCACCACAGGGCGGGAGGAGGGTGACGAGCACGATACATTTTCTCTCTTCGGTAAGCATTTTTTTGTGTTTTATACTTTTGGAAGTTTGGTTTTTCATGTTGATTTTAAAGTGACCTTTTCCATGTTTGTAATGTACTAACTCGTTTTTTCCTCACAGCAGGTCAACTCGTGTGTGGTTGCAACATAACAGTCCCATTGAGTACATTTTTGAGAAAGGGACATCAGTTGCTCCACAGGGCGGGAGGAGGGTGACGAGCACGATACATTTTCTCTCTTCGGTAAGCATTTTTTTGTGTTTTATACTTTTAAAAGTTTGGTTTTTCATGTTGATTTTAAAGTGACCTTTTCCATGTTTGTAATGTACTAACTAGTTTTTTCGTCACAGCAGGTCAACTCGTGTGTGGTTGCAACATAACAGTCCCATTGAGTACATTTTTGAGAAAGGGACATCAGTTGCACCACAGGGCGGGAGGAGGGTGACGAGCACGATACATTTTCTCTCTTCGGTAAGCATTTTTTTGTGTTTTATACTTTTGGAAGTTTGGTTTTTCATGTTGATTTGAAAATGATCTTTTCCATGTTTGTAATGTACTAACTCGTTTTTTCCTCACAGCAGGTCAACTCGTGTGTGGTTGCAACATAACAGTCCCATTGAGTACATTTTTGAGAAAGGGACATCAGTTGCACCACAGGGCGGGAGGAGGGTGACGAGCACGATACATTTTCTCTCTTCGGTAAGCATTTTTTTGTGTTTTATACTTTTGGAAGTTTGGTTTTTCATGTTGATTTTAAAGTGACCTTTTCCATGTTTGTAATGTACTAACTCGTTTTTTCCTCACAGCAGGTCAACTCGTGTGTGGTTGCAACATAACAGTTCCATTGAGTACATTTTTGAGAAAGGGACATCAGTTGCACCACAGGGCGGGAGGAGGGTGACGAGCACGATACATTTTCTCTCATCGGTAAGCATTTTTTTGTGTTTTATACTTTTGGAAGTTTGATTTTTCATGTTGATTTTAAAGTGACATTTTCCATGTTTGTAATGTACTAACTCGTTTTTTCCTCACAGCAGGTCAACTCGTGTGTGGTTGCAACATAACAGTCCCATTGAGTACATTTTTGTGAAGGGACATCAGTTGCACCACATGGCGGGAGGAGGGTGACGAGCACGATACATTTTCTCTCATCGGTAAGCATTTTTTTGTGTTTTACACTTTTGGAAGTTTGGTTTTTCATGTTGATTTTAAAGTGACCTTTTCCATGTTTGTAATGTACTAACTCGTTTTTTCCTCACAGCAGGTCAACTTGTGTGTGGTTGCAACATTACGGTCCCATTGAGTACATTTTTGAGAAAGGGACATCAGTTGCACCACAGGGCGGGGGGAGGGTGACGAGCACGATACATTTTCTCTCTTCGGTAAACATTTTTTTGTGTTTTATACTTTTGGAAGTTTGGTTTTTCATGTTGATTTTAAAGTGACCTTTTCCATGTTTGTAATGTACTAACTCGTTTTTTCCTCACAGCAGGTCAACTCGTGTGTGGTTGCAACATAACAGTCCCATTGAGTACATTTTTGAGAAAGGGACATCAGTTGCACAACAGGGCGGGAGGAGGGTGACGAGCACGATACATTTTTTCTCTTCGGTAAGCATTTTTTTGTGTTTTATACTTTTGGAAGTTTGGTTTTTCATGTTGATTTTAAAGTGACCTTTTCCATGTTTGTAATGTACTAACTCGTTTTTTCCTCACAGCAGGTCAACTTGTGTGTGGTTGCAACATTACGGTCCAATTGAGTACATTTTTGAGAAAGGGACATCAGTTGCACCACAGGGCGGGAGGAGGGTGATGAGCACGATACATTTTCTCTCTTCGGTAAGCATTTGTTTGTGTTTTATACTTTTGGAAGTTTGGTTTTTCATGTTGATTTTAAAGTGACCTTGTCCATGTTTGTAATGTACTAACTCGTTTTTTCCTCACAGCAGGTCAACTCGTGTGTGGTTGCAACATAACAGTCCCATTGAGTACATTTTTGAGAAAGGGACATCAGTTGCACCACAGGGCGGGAGGAGGGTGACGAGCACGATACATTTTCTCTCTTCGGTAAACATTTTTTTGTGTTTTATACTTTTGGAAGTTTGGTTTTTCATGTTGATTTTAAAGTGACCTTTTCCATGTTTGTAATGTACTAACTCGTTTTTTCCTCACAGCAGGTCAACTCGAGTGGGGTTGCAACATAACAGTACAATTGAGTACATTTTTGAGAAAGGGACATCAGTTGCACCACAGGGCAGGAGGAGGGTGCGGAGCACGATACATTTTCTCTCTTCGGTAAGCATTTTTTTGTGTTTTATACTTTTGGAAGTTTGGTTTTTCATGTTGATTTTAAGGTGACCTTTTCCATGTTTGTAATGTACTAACTCGTTTTTTCCTCACAGCAGGTCAACTGGTGTGTGGTTGCAACATAACAGTCCCATTGAGTACATTTAAAAGAAAGGGACATCAGTTGCACCACAGGGCGGGAGGAGGGTGACGAGCACAATACAATTTCTCTCTTCGGTAAGCTTTTTTTTGTGTTTTATACTTTTGGAAGTTTGGTTTTTCATGTTGATTTTAAAGTGACCTTTTCCATGTTTGTAATGTACTAACTCGTTTTTTCCTCACAGCTGGTCAACTTGTGTGTGGTTGCAACATTACGGTCCCATTGAGTACATTTTTGAGAAAGGGACATCAGTTGCACTAGAGGGCGGGGGGAGGGTGACGAGCACGATACATTTTCTCTCTTCGGTAAGCATTTTTTTGTGTTTTCTACTTTTGGAAGTTTGGTTTTTCATGTTGATTTTAAAGTGACCTTTTCCATGTTTGTAATGTACTAACTCGTTTTTTCCTCACAGCAGGTCAACTCGTGTGTGGTTGCAACATAACAGTCCCATTGAGTACATTTTTGAGAAAGGGACATCAGTTGCACCACAGGGCGGGAGGAGGGTGATGAGCACGATACATTTTCTCTCTTCGGTAAGCATTTTTTTGTGTTTTATACTTTTGGAAGTTTGGTTTTTCATGTTGATCTTAAAGTGTCCTTTTCCATGTTTGTAATGTACTAACTCGTTTTTTCCTCACAGCAGGTCAACTCGTGTGTGGTTGCAACATAACAGTCCCATTGAGTACATTTTTGAGAAAGGGACATCAGTTGCACCACAGGGCGGGAGGAGGGTGACGAGCTCGATACATTTTCTCTCTTCGGTAAGCATTTTTTTGTGTTTCATACTTTTGGAAGTTTGGTTTTTCATGTTGATTTTAAAGTGACCTTTTCCATGTTTGTAATGTACTAACTCGTTTTTTTCCTCACAGCAGGTCAACTCGTGTGTGGTTGCAACATAAGAGTCCCATTGAATACATTTTTGAGAAAGGGACATCAGTTGCACCACAGGGCGGGAGGAGGGTGACGAGCACGATACATTTTCTCTCTTCGGTAAGCATTTTTTTGTGTTTTATTCTTTTGGAAGTTTGGTTTTTCATGTTGATTTTAAAGTAACCTTTTCCATGTTTGTAATGTACTAACTCGTTTTTTCCTCACTGCAGGTCAACTCGTGTGTGGTTACAACATAACAGTCCCATTGAGTACATTTTTGAGAAAGGGACATCAGTTGCACCACAGGGCGGGAGGAGGGTGACGAGCACGATACATTTTCTCTCTTCGGTAAGCATTTTTTTGTGTTTTATACTTTTGGAAGTTTGGTTTTTCATGTTGATTTTAAAGTGACCTTTTCCATGTTTGTAATGTACTAACTCGTTTTTTCCTCACAGCAGGTCAACTCGTGTGTGGTTGCAACATAACAGTCCCATTGAGTACATTTTTGAGAAAGGGACATCAGTTGCACCACAGGGCGGGAGGAGGGTGATGAGCACGATACATTTTCTCTCTTCGGTAAGCATTTTTTTGTGTTTTATACTTTTGGAAGTTTGGTTTTTCATGTTGATTTTAAAGTGACCTTTTCCATGTTTGTAATGTACTAACTCGTTTTTTCCTCACAGCAGGTCAACTCGTGTGTGGTTGCAACATAACAGTCCCATTGAGTACATTTTTGAGAAAGGGACATCAGTTGCACCACAGGGCGGGAGGAGGGTGACGAGCACGATACATTTTCTCTCTTCGGTAAGCATTTTTTTGTGTTTCATACTTTTGGAAGTTTGGTTTTTCATGTTGATTTTAAAGTGACCTTTTCCATGTTTGTAATGTACTAACTCGTTTTTTCCTCACAGCAGGTCAACTCGTGTGTGGTTGCAACATAACAGTCCCATTGAGTACATTTTTGAGAAAGGGACATCAGTTGCACCACAGGGCGAGAGGAGGGTGACGAGCACGATACATTTTCTCTCTTCGGTAAGCATTTTTTTGTGTTTTATACTTTTGGAAGTTTGGTTTTTCATGTTGATTTTAAAGTGACCTTTTCCATGTTTGTAATGTACTAACTCGTTTTTTCCTCACAGCAGGTCAACTCGTGTGTGGTTGCAACATAACAGTCCCATTGAGTACATTTTTGAGAAAGGGACATCAGTTGCACCACAGGGCAGGAGGAGGGTGACGAGCACGATACATTTTCTCTCTTCGGTAAGCATTTTTTTGTGTTTTATACTTTTGGAAGTTTGGTTTTTCATGTTGATTTTAAAGTGACCTTTTCAATGTTTGTAATGTACTAACTCGTTTTTTTCCTCACAGCATTTCAACTCGTGTGTGGGTGCAACATAACAGTCCCATTGAGTACATTTTTGAGAAAGGGACATCAGTTGCACCACAGGGCGGCAGGAGGGTGCGGAGCACAATACATTTTCTCTCTTCGGTAAGCATTATTTTGTGTTTTATACTTTTGGAAGTTTGGTTTTTCATGTTGATTTTAAAGTGACCTTTTCCATGTTTGTAATGTTAACTCGTTTTTACCTCACAGCAGGTCATCTCGTGTGTGGTTGCAACATAACAGTCCCATTGAGTACATTTTTGAGAAAGGGACATCAATTGCACCACAGGGCGGGAGGAGGGTGACGAGCACGATACATTTTCTCTCTTCGGTAAGCATTTTTTTGTGTTTTATACTTTTGGAAGTTTGGTTTTTCATGTTGATTTTAAAGTGACCTTTTCCATGTTTGTAATGTACTAACTCATTTTTTCCTCACAGCAGGTCAACTTGTGTGTGGTTGCAACATTACGGTCCCATTGAGTACATTTTTGAGAAAGGGACATCAGTTGCACCACAGGGCGGGAGGAGGGTGCGGAGCATATTACATTTTCTCTCTTCGGTAAGCATTTTTTTGTGTTTTATACTTTTGGAAGTTTGGTTTTTCATGTTGATTTTAAAGTGACCTTTTCCATGTTTGTAATGTAGTAACTCGTTTTTTCCTCACAGCAGGTCAACTTCTGTGTGGTTGCAACATTACGGTCCCATTGAGTACATTTTTGAGAAAGGGACATCAGTTGCACCACAGGGCGGGAGGAGGGAGCGGAGCACGATACATTTTCTCTCTTCGGTAAGCATTTTTTTGTGTTTTGTACTTTTGGAAGTTTGGTTTTTCATGTTGATTTTAAAGTGACCTTTTCCATGTTTGTAATGTACTAACTCGTTTTTTCCTCACAGCAGGTCAACTTGTGTGTGGTTGCAACATAACAGTCCCATTGAGTACATTTTTGAGAAAGGGACATCAGTTGCACCACAGGGCGGGAGGAGGGTGACGAGCACGATACATTTTCTCTCTTCGGTAAGCATTTTTTTGTGTTTTATACTTTTGGAAGTTTGGTTTTTCATGTTGATTTTAAAGTGACCTTTCCCATGTTTGTAATGTACTAACTCGTTTTTTCCTCACAGCAGGTCAACTTGTGTGTGGTTGCAACATTACGGTCCCATTGAGTACATTTTTGAGAAAGGGACATCAGTTGCACCACAGGGCGGGAGGAGGGTGCGGAGCACGATACATTTTCTCTCTTCGGTAAGCATTTTTTTGTGTTTCATACTTTTGGAAGTTTGGTTTTTCATGTTGATTTTAAAGTGACCTTTTCCATGTTTGTAATGTACTAACTCGTTTTTTCCTCACAGCAGGTCAACTCGTGTGTGGTTGCAACATAACAGTCCCATTGAGTACATTTTTGAGAAAGGGACATCAATTGCACCACAGGGCGGGAGGAGGGTGACGAGCACGATACATTTTCTCTCTTCGGTAAGCATTTTTTTGTGTTTTATACTTTTGGAAGTTTGGTTTTTCATGTTGATTTTAAAGTGACCTTTTCCATGTTTGTAATGTACTAACTCGTTTTTTCCTCACAGCAGGTCAACTCGTGTGTGGTTGCAACATAACAGTCCCATTGAGTACATTTTTGAGAAAGGGACATCAGTTGCACCACAGGGCGGGAGGAGGGTGCGGAGCACGATACATTTTCTCTCTTCGGTAAGCATTTTTTTGTGTTTTATACTTTTGGAAGTTTGGTTTTTCATGTTGATTTTAAAGTGACCTTTTCCATGTTTGTAATGTACTAACTCGTTTTTTCCTCACAGCAGGTCAACTCGTGTGTGGTTGCAACATAACAGTCCCATTGAGTACATTTTTGAGAAAGGGACATCAGTTGCACCACAGTGCGGGAGGAGGGTGCGGAGCACGATAAATTTCTCTCTTCGGTAAGCATTTTTTTGTGTTTTGTACTTTTGGAAATTCGGTTTTTCATGTTAATTTTAAAGTGACCTTTTCCATGTTTGTAATGTACTAACTCGTTTTTTCCTCACAGCAGGTCAACTCGTGTGTGGTTGCAACATAACAGTCCCATTGAGTACATTTTTGAGAAAGGGACATCAGTTGCACCACAGGGCGGGAGGAGGGTGACGAGCACGATACATTTTCTCTCTTCGGTAAGCATTTTTTTGTGTTTTATACTTTTGGAAGTTTGGTTTTTCATGTTGATTTTAAAGTGACCTTTTCCATGTTTGTAATGTACTAACTCGTTTTTTCCTCACAGCAGGTCAACTTGTGTGTGGTTGCAACATAACAGTCCCATTGAGTACATTTTTGAGAAAGGGACATCAGTTGCACCACAGGGCGGGAGGAGGGTGCGGAGCACGATACATTTTCTCTCTTCGGTAAGCATTTTTTTGTGTTTTATACTTTTGGAAGTTTGGTTTTTCATGTTGATTTTAAAGTGACCTTTTCCATGTTTGTAATGTACTAACTCGTTTTTTCCTCACAGCAGGTCAACTCGTGTGTGGTTGCAACATAACAGTCCCATTGAGTACATTTTTGAGAAAGGGACATCAGTTGCACCACAGGGCGGGAGGAGGGTGCGGAGCACGATACATTTTCTCTCTTCGGTAAGCATTTTTTTGTGTTTTATACTTTTGGAAGTTTGGTTTTTCATGTTGATTTTAAAGTGACCTTTTCCATGTTTGTAATGTACTAACTCGTTTTTTCCTCACAGCAGGTCAACTCGTGTGTGGTTGCAACATAACAGTCCCATTGAGTACATTTTTCAGAAAGGGACATCAGTTGCATCACAGGGCGGGAGGAGGGTGAAGAGCACGATACATTTTCTCTCTTCGGTAAGCATTTGTTTGTGTTTTATACTTTTGGAAGTTTGGTTTTTCATGTTGATTTTAAAGTGACCTTGTCCATGTTTGTAATGTACTAACTCGTTTTTTCCTCACAGCAGGTCAACTCGTGTGTGGTTGCAACATAACAGTCCCATTGAGTACATTTTTGAGAAAGGGACATCAGTTGCACCACAGGGCGGGAGGAGGGTGACGAGCACGATACATTTTCTCTCTTCGGTAAACATTTTTTTGTGTTTTATACTTTTGGAAGTTTGGTTTTTCATGTTGATTTTAAAGTGACCTTTTCCATGTTTGTAATGTACTAACTCGTTTTTTCCTCACAGCAGGTCAACTCGAGTGGGGTTGCAACATAACAGTACAATTGAGTACATTTTTGAGAAAGGGACATCAGTTGCACCACAGGGCAGGAGGAGGGTGCGGAGCACGATACATTTTCTCTCTTCGGTAAGCATTTTTTTGTGTTTTATACTTTTGGAAGTTTGGTTTTTCATGTTGATTTTAAGGTGACCTTTTCCATGTTTGTAATGTACTAACTCGTTTTTTCCTCACAGCAGGTCAACTGGTGTGTGGTTGCAACATAACAGTCCCATTGAGTACATTTAAAAGAAAGGGACATCAGTTGCACCACAGGGCGGGAGGAGGGTGACGAGCACAATACAATTTCTCTCTTCGGTAAGCTTTTTTTTGTGTTTTATACTTTTGGAAGTTTGGTTTTTCATGTTGATTTTAAAGTGACCTTTTCCATGTTTGTAATGTACTAACTCGTTTTTTCCTCACAGCTGGTCAACTTGTGTGTGGTTGCAACATTACGGTCCCATTGAGTACATTTTTGAGAAAGGGACATCAGTTGCACTAGAGGGCGGGGGGAGGGTGACGAGCACGATACATTTTCTCTCTTCGGTAAGCATTTTTTTGTGTTTTCTACTTTTGGAAGTTTGGTTTTTCATGTTGATTTTAAAGTGACCTTTTCCATGTTTGTAATGTACTAACTCGTTTTTTCCTCACAGCAGGTCAACTCGTGTGTGGTTGCAACATAACAGTCCCATTGAGTACATTTTTGAGAAAGGGACATCAGTTGCACCACAGGGCGGGAGGAGGGTGATGAGCACGATACATTTTCTCTCTTCGGTAAGCATTTTTTTGTGTTTTATACTTTTGGAAGTTTGGTTTTTCATGTTGATTTTAAAGTGTCCTTTTCCATGTTTGTAATGTACTAACTCGTTTTTTCCTCACAGCAGGTCAACTCGTGTGTGGTTGCAACATAACAGTCCCATTGAGTACATTTTTGAGAAAGGGACATCAGTTGCACCACAGGGCGGGAGGAGGGTGACGAGCTCGATACATTTTCTCTCTTCGGTAAGCATTTTTTTGTGTTTCATACTTTTGGAAGTTTGGTTTTTCATGTTGATTTTAAAGTGACCTTTTCCATGTTTGTAATGTACTAACTCGTTTTTTTCCTCACAGCAGGTCAACTCGTGTGTGGTTGCAACATAAGAGTCCCATTGAATACATTTTTGAGAAAGGGACATCAGTTGCACCACAGGGCGGGAGGAGGGTGACGAGCACGATACATTTTCTCTCTTCGGTAAGCATTTTTTTGTGTTTTATTCTTTTGGAAGTTTGGTTTTTCATGTTGATTTTAAAGTAACCTTTTCCATGTTTGTAATGTACTAACTCGTTTTTTCCTCACTGCAGGTCAACTCGTGTGTGGTTACAACATAACAGTCCCATTGAGTACATTTTTGAGAAAGGGACATCAGTTGCACCACAGGGCGGGAGGAGGGTGACGAGCACGATACATTTTCTCTCTTCGGTAAGCATTTTTTTGTGTTTTATACTTTTGGAAGTTTGGTTTTTCATGTTGATTTTAAAGTGACCTTTTCCATGTTTGTAATGTACTAACTCGTTTTTTCCTCACAGCAGGTCAACTCGTGTGTGGTTGCAACATAACAGTCCCATTGAGTACATTTTTGAGAAAGGGACATCAGTTGCACCACAGGGCGGGAGGAGGGTGATGAGCACGATACATTTTCTCTCTTCGGTAAGCATTTTTTTGTGTTTTATACTTTTGGAAGTTTGGTTTTTCATGTTGATTTTAAAGTGACCTTTTCCATGTTTGTAATGTACTAACTCGTTTTTTCCTCACAGCAGGTCAACTCGTGTGTGGTTGCAACATAACAGTCCCATTGAGTACATTTTTGAGAAAGGGACATCAGTTGCACCACAGGGCGGGAGGAGGGTGACGAGCACGATACATTTTCTCTCTTCGGTAAGCATTTTTTTGTGTTTCATACTTTTGGAAGTTTGGTTTTTCATGTTGATTTTAAAGTGACCTTTTCCATGTTTGTAATGTACTAACTCGTTTTTTCCTCACAGCAGGTCAACTCATGTGTGGTTGCAACATAACAGTCCCATTGAGTACATTTTTGAGAAAGGGACATCAGTTGCACCACAGGGCGAGAGGAGGGTGACGAGCACGATACATTTTCTCTCTTCGGTAAGCATTTTTTTGTGTTTTATACTTTTGGAAGTTTGGTTTTTCATGTTGATTTTGAAGTGACCTTTTCCATGTTTGTAATGTACTAACTCGTTTTTTCCTCACAGCAGGTCAACTCGTGTGTGGTTGCAACATAACAGTCCCATTGAGTACATTTTTGAGAAAGGGACATCAGTTGCACCACAGGGCAGGAGGAGGGTGACGAGCACGATACATTTTCTCTCTTCGGTAAGCATTTTTTTGTGTTTTATACTTTTGGAAGTTTGGTTTTTCATGTTGATTTTAAAGTGACCTTTTCAATGTTTGTAATGTACTAACTCGTTTTTTTCCTCACAGCAGGTCAACTCGTGTGTGGGTGCAACATAACAGTCCCATTGAGTACATTTTTGAGAAAGGGACATCAGTTGCACCACAGGGCGGCAGGAGGGTGCGGAGCACAATACATTTTCTCTCTTCGGTAAGCATTATTTTGTGTTTTATACTTTTGGAAGTTTGGTTTTTCATGTTGATTTTAAAGTGACCTTTTCCATGTTTGTAATGTTAACTCGTTTTTACCTCACAGCAGGTCATCTCGTGTGTGGTTGCAACATAACAGTCCCATTGAGTACATTTTTGAGAAAGGGACATCAATTGCACCACAGGGCGGGAGGAGGGTGACGAGCACGATACATTTTCTCTCTTCGGTAAGCATTTTTTTGTGTTTTATACTTTTGGAAGTTTGGTTTTTCATGTTGATTTTAAAGTGACCTTTTCCATGTTTGTAATGTACTAACTTATTTTTTCCTCACAGCAGGTCAACTTGTGTGTGGTTGCAACATTACGGTCCCATTGAGTACATTTTTGAGAAAGGGACATCAGTTGCACCACAGGGCGGGAGGAGGGTGCGGAGCATATTACATTTTCTCTCTTCGGTAAGCATTTTTTTGTGTTTTATACTTTTGGAAGTTTGGTTTTTCATGTTGATTTTAAAGTGACCTTTTCCATGTTTGTAATGTAGTAACTCGTTTTTTCCTCACAGCAGGTCAACTTCTGTGTGGTTGCAACATTACGGTCCCATTGAGTACATTTTTGAGAAAGGGACATCAGTTGCACCACAGGGCGGGAGGAGGGAGCGGAGCACGATACATTTTCTCTCTTCGGTAAGCATTTTTTTGTGTTTTGTACTTTTGGAAGTTTGGTTTTTCATGTTGATTTTAAAGTGACCTTTTCCATGTTTGTAATGTACTAACTCGTTTTTTCCTCACAGCAGGTCAACTTGTGTGTGGTTGCAACATAACAGTCCCATTGAGTACATTTTTGAGAAAGGGACATCAGTTGCACCACAGGGCGGGAGGAGGGTGACGAGCACGATACATTTTCTCTCTTCGGTAAGCATTTTTTTGTGTTTTATACTTTTGGAAGTTTGGTTTTTCATGTTGATTTTAAAGTGACCTTTCCCATGTTTGTAATGTACTAACTCGTTTTTTCCTCACAGCAGGTCAACTTGTGTGTGGTTGCAACATTACGGTCCCATTGAGTACATTTTTGAGAAAGGGACATCAGTTGCACCACAGGGCGGGAGGAGGGTGCGGAGCACGATACATTTTCTCTCTTCGGTAAGCATTTTTTTGTGTTTCATACTTTTGGAAGTTTGGTTTTTCATGTTGATTTTAAAGTGACCTTTTCCATGTTTGTAATGTACTAACTCGTTTTTTCCTCACAGCAGGTCAACTCGTGTGTGGTTGCAACATAACAGTCCCATTGAGTACATTTTTGAGAAAGGGACATCAATTGCACCACAGGGCGGGAGGAGGGTGACGAGCACGATACATTTTCTCTCTTCGGTAAGCATTTTTTTGTGTTTTATACTTTTGGAAGTTTGGTTTTTCATGTTGATTTTAAAGTGACCTTTTCCATGTTTGTAATGTACTAACTCGTTTTTTCCTCACAGCAGGTCAACTCGTGTGTGGTTGCAACATAACAGTCCCATTGAGTACATTTTTGAGAAAGGGACATCAGTTGCACCACAGGGCGGGAGGAGGGTGCGG
This sequence comes from Schistocerca serialis cubense, assembly GCF_023864345.2. NCBI lineage: Eukaryota > Metazoa > Arthropoda > Insecta > Orthoptera > Acrididae > Schistocerca > Schistocerca serialis. The sequence goes on from NC_064647.1 coordinate 104,268,220, forward strand.
AGCACGATACATTTTCTCTCTTCGGTAAGCATTTTTTTGTGTTTTATACTTTTGGAAGTTTGGTTTTTCATGTTGATTTTAAAGTGACCTTTTCCATGTTTGTAATGTACTAACTCGTTTTTTCCTCACAGCAGGTCAACTCGTGTGTGGTTGCAACATAACAGTCCCATTGAGTACATTTTTGAGAAAGGGACATCAGTTGCACCACAGTGCGGGAGGAGGGTGCGGAGCACGATAAATTTCTCTCTTCGGTAAGCATTTTTTTGTGTTTTGTACTTTTGGAAATTCGGTTTTTCATGTTAATTTTAAAGTGACCTTTTCCATGTTTGTAATGTACTAACTCGTTTTTTCCTCACAGCAGGTCAACTCGTGTGTGGTTGCAACATAACAGTCCCATTGAGTACATTTTTGAGAAAGGGACATCAGTTGCACCACAGGGCGGGAGGAGGGTGACGAGCACGATACATTTTCTCTCTTCGGTAAGCATTTTTTTGTGTTTTATACTTTTGGAAGTTTGGTTTTTCATGTTGATTTTAAAGTGACCTTTTCCATGTTTGTAATGTACTAACTCGTTTTTTCCTCACAGCAGGTCAACTTGTGTGTGGTTGCAACATAACAGTCCCATTGAGTACATTTTTGAGAAAGGGACATCAGTTGCACCACAGGGCGGGAGGAGGGTGCGGAGCACGATACATTTTCTCTCTTCGGTAAGCATTTTTTTGTGTTTTATACTTTTGGAAGTTTGGTTTTTCATGTTGATTTTAAAGTGACCTTTTCCATGTTTGTAATGTACTAACTCGTTTTTTCCTCACAGCAGGTCAACTCGTGTGTGGTTGCAACATAACAGTCCCATTGAGTACATTTTTGAGAAAGGGACATCAGTTGCACCACAGGGCGGGAGGAGGGTGCGGAGCACGATACATTTTCTCTCTTCGGTAAGCATTTTTTTGTGTTTTATACTTTTGGAAGTTTGGTTTTTCATGTTGATTTTAAAGTGACCTTTTCCATGTTTGTAATGTACTAACTCGTTTTTTCCTCACAGCAGGTCAACTCGTGTGTGGTTGCAACATAACAGTCCCATTGAGTACATTTTTCAGAAAGGGACATCAGTTGCATCACAGGGCGGGAGGAGGGTGAAGAGCACGATACATTTTCTCTCTTCGGTAAGCATTTTTTTGTGTTTTATACTTTTGGAAGTTTGGTTTTTCATGTTGATTTTAAAGTGACCTTTTCCATGTTTGTAATGTACTAACTCGTTTTCTCCTCACAGCAGGTCAACTTGTGTGTGTTTGCAACATTACGGTCCCATTGAGTACATTTTTGAGAAAGGGACATCAGTTGCACCACAGGGCGGGAGGAGGGTGCGGAGCACGATACATTTTCTCTCTTCGGTAAGCATTTTTTTGTGTTTTACACTTTTGGAAGTTTGAATTTTCATGTTGATTTTATAGTGACCTTTTCCATGTTTGTAATGTACTAACTCGTTTTTTCCTCACAGCAGGTCAACTCGTGTGTGGTTGCAACATAACGGTCCCATTGAGTACATTTTTGAGAAAGGGACATTAGTTGCACCACAGGTCGGGAGGAGGGTGACGAGCACGATACATTTTCTCTCTTCGGTAAGCATTTTTTGTGTTTTATACTTTTGGAAGTTTGGTTTCTCATGTTGATTTTAAAGTGACCTTTTCCATGTTTGTAATGTACTAACTCGTTTTTTCCTCACAGCAGGTCAACTCGTGTGTGGTTGCAACATAACAGTCCCATTGAGTACATTTTTGAGAAAGGGACATCAGTTGCACCACAGGGCGGGAGGAGGGTGCGGAGCACGATACATTTTCTCTCTTCGGTAAGCATTTTTTTGTGTTTTATACTTTTGGAAGTTTGGTTTTTCATGTTGATTTTAAAGTGACCTTTTACATGTTTGTAATGTACTAACTCGTTTTTTCCTCACAGCAGGTCAACTCGTGTGTGGTTGCAACATAACAGTCCCATTGAGTACATTTTTGAGAAAGGGACATCAGTTGCACCACAGGGCGGGAGGAGGGTGACGAGCACGATACATTTTCTCTCTTCGGTAAGCATTTTTTTGTGTTTTATACTTTTGGAAGTTTGGTTTTTCATGTTGATTTTAAAGTGACCTTTTCCATGTTTGTAATGTACTAACTCGTTTTTTCCTCACAGCAGGTCAACTTGTGTGTGGTTGCAACATTACGGTCCCATTGAGTACATTTTTGAGAAAGGGACATCAGTTGCACCACAGGGCGGGAGGAGGGTGCGGGGCACGATACATTTTCCCTCTTCGGTAAGCATTTTTTTGTGTTTTATACTTTTGGAAGTTTGGTTTTTCATGTTGATTTTATAGTGACCTTTTCCATGTTTGTAATGTACTAACTCGTTTTTTCCTCACAGCAGGTCAACTCGTGTTTGGTTGCAACATAACGGTCCCATTGAGTACATTTTTGAGAAAGGGACATCAGTTGGACCACAGGGCGGGAGGAGGGTGACGAGCACGATACATTTTCTCTCTTCGGTAAGCATTTTTTTGTGTTTTATACTTTTGGAAGTTTGGTTTCTCATGTTGATTTTAAAGTGACCTTTTCCATGTTTGTAATGTACTAACTCGTTTTTCCTCACAGCAGGTCAACTCGTGTGTGGTTGCAACATAACAGTCCCATTGAGTACATTTTTGAGAAAGGGACATCAGTTGCACCACAGAGCGGGAGGAGGGTGCGGAGCACGATACATTTTCTCTCTTCGGTAAGCATTTTTTTGTGTTTTATACTTTTGGAAGTTTGGTTTTTCATGTTGATTTTAAAGTGACCTTTTCCATGTTTGTAATGTACTAACTCGTTTTTTCCTCACAGCAGGTCAACTCGTGTGTGGTTGCAACATTACGGTCCCATTGAGTACATTTTTGAGAAAGGGACATCAGTTGCACCACAGGGCGGGAGGAGGGTGATGAGCACGATTAATTTTCTCTCTTCGGTAAGCATTTTTTTGTGTTTTATACTTTTGGAAGTTTGGTTTTTCATGTTGATTTTAAAGTGACCTTTTCCATGTTTGTAATGTACTAACTCGTTTTTTCCTCACAGCAGGTCAACTCGTGTGTGGTTGCAACATAACAGTCCCATTGAGTACATTTTTGAGAAAGGGACATCAGTTGCACCGCAGGGCGGGAGGAAGGTGACGAGCACGATACATTTTTTCTCTTCGGTAAGCATTTTTTTGTGTTTTATACTTTTGGAAGTTTGGTTTTTCATGTTGATTTTAAAGTGACCTTTTCCATGTTTGTAATGTACTAACTCGTTTTTTCCTCACAGCAGGTCAACTCGTGTGTGGTTGCAACATAACAGTCCCATTGAATACATTTTTGAGAAAGGGACATCAGTTGCACCACAGGGCGGGAGGAGGGTGCGGAGCACGATACATTTTCTCTCTTCGGTAAGCATTTTTTTGTGTTTTATACTTTTGGAAGTTTGGTTTTTCATGTTGATTTTAAAGTGACCTTTTCCATGTTGGTAATGTACTAACTCGTTTTTTCCTCACAGCAGGTCAACTCGTGTGTGGTTGCAACATTACGGTCCCATTGAGTACATTTTTGAGAAAGGGACATCAGTTGCACAACAGGGCGGGAGGAGGGTGCGGAGCACGATACATTTTCTCTCTTCGGTAAGCATTTTTTTGTGTTTTATACTTTTGGAAGTTAGGTTTTTCATGTTGATTTTAAAGTGACCTTTTCCATGTTTGTAATGTACTAACTCGTTTTTTCCTCACAGCAGGTCAACTCGTGTGTGGTTGCAACATAACAGTCCCATTGAGTACATTTTTGAGAAAGGGACATCAGTTGCATCACAGGGCGGGAGGAGGGTGACGAGCACGATACATTTTCTCTCTTCGGTAAGCATTTTTTTGTGTTTTATACTTTTGGAAGTTTGGATTTTCATGTTGATTTTAAAGTGACCTTTTCAATGTTTGTAATGTACTGACTCGTTTTTTCCTCACAGCAGGTCAACTCGTGTGTGGTTGCAACATAACAGTCCCATTGAGTACATTTTTGAGAAAGGGACATCAGTTGCACCACAGGGCGGGAGGAGGGTGCGGAGCACGATACATTTTCTCTCTTCGGTAAGCATTTTTTTGTGTTTTATACTTTTGGAAGTTTGGTTTTTCATGTTGATTTTAAAGTGACCTTTTCCATGTTTGTAATGTACTAACTCGTTTTTTCCTCACAGCAGGTCAACTCGTGTGTGGTTGCAACATTACGGTCGCATTGAGTACATTTTTGAGAAAGGGACATCAGTTGTACCACAGGGCGGGAGGAGGGTGCGGAGCACGATACTTTTTCTCTCTTCGGTAAGCATTTTTTTGTGTTTTATACTTTTGGAAGTTTGGTTTTTCATGTTGATTTTAAAGTGACCTTTTCCATGTTTGCAATGTACTAACTCGTTTTTTCCTCACAGCAGGTCAACTCGTGTGTGGTTGCAACATAACAGTCCCATTGAGTACATTTTTGAGAAAGGGACATCAGTTGCACCACAGGGCGGGAGGAGGGTGACGAGCACGATACATTTTCTCTCTTCGGTAAGCATTTTTTTGTGTTTTATACTTTTGGAAGTTTGGTTTTTCATGTTGATTTTAAAGTGACCTTTTCCATGTTGGTAATGTACTAACTCGTTTTTTCCTCACAGCAGGTCAACTCATGTGTGGTTGCAACATTACGGTCCCATTGAGTACATTTTTGAGAAAGGGACATCAGTTGCACCACAGGGCGGGAGGAGGGTGATGAGCACGATACATTTTCTCTCTTCGGTAAGCATTTTTTTGTGTTTTATACTTTTGGAAGTTTGGTTTTTCATGTTGATTTTAAAGTGACCTTTTCCATGTTTGTAATGTACTAACTCGTTTTTTCCTCACAGCAGGTCAACTCGTGTGTGGTTGCAACATTACGGTCCCATTGAGTACATTTTTGAGAAAGGGACATCAGTTGCACCACAGGGCGGGAGGAGGGTGATGAGCACGATTAATTTTCTCTCTTCGGTAAGCATTTTTTTGTGTTTTATACTTTTGGAAGTTTGGTTTTTCATGTTGATTTTAAAGTGACCTTTTCCATGTTTGTAATGTACTAACTCGTTTTTTCCTCACAGCAGGTCAACTCGTGTGTGGTTGCAACATAACAGTCCCATTGAGTACATTTTTGAGAAAGGGACATCAGTTGCACCGCAGGGCGGGAGGAAGGTGACGAGCACGATACATTTTTTCTCTTCGGTAAGCATTTTTTTGTGTTTTATACTTTTGGAAGTTTGGTTTTTCATGTTGATTTTAAAGTGACCTTTTCCATGTTTGTAATGTACTAACTCGTTTTTTCCTCACAGCAGGTCAACTCGTGTGTGGTTGCAACATAACAGTCCCATTGAATACATTTTTGAGAAAGGGACATCAGTTGCACCACAGGGCGGGAGGAGGGTGCGGAGCACGATACATTTTCTCTCTTCGGTAAGCATTTTTTTGTGTTTTATACTTTTGGAAGTTTGGTTTTTCATGTTGATTTTAAAGTGACCTTTTCCATGTTGGTAATGTACTAACTCGTTTTTTCCTCACAGCAGGTCAACTCGTGTGTGGTTGCAACATTACGGTCCCATTGAGTACATTTTTGAGAAAGGGACATCAGTTGCACAACAGGGCGGGAGGAGGGTGCGGAGCACGATACATTTTCTCTCTTCGGTAAGCATTTTTTTGTGTTTTATACTTTTGGAAGTTAGGTTTTTCATGTTGATTTTAAAGTAACCTTTTCCATGTTTGTAATGTACTAACTCGTTTTTTCCTCACAGCAGGTCAACTCGTGTGTGGTTGCAACATAACAGTCCCATTGAGTACATTTTTGAGAAAGGGACATCAGTTGCATCACAGGGCGGGAGGAGGGTGACGAGCACGATACATTTTCTCTCTTCGGTAAGCATTTTTTTGTGTTTTATACTTTTGGAAGTTTGGATTTTCATGTTGATTTTAAAGTGACCTTTTCAATGTTTGTAATGTACTGACTCGTTTTTTCCTCACAGCAGGTCAACTCGTGTGTGGTTGCAACATAACAGTCCCATTGAGTACATTTTTGAGAAAGGGACATCAGTTGCACCACAGGGCGGGAGGAAGGTGCGGAGCACGATACATTTTCTCTCTTCGGTAAGCATTTTTTTGTGTATTATACTTTTGGAAGTTTGGTTTTTCATGTTGATTTTAAAGTGACCTTTTCCATGTTTGTAATGTACTAACTCGTTTTTTCCTCACAGCAGGTCAACTCGTGTGTGGTTGCAACATAACAGTCCCATTGAGTACATTTTTGAGAAAGGGACATCAGTTGCACCACAGGGCGGGAGGAGGGTGCGGAGCACGATACATTTTCCCTCTTCGGTAAGCATTTTTTTGTGTTTTATACTTTTGGAAGTTTGGTTTTTCATGTTGATTTTATAGTGACCTTTTCCATGTTTGTAATGTACTAACTCGTTTTTTCCTCACAGCAGGTCAACTCGTGTGTGGTTGCAACATAACGGTCCCATTGAGTACATTTTTGAGAAAGGGACATCAGTTGCACCACAGGGCGGGAGGAGGGTGACGAGCACGATACATTTTCTCTCTTCGGTAAGCATTTTTTTGTGTTTTATACTTTTGGAAGTTTGGTTTCTCATGTTGATTTTAAAGTGACCTTTTCCATGTTTGTAATGTACTAACTCGTTTTTTCCTCACAGCAGGTCAACTCGTGTGTGGTTGCAACATAACAGTCCCATTGAGTACATTTTTGAGAAAGGGACATCAGTTGCACCACAGGGCGGGAGGAGGGTGCGGAGCACGATACATTTTCCCTCTTCGGTAAGCATTTTTTTGTGTTTTATACTTTTGGAAGTTTGGTTTTTCATGTTGATTTTAAAGTGACCTTTTCCATGTTTGTAATGTACTAACTCGTTTTTTCCTCACAGCAGGTCAACTCGTGTGTGGTTGCAACATAACAGTCCCATTGAATACATTTTTGAGAAAGGGACATCAATTGCACCACAGGGCGGGAGGAGGGTGCGGAGCACGATACATTTTCTCTCTTCGGTAAGCATTTTTTTGTGTTTTATACTTTTGGAAGTTTGGTTTTTCATGTTGATTTTAAAGTGACCTTTTCCATGTTTGTAATGTACTAACTCATTTTTTCCTCACAGCAGGTCAACTCGTGTGTGGTTGCAACATAACAGTCCCATTGAGTACATTTTTGAGAAAGGGACATCAGTTGCACCACAGGGCGGGAGGAGAGTGATGAGCACGATACATTTTCTCTCTTCGGTAAGCATTTTTTTGTGTTCTATACTTTTGGAAGTTTGGTTTTTCATGTTGATTTTAAAGTGACCTTTTCCATGTTTGTAATGTACTAACTCGTTTTTTTCCTCACAGCAGGTCAACTCGTGTGTGATTGCAACATTACGGTCGCATTGAGTACATTTTTGAGAAAGGGACATCAGTTGCACCACAGGGCGGGAGGAGGGTGCGGAGCACGATACATTTTCTCTCTTCGGTAAGCATTTTTTTGTGTTTTATACTTTTGGAAGTTTGGTTTTTCATGTTGATTTTAAAGTGACCTTTTCCATGTTTGTAATGTACTAACTCGTTTTTTCCTCACAGCAGGTCAACTCGTGTGTGGTTGCAACATAACAGTCCCATTGAGTACATTTTTGAGAAAGGGACATCAGTTGCACCACAGGGCGGGAGGAGGGTGACGAGCACGATACATTTTCTCTCTTCGGTAAGCATTTTTTTGTGTTTTATACTTTTGGAAGTTTGGTTTTTCATGTTGATTTTAAAGTGACCTTTTCCATGTTTGTAATGTACTAACTCGTTTTTTCCTCACAGCAGGTCAACTTGTGTGTGGTTGCAACATTACGGTCCCATTGAGTACATTTTTGAGAAAGGGACATCAGTTGCACCACAGGGCGGGAGGAGGGTGCGGGGCACGATACATTTTCCCTCTTCGGTAAGCATTTTTTTGTGTTTTATACTTTTGGAAGTTTGGTTTTTCATGTTGATTTTATAGTGACCTTTTCCATGTTTGTAATGTACTAACTCGTTTTTTCCTCACAGCAGGTCAACTCGTGTTTGGTTGCAACATAACGGTCCCATTGAGTACATTTTTGAGAAAGGGACATCAGTTGTACCACAGGGCGGGAGGAGGGTGCGGAGCACGATACATTTTCTCTCTTCGGTAAGCATTTTTTTGTGTTTTATACTTTTGGAAGTTTGGTTTTTCATGTTGATTTTAAAGTGACCTTTTCCATGTTGGTAATGTACTAACTCGTTTTTTCCTCACAGCAGGTCAACTCATGTGTGGTTGCAACATTACGGTCCCATTGAGTACATTTTTGAGAAAGGGACATCAGTTGCACCACAGGGCGGGAGGAGGGTGATGAGCACGATACATTTTCTCTCTTCGGTAAGCATTTTTTTGTGTTTTATACTTTTGGAAGTTTGGTTTTTCATGTTGATTTTAGAGTGACCTTTTCCATGTTTGTAATGTACTAACTCGTTTTTTCCTCACAGCAGGTCAACTCGTGTGTGGTTGCAACATTACGGTCCCATTGAGTACATTTTTGAGAAAGGGACATCAGTTGCACCACAGGGCGGGAGGAGGGTGATGAGCACGATTAATTTTCTCTCTTCGGTAAGCATTTTTTTGTGTTTTATACTTTTGGAAGTTTGGTTTTTCATGTTGATTTTAAAGTGACCTTTTCCATGTTTGTAATGTACTAACTCGTTTTTTCCTCACAGCAGGTCAACTCGTGTGTGGTTGCAACATAACAGTCCCATTGAGTACATTTTTGAGAAAGGGACATCAGTTGCACCGCAGGGCGGGAGGAAGGTGACGAGCACGATACATTTTTTCTCTTCGGTAAGCATTTTTTTGTGTTTTATACTTTTGGAAGTTTGGTTTTTCATGTTGATTTTAAAGTGACCTTTTCCATGTTTGTAATGTACTAACTCGTTTTTTCCTCACAGCAGGTCAACTCGTGTGTGGTTGCAACATAACAGTCCCATTGAATACATTTTTGAGAAAGGGACATCAGTTGCACCACAGGGCGGGAGGAGGGTGCGGAGCACGATACATTTTCTCTCTTCGGTAAGCATTTTTTTGTGTTTTATACTTTTGGAAGTTTGGTTTTTCATGTTGATTTTAAAGTGACCTTTTCCATGTTGGTAATGTACTAACTCGTTTTTTCCTCACAGCAGGTCAACTCGTGTGTGGTTGCAACATTACGGTCCCATTGAGTACATTTTTGAGAAAGGGACATCAGTTGCACAACAGGGCGGGAGGAGGGTGCGGAGCACGATACATTTTCTCTCTTCGGTAAGCATTTTTTTGTGTTTTATACTTTTGGAAGTTAGGTTTTTCATGTTGATTTTAAAGTAACCTTTTCCATGTTTGTAATGTACTAACTCGTTTTTTCCTCACAGCAGGTCAACTCGTGTGTGGTTGCAACATAACAGTCCCATTGAGTACATTTTTGAGAAAGGGACATCAGTTGCATCACAGGGCGGGAGGAGGGTGACGAGCACGATACATTTTCTCTCTTCGGTAAGCATTTTTTTGTGTTTTATACTTTTGGAAGTTTGGATTTTCATGTTGATTTTAAAGTGACCTTTTCAATGTTTGTAATGTACTGACTCGTTTTTTCCTCACAGCAGGTCAACTCGTGTGTGGTTGCAACATAACAGTCCCATTGAGTACATTTTTGAGAAAGGGACATCAGTTGCACCACAGGGCGGGAGGAAGGTGCGGAGCACGATACATTTTCTCTCTTCGGTAAGCATTTTTTTGTGTATTATACTTTTGGAAGTTTGGTTTTTCATGTTGATTTTAAAGTGACCTTTTCCATGTTTGTAATGTACTAACTCGTTTTTTCCTCACAGCAGGTCAACTCGTGTGTGGTTGCAACATAACAGTCCCATTGAGTACATTTTTGAGAAAGGGACATCAGTTGCACCACAGGGCGGGAGGAGGGTGCGGAGCACGATACATTTTCCCTCTTCGGTAAGCATTTTTTTGTGTTTTATACTTTTGGAAGTTTGGTTTTTCATGTTGATTTTATAGTGACCTTTTCCATGTTTGTAATGTACTAACTCGTTTTTTCCTCACAGCAGGTCAACTCGTGTGTGGTTGCAACATAACGGTCCCATTGAGTACATTTTTGAGAAAGGGACATCAGTTGCACCACAGGGCGGGAGGAGGGTGACGAGCACGATACATTTTCTCTCTTCGGTAAGCATTTTTTTGTGTTTTATACTTTTGGAAGTTTGGTTTCTCATGTTGATTTTAAAGTGACCTTTTCCATGTTTGTAATGTACTAACTCGTTTTTTCCTCACAGCAGGTCAACTCGTGTGTGGTTGCAACATAACAGTCCCATTGAGTACATTTTTGAGAAAGGGACATCAGTTGCACCACAGGGCGGGAGGAGGGTGCGGAGCACGATACATTTTCCCTCTTCGGTAAGCATTTTTTTGTGTTTTATACTTTTGGAAGTTTGGTTTTTCATGTTGATTTTAAAGTGACCTTTTCCATGTTTGTAATGTACTAACTCGTTTTTTCCTCACAGCAGGTCAACTCGTGTGTGGTTGCAACATAACAGTCCCATTGAATACATTTTTGAGAAAGGGACATCAATTGCACCACAGGGCGGGAGGAGGGTGCGGAGCACGATACATTTTCTCTCTTCGGTAAGCATTTTTTTGTGTTTTATACTTTTGGAAGTTTGGTTTTTCATGTTGATTTTAAAGTGACCTTTTCCATGTTTGTAATGTACTAACTCATTTTTTCCTCACAGCAGGTCAACTCGTGTGTGGTTGCAACATAACAGTCCCATTGAGTACATTTTTGAGAAAGGGACATCAGTTGCACCACAGGGCGGGAGGAGAGTGATGAGCACGATACATTTTCTCTCTTCGGTAAGCATTTTTTTGTGTTCTATACTTTTGGAAGTTTGGTTTTTCATGTTGATTTTAAAGTGACCTTTTCCATGTTTGTAATGTACTAACTCGTTTTTTTCCTCACAGCAGGTCAACTCGTGTGTGATTGCAACATTACGGTCGCATTGAGTACATTTTTGAGAAAGGGACATCAGTTGCACCACAGGGCGGGAGGAGGGTGCGGAGCACGATACATTTTCTCTCTTCGGTAAGCATTTTTTTGTGTTTTATACTTTTGGAAGTTTGGTTTTTCATGTTGATTTTAAAGTGACCTTTTCCATGTTTGTAATGTACTAACTCGTTTTTTCCTCACAGCAGGTCAACTCGTGTGTGGTTGCAACATAACAGTCCCATTGAGTACATTTTTGAGAAAGGGACATCAGTTGCACCACAGGGCGGGAGGAGGGTGACGAGCACGATACATTTTCTCTCTTCGGTAAGCATTTTTTTGTGTTTTATACTTTTGGAAGTTTGGTTTTTCATGTTGATTTTAAAGTGACCTTTTCCATGTTTGTAATGTACTAACTCGTTTTTTCCTCACAGCAGGTCAACTTGTGTGTGGTTGCAACATTACGGTCCCATTGAGTACATTTTTGAGAAAGGGACATCAGTTGCACCACAGGGCGGGAGGAGGGTGCGGGGCACGATACATTTTCCCTCTTCGGTAAGCATTTTTTTGTGTTTTATACTTTTGGAAGTTTGGTTTTTCATGTTGATTTTATAGTGACCTTTTCCATGTTTGTAATGTACTAACTCGTTTTTTCCTCACAGCAGGTCAACTCGTGTTTGGTTGCAACATAACGGTCCCATTGAGTACATTTTTGAGAAAGGGACATCAGTTGGACCACAGGGCGGGAGGAGGGTGACGAGCACGATACATTTTCTCTCTTCGGTAAGCATTTTTTTGTGTTTTATACTTTTGGAAGTTTGGTTTCTCATGTTGATTTTAAAGTGACCTTTTCCATGTTTGTAATGTACTAACTCGTTTTTCCTCACAGCAGGTCAACTCGTGTGTGGTTGCAACATAACAGTCCCATTGAGTACATTTTTGAGAAAGGGACATCAGTTGCACCACAGAGCGGGAGGAGGGTGCGGAGCACGATACATTTTCTCTCTTCGGTAAGCATTTTTTTGTGTTTTATACTTTTGGAAGTTTGGTTTTTCATGTTGATTTTAAAGTGACCTTTTCCATGTTTGTAATGTACTAACTCGTTTTTTCCTCACAGCAGGTCAACTCGTGTGTGGTTGCAACATTACGGTCCCATTGAGTACATTTTTGAGAAAGGGACATCAGTTGCACCACAGGGCGGGAGGAGGGTGATGAGCACGATTAATTTTCTCTCTTCGGTAAGCATTTTTTTGTGTTTTATACTTTTGGAAGTTTGGTTTTTCATGTTGATTTTAAAGTGACCTTTTCCATGTTTGTAATGTACTAACTCGTTTTTTCCTCACAGCAGGTCAACTCGTGTGTGGTTGCAACATAACAGTCCCATTGAGTACATTTTTGAGAAAGGGACATCAGTTGCACCGCAGGGCGGGAGGAAGGTGACGAGCACGATACATTTTTTCTCTTCGGTAAGCATTTTTTTGTGTTTTATACTTTTGGAAGTTTGGTTTTTCATGTTGATTTTAAAGTGACCTTTTCCATGTTTGTAATGTACTAACTCGTTTTTTCCTCACAGCAGGTCAACTCGTGTGTGGTTGCAACATAACAGTCCCATTGAATACATTTTTGAGAAAGGGACATCAGTTGCACCACAGGGCGGGAGGAGGGTGCGGAGCACGATACATTTTCTCTCTTCGGTAAGCATTTTTTTGTGTTTTATACTTTTGGAAGTTTGGTTTTTCATGTTGATTTTAAAGTGACCTTTTCCATGTTGGTAATGTACTAACTCGTTTTTTCCTCACAGCAGGTCAACTCGTGTGTGGTTGCAACATTACGGTCCCATTGAGTACATTTTTGAGAAAGGGACATCAGTTGCACAACAGGGCGGGAGGAGGGTGCGGAGCACGATACATTTTCTCTCTTCGGTAAGCATTTTTTTGTGTTTTATACTTTTGGAAGTTAGGTTTTTCATGTTGATTTTAAAGTGACCTTTTCCATGTTTGTAATGTACTAACTCGTTTTTTCCTCACAGCAGGTCAACTCGTGTGTGGTTGCAACATAACAGTCCCATTGAGTACATTTTTGAGAAAGGGACATCAGTTGCATCACAGGGCGGGAGGAGGGTGACGAGCACGATACATTTTCTCTCTTCGGTAAGCATTTTTTTGTGTTTTATACTTTTGGAAGTTTGGATTTTCATGTTGATTTTAAAGTGACCTTTTCAATGTTTGTAATGTACTGACTCGTTTTTTCCTCACAGCAGGTCAACTCGTGTGTGGTTGCAACATAACAGTCCCATTGAGTACATTTTTGAGAAAGGGACATCAGTTGCACCACAGGGCGGGAGGAGGGTGCGGAGCACGATACATTTTCTCTCTTCGGTAAGCATTTTTTTGTGTTTTATACTTTTGGAAGTTTGGTTTTTCATGTTGATTTTAAAGTGACCTTTTCCATGTTTGTAATGTACTAACTCGTTTTTTCCTCACAGCAGGTCAACTCGTGTGTGGTTGCAACATTACGGTCGCATTGAGTACATTTTTGAGAAAGGGACATCAGTTGTACCACAGGGCGGGAGGAGGGTGCGGAGCACGATACTTTTTCTCTCTTCGGTAAGCATTTTTTTGTGTTTTATACTTTTGGAAGTTTGGTTTTTCATGTTGATTTTAAAGTGACCTTTTCCATGTTTGCAATGTACTAACTCGTTTTTTCCTCACAGCAGGTCAACTCGTGTGTGGTTGCAACATAACAGTCCCATTGAGTACATTTTTGAGAAAGGGACATCAGTTGCACCACAGGGCGGGAGGAGGGTGACGAGCACGATACATTTTCTCTCTTCGGTAAGCATTTTTTTGTGTTTTATACTTTTGGAAGTTTGGTTTTTCATGTTGATTTTAAAGTGACCTTTTCCATGTTGGTAATGTACTAACTCGTTTTTTCCTCACAGCAGGTCAACTCATGTGTGGTTGCAACATTACGGTCCCATTGAGTACATTTTTGAGAAAGGGACATCAGTTGCACCACAGGGCGGGAGGAGGGTGATGAGCACGATACATTTTCTCTCTTCGGTAAGCATTTTTTTGTGTTTTATACTTTTGGAAGTTTGGTTTTTCATGTTGATTTTAAAGTGACCTTTTCCATGTTTGTAATGTACTAACTCGTTTTTTCCTCACAGCAGGTCAACTCGTGTGTGGTTGCAACATTACGGTCCCATTGAGTACATTTTTGAGAAAGGGACATCAGTTGCACCACAGGGCGGGAGGAGGGTGATGAGCACGATTAATTTTCTCTCTTCGGTAAGCATTTTTTTGTGTTTTATACTTTTGGAAGTTTGGTTTTTCATGTTGATTTTAAAGTGACCTTTTCCATGTTTGTAATGTACTAACTCGTTTTTTCCTCACAGCAGGTCAACTCGTGTGTGGTTGCAACATAACAGTCCCATTGAGTACATTTTTGAGAAAGGGACATCAGTTGCACCGCAGGGCGGGAGGAAGGTGACGAGCACGATACATTTTTTCTCTTCGGTAAGCATTTTTTTGTGTTTTATACTTTTGGAAGTTTGGTTTTTCATGTTGATTTTAAAGTGACCTTTTCCATGTTTGTAATGTACTAACTCGTTTTTTCCTCACAGCAGGTCAACTCGTGTGTGGTTGCAACATAACAGTCCCATTGAATACATTTTTGAGAAAGGGACATCAGTTGCACCACAGGGCGGGAGGAGGGTGCGGAGCACGATACATTTTCTCTCTTCGGTAAGCATTTTTTTGTGTTTTATACTTTTGGAAGTTTGGTTTTTCATGTTGATTTTAAAGTGACCTTTTCCATGTTGGTAATGTACTAACTCGTTTTTTCCTCACAGCAGGTCAACTCGTGTGTGGTTGCAACATTACGGTCCCATTGAGTACATTTTTGAGAAAGGGACATCAGTTGCACAACAGGGCGGGAGGAGGGTGCGGAGCACGATACATTTTCTCTCTTCGGTAAGCATTTTTTTGTGTTTTATACTTTTGGAAGTTAGGTTTTTCATGTTGATTTTAAAGTAACCTTTTCCATGTTTGTAATGTACTAACTCGTTTTTTCCTCACAGCAGGTCAACTCGTGTGTGGTTGCAACATAACAGTCCCATTGAGTACATTTTTGAGAAAGGGACATCAGTTGCATCACAGGGCGGGAGGAGGGTGACGAGCACGATACATTTTCTCTCTTCGGTAAGCATTTTTTTGTGTTTTATACTTTTGGAAGTTTGGATTTTCATGTTGATTTTAAAGTGACCTTTTCAATGTTTGTAATGTACTGACTCGTTTTTTCCTCACAGCAGGTCAACTCGTGTGTGGTTGCAACATAACAGTCCCATTGAGTACATTTTTGAGAAAGGGACATCAGTTGCACCACAGGGCGGGAGGAAGGTGCGGAGCACGATACATTTTCTCTCTTCGGTAAGCATTTTTTTGTGTATTATACTTTTGGAAGTTTGGTTTTTCATGTTGATTTTAAAGTGACCTTTTCCATGTTTGTAATGTACTAACTCGTTTTTTCCTCACAGCAGGTCAACTCGTGTGTGGTTGCAACATAACAGTCCCATTGAGTACATTTTTGAGAAAGGGACATCAGTTGCACCACAGGGCGGGAGGAGGGTGCGGAGCACGATACATTTTCCCTCTTCGGTAAGCATTTTTTTGTGTTTTATACTTTTGGAAGTTTGGTTTTTCATGTTGATTTTATAGTGACCTTTTCCATGTTTGTAATGTACTAACTCGTTTTTTCCTCACAGCAGGTCAACTCGTGTGTGGTTGCAACATAACGGTCCCATTGAGTACATTTTTGAGAAAGGGACATCAGTTGCACCACAGGGCGGGAGGAGGGTGACGAGCACGATACATTTTCTCTCTTCGGTAAGCATTTTTTTGTGTTTTATACTTTTGGAAGTTTGGTTTCTCATGTTGATTTTAAAGTGACCTTTTCCATGTTTGTAATGTACTAACTCGTTTTTTCCTCACAGCAGGTCAACTCGTGTGTGGTTGCAACATAACAGTCCCATTGAGTACATTTTTGAGAAAGGGACATCAGTTGCACCACAGGGCGGGAGGAGGGTGCGGAGCACGATACATTTTCCCTCTTCGGTAAGCATTTTTTTGTGTTTTATACTTTTGGAAGTTTGGTTTTTCATGTTGATTTTAAAGTGACCTTTTCCATGTTTGTAATGTACTAACTCGTTTTTTCCTCACAGCAGGTCAACTCGTGTGTGGTTGCAACATAACAGTCCCATTGAATACATTTTTGAGAAAGGGACATCAATTGCACCACAGGGCGGGAGGAGGGTGCGGAGCACGATACATTTTCTCTCTTCGGTAAGCATTTTTTTGTGTTTTATACTTTTGGAAGTTTGGTTTTTCATGTTGATTTTAAAGTGACCTTTTCCATGTTTGTAATGTACTAACTCATTTTTTCCTCACAGCAGGTCAACTCGTGTGTGGTTGCAACATAACAGTCCCATTGAGTACATTTTTGAGAAAGGGACATCAGTTGCACCACAGGGCGGGAGGAGAGTGATGAGCACGATACATTTTCTCTCTTCGGTAAGCATTTTTTTGTGTTCTATACTTTTGGAAGTTTGGTTTTTCTTGTTGATTTTAAAGTGACCTTTTCCATGTTTGTAATGTACTAACTCGTTTTTTTCCTCACAGCAGGTCAACTCGTGTGTGATTGCAACATTACGGTCGCATTGAGTACATTTTTGAGAAAGGGACATCAGTTGCACCGCAGGGCGGGAGGAGGGTGCGGAGCACGATACATTTTCTCTCTTCGGTAAGCATTTTTTTGTGTTTTATACTTTTGGAAGTTTGGTTTTTCATGTTGATTTTAAAGTGACCTTTTCCATGTTTGTAATGTACTAACTCGTTTTTTCCTCACAGCAGGTCAACTCGTGTGTGGTTGCAACATAACAGTCCCATTGAGTACATTTTTGAGAAAGGGACATCAGTTGCACCACAGGGCGGGAGGAGGGTGACGAGCACGATACATTTTCTCTCTTCGGTAAGCATTTTTTTGTGTTTTATACTTTTGGAAGTTTGGTTTTTCATGTTGATTTTAAAGTGACCTTTTCCATGTTGGTAATGTACTAACTCGTTTTTTCCTCACAGCAGGTCAACTCGTGTGTGGTTGCAACATTACGGTCCCATTGAGTACATTTTTGAGAAAGGGACATCAGTTGCACCACAGGGCGGGAGGAGTGTGACGAGCACGATCCATTTTCTCTCTTCGGTAAGCATTTTTTTGTGTTTTATTCTTTTGGAAGTTTCGTTTTTCATGTTGATTATTTAAGTGACCTTTTCCATGTTTGTAATGTACTAACTCGTTTTTTCCTCACAGCAGGTCAACTCGTGTGTGGTTGCAACATAACAGTCCCATTGAGTACATTTTTGAGATAGGGACATCAGTTGCACCACAGTGCGGGAGGAGGGTGACGAGCACGATACATTTTCTCTCTTCGGTAAGCATTTTTTTGTGTTTTATACTTTTGGAAGTTTGGTTTTTCATGTTGATTTTAAAGTGACCTTTTCCATGTTTGTAATGTACTAACTCGTTTTTTCCTCACAGCAGGTCAACTCGTGTGTGGTTGCAACATAACAGTCCCATTGAGTACATTTTTGAGAAAGGGACATCAGTTGCACAACAGGGCGGGAGGAGGGTGCGGAGCACGATACATTTTCTCTCTTCGGTAAGCATTTTTTTGTGTTTCATACTTTTGGAAGTTTGGTTTTTCATGTTGATTTTAAAGTGATCTTTTCCATGTTTGTAATGTAGTAACTCGTTTTTTCCTCACAGCAGGTCAACTCGTGTGTGGTTGCAACATAACAGTCCCATTGAGTACATTTTTGAGAAAGGGACATCAGTTGCACCACATGGCGGGAGGAGGGTGACGAGCACGATACATTTTCTCTCTTCGGTAAGCCTTTTTTTTGTGTTTTATACTTTTGGAAGTTTGGATTTTCATGTTGATTTTAAAGTGACCTTTTCCATGTTTGTAATGTACTAACTCGTTTTTTCCTCACAGCAGGTCAACTCGTGTGTGGTTGCAACATAACAGTCCCATTGAGTACATTTTTGAGAAAGGGACATCAGTTGCACCACAGGGCGGGAGGAGGGTGCGGAGCACGATAGATTTTCTCTCTTCGGTAAGCATTATTTTGTGTTTTATACTTTTGGAAGTTTGGTTTTTCATGTTGATTTTAAAGTGACCTTTTCCATGTTTGTAATGTACTAACTCGTTTTTTCCTCACAGCAGGTCAACTCGTGTGTGGTTGCAACATAACAGTCCCATTGAGTACATTTTTGAGAAAGGGACATAAGTTGCACCACAGGGCGGGAGGAGGGTGACGAGCACGATACATTTTCTCTCTTCGGTAAGCATTTTTTTGTGTTTTATACTTTTGGAAGTTTGGTTTTTCATGTTGATTTTAAAGTGACCTTTTCCATGTTTGTAATGTACTAACTCGTTTTTTCCTCACAGCAGGTCAACTTGTGTGTGGTTGCAACATTACGGTCCCATTGAGTACATTTTTGAGAAAGGGACATCAATTGCACCACAGGGCGGGAGGAGGGTGCGGAGCACGATACATTTTCCCTCTTCGGTAAGCATTTTTTTGTGTTTTATACTTTTGGAAGTTTGGTTTTTCATGTTGATTTTAAAGTGACCTTTTCCATGTTTGTAATGTACTAACTCGTTTTTTCCTCACAGCAGGTCAACTCGTGTGTGGTTGCAACATAACAGTCCCATTGAGTACATTTTTGAGAAAGGGACATCAGTTGCACCACAGGGCGGGAAGAGGCTGCGGAGCACGATACATTTTCCATCTTCGGTAAGCATTTTTTTGTGTTTTATACTTTTGGAAGTTTGGTTTTTCATGTTGATTTTAAAGTGACCTTTTCCATGTTTGTAATGTACTAACTCGTTTTTTTCCTCACAGCAGGTCAACTCGTGTGTGATTGCAACATTACGGTCGCATTGAGTACATTTTTGAGAAAGGGACATCAGTTGCACCACAGGGCGGGAGGAGGGTGCGGAGCACGATACATTTTCTCTCTTCGGTAAGCATTTTTTTGTGTTTTATACTTTTGGAAGTTTGGTTTTTCATGTTGATTTTAAAGTGACCTTTTACATGTTTGTAATGTACTAACTCGTTTTTTCCTCACAGCAGGTCAACTCGTGTGTGGTTGCAACATAACAGTCCCATTGAGTACATTTTTGAGAAAGGGACATCAGTTGCACCACAGGGCGGGAGGAGGGTGACGAGCACGATACATTTTCTCTCTTCGGTAAGCATTTTTTTGTGTTTTATACTTTTGGAAGTTTGGTTTTTCATGTTGATTTTAAAGTGACCTTTTCCATGTTGGTAATGTACTAACTCGTTTTTTCCTCACAGCAGGTCAACTCGTGTGTGGTTGCAACATTACGGTCCCATTGAGTACATTTTTGAGAAAGGGACATCAGTTGCACCACAGGGCGGGAGGAGTGTGACGAGCACGATCCATTTTCTCTCTTCGGTAAGCATTTTTTTGTGTTTTATTCTTTTGGAAGTTTCGTTTTTCATGTTGATTATTTAAGTGACCTTTTCCATGTTTGTAATGTACTAACTCGTTTTTTCCTCACAGCAGGTCAACTCGTGTGTGGTTGCAACATAACAGTCCCATTGAGTACATTTTTGAGATAGGGACATCAGTTGCACCACAGTGCGGGAGGAGGGTGCGGAGCACGATACATTTTCTCTCTTCGGTAAGCATTTTTTTGTGTTTTATACTTTTGGAAGTTTGGTTTTTCATGTTGATTTTAAAGTGACCTTTTCCATGTTTGTAATGTACTAACTCGTTTTTTCCTCACAGCAGGTCAACTCGTGTGTGGTTGCAACATAACAGTCCCATTGAGTACATTTTTGAGAAAGGGACATCAGTTGCACAACAGGGCGGGAGGAGGGTGCGGAGCACGATACATTTTCTCTCTTCGGTAAGCATTTTTTTGTGTTTCATACTTTTGGAAGTTTGGTTTTTCATGTTGATTTTAAAGTGATCTTTTCCATGTTTGTAATGTACTAACTCGTTTTTTCCTCACAGCAGGTCAACTCGTGTGTGGTTGCAACATAACAGTCCCATTGAGTACATTTTTGAGAAAGGGACATCAGTTGCACCACATGGCGGGAGGAGGGTGACGAGCACGATACATTTTCTCTCTTCGGTAAGCCTTTTTTTTGTGTTTTATACTTTTGGAAGTTTGGATTTTCATGTTGATTTTAAAGTGACCTTTTCCATGTTTGTAATGTACTAACTCGTTTTTTCCTCACAGCAGGTCAACTCGTGTGTGGTTGCAACATAACAGTCCCATTGAGTACATTTTTGAGAAAGGGACATCAGTTGCACCACAGGGCGGAAGGAGGGTGCGGAGCACGATAGATTTTCTCTCTTCGGTAAGCATTATTTTGTGTTTTATACTTTTGGAAGTTTGGTTTTTCATGTTGATTTTAAAGTGACCTTTTCCATGTTTGTAATGTACTAACTCGTTTTTTCCTCACAGCAGGTCAACTCGTGTGTGGTTGCAACATAACAGTCCCATTGAGTACATTTTTGAGAAAGGGACATAAGTTGCACCACAGGGCGGGAGGAGGGTGACGAGCACGATACATTTTCTCTCTTCGGTAAGCATTTTTTTGTGTTTTATACTTTTGGAAGTTTGGTTTTTCATGTTGATTTTAAAGTGACCTTTTCCATGTTTGTAATGTACTAACTCGTTTTTTCCTCACAGCAGGTCAACTTGTGTGTGGTTGCAACATTACGGTCCCATTGAGTACATTTTTGAGAAAGGGACATCAATTGCACCACAGGGCGGGAGGAGGGTGCGGAGCACGATACATTTTCCCTCTTCGGTAAGCATTTTTTTGTGTTTTATACTTTTGGAAGTTTGGTTTTTCATGTTGATTTTAAAGTGACCTTTTCCATGTTTGTAATGTACTAACTCGTTTTTTCCTCACAGCAGGTCAACTCGTGTGTGGTTGCAACATAACAGTCCCATTGAGTACATTTTTGAGAAAGGGACATCAGTTGCACCACAGGGCGGGAGGAGGCTGCGGAGCACGATACATTTTCCATCTTCGGTAAGCATTTTTTTGTGTTTTATACTTTTGGAAGTTTGGTTTTTCATGTTGATTTTAAAGTGACCTTTTCCATGTTTGTAATGTACTAACTCGTTTTTTCCTCACAGCAGGTCAACTCGTGTGTGGTTGCAACATTACGATCCCATTGAGTACATTTTTGAGAAAGGGACATCAGTTGCACCACAGGGCGGGAGGAGGGTGATGAGCACGATACATTTTCTCTCTTCGGTAAGCATTTTTTTGTGTTTTATACTTTTGGAAGTTTGGTTTTTCATGTTGATTTTAAAGTGACCTTCTCCATGTTTGTAATGTACTAACTCGTTTTTTCCTCACAGCAGGTCAGCTCGTGTGTGGTTGCAACATAACAGTCCCATTGAGTACATTTTTGAGAAAGGGACATCAGTTGCACCGCAGGGCGGGAGGAGGGTGATGAGCACGATACATTTTCTCTCTTCGGTAAGCATTTTTTTGTGTTTTATACTTTTGGAAGTTTGGTTTTTCATGTTGATTTTAAAGTGACCTTTTCCATGTTTGTAATGTACTAACTCGTTTTTTCCTCACAGCAGGTCAACTCGTGTGTGGTTGCAACATAACAGTCCCATTGAATACATTTTTGAGAAAGGGACATCAGTTGCACCACAGGGCGGGAGGAGGGTGCGGAGCACGATACATTTTCTCTCTTCGGTAAGCATTTTTTTGTGTTTTATACTTTTGGAAGTTTGGTTTTTCATGTTGATTTTAGAGTGACCTTTTCCATGTTTGTAATGTACTAACTCATTTTTTCCTCACAGCAGGTCAACTCGTGTGTGGTTGCAACATAACAGTCCCATTGAGTACATTTTTGAGAAAGGGACATCAGTTGCACCACAGGGCGGGAGGAGAGTGATGAGCACGATACATTTTCTCTCTTCGGTAAGCATTTCTTTGTGTTTTATACTTTTGGAAGTTTGGTTTTTCATGTTGATTTTAAAGTGACCTTTTCCATGTTTGTAATGTACTAACTCGTTTTTTCCTCACAGCAGGTCAACTCGTGTGTGGTTGCAACATTACGGTCGCATTGAGTACATTTTTGAGAAAGGGACATCAGTTGTACCACAGGGCGGGAGGAGGGTGCGGAGCACGATACATTTTCTCTCTTCGGTAAGCATTTTTTTGTGTTTTATACTTTTGGAAGTTTGGTTTTTCATGTTGATTTTAAAGTGACCTTTTCCATGTTTGCAATGTACTAACTCGTTTTTTCCTCACAGCAGGTCAACTCGTGTGTGGTTGCAACATAACAGTCCCATTGAGTACATTTTTGAGAAAGGGACATCAGTTGCACCACAGGGCGGGAGGAGGGTGACGAGCACGATACATTTTCTCTCTTCGGTAAGCATTTTTTTGTGTTTTATACTTTTGGAAGTTTGGTTTTTCATGTTGATTTTAAAGTGACCTTTTCCATGTTTGTAATGTACTAACTCGTTTTTTCCTCACAGCAGGTCAACTCATGTGTGGTTGCAACATTACGGTCCCATTGAGTACATTTTTGAGAAAGGGACATCAGTTGCACCACAGGGCGGGAGGAGGGTGATGAGCACGATACATTTTCTCTCTTCGGTAAGCATTTTTTTGTGTTTTATACTTTTGGAAGTTTGGTTTTTCATGTTGATTTTAAAGTGACCTTTTCCATGTTTGTAATGTACTAACTCGTTTTTTCCTCACAGCAGGTCAACTCGTGTGTGGTTGCAACATAACAGTCCCATTGAGTACATTTTTGAGAAAGGGACATCAGTTGCACCACAGGGCGGGAGGAGGGTGCGGAGCACGATAGATTTTCTCTCTTCGGTAAGCATTATTTTGTGTTTTATACTTTTGGAAGTTTGGTTTTTCATGTTGATTTTAAAGTGACCTTTTCCATGTTTGTAATGTACTAACTCGTTTTTTCCTCACAGCAGGTCAACTCGTGTGTGGTTGCAACATTACGGTCCCATTGAGTACATTTTTGAGAAAGGGACATCAGTTGCACCACAGGGCGGGAGGAGGGTGATGAGCACGATTAATTTTCTCTCTTCGGTAAGCATTTTTTTGTGTTTTATACTTTTGGAAGTTTGGTTTTTCATGTTGATTTTAAAGTGACCTTTTCCATGTTTGTAATGTACTAACTCGTTTTTTCCTCACAGCAGGTCAACTTGTGTGTGGTTGCAACATTACGGTCCCATTGAGTACATTTTTGAGAAAGGGACATCAATTGCACCACAGGGCGGGAGGAGGGTGCGGAGCACGATACATTTTCCCTCTTCGGTAAGCATTTTTTTGTGTTTTATACTTTTGGAAGTTTGGTTTTTCATGTTGATTTTAAAGTGACCTTTTCCATGTTTGTAATGTACTAACTCGTTTTTTCCTCACAGCAGGTCAACTCGTGTGTGGTTGCAACATAACAGTCCCATTGAGTACATTTTTGAGAAAGGGACATCAGTTGCACCACAGGGCGGGAAGAGGCTGCGGAGCACGATACATTTTCCATCTTCGGTAAGCATTTTTTTGTGTTTTATACTTTTGGAAGTTTGGTTTTTCATGTTGATTTTAAAGTGACCTTTTCCATGTTTGTAATGTACTAACTCGTTTTTTCCTCACAGCAGGTCAACTCGTGTGTGGTTGCAACATTACGATCCCATTGAGTACATTTTTGAGAAAGGGACATCAGTTGCACCACAGGGCGGGAGGAGGGTGATGAGCACGATACATTTTCTCTCTTCGGTAAGCATTTTTTTGTGTTTTATACTTTTGGAAGTTTGGTTTTTCATGTTGATTTTAATGTGACCTTCTCCATGTTTGTAATGTACTAACTCGTTTTTTCCTCACAGCAGGTCAACTCGTGTGTGGTTGCAACATAACAGTCCCATTGAGTACATTTTTGAGAAAGGGACATCAGTTGCACCGCAGGGCGGGAGGAGGGTGATGAGCACGATACATTTTCTCTCTTCGGTAAGCATTTTTTTGTGTTTTATACTTTTGGAAGTTTGGTTTTCATGTTGATTTTAAAGTGACCTTTTCCATGTTTGTAATGTACTAACTCGTTTTTTCCTCACAGCAGGTCAACTCGTGTGTGGTTGCAACATAACAGTCCCATTGAATACATTTTTGAGAAAGGGACATCAGTTGCACCACAGGGCGGGAGGAGGGTGCGGAGCACGATACATTTTCTCTCTTCGGTAAGCATTTTTTTGTGTTTTATACTTTTGGAAGTTTGGTTTTTCATGTTGATTTTAGAGTGACCTTTTCCATGTTTGTAATGTACTAACTCATTTTTTCCTCACAGCAGGTCAACTCGTGTGTGGTTGCAACATAACAGTCCCATTGAGTACATTTTTGAGAAAGGGACATCAGTTGCACCACAGGGCGGGAGGAGAGTGATGAGCACGATACATTTTCTCTCTTCGGTAAGCATTTTTTTGTGTTTTATACTTTTGGAAGTTTGGTTTTTCATGTTGATTTTAAAGTGACCTTTTCCATGTTTGTAATGTACTAACTCGTTTTTTCCTCACAGCAGGTCAACTCGTGTGTGGTTGCAACATTACGGTCGCATTGAGTACATTTTTGAGAAAGGGACATCAGTTGTACCACAGGGCGGGAGGAGGGTGCGGAGCACGATACTTTTTCTCTCTTCGGTAAGCATTTTTTTGTGTTTTATACTTTTGGAAGTTTGGTTTTTCATGTTGATTTTAAAGTGACCTTTTCCATGTTTGCAATGTACTAACTCGTTTTTTCCTCACAGCAGGTCAACTCGTGTGTGGTTGCAACATAACAGTCCCATTGAGTACATTTTTGAGAAAGGGACATCAGTTGCACCACAGGGCGGGAGGAGGGTGACGAGCACGATACATTTTCTCTCTTCGGTAAGCATTTTTTTGTGTTTTATACTTTTGGAAGTTTGGTTTTTCATGTTGATTTTAAAGTGACCTTTTCCATGTTGGTAATGTACTAACTCGTTTTTTCCTCACAGCAGGTCAACTCATGTGTGGTTGCAACATTACGGTCCCATTGAGTACATTTTTGAGAAAGGGACATCAGTTGCACCACAGGGCGGGAGGAGGGTGATGAGCACGATACATTTTCTCTCTTCGGTAAGCATTTTTTTGTGTTTTATACTTTTGGAAGTTTGGTTTTTCATGTTGATTTTAAAGTGACCTTTTCCATGTTTGTAATGTACTAACTCGTTTTTTCCTCACAGCAGGTCAACTCGTGTGTGGTTGCAACATAACAGTCCCATTGAGTACATTTTTGAGAAAGGGACATCAGTTGCACCGCAGGGCGGGAGGAGGGTGACGAGCACGATACATTTTCTCTCTTCGGTAAGCATTTTTTTGTGTTTTATACTTTTGGAAGTTTGGTTTTTCATGTTGATTTTAAAGTGACCTTTTCCATGTTTGTAATGTACTAACTCGTTTTTTCCTCACAGCAGGTCAACTCGTGTGTGGTTGCAACATAACAGTCCCATTGAGTACATTTTTGAGAAAGGGACATCAGTTGCACAACAGGGCGGGAGGAGGGTGCGGAGCACGATACATTTTCTCTCTTCGGTAAGCATTTTTTTGTGTTTTATACTTTTGGAAGTTTGGTTTTTCATGTTGATTTTAAAGTGACCTTTTCCATGTTTGTAATGTACTAACTCGTTTTTTCCTCACAGCAGGTCAACTCGTGTGTGGTTGCAACATAACAGTCCCATTGAGTACATTTTTGAGAAAGGGACATCAGTTGCACCACAGGGCGATAGGAGGGTGACGAGCACGATACATTTTCTCTCTTCGGTAAGCATTTTTTTGTGTTTTATACTTTTGGAAGTTTGGATTTTCATGTTGATATTAAAGTGACCTTTTCCATGTTTGTAATGTACTAACTCGTTTTTTCCTCACAGCAGGTCAACTCGTGTGTGGTTGCAACATAACAGTCCCATTGAGTACATTTTTGAGAAAGGGACATCAGTTGCACCACAGGGCGAGAGGAGGGTGATGAGCACGATACATTTTCTCTCTTCGGTAAGCATATTTTTGTGTTTTATACTTTTGGAAGTTTGGTTTTTCATGTTGATTTTAAAGTGACCTTTTCCATGTTTGTAATGTACTAACTCGTTTTTTCCTCACAGCAGGTCAACTCATGTGTGGTTGCAACATAACAGTCCCATTGAGTACATTTTTGAGAAAGGGACATCAGTTGCACCACAGGGCGGGAGGAGGGTGCGGAGCACGATACATTTTCTCTCTTCGGTAAACATTTTTTTGTGTTTTATACTTTTGGAAGTTTGGTTTTTCATGTTGATTTTAAAGTGACCTTTTCCATGTTTGTAATGTACTAACTCGTTTTTTCCTCACAGCAGGTCAACTCTTGTGTGGTTGCAACATAACAGTCCCATTGAGAACATTTTTGAGAAAGGGACATAAGTTGCACCACAGGGCGGGAGGAGGGTGCGGAGCACGATACATTTTCTCTCTTCGGTAAGCATTTTTTTGTGTTTTATACTTTTGGAAGTTTGGTTTTTCATGTTGATTTTAAAGTGACCTTCTCCATGTTTGTAATGTACTAACACGTTTTTTTTCTCACAGCAGGTCAACTCGTGTGTGGTTGCAACATAACAGTCCCATTGAGTACATTTTTGAGAAAGGGACATCAGTTGCACCACAGGGCGGGAGGAGGGTGCGGAGCACGATACATTTTCTCTCTTCGGAAAGCATTTTTTTGTGTTTTATACTTTTGGAAGTTTGGTTTTTCATGTTGATTTTAAAGTGACCTTTTCCATGTTTGTAATGTTAACTCGTTTTTTCCTCATAGCAGGTCAACTCGTGTGTGGTTGCAACATAACAGTCCCATTGAGTACATTTTTGAGAAAGGGACATCAGTTGCACCACAGGGCGGGAGGAGGGTGACGAGCACGATACATTTTCTCTCTTCGGTAAGCATTTTTTTGTGTTTTATACTTTTGGAAGTTTGGTTTTTCATGTTGATTTTAAAGTGACCTTTTCCATGTTTGTAATGTACTAACTCGTTTTTTCCTCACAGCAGGTCAACTCGTGTGTGGTTGCAACATAACAGTCCCATTGAGTACATTTTTGAGAAAGGGACATCAGTTGCACCACAGGGCAGGAGGAGGGTGACGAGCACGATACATTTTCTCTCTTCGGTAAGCATTTTTTTGTGTTTTATACTTTTGGAAGTTTGGTTTTTCATGTTGATTTTAAAGTGACCTTCTCCATGTTTGTAATGTACTAACTCGTTTTTTTCCTCACAGCAGGTCAACTCGTGTGTGGTTGCAACATAACAGTCCCATTGAGTACATTTTTGAGAAAGGGACATCAGTTGCACCACAGGGCGGGAGGAGGGTGCGGAGCACGATACATTTTCTCTCTTCGGTAAGCATTTTTTTGTGTTTTATACTTTTGGAAGTTTGGTTTTTCATGTTGATTTTAAAGTGACCTTTTCCATGTTTGTAATGTACTAACTCATTTTTTCCTCACAGCAGGTCAACTCGTGTGTGGTTGCAACATAACAGTCCCGTTGAGTACATTTTTGAGAAAGGGACATCAGTTGCACCACAGGGCGGGAGGAGAGTGATGAGCACGATACATTTTCTCTCTTCGGTAAGCATTTTTTTGTGTTTTATACTTTTGGAAGTTTGGTTTTTCATGTTGATTTTAAAGTGACCTTTTCCATGTTTGTAATGTACTAACTCGTTTTTTCCTCACAGCAGGTCAACTCGTGTGTGGTTGCAACATTACGGTCGCATTGAGTACATTTTTGAGAAAGGGACATCAGTTGTACCACAGGGCGGGAGGAGGGTGCGGAGCACGATACATTTTCTCTCTTC
The DNA here is from genome assembly GCF_023864345.2 of Schistocerca serialis cubense. Taxonomy (NCBI): domain Eukaryota; kingdom Metazoa; phylum Arthropoda; class Insecta; order Orthoptera; family Acrididae; genus Schistocerca; species Schistocerca serialis. The sequence goes on from NC_064647.1 coordinate 104,296,290, forward strand.
GGTAAGCATTTTTTTGTGTTTTATACTTTTGGAAGTTTGGTTTTTCATGTTGATTTTAAAGTGACCTTCTCCATGTTTGTAATGTACTAACTCGTTTTTTTTCTCACAGCAGGTCAACTCGTGTGTGGTTGCAACATAACAGTCCCATTGAGTACATTTTTGAGAAAGGGACATCAGTTGCACCGCAGGGCGGGAGGAGGGTGACGAGCACGATACATTTTCTCTCTTCGGTAAGCATTTTTTTGTGTTTTATACTTTTGGAAGTTTGGTTTTTCATGTTGATTTTAAAGTGACCTTTTCCATGTTTGTAATGTACTAACTCGTTTTTTCCTCACAGCAGGTCAACTCGTGTGTGGTTGCAACATAACAGTCCCATTGAGTACATTTTTGAGAAAGGGACATCAGTTGCACAACAGGGCGGGAGGAGGGTGCGGAGCACGATACATTTTCTCTCTTCGGTAAGCATTTTTTTGTGTTTTATACTTTTGGAAGTTTGGTTTTTCATGTTGATTTTAAAGTGACCTTTTCCATGTTTGTAATGTACTAACTCGTTTTTTCCTCACAGCAGGTCAACTCGTGTGTGGTTGCAACATAACAGTCCCATTGAGTACATTTTTGAGAAAGGGACATCAGTTGCACCACAGGGCGATAGGAGGGTGACGAGCACGATACATTTTCTCTCTTCGGTAAGCATTTTTTTGTGTTTTATACTTTTGGAAGTTTGGATTTTCATGTTGATATTAAAGTGACCTTTTCCATGTTTGTAATGTACTAACTCGTTTTTTCCTCACAGCAGGTCAACTCGTGTGTGGTTGCAACATAACAGTCCCATTGAGTACATTTTTGAGAAAGGGACATCAGTTGCACCACAGGGCGGGAGGAGGGTGATGAGCACGATACATTTTCTCTCTTCGGTAAGCATATTTTTGTGTTTTATACTTTTGGAAGTTTGGTTTTTCATGTTGATTTTAAAGTGACCTTTTCCATGTTTGTAATGTACTAACTCGTTATTTCCTCACAGCAGGTCAACTCATGTGTGGTTGCAACATAACAGTCCCATTGAGTACATTTTTGAGAAAGGGACATCAGTTGCACCACAGGGCGGGAGGAGGGTGCGGAGCACGATACATTTTCTCTCTTCGGTAAACATTTTTTTGTGTTTTATACTTTTGGAAGTTTGGTTTTTCATGTTGATTTTAAAGTGACCTTTTCCATGTTTGTAATGTACTAACTCGTTTTTTCCTCACAGCAGGTCAACTCGTGTGTGGTTGCAACATAACAGTACCATTGAGAACATTTTTGAGAAAGGGACATAAGTTGCACCACAGGGCGGGAGGAGGGTGCGGAGCACGATACATTTTCTCTCTTCGGTAAGCATTTTTTTGTGTTTTATACTTTTGGAAGTTTGGTTTTTCATGTTGATTTTAAAGTGACCTTCTCCATGTTTGTAATGTACTAACACGTTTTTTTTCTCACAGCAGGTCAACTCGTGTGTGGTTGCAACATAACAGTCCCATTGAGTACATTTTTGAGAAAGGGACATCAGTTGCACCACAGGGCGGGAGGAGGGTGCGGAGCACGATACATTTTCTCTCTTCGGAAAGCATTTTTTTGTGTTTTATACTTTTGGAAGTTTGGTTTTTCATGTTGATTTTAAAGTGACCTTTTCCATGTTTGTAATGTTAACTCGTTTTTTCCTCATAGCAGGTCAACTCGTGTGTGGTTGCAACATAACAGTCCCATTGAGTACATTTTTGAGAAAGGGACATCAGTTGCACCACAGGGCGGGAGGAGGGTGACGAGCACGATACATTTTCTCTCTTCGGTAAGCATTTTTTTGTGTTTTATACTTTTGGAAGTTTGGTTTTTCATGTTGATTTTAAAGTGACCTTTTCCATGTTTGTAATGTACTAACTCGTTTTCTCCTCACAGCAGGTCAACTCGTGTGTGGTTGCAACATTACGGTCCCATTGAGTACATTTTTGAGAAAGGGACATCAGTTGCACCACAGGGCGGGAGGAGGGTGCGGAGCACGATACATTTTCTCTCTTCGGTAAGCATTTTTTTGTGTTTTATACTTTTGGAAGTTTCGTTTTTCATGTTGATTTTAAAGTGACCTTTTCCATGTTTGTAATGTACTAACTCGTTTTTTCCTCACAGCAGGTCAACTCGTGTGTGGTTGCAACATAACAGTCCCATTGAGTACATTTTTGAGAAAGGGACATCAGTTGCACCACAGGGCAGGAGGAGGGTGACGAGCACGATACATTTTCTCTCTTCGGTAAGCATTTTTTTGTGTTTTATACTTTTGGAAGTTTGGTTTTTCATGTTGATTTTAAAGTGACCTTCTCCATGTTTGTAATGTACTAACTCGTTTTTTTCCTCACAGCAGGTCAACTCGTGTGTGGTTGCAACATAACAGTCCCATTGAGTACATTTTTGAGAAAGGGACATCAGTTGCACCACAGGGCGGGAGGAGGGTGCGGAGCACGATACATTTTCTCTCTTCGGTAAGCATTTTTTTGTGTTTTATACTTTTGGAAGTTTGGTTTTTCATGTTGATTTTAAAGTGACCTTTTCCATGTTTGTAATGTACTAACTCATTTTTTCCTCACAGCAGGTCAACTCGTGTGTGGTTGCAACATAACAGTCCCGTTGAGTACATTTTTGAGAAAGGGACATCAGTTGCACCACAGGGCGGGAGGAGAGTGATGAGCACGATACATTTTCTCTCTTCGGTAAGCATTTTTTTGTGTTTTATACTTTTGGAAGTTTGGTTTTTCATGTTGATTTTAAAGTGACCTTTTCCATGTTTGTAATGTACTAACTCGTTTTTTCCTCACAGCAGGTCAACTCGTGTGTGGTTGCAACATTACGGTCGCATTGAGTACATTTTTGAGAAAGGGACATCAGTTGTACCACAGGGCGGGAGGAGGGTGCGGAGCACGATACATTTTCTCTCTTCGGTAAGCATTTTTTTGTGTTTTATACTTTTGGAAGTTTGGTTTTTCATGTTGATTTTAAAGTGACCTTCTCCATGTTTGTAATGTACTAACTCGTTTTTTTTCTCACAGCAGGTCAACTCGTGTGTGGTTGCAACATAACAGTCCCATTGAGTACATTTTTGAGAAAGGGACATCAGTTGCACCACAGGGCGGGAGGAGGGTGCAGAGCACGATACATTTTCTCTCTTCGGAAAGCATTTTTTTGTGTTTTATACTTTTGGAAGTTTGGTTTTTCATGTTGATTTTAAAGTGACCTTTTCCATGTTTGTAATGTACTAACTCGTTTTTTCCTCACAGCAGGTCAACTCGTGTGTGGTTGCAACATTACGGTCGCATTGAGTACATTTTTGAGAAAGGGACATCAGTTGCACCACAGGGCGGGAGGAGGGTGACGAGCACGATACATTTTCTCTCTTCGGTAAGCATTTTTTTGTGTTTTATACTTTTGGAAGTTTGGTTTTTCATGTTGATTTTAAAGTGACCTTTTCCATGTTGGTAATGTACTAACTCGTTTTTTCCTCACAGCAGGTCAACTCGTGTGTGGTTGCAACATTACGGTCCCATTGAGTACATTTTTGAGAAAGGGACATCAGTTGCACCACAGGGCGGGAGGAGGGTGATGAGCACGATACATTTTCTCTCTTCGGTAAGCATTTTTTTGTGTTTTATACTTTTGGAAGTTTGGTTTTTCATGTTGATTTTAAAGTGACCTTTTCCATGTTTGTAATGTACTAACTCGTTTTTTCCTCACAGCAGGTCAACTCGTGTGTGGTTGCAACATAACAGTCCCATTGAGTACATTTTTGAGAAAGGGACATCAGTTGCACCGCAGGGCGGGAGGAGGGTGACGAGCACGATACATTTTCTCTCTTCGGTAAGCATTTTTTTGTGTTTTATACTTTTGGAAGTTTGGTTTTTCATGTTGATTTTAAAGTGACCTTTTCCATGTTTGTAATGTACTAACTCGTTTTTTCCTCACAGCAGGTCAACTCGTGTGTGGTTGCAACATAACAGTCCCATTGAGTACATTTTTGAGAAAGGGACATCAGTTGCACAACAGGGCGGGAGGAGGGTGCGGAGCACGATACATTTTCTCTCTTCGGTAAGCATTTTTTTGTGTTTTATACTTTTGGAAGTTTGGTTTTTCATGTTGATTTTAAAGTGACCTTTTCCATGTTTGTAATGTACTAACTCGTTTTTTCCTCACAGCAGGTCAACTCGTGTGTGGTTGCAACATAACAGTCCCATTGAGTACATTTTTGAGAAAGGGACATCAGTTCCACCACAGGGCGATAGGAGGGTGACGAGCACGATACATTTTCTCTCTTCGGTAAGCATTTTTTTGTGTTTTATACTTTTGGAAGTTTGGATTTTCATGTTGATTTTAAAGTGACCTTTTCCATGTTTGTAATGTACTAACTCGTTTTTTCCTCACAGCAGGTCAACTCGTGTGTGGTTGCAACATAACAGTCCCATTGAGTACATTTTTGAGAAAGGGACATCAGTTGCACCACAGGGCGGGAGGAGGGTGATGAGCACGATAAATTTTCTCTCTTCGGTAAGCATTTTTTTGTGTTTTATACTTTTGGAAGTTTGGTTTTTCATGTTGATTTTAAAGTGACCTTTTCCATGTTTGTAATGTACTAACTCGTTTATTCCTCACAGCAGGTCAACTCATGTATGGTTGCAACATAACAGTCCCATTGAGTACATTTTTGAGAAAGGGACATCAGTTGCACCACAGGGTGGGAGGAGGGTGCGGAGCACGATACATTTTCTCTCTTCGGTAAACATTTTTTTGTGTTTTATACTTTTGGAAGTTTGGTTTTTCATGTTGATTTTAAAGTGACCTTCTCCATGTTTGTAATGTACTAACTCGTTTTTTTCCTCACAGCAGGTCAACTCGTGTGTGGTTGCAACATAACAGTCCCATTGAGTACATTTTTGAGAAAGGGACATCAGTTGCACCACAGGGCGGGAGGAGGGTGCGGAGCACGATACATTTTCTCTCTTCGGTAAGCATTTTTTTGTGTTTTATACTTTTGGAAGTTTGGTTTTTCATGTTGATTTTAAAGTGACCTTTTCCAGGTTTGTAATGTACTAACTCGTTTATTCCTCACAGCAGGTCAACTCGTGTGTGGTTGCAACATAACAGTCCCACTGAGTACATTTTTGAGAAAGGGACATCAGTTGCACCACAGGGCGGGAGGAGGGTGCGCAGCACGATACATTTTCTCTCTTCGGTAAGCATTTTTTTGTGTTTTATACTTTTGGAAGTTTGGTTTTTCCTTGTTGATTTTAAAGTGACCTTTTCCATGTTTGTAATGTACTAACTCTTTTTTTCCTCACAGCAGGTAAACTCGTGTGTGGTTGCAACATAACAGTCCCATTGAGTACATTTTTGAGAAAGGGACATCAGTTGCACCACAGGGCGGGAGGAGGGTGACGAGCACGATACATTTTCTCTCTTCGGTAAGCATTTTTTTGTGTTTTATACTTTTGGAAGTTTGGTTTTTCATGTTGATTTTAAAGTGACCTTTTCCATGTTTGTAATGTACTAACTCGTTTTTTCCTCGCAGCAGGTCAACTCGTGTGTGGTTGCAACATACAAGTCCCATTGAGTACATTTTTGAGAAAGGGACATCAGTTGCACCACAGGGCAGGAGGAGGGTGACGAGCACGATACATTTTCTCTCTTCGGTAAGCATTTTTTTGTGTTTTATACTTTTGGAAGTTTGGTTTTTCATGTTGATTTTAAAGTGACCTTTTCCATGTTTGTAATGTACTAACTCGTTTTTTCCTCACAGCAGGTCAACTCGTGTGTGGTTGCAACATAACAGTCCCATTGAGTACATTTTTGAGAAAGGGACATCAGTTGCACAACAGGGCGGGAGGAGGGTGCGGAGCACGATACATTTTCTCTCTTCGGTAAGCATTTTTTTGTGTTTTATACTTTTGGAAGTTTGGATTTTCATGTTGATTTTAAAGTGACCTTTTCCATGTTTGTAATGTACTAACTCGTTTTTTCCTCACAGCAGGTCAACTCGTGTGTGGTTGCAACATAACAGTCCCATTGAGTACATTTTTGAGAAAGGGACATCAGTTGCACCACAGGGCGGGAGGAGGGTGATGAGCACGATACATTTTCTCTCTTCGGTAAGCATTTTTTTGTGTTTTATACTTTTGGAAGTTTGGTTTTTCATGTTGATTTTAAAGTGACCTTTTCCATGTTTGTAATGTACTAACTCGTTTTTTCCTCACAGCAGGTCAACTCATGTGTGGTTGCAACATAACAGTCCCATTGAGTACATTTTTGAGAAAGGGACATCAGTTGCACCACAGGGCGGGAGGAGGGTGCGGAGCACGATACATTTTCTCTCTTCGGTAAGAATTTTTTTGTGTTTTATACTTTTGGAAGTTTGGTTTTTCATGTTGATTTTAAAGTGACCTTTTCCATGTTTGTAATGTACTAACTCGTTTTTTCCTCACAGCAGGTCAACTCGTGTGTGGTTGCAACATAACAGTCCCATTGAGTACATTTTTGAGAAAGGGACATCAGTTGCACCACAGGGCGGGAGGAGGGTGATGAGCACGATACATTTTCTCTCTTCGGTAAGCATTTTTTTGTGTTTTATACTTTTGGAAGTTTGGTTTTTCATGTTGATTTTAAAGTGACCTTTTCCATGTTTGTAATGTACTAACTCGTTTTTTCCTCACAGCAGGTCAACTCGTGTGTGGTTGCAACATAACAGTCCCATTGAGTACATTTTTGAGAAAGGGACATCAGTTGCACCACAGGGCGATAGGAGGGTGACGAGCATGATACATTTTCTCTCTTCGGTAAGCATTTTTTTGTGTTTTATACTTTTGGAAGTTTGGTTTTTCATGTTGATTTTAAAGTGACCTTTTCCATGTTTGTAATGTACTAACTCGTTTTTTCCTCACAGCAGGTCAACACGTGTGTGGTTGCAACATAACAGTCCCATTGAGTACATTTTTGAGAAAGGGACATCAGTTGCACCACAGGGCAGGAGGAGGGTGATGAGCACGATACATTTTCTCTCTTCGGTAAGCATTTTTTTGTGTTTTATACTTTTGGAAGTTTGGTTTTTCATGTTGATTTTAAAGTGACCTTCTCCATGTTTGTAATGTACTAACTCGTTTTTTTTCTCACAGCAGGTCAACTCGTGTGTGGTTGCAACATAACAGTCCCATTGAGTACATTTTTGAGAAAGGGACATCAGTTGCACCACAGGGCGGGAGGAGGGTGCGGAGCACGATACATTTTCTCTCTTCGGAAAGCATTTTTTTGTGTTTTATACTTTTGGAAGTTTGGTTTTTCATGTTGATTTTAAAGTGACCTTTTCCATGTTTGTAATGTACTAACTCGTTTTTTCCTCACAGCAGGTCAACTCGTGTGTGGTTGCAACATAACAGTCCCATTGAGTACATTTTTGAGAAAGGGACATCAGTTGCACCACAGGGCGGGAGGAGGGTGACGAGCACGATACATTTTCTCTCTTCGGTAAGCATTTTTTTGTGTTTTATACTTTTGGAAGTTTGGTTTTTCATGTTGATTTTAAAGTGACCTTTTCCATGTTTGTAATGTACTAACTCGTCTTCTCCTCACAGCAGGTCAACTTGTGTGTGGTTGCAACATTACGGTCCCATTGAGTACATTTTTGAGAAAGGGACATCAGTTGCACCACAGGGCGGGAGGAGGGTGCGGAGCACGATACATTTTCTCTCTTCGGTAAGCATTTTTTTGTGTTTTATACTTTTGGAAGTTTCGTTTTTCATGTTGATTTTAAAGTGACCTTTTCCATGTTTGTAATGTACTAACTCGTTTTTTCCTCACAGCAGGTCAACTCGTGTGTGGTTGCAACAGAACAGTCCCATTGAGTACATTTTTGAGAAAGGGACATCAGTTGCACCACAGGGCAGGAGGAGGGTGACGAGCACGATACATTTTCTCTCTTCGGTAAGCATTTTTTTGTGTTTTATACTTTTGGAAGTTTGGTTTTTCATGTTGATTTTAAAGTGACCTTCTCCATGTTTGTAATGTACTAACTCGTTTTTTTCCTCACAGCAGGTCAACTCGTGTGTGGTTGCAACATAACAGTCCCATTGAGTACATTTTTGAGAAAGGGACATCAGTTGCACCACAGGGCGGGAGGAGGGTGCGGAGCACGATACATTTTCTCTCTTCGGTAAGCATTTTTTTGTGTTTTATACTTTTGGAAGTTTGGTTTTTCATGTTGATTTTAAAGTGACCTTTTCCAGGTTTGTAATGTACTAACTCGTTTTTTCCTCACAGCAGGTCAACTCGTGTGTGGTTGCAACATAACAGTCCCACTGAGTACATTTTTGAGAAAGGGACATCAGTTGCACCACAGGGCGGGAGGAGGGTGCGCAGCACGATACATTTTCTCTCTTCGGTAAGCATTTTTTTGTGTTTTATACTTTTGGAAGTTTGGTTTTTCATGTTGATTTTAAAGTGACCTTTTCCATGTTTGTAATGTACTAACTCTTTTTTTCCTCACAGCAGGTAAACTCGTGTGTGGTTGCAACATAACAGTGCCATTGAGTACATTTTTGAGAAAGGGACATCAGTTGCACCACAGGGCGGGAGGAGGGTGTTGAGCACGATACATTTTCTCTCTTCGGTAAGCATTTTTTTGTGTTTTATACTTTTGGAAGTTTGGTTTTTCATGTTGATTTTAAAGTGACCTTTTCCATGTTTGTAATGTACTAACTCGTTTTTTCCTCGCACCAGGTCAACTCGTGTGTGGTTGCAACATAACAGTCCCATTGAGTACATTTTTGAGAAAGGGACATCAGTTGCACCACAGGGCAGGAGGAGGGTGACGAGCATGATACATTTTCTCTCTTCGGTAAGCATTTTTTTGTGTTTTATACTTTTGGAAGTTTCGTTTTTCATGTTGATTTTAAAGTGACCTCTTCCATGTTTGTAATGTACTAACTCGTTTTTTCCTCACAGCAGGTCAACTCGTGTGTGGTTGCAACATAACAGTCCCATTGAGTACATTTTTGAGAAAAGGACATCAGTTGCACCACAGGGCGGGAGGAGGGTGTGGAGCACGATACATTTTCTCTCTTCGGTAAGAATTTTTTTGTGTTTTATACTTTTGGAAGTTTGGTTTTTCATTTTGTTTTAAAGTGACCTTTTCCATGTTTGTAATGTACTAACTCGTTTTTTCCTCACAGCAGGTCAACTTGTGTGTGGTTGCAACATAACAGTCCCATTGAGTACATTTTTGAGAAAGGGACATCAGTTGCACCACAGGGCGGGAGGAGGGTGACGAGCACGATACATTTTCTCTCTTCGGTAAGCATTTTTTTGTGTTTTATACTTTTGGAAGTTTGGTTTTTCATGTTGATTTTAAAGTGACCTTTTCCATGTTTGTAATGTACTAACTCGTTTTTTCCTCACAGCAGGTCAACTCGTGTGTGGTTGCAACATAACAGTCCCATTGAGTACATTTTTGAGAAAGGGACATCAGTTGCACCACAGGGCGGGAGGAGGGTGACGAGCACGATACATTTTCTCTCTTCGGTAAGCATTTTTTTGTGTTTTATACTTTTGGAAGTTTGGTTTTTCATGTTGATTTTAAAGTGATCTTTTCCATGTTTGTAATGTACTAACTCGTTTTTTCCTCACAGCAGGTCAACTCGTGTGTGGTTGCAACATAACAGTCCCATTGAGTACATTTTTGAGAAAGGGACATCAGTTGCACCACAGGGCGGGAGGAGGGTGCGGAGCACGATACATTTTCTCTCTTCGGTAAGCATTTTTTTGTGTTTTATACTTTTGGAAATTTGGTTTTTCATGTTGATTTTAAAGTGACCTTTTCCATGTTTGTAATATACTAACTCGTTTTTTCCTCACAGCAGGTCAACTCGCGTGTGGTTGCAACATAACAGTCCCATTGAGTACATTTTTGAGAAAGGGGCATCAGTTACACCACACGGCGGGAGGAGGGTGACGAGCACGACACATTTTCTCTCTTCGGTAAGCATTTTTTTGTGTTATATACTTTTGGAAGTTTGGTTTTTCATGTTGATTTTAAAGTGACCTTTTCCATGTTTGTAATGTACTAACTCGTTTTTTCCTCACAGCAGGTCAACTCGTGTGTGGTTGCAACATAACAGTCCCATTGAGTACATTTTTGAGAAAGGGACATCAGTTGCACCACAGGGCGGGAGGAGGGTGCGGAGCACGATACATTTTCTCTCTTCGGTAAGCATTTTTTTGTGTTTTATACTTTTGGAAGTTTGGTTTTTCATGTTGATTTTAAAGTGACCTTTTCCATGTTTGTAATATACTAACTCGTTTTTTCCTCACAGCAGGTCAACTCGCGTGTGGTTGCAACATAACAGTCCCATTGAGTACATTTTTGAGAAAGGGGCATCAGTTACACCACACGGCGGGAGGAGGGTGACGAGCACGACACATTTTCTCTCTTCGGTAAGCATTTTTTTGTGTTTTATACTTTTGGAAGTTTGGTTTTTCATGTTGATTTTAAAGTGACCTTCTCCATGTTTGTAATGTACTAACTCGTTTTTTCCTCACAGCAGGTCAACTCGTGTGTGGTTGCAACATAACAGTCCCATTGAGTACATTTTTGAGAAAGGGACATCAGTTGCACCACAGGGCGGGAGGAGGGTGCGGAGCACGATACATTTTCTCTCTTCGGTAAGCATTTTTTTGTGTTTTATACTTTTGGAAGTTTGGTTTTTCATGTTGATTTTAAAGTGACCTTTTCCATGTTTGTAATGTACTAACTCTTTTTTTCCTCACAGCAGGTAAACTCGTGTGTGGTTGCAACATAACAGTGCCATTGAGTACATTTTTGAGAAAGGGACATCAGTTGCACCACAGGGCGGGAGGAGGGTGTTGAGCACGATACATTTTCTCTCTTCGGTAAGCATTTTTTTGTGTTTTATACTTTTGGAAGTTTGGTTTTTCATGTTGATTTTAAAGTGACCTTTTCCATGTTTGTAATGTACTAACTCGTTTTTTCCTCGCAGCAGGTCAACTCGTGTGTGGTTGCAACATAACAGTCCCATTGAGTACATTTTTGAGAAAGGGACATCAGTTGCACCACAGGGCAGGAGAAGGGTGACGAGCACGATACATTTTCTCTCTTCGGTAAGCATTTTTTTGTGTTTTATACTTTTGGAAGTTTCGTTTTTCATGTTGATTTTAAAGTGACCTCTTCCATGTTTGTAATGTACTAACTCGTTTTTTCCTCACAGCAGGTCAACTCGTGTGTGGTTGCAACATAACAGTCCCATTGAGTACATTTTTGAGAAAAGGACATCAGTTGCACCACAGGGCGGGAGGAGGGTGCGGAGCACGATACATTTTCTCTCTTCGGTAAGAATTTTTTTGTGTTTTATACTTTTGGAAGTTTGGTTTTTCATTTTGTTTTAAAGTGACCTTTTCCATGTTTGTAATGTACTAACTCGTTTTTTCCTCACAGCAGGTCAACTTGTGTGTGGTTGCAACATAACAGTCCCATTGAGTACATTTTTGAGAAAGGGACATCAGTTGCACCACAGGGCGGGACGAGGGTGACGAGCACGATACATTTTCTCTCTTCGGTAAGCATTTTTTTGTGTTTTATACTTTTGGAAGTTTGGTTTTTCATGTTGATTTTAAAGTGACCTTTTCCATGTTTGTAATGTACTAACTCGTTTTTTCCTCACAGCAGGTCAACTCGTGTGTGGTTGCAACATAACAGTCCCATTGAGTACATTTTTGAGAAAGGGACATCAGTTGCACCACAGGGCGGGAGGAGGGTGACGAGCACGATACATTTTCTCTCTTCGGTAAGCATTTTTTTGTGTTTTATACTTTTGGAAGTTTGGTTTTTCATGTTGATTTTAAAGTGATCTTTTCCATGTTTGTAATGTACTAACTCGTTTTTTCCTCACAGCAGGTCAACTCGTGTGTGGTTGCAACATAACAGTCCCATTGAGTACATTTTTGAGAAAGGGACATCAGTTGCACCACAGGGCGGGAGGAGGGTGCGGAGCACGATACATTTTCTCTCTTCGGTAAGCATTTTTTTGTGTTTTATACTTTTGGAAGTTTGGTTTTTCATGTTGATTTTAAAGTGACCTTTTCCATGTTTGTAATATACTAACTCGTTTTTTCCTCACAGCAGGTCAACTCGCGTGTGGTTGCAACATAACAGTCCCATTGAGTACATTTTTGAGAAAGGGGCATCAGTTACACCACACGGCGGGAGGAGGGTGACGAGCACGACACATTTTCTCTCTTCGGTAAGCATTTTTTTGTGTTTTATACTTTTGGAAGTTTGGTTTTTCGTGTTGATTTTAAAGTGACCTTTTCCATGTTTGTAATGTACTAACTCGTTTTTTCCTCACAGCAGGTCAACTCGTGTGTGGTTGCAACATAACAGTCCCATTGAGTACATTTTTGAGAAAGGGACATCAGTTGCACCACAGGGCGGGAGGAGGGTGCGGAGCACGATACATTTTCTCTCTTCGGTAAGCATTTGTTTGTGTTTTATACTTTTTGAAGTTTGGTTTTTCATGTTGATTTTAAAGTGACCTTTTCCATGTTTGTAATATACTAACTCGTTTTTTCCTCACAGCAGGTCAACTTGCGTGTGGTTGCAACATAACAGTCCCATTGAGTACATTTTTGAGAAAGGGGCATCAGTTACACCACACGGCGGGACGAGGGTGACGAGCACGATACATTTTCTCTCTTCGGTAAGCATTTTTTTGTGTTTTATACTTTTGGAAGTTTGGTTTTTCATGTTGATTTTAAAGTGACCTTTTCCATGTTTGTAATGTACTAACTCGTTTTTTCCTCACAGCAGGTCAACTCGTGTGTGGTTGCAACATAACAGTCCCATTGAGTACATTTTTGAGAAAGGGACATCAGTTGCACTACAGGGCGGGAGGAGGGTGACGAGCACGATACATTTTCTCTCTTCGGTAAGCATTTTTTTGTGTTTTATACTTTTGGAAGTTTGGTTTTTCATGTTGATTTTAAAGTGACCTTTTCCATGTTTGTAATGTACTAACTCGTTTTTTCCTCACAGAAGGTCAACTCGTGTGTGGTTGCAACATAACAGTCCCATTGAGTACATTTTTGAGAAAGGGACATCAGTTGCACCACAGGGCGGGAGGAGGGTGACGAGCACGATACATTTTCTCTCTTCGGTAAGCATTTTTTTGTGTTGTATACTTTTGGAAGTTTGGTTTTTCATGTTGATTTTAAAGTGACCTTTTCCATGTTTGTAATGTACTAACTCGTTTTTTCCTCACAGCAGGTCAACTTGTGTGTGGTTGCAACATAACAGTCCCATTGAGTACATTTTTGAGAAAGGTACATCAGTTGCACCACAGGGCGGGAGGAGGGTGACGAGCACGATACATTTTCTCTCTTCGGTAAGCATTTTTTTGTGTTTTATACTTTTGGAAGTTTGGTTTTTCATGTTGATTTTAAAGTGACCTTTTCCATGTTTGTAATGTACTAACTCGTCTTTTCCTCACAGCAGGTCAACTTGTGTGTGTTTGCAACATTACGGTCCCATTGAGTACATTTTTGAGAAAGGGACATCAGTTGCACCACAGGGCGGGAGGAGGGTGATGAGCACGATACATTTTCTCTCTTCGGTAAGCATTTTTTTGTGTTTTATACTTTCGGAAGTTTGGTTTTTCATGTTGATTTTAAAGTGACCTTTTCCATGTTTGTAATGTACTAACTCGTTTTTTCCTCACAGCAGGTCAACTCGTGTGTGGTTGCAACATAACAGTCCCATTGAGTACATTTTTGAGAAAGGGACATCAGTTGCACCACAGGGCGGGAGGAGGGTGACGAGCACGATACATTTTCTCTCTTCGGTAAGCATTTTTTTGTGTTTTATACTTTTGGAAGTTTGGTTTTTCATGTTGATTTTAAAGTGACCTTTTCCATGTTTGTAATGTACTAACTCGTTTTTTCCTCACAGCAGGTCAACTCGTGTGTGGTTGCAACATAACAGTCCCATTGAGTATATTTTTGAGAAAGGGACATCAGTAGCACCACAGGGCGGGAGGAGAGTGACGAGCACGATACATTTTCTCTCTTCGGTAAGCATTTTTTTGTGTTTTATACTTTTGGAAGTTTGGTTTTTCATGTTGATTTTAAAGTGACCTTTTCCATGTTTGTAATGTACTAACTCGTTTTTTCCTCACAGCAGGTCAACTCGTGTGTGGTTGAACATAACAGTCCCATTGAGTACATTTTTGAGAAAGGGACATCAGTTGCACCACAGGGCAGGAGGAGGGTGATGAGCACGATACATTTTCTCTCTTCGGTAAGCATTTTTTTGTGTTTTATACTTTTGGAAGTTTGGTTTTTCATGTTGATTTTAAAGTGACCTTTTCCATGTTTGTAATGTACTAACTCGTTTTTTCCTCACAGCAGGTCAACTCGTGTGTGGTTGCAACATAACAGTCCCATTGAGTACATTTTTGAGAAAGGGACATCAGTTGCACCACAGGGCGGGAGGAGGGTGACGAGCACGATACATTTTCTCTCTTCGGTAAGCATTTTTTTGTGATTTATACTTTTGGAAGTTTGGTTTTTCATGTTGATTTTAAAGTGACCTTTTCCATGTTTGTAATGTACTAACTCGTTTTTTCCTCACAGCAGGTCAACTCGTGTGTGGTTGCAACATAACAGTCCCATTGAGTACATTTTTGAGAAAGGGACATCAGTTGCACCACAGGGCGGGAGGAGGGTGACGAGCACGATACATTTTCTCTCTTCGGTAAGCATTTTTTTGTGTTTTATAATTTTGGAAGTTTGGTTTTTCATGTTGATTTTAAAGTGACCTTTTCCATGTTTGTAATGTACTAACTCGTTTTTTCCTCACAGCAGGTCAACTCGTGTGTGGTTGCAACATAACAGTCCCATTGAGTACATTTTTGAGAAAGGGACATCAGTTGCACCACAGGGCGGGAGGAGGGTGACGAGCCTGATACATTTTCTCTCTTCGGTAAGCATTTTTTTGTGTTTTATACTTTTGGAAGTTTGGTTTTTCATGTTGATTTTAAAGGGACCTTTTCCATGTTTGTAATGTACTATCTCGTTTTTTCCTCACAGCAGGTCAACTCGTGTGTGGTTGCAACATAACAGTCCCATTGAGTACATTTTTGAGAAAGGGACATCAGTTGCACCACAGGGCGGGAGGAGGGTGACGAGCACGATACATTTTCTCTCTTCGGTAAGCATTTTTTTGTGTTTTATACTTTTGGAAGTTTGGTTTTTCATGTTGATTTTAAAGTGACCTTTTCCATGTTTGTAATGTACTAACTCGTTTTTTCCTCACAGCAGGTCAACTCGTGTGTGGTTGCAACATAACTGCCCCATTGAGTACATTTTTGAGAAAGGGACATCAGTTGCACCACAGGGCGGGAGGAGGGTGACGAGCACGATACATTTTCTCTCTTCGGTAAGCATTTTTTTGTGTTTTATACTTTTGGAAGTTTGGTTTTTCATGTTGTTTTTAAAGTCACCTTTTCCATGTTTGTAATGTACTAACTCGTTTTTTCCTCACAGCAGGTCAACTCGTGTGTGGTTGCAACATAACAGTCCCATTGAGTACATTTTTGAGAAAGGGACATCAGTTGCACCACAGGGCGGGAGGAGGGTGACGAGCACGATACATTTTCTCTCTTCGGTAAGCATTTTTTTGTGTTTTATACTTTTGGAAGTTTGGTTTTTCATGTTGATTTTAAAATGACCTTCTCCATGTTTGTAATGTACTAACTCGTTTTTTCCTCACAGCAGGTCAACTCATGTGTGGTTGCAACATAACAGTCCCATTGAGTACATTTTTGAGAAAGGGACATCAGTTGCACCACAGGGCGGGAGGAGGGTGATGAGCACGATACATTTTCTCTCTTCGGTAAGCATTTTTTTGTGTTTTATACTTTTGGAAGTTTGGTTTTTCATGTTGATTTTAAAGTGACCTTTTCCATGTTTGTAATGTACTAACTCGTTTTTTCCTCACAGCAGGTCAACTCGTGTGTGGTTGCAACATAACAGTCCCATTGAGTACATTTTTGAGAAAGGGACATCAGTTGCACCACAGAGCGGGAGGAGGGTGACGAGCACGATACATTTTCTCTCTTCGGTAAGCATTTTTTTGTGTTTTATACTTTTGGAAGTTTGGTTTTTCATGTTGATTTTAAAGTGACCTTTTCCATGTTTGTAATGTACTAACTCGTTTTTTCCTCACAGCAGGTCAACTCGTGTGTGGTTGCAACATAACAGTCCCATTGAGTACATTTTTGAGAAAGGGACATCAGTTGCACCACAGGGCGGGAGGAGGGTGACGAGCACGATACATTTTCTCTCTTCGGTAAGCATTTTTTTGTTTTTTATACTTTTGGAAGTTTGGTTTTTCATGTTGATTTTAAAGTGACCTTTGCCATGTTTGTAATGTACTAACTCGTTTTTTCCTCACAGCAGGTCAACTCGTGTGTGGTTGCAACATAACAGTCCCATTGAGTACATTTTTGAGAAAGGGACATCAGTTGCACCACAGGGCGGGAGGAGGGTGACGAGCACGATACATTTTCTCTCTTCGGTAAGCATTTTTTTGTGTTTTATACTTTTGGAAATTTGGTTTTTCATGTTGATTTTAAAGTGACCTTTTCCATGTTTGTGATGTACTAACTCGTTTTTTCCTCACAGCAGGTCAACTCATGTGTGGTTGCAACATAACAGTCCCATTGAGTACATTTTTGAGAAAGGGACATCAGTTGCACCACAGGGCGGGAGGAGGGTGATGAGCACGATACATTTTCTCTCTTCGGTAAGCATTTTTTTGTGTTTTATACTTTTGGAAGTTTGGTTTTTCATGTTGATTTTAAAGTGACCTTTTCCATGTTTGTAATGTACTAACGCGTTTTTTCCTCACAGCAGGTCAAGTTGTGTGTGGTTGCAACATAACAGTCCCATTGAGTGTTTTTTTGAGAAAGGGACATCAGTTGCACCACAGGGCGGGAGGAGGGTGACGAGCACGATACATTTTCTCTCTTCGGTAAGCATTTTTTTGTGTTTTATACTTTTGGAAGTTTGGTTTTTCATGTTGATTTTAAAGTGACCTTTTCCATGTTTGTAATGTACTAACTCGTTTTTTCCTCACAGCAGGTCAACTCGTGTGTGGTTGCAACATAACAGTCCCATTGAGTACATTTTTGAGAAAGGGACATCAGTTGCACCACAGGGCGGGCGGAGGGTGCGGAGCACGATACATTTTCTCTCTTCGGTGAGCATTTTTTTGTGTTTTATACTTTTGGAAGTTTGGTTTTTCATGTTGATTTTAAAGTGACCTTTTCCATGTTTGTAATGTACTAACTAGTTTTTTCCTCACAGCAGGTCAACTCGTGTGTGGTTGCAACATAACAGTCCCATTGAGTACATTTTTGAGAAAGGGACATCAGTTGCACCACAGGGCGGGAGGAGGGTGACGAGCACGATACATTTTCTCTCTCCGGTAAGCATTTTTTTGTGTTTTATAATTTTGGAAGTTTGGTTTTTCATGTTGATTTTAAAGTGACCTTTTCCATGTTTGTAATGTACTAACTCGTTTTTTCCTCACAGCAGGTCAACTCGTGTGTGGTTGCAACATAACAGTCCCATTGAGTACATTTTTGAGAAAGGGACATCAGTTGCACCACAGGGCGGGAGGAGGGTGACGAGCACGATACATTTTCTCTCTTCGGTAAGCATTTTTTTGTGTTTTATACTTTTGGAAGTTTGGTTTTTCATGTTGATTTTAAAGTGACCTTTTCCATGTTTGTAATGTACTAACTCGTTTTTTCCTCACAGCAGGTCAACTCGTGTGTGGTTGCAACATAACAGTCCCATTGAGTACATTTTTGAGAAAGGGACATCAGTTGCACCACAGGGCGGGAGGAGGGTGACGAGCACGATACATTTTCTCTCTTCGGTAAGCATTTTTTTGTGTTTTATACTTTTGGAAGTTTGGTTTTTCATGTTGATTTTAAAGTGACCTTTTCCATGTTTGTAATGTACTAACTCGTTCTTTCCTCACAGCAGGTCAACTCGTGTGTGGTTGCAACATAACAGCCCCATTGAGTACATTTTTGAGAAAGGGACATCAGTTGCACCACAGGGCGGGAGGAGGGTGACGAGCACGATACATTTTCTCTCTTTGGTAAGCATTTTTTTGTGTTTTATACTTTTGGAAGTTTGGTTTTTCATGTTGATTTTAAAGTGACCTTTTCCATGTTTGTAACGTACTAACTCGTTTTTTCCTCACAGCAGGTCAACTCGTGTGTGGTTGCAACATAACAGTCCCATTGAGTACATTTTTGAGAAAGGGACATCAGTTGCACCACTGGGCAGGAGGAGGGTGACGAGCACGATACATTTTCTCTCTTCGGTAAGCATTTTTTTGTGTTTTATACTTTTGGAAGTTTGGTTTTTCATGTTGATTTTAAAGTGACCTTTTCCATGTTTGTAATGTACTAACTCGTTTTTTCCTCACAGCAGGTCAACTCGTGTGTGGTTGCAACATAACAGTCCCATTGAGTACATTTTTGAGAAAGGGACATCAGTTGCACCACAGGGCGGGAGGAGGGTGCAAAGCACGATACATTTTCTCTTTTCGGTAAGCAATTTTTTGTGTTTTATACTTTTGGAAGTTTGGTTTTTCATGTTGATTTTAAAGTGACCTTTTCCATGTTTGTAATGTACTAACTCGTTTTTTCCTCACGGCAGGTTAACTCGTGTGTGGTTGCAACATAACAGTCCCATTGAGTACATTTTTGAGAAAGGGACATCAGTTGCACCACAGGGCGGGAGGAGGGTGACGAGCACGATACATTTTCTCTCTTCGGTAAGCATTTTTTTGTGTTTTATACTTTTGGAAGTTTGGTTTTTCATGTTGATTTTAAAGTGACCTTTTCCATGTTTGTAATGTACTAACTCGTTTTTTCCTCACAGCAGGTCAACTCGTGTGTGGTTGCAACATAACAGTCCCATTGAGTACATTTTAGAGAAAGGGACATCAGTTGCACCACAGGACGGGAGGAGGGTGACGAGCACGATACATTTTCTCTCTTCGGTAAGCATTTTTTTGTGTTTTATACTTTTGGAAGTTTGGTTTTTCATGTTGATTTTAAAGTGACCCTTTACATGTTTGTAATGTACTAACTCGTTTTTTCCTCACAGCAGGTCAACTCGTGTGTGGTTGCAACATAACAGTCCCATTGAGTACATTTTTGAGAAAGGGACATCAGTTGCACCACAGGGGGGGAGGAGGGTGACGAGCACGATACATTATCTCTTTTCGGTAAGCATTTTTTTGTGTTTTATACTTTTGGAAGTTTGGTTTTTCATGTTGATTTTAAAGTGACCTTTTCCATGTTTGTAATGTACTAACTCGTTTTTTCCTCACAGCAGGTCAACTCGTGTGTGGTTGCAACATAACAGTCCCATTGAGTACATTTTTGAGAAAGGGACATCAGTTGCACCACAGGGCGGGAGGAGGGTGCCGAGCACGATACATTTTCTCTCTTCGGTAAGCATTTTTTTGTGTTTTATACTTTTGGAAGTTTGGTTTTTCATGTTGATTTTAAAGTGACCTTTTCCATGTTTGTAATGTACTAACTCCTTTTTTCCTCACAGCAGGTCAACTCGTGTGTGGTTGCAACATAACAGTCCCATTGAGTACATTTTTGAGAAAGGGACATCTGTTGCACCACAGGGCGGGAGGAGGGTGACGAGCACGATACATTTTCTCTCTTCGGTAAGCATTTTTTTGTGTTTTATACTTTTGGAAGTTTGGTTTTTCATGTTGATTTTAAAGTGACCTTTGCCATGTTTGTAATGTACTAACTCGTTTTTTCCTCACAGCAGGTCAACTCGTGTGTGGTTGCAACATAACAGTCCCATTGAGTACATTTTTGAGAAAGGGACATCAGTTGCACCACAGGGCGGGAGGAGGGTGACGAGCACGATACATTTTCTCTCTTCGGTAAGCATTTTTTTGTGTTTTATAATTTTGGAAATTTGGTTTTTCATGTTGATTTTAAAGTGACCTTTTCCATGTTTGTAATGTACTAACTCGTTTTTTCCTCACAGCAGGTCAACTCATGTGTGGTTGCAACATAACAGTCCCATTGAGTACATTTTTGAGAAAGGGACATCAGTTGCACTACAGGGCTGGAGGAGGGTGACGAGCACGATACATTTTCTCTCTTCGGTAAGCATTTTTTTGTGTTTTATACTTTTGGAAGTTTGGTTTTTCATGTTGATTTTAAAGTGACCTTTTCCATGTTTGTAATGTACTAACTCGTTTTTTCCTCACAGCAGGTCAAGTCGTGTGTGGTTGCAACATAACAGTCCCATTGAGTACTTTTTTGAGAAAGGGACATCAGTTGCACCACAGGGCGGGAGGAGGGTGACGAGCACGATACATTTTCTCTCTTCGGTAAGCATTTTTTTGTGTTTTATACTTTTGGAAGTTTGGTTTTTCATGTTGATTTTAAAGTGACCTTTTACATGTTTGTAATGTACTAACTCGTTTTTTCCTCACAGTAGGTCAACTCGTGTGTGGTTGCAACGTAACAGTTCCATTGAGTACATTTTTGAGAAAGGGACATCAGTTGCACCACAGGGCGGGAGGAGGGTGCGGAGCACGATACATTTTCTCTCTTCGGTAAGCATTTTTTTGTGTTTCATACTTTTGGAAGTTTGGTTTTTCATGTTGATTTTAAAGTGACCTTTTCCATGTTTGTAATGTACTAACTCGTTTTTTCCTCACAGCAGGTCAACTTGTGTGTGGTTGCAACATAACAGTCCCATTGAGTACATTTTTGAGAAAGGGACATCAGTTGCACCACAGGGCGGGAGGAGGGTGACGAGCACGATACATTTTCTCTCCTCGGTAAGCATTTTTTTGTGTTTTATACTTTTGGAAGTTTGGTTTTTCATGTTGATTTTAAAGTGACCTTTTCCATGTTTGTAATGTACTAACTCGTTTTTTCCTCACAGCAGGTCAACTCGTGTGTGGTTGCAACATAACAGTCCCATTGAGTACATTTTTGAGAAAGGGACATCAGTTGCACCACAGGGCGGGAGGAGGGTGACGAGCACGATACATTTTCTCTCTTCGGTAAGCATTTTTTTGTGTTTTATACTTTTGGAAGTTTGGTTTTTCATGTTGATTTTAAAGTGACCTTTTCCATGTTTGTAATGTACTAACTCGTTTTTTCCTCACAGCAGGTCAACTGGTGTGTGGTTGCAACATAACAGTCCCATTGAGTACATTTTTGAGAAAGGGACATCAGTTGCACCACAGGGCGGGAGGAGGGTGACGAGCACGATACATTTTCTCTCTTCGGTAAGCATTTTTTTGTGTTTTATACTTTTGGAAGTTTGGTTTTTCATGTTGATTTTAAAGTGACCTTTTCCATGTTTGTAATGTACTAACTCGTTTTTTCCTCACAGCAGGTCAACTCGTGTGTGGTTGCAACATAACAGTCCCATTGAGTACATTTTTGAGAAAGGGACATCAGTTGCACCACAGGGCGGGAGGAGGGTGACGAGCACGATACATTTTCTCTCTTCGGTAAGCATTTTTTTGTGTTTTATACTTTTGGAAGTTTGGTTTTTCATGTTGATTTTAAAGTGACCTTTTCCATGTTTGTAATGTACTAACTCGTTTTTTCCTCACAGCAGGTCAACTCGTGTGTGGTTGCAACATAACAGTCCCATTGAGTACATTTTTGAGAAAGGGACATCAGTTGCACCACAGGGCGGGAGGAGGGTGACGAGCACGATACATTTTCTCTCTTCGGTAAGCATTTTTTTGTGTTTTATACTTTTGGAAGTTTGGTTTTTCATGTTGTTTTTAAAGTCACCTTTTCCATGTTTGTAATGTACTAACTCGTTTTTTCCTCACAGCAGGTCAACTCGTGTGTGGTTGCAACATAACAGTCCCATTGAGTACATTTTTGAGAAAGGGACATCAGTTGCACCACAGGGCGGGAGGAGGGTGACGAGCACGATACATTTTCTCTCTTCGGTAAGCATTTTTTTGTGTTTTATACTTTTGGAAGTTTGGTTTTTCATGTTGATTTTAAAGTGACCTTTTCCATGTTTGTAATGTACTAACTCGTTTTTTCCTCACAGCAGGTCAACTTGTGTGTGGTTGCAACATAACAGTCCCATTGAGTACATTTTTGAGAAAGGGACATCAGTTGCACCACAGGGCGGGAGGAGGGTGACGAGCACGATACATTTTCTCTCTTCGGTAAGCATTTTTTTGTGTTTTATACTTTTGGAAGTTTGGTTTTTCATGTTGATTTTAAAGTGACCTTTTCCATGTTTGTAATGTACTAACTCGTTTTTTCCTCACAGCAGGTCAACTCGTGTGTGGTTGCAACATAACAGTCCCATTGAGTACATTTTTGAGAAAGGGACATCAGTTGCACCACAGCGCGGGAGGAGGGTGACGAGCACGATACATTTTCTCTCTTCGGTAAACATTTTTTTGTGTTTTATACTTTTGGAAGTTTCGTTTTTCATGTTGATTTTAAAGTGACCTTTTCCATGTTTGTAATGTACTAACTCGTTTTTTCCTCACAGCAGGTCAACTCGTGTGTGGTTGCAACATAACAGTCCCATTGAGTACATTTTTGAGAAAGGGACATCAGTTGCACCACAGGGCGGGAGGAGGGTGCGGAGCACGATACATTTTCTCTCTTCGGTAAGCATTTTTTTGTGTTTTATACTTTTGGAAGTTTGGTTTTTCATGTTCATTTTAAAGTGACATTTTCCATGTTTGTAATGTACTAACTCGTTTTTTCCTCACAGCAGGTCAACTCGTGTGTGGTTGCAACATAACAGTCCCATTGAGTACATTTTTGAGAAAGGGACATCAGTTGCACCACAGGGCGGGAGGAGGGTGACGAGCACGATACATTTTCTCTCTTCGGTAAGCATTTTTTTGTGTTTTATACTTTTGGAAGTTTGGTTTTTCATGTTGATTTTAAAGTGACCTTTTCCATGTTTGTAATGCACTAACTCGTTTTTTCCTCACAGCAGGTCAACTCGTATATGGTTGCAACATAACAGTCCCATTGAGTACATTTTTGAGAAAGGGACATCAGTTGCACCACAGGGCGGGAGGAGGGTGACGAGCACGATACATTTTCTCTCTTCGGTAAGCATTTTTTTGTGTTTTATACTTTTGGAAGTTTGGTTTTTCATGTTGATTTTAAAGTGACCTTTTCCATGTTTGTAATGTACTAACTCGTTTTTTCCTCACAGCAGGTCAACTCGTGTGTGGTTGCAACATAACAGTCCCATTGAGTACATTTTTGAGAAAGGGACATCAGTTGCACCACAGGGCGGGAGGAGGGTGACGAGCACGATACATTTTCTCTCTTCGGTAAGCATTTTTTTGTGTTTTATACTTTTGGAAGTTTGGTTTTTCATGTTGATTTTAAAGTGACCTTTTCCATGTTTGTAATGTACTAACTCGTTTTTTCCTCACAGCAGGTCAACTCGTGTGTGGTTGCAACATAACAGTCCCATTGAGTACATTTTTGAGAAAGGGACATCAGTTGCACCACAGGGCGGGAGGAGGGTGACGAGCACGATACATTTTCTCTCTTCGGTAAGCATTTTTTTGTGTTTTATACTTTTGGAAGTTTGGTTTTTCATGTTGATTTTAAAGGGACCTTTTCCATGTTTGTAATGTACTAACTCGTTTTTTCCTCACAGCAGGTCAACTTGTGTGTGGTTGCAACATAACAGTCCCATTGAGTACATTTTTGAGAAAGGGACATCAGTTGCACCACAGGGCGGGAGGAGGGTGACGAGCACGATACATTTTCTCTCTTCGGTAAGCATTTTTTTGTGTTTTATACTTTTGGAAGTTTGGTTTTTCATGTTGATTTTAAAGTGACCTTTTCCATGTTTGTAATGTACTAACTCGTTTTTTCCTCACAGCAGGTCAACTCGTGTGTGGTTGCAACATAACAGTCCCATTGAGTACATTTTTGAGAAAGGGACATCAGTTGCACCACAGCGCGGGAGGAGGGTGACGAGCACGATACATTTTCTCTCTTCGGTAAACATTTTTTTGTGTTTTATACTTTTGGAAGTTTCGTTTTTCATGTTGATTTTAAAGTGACCTTTTCCATGTTTGTAATGTACTAACTCGTTTCTTCCTCACAGCAGGTCAACTCGTGTGTGGTTGCAACATAACAGTCCCATTGAGTACATTTTTGAGAAAGGGACATCAGTTGCACCACAGGGCGGGAGGAGGGTGCGGAGCACGATACATTTTCTCTCTTCGGTAAGCATTTGTTTGTGTTTTATACTTTTGGAAGTTTGGTTTTTCATGTTCATTTTAAAGTGACATTTTCCATGTTTGTAATGTACTAACTCGTTTTTTCCTCACAGCAGGTCAACTCGTGTGTGGTTGCAACATAACAGTCCCATTGAGTACATTTTTGAGAAAGGGACATCAGTTGCACCACAGGGCGGGAGGAGGGTGACGAGCACGATACATTTTCTCTCTTCGGTAAGCATTTTTTTGTGTTTTATACTTTTGGAAGCTTGGTTTTTCATGTTGATTTTAAAGTGACCTTTTCCATGTTTGTAATGTACTAACTCGTTTTTTCCTCGCAGCAGGTCAACTCGTGTGTGGTTGCAACATAACAGTCCCATTGAGTACATTTTTGAGAAAGGGACATCAGTTGCACCACAGGGCGGGAGGAGGGTGACGAGCACGATACATTTTCTCTCTTCGGTAAGCATTTTCTTGTGTTTTATACTTTTGGAAGTTTGGTTTTTCATGTTGATTTTAAAGTGACCTTTTCCATGTTTGTAATGTACTAACTCGTTTTTTCCTCACAGCAGGTCAACTCGTGTGTGGTTGCAACATAACAGTCCCATTGAGTACATTTTTGAGAAAGGGACATCAGTTGCACCACAGGGCGGGAGGAGGGTGACGAGCACGATACATTTTCTCTCTTCGGTAAGCATTTTTTTGTGTTTCATACTTTTGGAAGTTTGGTTTTTCATGTTGATTTTATAGTGACCTTTTCCATGTTTGTAATGTACTAACTCATTTTTTCCTCACAGCAGGTCAACTCGTGTGTGGTTGCAACATAACAGTCCCATTGAGTACATTTTTGAGAAAGAGACATCAGTTGCACCACAGGGCGGGAGGAGGGTGACGAGCACGATACATTTTCTCTCTTCGGTAAGCACTTTTTTGTGTTTTATACTTTTGGAAATTTGGTTTTTCATGTTGATTTTAAAGTGACCTTTTCCATGTTTGTAATGTACTAACTCGTTTTTTCCTCACAACAGGTCAACTCATGTGTGGTTGCAACATAATAGTCCCATTGAGTACATTTTTGAGAAAGGGACATCAGTTGCACCACAGGGTGGGAGGAGGGTGACGAGCACGATACATTTTCTCTCTTCGGTAAGCATTTTTTTGTGTTTTATACTTTTGGAAGTTTGGTTTTTCATGTTGATTATAAAGTGACCTTTTCCATGTTTGTAATGTACTAACTCGTTTTTTCCTCACAGCAGGTCAAGTCGTGTGTGGTTGCAACATAACAGTCCCATTGAGTACATTTTTGAGAAAGGGAAATCAGTTGCACCACAGGGCGGGAGGAGGGTGACGAGCACGATACATTTTCTCTCTTCGGTAAGCATTTTTTTGTGTTTTATACTTTTGGAAGTTTGGTTTTTCATGTTGATTTTAAAGTGACCTTTTCCATGTTTGTAATGTACTAACTCGTTTTTTCCTCACAGCAGGTCAACTCGTGTGTGGTTGCAACATAACAGTTCCATTGAGTACATTTTTGAGAAAGGGACATCAGTTGCACCACAGGGCGGGAGGAGGGTGCGGAGCACGATACATTTTCTCTCTTCGGTAAGAATTTTTTTGTGTTTCATACTTTTGGAAGTTTGGTTTTTCATGTTGATTTTAAAGTGACCTTTTCCATGTTTGTAATGTACTAACTCGTTTTTTCCTCACAGCAGGTCAACTCGTGTGTGGTTGCAACATAACAGTCCCATTGAGTACATTTTTGAGAAAGGGACATCAGTTGCACCAAAGGGCGGGAGGAGGGTGACGAGCACGATACATTTTCTCTCTTCGGTAAACATTTTTTTGTGTTTTATACTTTTGGAAGTTTGGTTTTTCATGTTGATTTTAAAGTGACCTTTTCCATGTTTGTAATGTACTAACTCGTTTTTTCCTCACAGCAGGTCAACTCGTGTGTGGTTGCAACATAACAGTCCCATTGAGTACATTTTTGAGAAAGGGACATCAGTTGCACCACAGGGCGGGAGGAGGGTGCAGAGCACGATACATTTTCTCTCTTCGGTAAGCATTTTTTTGTGTTTTATACTTTTGGAAGTTTGGTTTTTCATGTTGATTTTAAAGTGACCTTTTCCATGTTTGTAATGTACTAACTCGTTTTTTCCTCACAGCAGGTCAACTCGTGTGTGGTTGCAACATAACAGTCCCATTGAGTACATTTTTGAGAAAGGGACATCAGTTGCACCACAGGGCGGGAGGAGGGTGACGAGCACGATACATTTTCTCTCTTCGGTAAGCATTTTTTTGTGTTTTATACTTTTGGAAGTTTGGTTTTTCATGTTGATTTTAAAGTGACCTTTTCCATGTTTGTAATGTACTAACTCGTTTTTTCCTCACAGCAGGACTAGTCGTGTGTGGTTGCAACATAACAGTCCCATTGAGTACATTTTTGAGAAAGGGACATCAGTTGCACCACAGGGCGGGAGGAGGGTGACGAGCACGATACATTTTCTCTCTTCGGTAAGCATTTTTTTGTGTTTTATACTTTTGGAAGTTTGGATTTTCATGTTGATTTTAAAGTGACCTTTTCCATGTTTGTAATGTACTAACTCGTTTTTTCCTCACAGCAGGTCAACTCGTGTGTGGTTGCAACATAACAGTTCCATTGAGTACATTTTTGAGAAAGGGACATCAGTTGCACCACAGGGCGGGAGGAGGGTGCGGAGCACGATACATTTTCTCTCTTCGGTAAGAATTTTTTTGTGTTTCATACTTTTGGAAGTTTGGTTTTTCATGTTGATTTTAAAGTGACCTTTTCCATGTTTGTAATGTACTAACTCGTTTTTTCCTCACAGCAGGTCAACTTGTGTGTGGTTGCAACATAACAGTCCCATTGAGTACATTTTTGAGAAAGGGACATCAGTTGCACCACAGGGCGGGAGGAGGGTGACGAGCACGATACATTTTCTCTCTTCGGTAAACATTTTTTTGTGTTTTATACTTTTGGAAGTTTCGTTTTTCATGTTGATTTTAAAGTGACCTTTTCCATGTTTGTAATGTACTAACTCGTTTTTTCCTCACAGCAGGTCAACTCGTGTGTGGTTGCAACATAACAGTCCCATTGAGTACATTTTTGAGAAAGGGACATCAGTTGCACCACAGGGCGGGAGGAGGGTGCAGAGCACGATACATTTTCTCTCTTCGGTAAGCATTTTTTTGTGTTTTATACTTTTGGAAGTTTGGTTTTTCATGTTGATTTTAAAGTGACCTTTTCCATGTTTGTAATGTACTAACTCGTTTTTTCCTCACAGCAGGTCAACTCGTGTGTGGTTGCAACATAACAGTCCCATTGAGTACATTTTTGAGAAAGGGACATCAGTTGCACCACAGGGCGGGAGGAGGGTGACGAGCACGATACATTTTCTCTCTTCGGTAAGCATTTTTTTGTGTTTTATACTTTTGGAAGTTTGGTTTTTCATGTTGATTTTAAAGTGACCTTTTCCATGTTTGTAATGTACTAACTCGTTTTTTCCTCGCAGCAGGTCAACTCGTGTGTGGTTGCAACATAACAGTCCCATTGAGTACATTTTTGAGAAAGGGACATCAGTTGCACCACAGGGCGGGAGGAGGGTGACGAGCACGATACATTTTCTCTCTTCGGTAAGCATTTTTTTGTGTTTTATACTTTTGGAAGTTTGGTTTTCCATGTTGATTTTAAAGGGACCTTTTCCATGTTTGTAATGTACTAACTCGTTTTTTCCTCACAGCAGGTCAACTCGTGTGTGGTTGCAACATAACAGTCCCATTGAGTACATTTTTGAGAAAGGGACATCAGTTGCACCACAGGGCGGGAGGAGGGTGACGAGCACGATACATTTTCTCTCTTCGGTAAGCATTTTTTTGTGTTTCATATTTTTGGAAGTTTGGTTTTTCATGTTGATTTTATAGTGACCTTTTCCATGTTTGTAATGTACTAACTCATTTTTTCCTCACAGCAGGTCAACTCGTGTGTGGTTGCAACATAACAGTCCCATTGAGTACATTTTTGAGAAAGGGACATCAGTTGCACCACAGGGCGGGAGGAGGGTGACGAGCACGATACATTTTCTCTCTTCGGTAAGCATTGTTTTGTGTTTTATATTTTGGGAAGTTTGGTTTTTCATGTTGATTTTAAAGTGACCTTTTCCATGTTTGTAATGTACTAACTCGTTTTTTCCTCACAGCAGGTCAACTCGTGTGTGGTTGCAACATAACAGTCCCATTGAGTACATTTTTGAGAAAGGGACATCAGTTGCACCACAGGGCGGGAGGAGGGTGACGAGCACGATACATTTTCTCTCTTCGGTAAGCATTTTTTTGTGTTTTATACTTTTGGAAGTTTGGTTTTTCATGTTGATTTTAAAGTGACCTTTTACATGTTTGTAATGTACTAACTCGTTTTTTCCTCACAGCAGGTCAACTCGTGTGTGGTTGCAACATAACAGTCCCATTGAGTACATTTTTGAGAAAGGGACATCAGTTGCACCACAGGGCAGGAGGAGGGTGACGAGCACGATACATTTTCTCTCTTCGGTAAGCATTTTTTTGTGTTTTATACTTTTGGAAATTTGGTTTTTCATGTTGATTTTAAAGTGACCTTTTACATGTTTGTAATGTACTAACTCGTTTTTTCCTCACAGCAGGTCAACTCGTGTGTGGTTGCAACATAACAGTCCCATTGAGTACATTTTTGAGAAAGGGACATCAGTTGCACCACAGGGCGGGAGGAGGGTGACGAGCACGATACATTTTCTCTCTTCGGTAAGCATTTTTTTGTGTTTTATACTTTTGGAAGTTTGGTTTTTCATGTTGATTTTAAAGTGACCTTTTCCATGTTTGTAATGTACTAACTCGTTTTTTCCTCACAGCAGGTCAACTCGTGTGTGGTTGCAACATAACAGTCCCATTGAGTACATTTTTGAGATAGGGACATCAGTTGCACCACAGGGCGCGAGGAGGGTGCAAAGCACGATACATTTTCTCTCTTCGGTAAGCATGTTTTTGTGTTTTATACTTTTGGAAGTTTGGTTTTTCATGTTGATTTTAAAGTGACCTTTTCCATGTTTGTAATGTACTAACTCGTTTTTTCCTCACAGCAGGTCAACTCGTGAGTGGTTGCAACATAACAGTCCCATTGAGTACATTTTTGAGAAAGGGACATCAGTTGCACCACAGGGCGGGAGGAGGGTGACGAGCACGATACATTCTCTCTCTTCGGTAAGCATTTTTTTGTGTTTTATACTTTTGGAAGTTTGGTTTTTCATGTTGATTTTAAAGTGACCTATTCCATGTTTGTAATGTACTAACTCGTTTTTTCCTCACAGCAGGTCAACTCGTGTGTGGTTGCAACATAACAGTCCCATTAAGTACATTTTTGAGAAAGGGACATCAGTTGCACCACAGGGCGGGAAGAGGGTGACGAGCACGATACATTTTCTCTCTTCGGTAAACATTTTTTTGTGTTTTATACTTTTGGAAGTTTGGTTTTTCATGTTGATTTTAAAGTGACCTTTTCCATGTTTGTAATGTACTAACTCGTTTTTTCCTCACAGCAGGTCAACTCGTGTGTGGTTGCAACATAACAGTCCCATTGAGTACATTTTTGAGAAAGGGACATCAGTTGCACCACAGGGCGGGAGGAGGGTGACGAGCACGATACATTTTCTCTCTTCGGTAAGCATTTTTTTGTGTTTTATACTTTTGGAAGTTTGGTTTTTCATGTTGATTTTAAAGTGACCTTTTCCATGTTTGTAATGTACTAACTCGTTTTTTCCCCACAGCAGGTCAACTCGTGTGTGGTTGCAACATAACAGTCCCATTGAGTACATTTTTGAGAAAGGGACATCAGTTGCACCACAGGGCGGGAGGAGGGTGACGAGCACGATACATTTTCTCTCTTCGGTAAGCATTTTTTTGTGTTTCATACTTTTGGAAGTTTGGTTTTTCATGTTGATTTTAAAGTGACCTTTTCCATGTTTGTAATGTACTAACTCGTTTTTTCCTCACAGCAGGTCAACTCGTGTGTGGTTGCAACATAACAGTCCCATTGAGTACATTTTTGAGAAAGGGACATCAGTTGCACCACAGGGCGGGAGGAGGGTGACGAGCACGATACATTTTCTCTTTTCGGTAAGCATTTTTTTGTGTTTTATACTTTTGGAAGTTTGGTTTTTCATGTTGATTTTAAAGTGACCCTTTCCATGTTTGTAATGTACTAACTCGTTTTTTCCTCACAGCAGGTCAACTCGTGTGTGGTTGCAACATAACAGTCCCATTGAGTATATTTTTGAGAAAGGCACATCAGTTGCACCACAGGGCGGGAGGAGGGTGACGAGCACGATTTATTTTCTCTCTTCGGTAAGCATTTTTTTGTGTTTTATACTTTTGGAAGTTTGGTTTTTCATGTTGATTTTAAAGTGACCTTTTCCATGTTTGTAATGTACTAACTCGTTTTTTCCTCACAGCAGGACAACTCGTGTGTGGTTGCAACATAACAGTCCCATTGAGTACATTTTTGAGAAAGGGACATCAGTTGCACCACAGGGCGGGAGGAGGGTGACGAGCACAATACATTTTCTCTCTTCGGTAAGCATTTTTTTGTGTTTTATACTTTTGGAAGTTTGGTTTTTCATGTTGCTTTTAAAGTGACCTTTTCCATGTTTGTAATGTACTAACTCGTTTTTTCCTCACAGCAGGTCA
Organism: Schistocerca serialis cubense; assembly: GCF_023864345.2. Classification (NCBI taxonomy): domain Eukaryota; kingdom Metazoa; phylum Arthropoda; class Insecta; order Orthoptera; family Acrididae; genus Schistocerca; species Schistocerca serialis. The sequence continues at coordinate 104,327,416 of NC_064647.1, forward strand.
ACTCGTGTGTGGTTGCAACATAACAGTCCCATTGAGTATATTTTTGAGAAAGGCACATCAGTTGCACCACAGGGAGGGAGGAGGGTGACGAGCACAATACATTTTCTCTCTTCGGTAAGCATTTTTTTGTGTTTTATACTTTTGGAAGTTTGGTTTTTCATGTTGATTTTAAAGTGACCTTTTCCATGTTTGTAATGTACTAACTCGTTTTTTCCTCACAGCAGGTCAACTCGTGTGTGGTTGCAACATAATAGTCCCATTGAGTACATTTTTGAGAAAGGGACATCAGTTGCACCACAGGGCGGGAGGAGGGTGACGAGCACGATACATTTTCTCTCTTCGGTAAGCATTTTTTTGTGTTTTATACTTTTGGAAGTTTGGTTTTTCATGTTGATTTTAAAGTGACCTTTTCCATGTTTGTAATGTACTAACTCGTTTTTTCCTCACAGCAGGTCAACTCGTGTGTGGTTGCAACATAACAGTCCCATTGAGAAAATTTTTGAGAAAGGGACATCAGTTGCTCCACAGGGCGGGAGGAGGGTGACGAGCACGATACATTTTCTCTCTTCGGTAAGCATTTTTTTGTGTTTTATACTTTTGGAAGTATGGTTTTTCATGTTGATTTTAAAGTGACCCTTTCCATGTTTGTAATGTACTAACTCGTTTTTTCCTCACAGCAGGTCAACTCGTGTGTGGTTGCAACATAACAGTCCCATTGAGTACATTTTTGAGAAAGGGACATCAGTTGCACCACAGGGCGGGAGGAGGGTGACGAGCACGATACATTTTCTCTCTTCGGTAAGCATTTTTTTGTGTTTTATACTTTTGGAAGTTTGGTTTTTCATGTTGATTTTAAAGTGACCTTTTCCATGTTTGTAATGTACTAACTCGTTTTTTCCTCACAGCAGGTCAACTCGTGTGTGGTTGCAACATAACAGTCCCATTGAGTACTTTTTTGAGAAAGGGACATCAGTTGCACCACAGGGCGGGAGGAGGGTGACGAGCACGATACATTTTCTCTCTTCGGTAAGAATTTTTTTGTGTTTTATACTTTTGGAAGTTTGGTTTTTCATGTTGATTTTAAAGTGACGCTTTCCATGTTTGTAATGTACTAACTCGTTTTTTCCTCACAGCAGGTCATCTTGCGTGTGGTTGCAACATAACAGTCCCATTGAGTACATTTTTGAGAAGGGGACATCAGTTGCACCACAGGGCGGGAGGAGGGTGACGAGCACGATACATTTTCTCTCTTCGGTAAGCATTTTTTTGTGTTTTATACTTTTGGAAGTTTGGTTTTTCATGTTGATTTTAAAGTGACCTTTTCCATGTTTGTAATGTACTAACTCGTTTTTTTCCTCACAGCAGGTCAACTCGTGTGTGGTTGCAACATAACAGTCCCATTGAGTACATTTTTGAGAAAGGGACATCAGTTGCACCACAGGGCGGGAGGAGGGTGACGTGCACGATACATTTTCTCTCTTCGGTAAGCATTTTTTTGTGTTTTATACTTTTGGAAGTTTGGTTTTTCATGTTGATTTTAAAGTGACCTTTTCCATGTTTGTAATGTACTAACTCGTTTTTTCCTCACAGCAGGTCAACTCGTGTGTGGTTGCAACATAACAGTCCCATTGAGTACATTTTTGAGAAAGGGACATCAGTTGCACCACAGGGCGGGAGGAGGGTGACGAGCACGATACATTTTCTCTCTTCGGTAAGCATTTTTTTGTGTTTTATACTTTTGGAAGTTTGTTTTTCATGTTGATTTTAAAGGGACCTTTTCCATGTTTGTAATGTACTAACTCGTTTTTTCCTCACAGCAGGTCAACTCGTGTGTGGTTGCAACATAACAGTCCCATTGAGTACATTTTTGAAAAAGGGACATCAGTTGCACCACAGGGCGGGAGGAGGGTGACGTGCACGATACATTTTCTCTCTTCGGTAAGCATTTTTTTGTGTTTTATACTTTTGGAAGTTTGGTTTTTCATGTTGATTTTAAAGTGACCTTTTCCATGTTTGTAATGTACTAACTGGTTTTTTCCTCACAGCAGGTCAACTCGTGTGTGGTTGCAACATAACAGTCCCATTGAGTACATTTTTGAGAAAGGGACATCAGTTGCACCACAGGGCGGGAGGAGGTTGACGAGCACGATACATTTTCTCTCTTCGGTAAGCATTTTTTTGTGTTTTATACTTTTGGAAGTTTGGTTTTTCATGTTGATTTTAAAGGGACCTTTTCCATGTTTGTAATGTACTAACTCATTTTTTCCTCACAGCAGGTCAACTCGTGTGTGGTTGGAACATAACAGTCCCATTGAGTACATTTTTGAGAAAGGGACATCAGTTGCACCACAGGGCGGGAGGAGGGTGACGAGCACGATACATTTTCTCTCTTCGGTAAGCATTTTTTTGTGGTTTATACTTTTGGAAGTTTGGTTTTTCATGTTGATTTTAAAGTGACCCTTTCCATGTTTGTAATGTACTAACTCGTTTTTTCCTCACAGCAGGTCAACTCGTGTGTGGTTGCAACATAACAGTCCCATTGAGTACATTTTTGAGAAAGGGACATCAGTTGCACCAAAGGGCGGGAGGAGGGTGACGAGCACGATACATTTTCTCTCTTCGGTAAGCATTTTTTTGTGTTTTATACTTTTGGAAGTTTGGTTTTTCATGTTGATTTTAAAGTGACCTTTTCCATGTTTGTAATGTACTAACTCGTTTTATCCTCACAGCAGGTCAACTCATGTGTGGTTGCAACATAACAGTCCCATTGAGTACATTTTTGAGAAAGGGACATCAGTTGCACCACAGGGCGGGAGGAGGGTGACGAGCACGATACATTTTCTCTCTTCGGTAAGCATTTTTTTGTGTTTTATACTTTTGGAAGTTTGGTTTTTCATGTTGATTTTAAAGTGACCTTTTCCATGTTTGTAATGTACTAACTCGTTTTTTCCTCACAGCAGGTCAACTCGTGTGTGGTTGCAACATAACTGTCCCATTGAGTACATTTTTGAGAAAGGGACATCAGTTGCACCACAGGGCGGGAGGAGGGTGACGAGCACGATACATTTTCTCTCTTCGGTAAGCATTTTTTTGTGGTTTATACTTTTGGAAGTTTGGTTTTTCATGTTGATTTTAAAGGGACCTTTTCCATGTTTGTAATGTACTAACTCATTTTTTCCTCACAGCAGGTCAACTCGTGTGTGGTTGGAACATAACAGTCCCATTGAGTACATTTTTGAGAAAGGGACATCAGTTGCACCACAGGGCGGGAGGAGGGTGACGAGCACGATACATTTTCTCTCTTCGGTAAGCATTTTTTTGTGGTTTATACTTTTGGAAGTTTGGTTTTTCATGTTGATTTTAAAGTGACCCTTTCCATGTTTGTAATGTACTAACTCGTTTTTTCCTCACAGCAGGTCAACTCGTGTGTGGTTGCAACATAACAGTCCCATTGAGTACATTTTTGAGAAAGGGACATTAGTTGCACCAAAGGGCGGGAGGAGGGTGACGAGGACGATACATTTTCTCTCTTCGGTAAGCATTTTTTTGTGTTTTATACTTTTGGAATTTTGGTTTTTCATGTTGTTTTTAAAGTGATCTTTTCCATGTTTGTAATGTACTAACTCGTTTTTTCCTCACAGCAGGTCAACTCGTGTGTGGTTGCAACATATCAGTCCCATTGAGTACATTTTTGAGAAAGGGACATCAGTTGCACCACAGGGCGGGAGGAGGGTGACGAGCACGATACATTTTCTCTCATCGGTAAGCATTTTTTTGTGTTTTATACTTTTGGAAGTTTGGTTTTTCATGTTGATTTTAAAGTGACCCTTTCCATGTTTGTAATGTACTAACTCATTTTTTCCTCACAGCAGATCAACTCGTGTGTGGTTGCAACATAACAGTCCCATTGAGTACATTTTTGAGAAAGGGACATCAGTTGCACCACAGGGCGGGAGGAGGGTGACGAGCACGATACATTTTCTCTCTTCGGTAAGCATTTGTTTGTGTTTTATACTTTTGGAAGTTTGGTTTTTCATGTTGATTTTAAAGTGACCTTTTCCATGTTTGTAATGTACTAACTCGTTTTTTCCTCACAGCAGGTCAACTCATGTGTGGTTGCAACATAACAGTCCCATTGAGTACATTTTTGAGAAAGGGACATCAGTTGCACCACAGGGCGGGAGGAGGGTGATGAGCACGATACATTTTCTCTCTTCGGTAAGCATTTTTTTGTGTTTTATACTTTTGGAAGTTTGGTTTTTCATGTTGATTTTAAAGTGACCTTTTCCATGTTTGTAATGTACTAACTCGTTTTTTCCTCACAGCAGGTCAACTCGTGTGTGGTTGCAACATAACAGTCCCATTGAGTACATTTTTGAGAAAGGGACATCAGTTGCACCACAGGGCGGGAGGAGGGTGACGAGCACGATACATTTTCTCTCTTCGGTAAGCATTTCTTTGTGTTTTATACTTTTGGAAGTTTGGTTTTTCATGTTGATTTTAAAGGGACCTTTTCCATGTTTGTAATTTACTAACTCGTTTTTTCCTCACAGCAGGTCAACTCGTGTGTGGTTGCAACATAACTGTCCCATTGAGTACATTTTTGAGAAAGGGACATCAGTTGCACCACAGGGCGGGAGGAGGGTGACGTGCACGATACATTTTCTCTCTTCGGTAAGCATTTTTTTGTGTTTTATACTTTTGGAAGTTTGGTTTTTCATGTTGATTTTAAAGTGACCTTTTCCATGTTTGTAATGTACTAACTCGTTTTTTCCTCACAGCAGGTCAACTCGTGTGTGGTTGCAACATAACTGTCCCATTGAGTACATTTTTGAGAAAGGGACATCAGTTGCACCACAGGGCGGGAGGAGGGTGACGAGCACGATACATTTTCTCTCTTCGGTAAGCATTTTTTGTGTTTTATACTTTTGGAAGTTTGGTTTTTCATGTTGATTTTAAAGGGACCTTTTCCATGTTTGTAATGTACTAACTCGTTTTTTCCTCACAGCAGGTCAACTCGTGTGTGGTTGCAACATAACAGTCCCATTGAGTACATTTTTGAGAAAGGGACATCAGTTGCACCACAGGGCGGGAGGAGGGTGACGAGCACGATACATTTTCTCTCTTCGGTAAGCATTTTTTTGTGGTTTATACTTTTGGAAGTTTGGTTTTTCATGTTGATTTTAAAGTGACCCTTTCCATGTTTGTAATGTACTAACTCGTTTTTTCCTCACAGCAGGTCAACTCGTGTGTGGTTGCAACATAACAGTCCCATTGAGTACATTTTTGAGAAAGGGACATCAGTTGCACCAAAGGGCGGGAGGAGGGTGACGAGCACGATACATTTTCTCTCTTCGGTAAGCATTTTTTTGTGTTTTATACTTTTGGAATTTTGGTTTTTCATGTTGATTTTAAAGTGATCTCTTCCATGTTTGTAATGTACTAACTCGTTTTTTCTCACAGCAGGTCAACTCGTATGTGGTTGCAACATATCAGTCCCATTTAGTACATTTTTGAGAAAGGGACATCAGTTGCACCACAGGGCGGGAGGAGGGTGACGAGCACGATACATTTTCTCTCATCGGTAAGCATTTTTTTGTGTTTTATACTTTTGGAAGTTTGGTTTTTCATGTTGATTTTAAAGTGACCCTTTCCATGTTTGTAATGTACTAACTCATTTTTTCCTCACAGCAGGTCAACTCGTGTGTGGTTGCAACATAACAGTCCCATTGAGTACATTTTTGAGAAAGGGACATCAGTTGCACCACAGGGCGGGAGGAGGGTGACGAGCACGATACATTTTCTCTCTTCGGTAAGCATTTGTTTGTGTTTTATACTTTTGGAAGTTTGGTTTTTCATGTTGATTTTAAAGTGACCTTTTCCATGTTTGTAATGTACTAACTCGTTTTTTCCTCACAGCAGGTCAACTCGTGTGTGGTTGCAACATAACAGTCCCATTGAGTACATTTTTGAGAAAGGGACATCAGTTGCACCACAGGGCGGGAGGAGGGTGATGAGCACGATACATTTTCTCTCTTCGGTAAGCATTTTTTTGTGTTTTATACTTTTGGAAGTTTGGTTTTTCATGTTGATTTTAAAGTGACCTTTTCCATGTTTGTAATGTACTAACTCGTTTTTTCCTCACAGCAGGTCAACTCGTGTGTGGTTGCAACATAACAGTCCCATTGAGTACATTTTTGAGAAAGGGACATCAGTTGCACCAAAGGGCGGGAGGAGGGTGACGAGCACGATACATTTTCTCTCTTCGGTAAGCATTTTTGTGTGTTTTATACTTTTGGAAGTTTGGTTTTTCATGTTGATTTTAAAGTGACCTTTTCCATGTTTGTAATGTACTAACTCGTTTTTTCCTCACAGCAGGTCAACTCGTGTGCGGTTGCAACATAACAGTCCCATTGAGTACATTTTTGAGAAAGGGACATCAGTTGCACCACAGGGCGGGAGGAGGGTGACGGGCACGATACATTTTCTCTCTTCGGTAAGCATTTTTTTGTGTTTTATACGTTTGGAAGTTTGGTTTTTCATGTTGATTTTAAAGTGACCTTTTCCATGTTTGTAATGTACTAACTCGTTTTTTCCTCACAGCAGGTCAACTCGTGTGTGGTTGCAACATAACAGTCCCATTGAGTACATTTTTGAGAAAGGGACATCAGTTGCACCACAGGGCGGGAGGAGGGTGCGGAGCACGATACATTTTCTCTCTTCGGTAAGCATTTTTTTGTGTTTTATACTTTTGGAAGTTTGGTTTTTCATGTTGATTTTAAAGTGACCTTTTCCATGTTTGTAATGTACTAACTCGTTTTTTCCTCACAGCAGGTCAACTCGTGTGTGGTTGCAACATAACAGTCCCATTGAGTACATTTTTGAGAAAGGGACATCAGTTGCACCACAGGGCGGGAGGAGGGTGACGAGCACGATACATTTTCTCTCTTCGGTAAGCATTTTTATGTGTTTTATACTTTTGGAAGTTTGGTTTTTCATGTTGATTTTAAAGTGACCTTTTCCATGTTTGTAATGTACTAACTTGTTTTTTCCTCACAGCAGGTCAACTCGTGTGTGGTTGCAACATAACAGTCCCATTGAGTACATTTTTGAGAAAGGGACATCAGTTGCACCACAGGGCGGGAGGAGGGTGACGAGCACAATACATTTTCTCTCTTCGGTAAGCATTTTTTTGTGTTTTATACTTTTGGAAGTTTGGTTTTTCATGTTGATTTTAAAGTGACCTTTTCCATGTTTGTAATGCACTAACTCGTTTTTTCCTCACAGCAGGTCAACTCGTATATGGTTGCAACATAACAGTCCCATTGAGTACATTTTTGAGAAAGGGACATCAGTTGCACCACAGGGCGGGAGGAGGGTGACGAGCACGATACATTTTCTCTCTTCGGTAAGCATTTTTTTGTGTTTTATACTTTTGGAAGTTTGGTTTTTCATGTTGATTTTAAAGTGACCTTTTCCATGTTTGTAATGTACTAACTCGTTTTTTCCTCACAGCAGGTCAACTCGTGTGTGGTTGCAACATAACAGTCCCATTGAGTACATTTTTGAGAAAGGGACATCAGTTGCACCACAGGGCGGGAGGAGGGTGCGGAGCACGATACATTTTCTCTCTTCGGTAAGCATTTTTGTATGTTTTATACTTTTGGAAGTTTGGTTTTTCATGTTGATTTTAAAGTGACCTTTTCCATGTTTGTAATGTACTAACTCGTTTTTTCCTCACAGCAGGTCAACTCGTGTGTGGTTGCAACATAACAGTCCCATTGAGTACATTTTTGAGAAAGGGACATCAGTTGCACCACAGGGCGGGAGGAGGGTGATGAGCATGATACATTTTCTCTCTTCGGTAAGCATTTTTTTGTGTTTTATACTTTTGGAAGTTTGGTTTTTCATGTTGATTTTAAAGTGACCTTTTCCATGTTTGTAATGTACTAACTCGTTTTTTCCTCACAGCAGGTCAACTCGTGTGTGGTTGCAACATAACAGTCCCATTGAGTACATTTTTGAGAAAGGGACATCAGTTGCACCACAGGGCGGGAGGAGGGTGACGGGCACGATACATTTTCTCTCTTCGGTAAGCATTTTTTTGTGTTTTATACGTTTGGAAGTTTGGTTTTTCATGTTGATTTTAAAGTGACCTTTTCCATGTTTGTAATGTACTAACTCGTTTTTTCCTCACAGCAGGTCAACTCGTGTGTGGTTGCAACATAACAGTTCCATTGAGTACATTTTTGAGAAAGGGACATCAGTTGCACCACAGGGCGGGAGGAGGGTGCGGAGCACGATACATTATCTCTCTTCGGTAAGCATTTTTGTGTGTTTTATACTTTTGGAAGTTTGGTTTTTCATGTTGATTTTAAAGTGACCTTTTCCATGTTTGTAATGTACTAACTCGTTTTTTCCTCACAGCAGGTCAACTCGTGTGTGGTTGCAACATAACAGTCCCATTGAGTACATTTTTGAGAAAGGGACATCAGTTGCACCACAGGGCGGGAGGAGGGTGACGAGCACGATACATTTTCTCTCTTCGGTAAGCATTTTTTTGTGTTTTATACTTTTGGAAGTTTGGTTTTTCATGTTGATTTTAAAGTGACCTTTTCCATGTTTGTAATGTACTAACTTGTTTTTTCCTCACAGCAGGTCAACTCGTGTGTGGTTGCAACATAACAGTCCCATTGAGTACATTTTTGAGAAAGGGACATCAGTTGCACCACAGGGCGGGAGGAGGGTGACGAGCACGATACATTTTCTCTCTTCGGTAAGGATTTTTTTGTGTTTTATACTTTTGGAAGTTTGGTTTTTCATGTTGATTTTAAAGTGACCTTTTCCATGTTTGTAATGCACTAACTCGTTTTTTCCTCACAGCAGGTCAACTCGTATATGGTTGCAACATAACAGTCCCATTGAGTACATTTTTGAGAAAGGGACATCAGTTGCACCACAGGGCGGGAGGAGGGTGACGAGCACGATACATTTTCTCTCTTCGGTAAGCATTTTTTTGTGTTTTATACTTTTGGAAGTTTGGTTTTTCATGTTGATTTTAAAGTGACCTTTTCCATGTTTGTAATGTACTAACTCGTTTTTTCCTCACAGCAGGTCAACTCGTGTGTGGTTGCAACATAACAGTCCCATTGAGTACATTTTTGAGAAAGGGACATCAGTTGCACCACAGGGCGGGAGGAGGGTGCGGAGCACGATACATTTTCTCTCTTCGGTAAGCATTTTTGTATGTTTTATACTTTTGGAAGTTTGGTTTTTCATGTTGATTTTAAAGTGACCTTTTCCATGTTTGTAATGTACTAACTCGTTTTTTCCTCACAGCAGGTCAACTCGTGTGTGGTTGCAACATAACAGTCCCATTGAGTACATTTTTGAGAAAGGGACATCAGTTGCACCACAGGGCGGGAGGAGGGTGATGAGCACGATACATTTTCTCTCTTCGGTAAGCATTTTTTTGTGTTTTATACTTTTGGAAGTTTGGTTTTTCATGTTGATTTTAAAGTGACCTTTTCCATGTTTGTAATGTACTAACTCGTTTTTTCCTCACAGCAGGTCAACTCGTGTGTGGTTGCAACATAACAGTCCCATTGAGTACATTTTTGAGAAAGGGACATCAGTTGCACCACAGGGCGAGAGGAGAGTGACGAGCACGATACATTTTCTCTCTTCGGTAAGCATTTTTTTGTGTTTTATACTTTTGGAAGTTTGGTTTTTCATGTTGATTTTAAAGTGACCTTTTCCATGTTTGTAATGTACTAACTCGTTTTTTCCTCACAGCAGGTCAACTCGTGTGTGGTTGCAACATAACAGTCCCATTGAGTACATTTTTGAGAAAGGGACATCAGTTGCACCACAGGGCGGGAGGAGGGTGACGAGCACGATACATTTTCTCTCTTCGGTAAGCATTTTTTTGTGTTTTATACTTTTGGAAGTTTGGTTTTTCATGTTGATTTTAAAGTGACCTTTTCCATGTTTGTAATGCACTAACTCGTTTTTTCCTCACAGCAGGTCAACTCGTATATGGTTGCAACATAACAGTCCCATTGAGTACATTTTTGAGAAAGGGACATCAGTTGCACCACAGGGCGGGAGGAGGGTGACGAGCACGATACATTTTCTCTCTTCGGTAAGCATTTTTTTGTGTTTTATACTTTTGGAAGTTTGGTTTTTCATGTTGATTTTAAAGTGACCTTTTCCATGTTTGTAATGTACTAACTCGTTTTATCCTCACAGCAGGTCAACTCGTGTGTGGTTGCAACATAACAGTCCCATTGAGTACATTTTTGAGAAAGGGACATCAGTTGCACCACAGGGCGGGAGGAGGGTGCGGAGCACGATACATTTTCTCTCTTCGGTAAGCATTTTTTTGTGTTTTATACTTTTGGAAGTTTGGTTTTTCATGTTGATTTTAAAGTGACCTTTTCCATGTTTGTAATGTACTAACTCGTTTTTTCCTCACAGCAGGTCAACTCGTGTGTGGTTGCAACATAACAGTCCCATTGAGTACATTTTTGAGAAAGGGACATCAGTTGCACCACAGGGCGGGAGGAGGGTGCGGAGCACGATACATTTTCTCTCTTCGGTAAGCATTTTTTTGTGTTTTATACTTTTGGAAGTTTGGTTTTTCATGTTGATTTTAAAGTGACCTTTTCCATGTTTGTAATGTACTAACTCGTTTTTTCCTCACAGCAGGTCAACTCGTGTGTGGTTGCAACATAACAGTCCCATTGAGTACATTTTTGAGAAAGGGACATCAGTTGCACCACAGGGCGGGAGGAGGGTGACGAGCACGATACATTTTCTCTCTTCGGTAAGCATTTTTATGTGTTTTATACTTTTGGAAGTTTGGTTTTTCATGTTGATTTGAAAGTGACCTTTTCCATGTTTGTAATGTACTAACTCGGTTTTTCCTCACAGCAGGTCAACTCGTGTGTGGTTGCAACATAACAGTCCCATTGAGTACATTTTTGAGAAAGGGACATCAGTTGCACCACAGGGCGGGAGGAGGGTGACGAGCACGATACATTTTGTCTCTTCGGTAAGCATTTTTTTGTGTTTTATACTTTTGGAAGTTTGGTTTTTCATGTTGATTTTAAAGTGACCTTTTCAATGTTTGTAATGCACTAACTCGTTTTTTCCTCACAGCAGGTCAACTCGTATATGGTTGCAACATAACAGTCCCATTGAGTACATTTTTGAGAAAGGGACATCAGTTGCACCACAGGGCGGGAGGAGGGTGACGAGCACGATACATTTTCTCTCTTCGGTAAGCATTTTTTTGTGTTTTAAACTTTTGGAAGTTTGGTTTTTCATGTTGATTTTAAAGTGACCTTTTCCATGTTTGTAATGTACTAACTCGTTTTTTCCTCACAGCAGGTCAACTCGTGTGTGGTTGCAACATAACAGTCCCATTGAGTACATTTTTGAGAAAGGGACATCAGTTGCACCACAGGGCGGGAGGAGGGTGCGGAGCACGATACATTTTCTCTCTTCGGTAAGCATTTTTGTGTGTTTTATACTTTTGGAAGTTTGGTTTTTCATGTTGATTTTAAAGTGACCTTTTCCATGTTTGTAATGTACTAACTCGTTTTTTCCTCACAGCAGGTCAACTCGTGTGTGGTTGCAACATAACAGTCCCATTGAGTACATTTTTGAGAAAGGGACATCAGTTGCACCACAGGGCGGGAGGAGGGTGCGGAGCACGATACATTTTCTCTCTTCGGTAAGCATTTTTTTGTGTTTTATACTTTTGGAAGTTTGGTTTTTCATGTTGATTTTAAAGTGACCTTTTCCATGTTTGTAATGTACTAACTCGTTTTTTCCTCACAGCAGGTCAACTCGTGTGTGGCTGCAACATAACAGTCCCATTGAGCACATTTTTGAGAAAGGGACATCAGTTGCACCACAGGGCGGGAGGAGGGTGACGAGCACGATACATTTTCTCTCTTCGGTAAGCATTTTTTTGTGTTTTATACTTTAGGAAGTTTGGTTTTTCATGTTGATTTTAAAGTGACCTTTTCCATGTTTGTAATGTACTAACTCGTTTTTTCCTCACAGCAGGTCAACTCGTGTGTGGTTGCAACATAACAGTCCCATTGAGTACATTTTTGAGAAAGGGACATCAGTTGCACCACAGGGCGGGAGGAGGGTGACGAGCACAATACATTTTCTCTCTTCGGTAAGCATTTTTTTGTGTTTTATACTTTGGGAAGTTTGGTTTTTCATGTTGATTTTAAAGTGACCTTTTCCATGTTTGTAATGTACTAACTCGTTTTTTCTTCACAGCAGGTCAACTCGTGTGTGGTTGCAACATAACAGTCCCATTGAGTACATTTTTGAGAAAGGGACATCAGTTGCACCACAGGGCGGGAGGAGGGTGCGGAGCACGATACATTTTCTCTCTTCGGTAAGCATTTTTGTGTGTTTTATACTTTTGGAAGTTTGGTTTTTCATGTTGATTTTAAAGTGTCCTTTTCCATGTTTGTAATGTACTAACTCGTTTTTTCCTCACAGCAGGTCAACTCGTGTGTGGTTGCAACATAACAGTCCCATTGAGTACATTTTTGAGAAAGGGACATCAGTTGCACCACAGGGCGGGAGGAGGGTGACGAGCACGATACATTTTCTCTCTTCGGTAAGCATTTTTATGTGTTTTATACTTTTGGAAGTTTGGTTTTTCATGTTGATTTTAAAGTGACCTTTTCCATGTTTGTAATGTACTAACTCGTTTTTTCCTCACAGCAGGTCAACTCGTGTGTGGTTGCAACATAACAGTCCCATTGAGTACATTTTTGAGAAAGGGACATCAGTTGCACCACAGGGCGGGAGGAGGGTGACGAGCACGATACATTTTCTCTCTTCGGTAAGCATTTTTTTGTGTTTTATACTTTTGGAAGTTTGGTTTTTCATGTTGATTTTAAAGTGACCTTTTCCATGTTTGTAATGCACTAACTCGTTTTTTCCTCACAGCAGGTCAACTCGTATATGGTTGCAACATAACAGTCCCATTGAGTACATTTTTGAGAAAGGGACATCAGTTGCACCACAGGGCGGGAGGAGGGTGACGAGCACGATACATTTTCTCTCTTCGGTAAGCATTTTTTTGTGTTTTATACTTTTGGAAGTTTGGTTTTTCATGTTGATTTTAAAGTGACCTTTTCCATGTTTGTAATGTACTAACTCGTTTTTTCCTCACAGCAGGTCAACTCGTGTGTGGTTGCAACATAACAGTCCCATTGAGTACATTTTTGAGAAAGGGACATCAGTTGCACCACAGGGCGGGAGGAGGGTGACGAGCACGATACATTTTCTCTCTTCGGTAAGCAATTTTTTGTGTTTTATACTTTTGGAAGTTTGGTTTTTCATGTTGATTTTAATGTGACCTTTTCCATGTTTGTAATGTACTAACTCGTTTTTTCCTCACAGCAGGTCAACTCGTGTGTGGTTGCAACATAACAGTCCCATTGAGTACATTTTTGAGAAAGGGACATCAGTTGCACCACAGGGCGGGAGGAGGGTGATGAGCACGATACATTTTCTCTCTTCGGTAAGCATTTTTTTGTGTTTTATACTTTTGGAAGTTTGGTTTTTCATGTTGATTTTTAAGTAAACTTTTCCATGTTTGTAATGTACTAACTCGTTTTTTCCTCACAGCAGGTCAACTCGTGTGTGGTTGCAACATAACAGTCCCATTGAGTACATTTTTGAGAAAGGGACATCAGTTGCACCACAGGGCGGGAGGAGGGTGATGAGCACGATACATTTTCTCTCTTCGGTAAGCATTTTTTGTGTTTTGTACTTTTGGAAGTTTGGTTTTTCATGTTGATTTTAAAGTGACCTTTTCCATGTTTGTAATGTACTAACTCGTTTTTTCCTCACAGCAGGCCAACTCGTGTGTGGTTGCAACATAACAGTCCCATTGAGTACATTTTTGAGAAAGGGACATCAGTTGCACCACAGGGCGGGAGGAGGGTGACGAGCACGATACATTTTCTCTCTTCGGTAAGCATTTTTTTGTGTTTTATACTTTAGGAAGTTTGGTTTTTCATGTTGATTTTAAAGTGACCTTTTCCATGTTTGTAATGTACTAACTCGTTTTTTCCTCATAGCAGGTCAACTCGTGTGTGGTTGCAACATAACAGTCCCATTGAGTACATTTTTGAGAAAGGGACATCAGTTGCACCACAGGGCGGGAGGAGGGTGACGAGCACGATACTTTTTCTCTCTTCGGTAAGAATTTTTTTGTGTTTCATACTTTTGGAAGTTTGGTTTTTCATGTTGATTTTAAAGTGACCTTTTCCATGTTTGCAATGTCCTAACTCGTTTTTTCCTCACAGCAGGTCAACTCGTGTGTGGTTGCAACATAACAGTCCCATTGAGTACATTTTTGAGAAAGGGACATCAGTTGCACCACAGGGCGGGAGGAGGGTGACGAGCACGATACATTTTCTCTCTTCGGTAAGCATTTATTTGTGTTTTATACTTTTGGAAGTTTGGTTTTTCATGTTGATTTTAAAGTGACCTTTTGCATGTTTGTAATGTACTAACTCGTTTTTTCCTCACAGCAGGTCAACTCGTGTGTGGTTGCAACATAACAGTCCCATTGAGTACATTTTTGAGAAAGGGACATCAGTTGCACCACAGGGCGGGAGGAGGGTGACGAGCACGATACATTTTCTCTCTTCGGTAAGCATTTTTTTGTGTTTTATACTTTTGGAAGTTTGGTTTTTCATGTTGATTTTAAAGTGACCTTTTCCATGTTTGTAATGTACTAACTCGTTTTTTCCTCACAGCAGGTCAACTCGTGTGTGGTTGCAACATAACAGTCCCATTGAGTACATTTTTGAGAAAGGGACATCAGTTGCACCACAGGGCGGGAGGAGGGTGACGAGCACGATACATTTTCTCTCTTCGGTAAGCAATTTTTTGTGTTTTATACTTTTGGAAGTTTGGTTTTTCATGTTGATTTTAATGTGACCTTTTCCATGTTTGTAATGTACTAACTCGTTTTTTCCTCACAGCAGGTCAACTCGTGTGTGGTTGCAACATAACAGTCCCATTGAGTACATTTTTGAGAAAGGGACATCAGTTGCACCACAGGGCGGGAGGAGGGTGATGAGCACGATACATTTTCTCTCTTCGGTAAGCATTTTTTTGTGTTTTATACTTTTGGAAGTTTGGTTTTTCATGTTGATTTTTAAGTGAACTTTTCCATGTTTGTAATGTACTAACTCGTTTTTTCCTCACAGCAGGTCAACTCGTGTGTGGTTGCAACATAACAGTCCCATTGAGTACATTTTTGAGAAAGGGACATCAGTTGCACCACAGGGCGGGAGGAGGGTGATGAGCACGATACATTTTCTCTCTTCGGTAAGCATTTTTTGTGTTTTGTACTTTTGGAAGTTTGGTTTTTCATGTTGATTTTAAAGTGACCTTTTCCATGTTTGTAATGTACTAACTCGTTTTTTCCTCACAGCAGGCCAACTCGTGTGTGGTTGCAACATAACAGTCCCATTGAGTACATTTTTGAGAAAGGGACATCAGTTGCACCACAGGGCGGGAGGAGGGTGACGAGCACGATACATTTTCTCTCTTCGGTAAGCATTTTTTTGTGTTTTATATTTTTGGATTTTCATGTTGATTTTAAAGTGACCTTTTCCATGTTTGTAATGTACTAACTCGTTTTTTCCTCACAGCAGGTCAACTCGTGTGTGGTTGCAACATAACAGTCCCATTGAGTACATTTTTGAGAAAGGGACATCAGTTGCACCACAGGGCGGGAGGAGGGTGACGAGCACGATACATTTTCTCTCTTCGGTAAGAATTTTTTAGTGTTTCATACTTCTGGAAGTTTGGTTTTTCATGTTGATTTTAAAGTGACCTTTTCCGTGTTTGTAATGTACTAACTCGTTTTTTCCTCACAGCAGGTCAACTCGTGTGTGGTTGCAACATAACAGTCCCATTGAGTACATTTTTGAGAAAGGGACATCAGTTGCACCACAGGGCGGGAGGAGGGTGACGAGCACGATACATTTTCTCTCTTCGGTAAGCATTTTTTTGTGTTTTATACTTTTGGAAGTTTGGTTTTTCATGTTGATTTTAAAGTGACCTTTTCCGTGTTTGTATTGTACTAACTCGTTTTTTCCTCACAGCAGGTCAACTCGTGTGTGGTTGCAACATAACAGTCCCATTGAGTACATTTTTGAGAAAGGGACATCAGTTGCACCACAGGGCGGGAGGAGGGTGACGAGCACGATACATTTTCTCTCTGCGGTAAGAATTTTTTTGTGTTTCATACTTTTGGAAGTTTGGTTTTTCATGTTGATTTTAAAGTGACCTTTTCCATGTTTGCAATGTACTAACTCGTTTTTTCCTCACAGCAGGTCAACTCGTGTGTGGTTGCAACATAACAGTCCCATTGAGTACATTTTTGAGAAAGGGACATCAGTTGCACCACAGGGCGGGAGGAGGGTGACGAGCACGATACATTTTCTCTCTTCGGTAAGCATTTATTTGTGTTTTATACTTTTGGAAGTTTGGTTTTTCATGTTGATTTTAAAGTGACCTTTTGCATGTTTGTAATGTACTAACTCGTTTTTTCCTCACAGCAGGTCAACTCGTGTGTGGTTGCAACATAACAGTCCCATTGAGTACATTTTTGAGAAAGGGACATCAGTTGCACCACAGGGCGGGAGGAGGGTGACGAGCACGATACATTTTCTCTCCTCGGTAAGCATTTTTTTGTGTTTTATACTTTTGGAAGTTTGGTTTTTCATGTTGATTTTAAAGTGACCTTTTCCATGTTTGTAATGTACTAACTCGTTTTTTCCTCACAGCAGGTCAACTCGTGTGTGGTTGCAACATAACAGTCCCATTGAGTACATTTTTGAAAAAGGGACATCAGTTGCACCACAGGGCGGGAGGAGGGTGCCGAGCACGATACATTTTCTCTCTTCGGTAAGCATTTTTTTGTGTTTTATGCTTTTGGAATTTTGGTTCTTCATGTTGATTTTAAAGTGACCTTTTCCATGTTTGTAATGTAGTAACTCGTTTTTTCCTCACAGCAGGTCAACTCGTGTGTGGTTGCAACATAACAGTCCCATTGAGTACATTTTTGAGAAAGGGACATCAGTTGCACCACAGGGCGGGAGGAGGGTGACGAGCACGATACATTTTCTCTCTTCGGTAAGCATTTTTTTGTGTTTTATACTTTTGGAAGTTTGGTTTTTCATGTTGATTTTAAAGTGACCTTTTCCATGTTTGTAATGTACTAACTCGATTTTTCCTCACAGCAGGTCAACTCGTGTGTGGTTGCAACATAACAGTCCCATTGAGTACATTTTTGAGAAAGGGACATCAGTTGCACCACAGGGCGGGAGGAGGGTGACGAGCACGATACATTTTCTCTCTTCGGTAAGCATTTTTTTGTGTTTTATACTTTTAGAAGTTTGGTTTTTCATGTTGATTTTAAAGTGACCTTTTCCATGTTTGTAATGTACTAACTTGTTTTTTCCTCACAGCAGGTCAACTCGTGTGTGGTTGCAACATAACAGTCCCATTGAGTACATTTTTGAGAAAGGGACATCAGTTGCACCACAGGGCGGGAGGAGGGTGACGAGCACGATACATTTTCTCTCTTCGGTAAGCATTTTTTTGTGTTTTATACTTTTGGAAGATTGGTTTTTCATGTTGATTTTAAAGTGACCTTTTCCATGTTTGTAATGTACTAACTCGTTTTTTCCTCACAGCAGGTCAACTCGTGTGTGGTTGCAACTTAACAGTCCCATTGAGTACATTTTTGAGAAAGGGACATCAGTTGCACCACAGGGCGGGAGGAGGGTGATGAGCACGATACATTTTCTCTCTTCGGTAAGCATTTTTTTGTGTTTTATACTTTTGGAAGTTTGGTTTTTCATGTTGATTTTAAAGTGACCTTTTCCATGTTTGTAATGTACTAACTCGTTTTTTCCTCACAGCAGGTCAACTCGTGTGTGGTTGCAACATAACAGTCTCATTGAGTACATTTTTGAGAAAGGGACATCAGTTGCACCACAGGGCGGGAGGAGGGTGCCGAGCACGATACATTTTCTCTCTTCGGTAAGCATTTTTTTGTGTTTTATACTTTTGGAAGTTTGGTTTTTCATGTTGATTTTAAAGTGACCTTTTCCGTGTTTGTATTGTACTAACTCGTTTTTTCCTCACAGCAGGTCAACTCGTGTGTGGTTGCAACATAACAGTCCCATTGAGTACATTTTTGAGAAAGGGACATCAGTTGCACCACAGGGCGGGAGGAGGGTGACGAGCACGATACATTTTCTCTCTGCGGTAAGAATTTTTTTGTGTTTCATACTTTTGGAAGTTTGGTTTTTCATGTTGATTTTAAAGTGACCTTTTCCATGTTTGCAATGTACTAACTCGTTTTTTCCTCACAGCAGGTCAACTCGTGTGTGGTTGCAACATAACAGTCCCATTGAGTACATTTTTGAGAAAGGGACATCAGTTGCACCACAGGGCGGGAGGAGGGTGACGAGCACGATACATTTTCTCTCTTCGGTAAGCATTTATTTGTGTTTTATACTTTTGGAAGTTTGGTTTTTCATGTTGATTTTAAAGTGACCTTTTGCATGTTTGTAATGTACTAACTCGTTTTTTCCTCACAGCAGGTCAACTCGTGTGTGGTTGCAACATAACAGTCCCATTGAGTACATTTTTGAGAAAGGGACATCAGTTGCACCACAGGGCGGGAGGAGGGTGACGAGCACGATACATTTTCTCTCTTCGGTAAGCATTTCTTTGTGTTTTATACTTTTGGAAGTTTGGTTTTTCATGTTGATTTTAAAGTGACCTTTTCCATGTTTGTAATGTACTAACTCGTTTTTTCCTCACAGCAGGTCAACTCGTGTGTGGTTGCAACATAACAGTCCCATTGAGTACATTTTTGAAAAAGGGACATCAGTTGCACCACAGGGCGGGAGGAGGGTGCCGAGCACGATACATTTTCTCTCTTCGGTAAGCATTTTTTTGTGTTTTATGCTTTTGGAATTTTGGTTCTTCATGTTGATTTTAAAGTGACCTTTTCCATGTTTGTAATGTAGTAACTCGTTTTTTCCTCACAGCAGGTCAACTCGTGTGTGGTTGCAACATAACAGTCCCATTGAGTACATTTTTGAGAAAGGGACATCAGTTGCACCACAGGGCGGGAGGAGGGTGACGAGCACGATACATTTTCTCTCTTCGGTAAGCATTTTTTTGTGTTTTATACTTTTGGAAGTTTGGTTTTTCATGTTGATTTTAAAGTGACCTTTTCCATGTTTGTAATGTACTAACTCGATTTTTCCTCACAGCAGGTCAACTCGTGTGTGGTTGCAACATAACAGTCCCATTGAGTACATTTTTGAGAAAGGGACATCAGTTGCACCACAGGGCGGGAGGAGGGTGACGAGCACGATACATTTTCTCTCTTCGGTAAGCATTTTTTTGTGTTTTATACTTTTAGAAGTTTGGTTTTTCATGTTGATTTTAAAGTGACCTTTTCCATGTTTGTAATGTACTAACTTGTTTTTTCCTCACAGCAGGTCAACTCGTGTGTGGTTGCAACATAACAGTCCCATTGAGTACATTTTTGAGAAAGGGACATCAGTTGCACCACAGGGCGGGAGGAGGGTGACGAGCACGATACATTTTCTCTCTTCGGTAAGCATTTTTTTGTGTTTTATACTTTTGGAAGTTTGGTTTTTCATGTTGATTTTAAAGTGACCTTTTCCATGTTTGTAATGTACTAACTCGTTTTTTCCTCACAGCAGGTCAACTCGTGTGTGGTTGCAACATAACAGTCCCATTGAGTACATTTTTGAGAAAGGGACATCAGTTGCACCACAGGGCGGGAGGAGGGTGATGAGCACGATACATTTTCTCTCTTCGGTAAGCATTTTTTTGTGTTTTATACTTTTGGAAGTTTGGTTTTTCATGTTGATTTTAAAGTGACCTTTTCCATGTTTGTAATGTACTAACTCGTTTTTTCCTCACAGCAGGTCAACTCGTGTGTGGTTGCAACATAACAGTCTCATTGAGTACATTTTTGAGAAAGGGACATCAGTTGCACCACAGGGCGGGAGGAGGGTGCCGAGCACGATACATTTTCTCTCTTCGGTAAGCATTTTTTTGTGTTTTATACTTTTGGAAGTTTGGTTTTTCATGTTGATTTTAAAGTGACCTTTTCCATGTTTGTAATGTACTAACTCGTTTTTTCCTCACAGCAGGTCAACTCGTGTGTGGTTGCAACATAACAGTCCCATTGAGTACATTTTTGTGAAAGGGACATCAGTTGCACCACAGGGCGGGAGGAGGGTGACGAGCACGATACATTTTCTCTCTTCGGTAAGCATTTTTTTGTGTTTCATACTTTTGGAAGTTTGGTTTTTCATGTTGATTTTAAAGTGACCTTTTCCATGTTTGTAATGTACTAACTCGTTTTTTCCTCACAGCAGGTCAACTCGTGTGTGGTTGCAACATAACAGTCCCATTGAGTACATTTTTGAGAAAGGGACATCAGTTGCACCACAGGGCGGGAGGAGGGTGACGAGCACGATACATTTTCTCTCTTCGGTAAGCATTTTTTTGTGTTTCATACTTTTGGAAGTTTGGATTTTCATGTTGATTTTAAAGTGACCTTTTCCATGTTTGTAATGTACTAACTCGTTTTTTCCTCACAGCAGGTCAACTCGTGTGTGGTTGCAACATAACAGTCCCATTGAGTACATTTTTGAGAAAGGGACATCAGTTGCACCACAGGGCGGGAGGAGGGTGACGAGCACGATACATTTTCTCTCTTCGGTAAGCATTTTTTTGTGTTTTATACTTGTGGAAGTTTGGTTTTTCATGTTGATTTTAAAGTGACCTTTTCCATGTTTGTAATGTACTAACTCGTTTTTTCCTCACAGCAGGTCAACTCGTGTGTGGTTGCAACATAACAGTCTCATTGAGTACATTTTTGAGAAAGGGACATCAGTTGCACCACAGGGCGGGAGGAGGGTGACGAGCACGATACATTTTCTCACTTTGGTAAGCATTTTTTTGTGTTTCATACTTTTGGAAGTTTGGATTTTCATGTTGATTTTAAAGTGACCTTTTCCATGTTTGTAATGTACTAACTCGTTTTTTCCTCAAAGCAGGTCAACTTGTGTGTGGTTGCAACATAACAGTCCCATTGAGTACATTTTTGAGAAAGGGACATCAGTTGCACCACAGGGCGGGAGGAGGGTGACGAGCACGATACATTTTCTCTCTTCGGTAAGCATTTTTTTGTGTTTCATACTTTTGGAAGTTTGGATTTTCATGTTGATTTTAAAGTGACCTTTTCCATGTTGGTAATGTACTAACTCGTTTTTTCCTCACAGCAGGTCAACTCGTGTGTGGTTGCAACATAACAGTCCCATTGAGTACATTTTTGAAAAAGGGACATCAGTTGCACCACAGGGCGGGAGGAGGGTGACGAGCACGATACATTTTCTCTCTTCGGTAAGCATTTTTTTGTGTTTTATACTTTTGGAAGTTTGGTTTTTCATGTTGACTTTAAAGTGACCTTTTCCATGTTTGTAATGTACTAACTCGTTTTTTCCTCACAGCAGGTCAACTCGTGTGTGGTTGCAACATAACAGTCCCATTGAGTACATTTTTGAGAAAGGGACATCAGTTGCACCACAGGGCGGGAGGAGGGTGACGAGCACGATACATTTTCTCTCTTCGGTAAGCATTTTTTTGTGTTTCATACTTTTGGAAGTTTGGTTTTTCATGTTGATTTTAAAGTCACCTTTTCCATGTTTGTAATGTACTAACTCGTTTTTTCCTCACAGCAGGTCAACTTGTGTGTGGTTGCAACATAACAGTCCCATTGAGTACATTTTTGAGAAAGGGACATCAGTTGCACCACATGGCGGGAGGAGGGTGCGGAGCACGATACATTTTCTCTCTTCGGTAAGCATTTTTTTGTGTTTTATACTTTTGGAAGTTTGGATTTTCATGTTGATTTTAAAGTGACCTTTTCCATGTTTGTAATGTACTAACTCGTTTTTTCCTCACAGCAGGTCAACTCGTGTGTGGTTGCAACATAGCAGTCCCATTGAGTACATTTTTGAGAAAGGGACATCAGTTGCACCACAGGGCGGGAGGAGGGTGACGAGCACGATACATTTTCTCTCTTCGGTAAGCATTTTTTTGTGTTTTATACTTTTGGAAGTTTGGATTTTCATGTTGATTTTAAAGTGACCTTTACCATGTTTGTATTGTACTATCTCGTTTTTTCCTCACAGCAGGTCAACTCGTGTGTGGTTGCAACATAACAGTCCCATTGAGTACATTTTTGAGAAAGGGACATCAGTTGCACCACAGGGCGGGAGGAGGGTGATGAGCACGATACATTTTCTCTCTTCGGTAAGCATTTTTTTGTGTTTTATACTTTTGGAAGTTTGGATTTTCATGTTGATTTTAAAGTGACCTTTTCCATGTTTGTAATGTACTAACTCGTTTTTTCCTCACAGCAGGTCAACTCGTGTGTGGTTGCAACATAACAGTCCCATTGAGTACATTTTTGAGAAAGGGACATCAGTTGCACCACAGGGCGGGAGGAGGGTGACGAGCACGATACATTTTCTCGCTTCGGTAAGCATTTTTTTGTGTTTCATACTTTTGGAAGTTTGGTTTTTCATGTTGATTTTAAAGTGACCTTTTCCATGTTTGTAATGTACTAACTCGTTTTTTCCTCACAGCAGGTCAACTCGTGTGTGGTTGCAACGTAACAGTCCCATTGAGTACATTTTTGAGAAAGAGACATCAGTTGCACCACAGGGCGGGAGGAGGGTGACGAGCATGATACATGTTCTCTCTTCGGTAAGCATTTTTTTGTGTTTCATACTTTTGGAAGTTTGGTTTTTCATGTTGATTTTAAAGTGACCTTTTCCATGTTTGTAATGTACTAACTCGTTTTTTCCTCACAGCAGGTCAACTCGTGTGTGGTTGCAACATAGCAGTCCCATTGAGTACATTTTTGAGAAAGGGACATCAGTTGCACCACAGGGCGGGAGGAGGGTGACGAGCACGATACATTTTCTCTCTTCGGTAAGCATTTTTTTGTGTTTTATACTTTTGGAAGTTTGGATTTTCATGTTGATTTTAAAGTGACCTTTACCATGTTTGTATTGTACTATCTCGTTTTTTCCTCACAGCAGGTCAACTCGTGTGTGGTTGCAACATAACAGTCCCATTGAGTACATTTTTAAGAAAGGGACATAAGTTGCACCACAGGGCGGGAGGAGGGTGACGAGCACGATACATTTTCTCTCTTCGGTAAGCATTTTTTTGGTGTTTTATACTTTTGGAAGTTTGGATTTTCATGTTGATTTTAAAGTAACCTTTTCGATGTTTGTAATGTACTAACTCGTTTTTTCCTCACAGCAGGTCAACTCGTGTGTGGTTGCAACATAACAGTCCCATTGAGTACATTTTTGAGAAAGGGACATCAGTTGCACCACATGGCGGGAGGAGGGTGCGGAGCACGATACATTTTCTCTATTCGGTAAGCATATTTTTGTGTTTTATACTTTTGGAAGTTTGGATTTTCATGTTGATTTTAAAGTGACCTTTTCCATGTTTGTAATGTACTAACTCGTTTTTTCCTCACAGCAGGTCAACTCGTGTGTGGTTGCAACATAACAGTCCCATTGAGTACATTTTTGAGAAAGGGACATCAGTTGCACCACAGGGCGGGAGGAGGGTGATGAGCACGATACATTTTCTCTCTTCGGTAAGCATTTTTTTGTGTTTCATACTTTTGGAAGTTTGGTTTTTCATGTTGATTTTAAAGTGACCTTTTCCATGTTTGTAATGTACTAACTCGTTTTTTCCTCACAGCAGGTCAACTTGTGTGTGGTTGCAACATAACAGTCCCATTGAGTACATTTTTGAGAAAGGGACATCAGTTGCACCACAGGGCGGGAGGAGGGTGACGAGCACAATACATTTTCTCTCTTCGGTAAGCATTTTTTTGTGTTTCATACTTTTGGAAGTTTGGTTTTTCATGTTGATTTTAAAGTGACCTTTTCCATGTTTGTAATGTACTAACTCGTTTTTTCCTCACAGCAGGTCAACTCGTGTGTGGTTGCAACATAACAGTCCCATTGAGTACATTTTTGAGAAAGGGACATCAGTTTCACCACAGGGCGGGAGGAGGGTGACGAGCACGATACATTTTCTCTCTTCGGTAAGCATTTTTTTGTGTTTCATACTTTTGGAAGTTTGGTTTTTCATGTTGATTTTAAAGTGACCTTTTCCATGTTTGTAATGTACTAACTCGTTTTTTCCTGAAAGCAGGTCAGCTCATGTGTGGTTGCAACATAACAGTCCCATTGAGTACATTTTTGAGAAAGGGACATCAGTTGCACCACAGGGCGGGAGGAGGGTGACGAGCACGATACATTTTCTCTCTTCGGTAAGCATTTTTTTGTGTTTTATACTTTTGGAAGTTTGGTTTTTCATGTTGATTTTAAAGTGACCTTTTCCATGTTTGTAATGTACTAACTCGTTTTTTCCTCACAGCAGGTCAACTCATGTGTGGTTGCAACATAACAGTCCCATTGAGTAAATTTTTGAGAAAGGGACATCAGTTGCACCACAGGGCGGGAGGAGGGTGACGGGCACGATACATTTTCTCTCTTCGGTAAGCATTTTTTTGTGTTTCATACTTTTGGAAGTTTGGTTTTTCATGTTGATTTTAAAGTGACCTTTTCCATGTTTGTAATGTACTAACTCGTTTTTTCCTCACAGCAGGTCAACTCGTGTGTGGTTGCAACATAACAGTCCCATTGAGTACATTTTTGAGAAAAGGACATCAGTTGCACCACAGGGCGGGAGGAGGGTGACGAGCACGATACATTTTCTCTCTTCGGTAAGCATTTTTTTGTGTTTCATACTTTTGGAAGTTTGGTTTTTCATGTTGATTTTAAAGTGACCTTTTCCATGTTTGTAATGTACTAACTCGTTTTTTCCTCACAGCAGGTCAACTCGTGTGTGGTTGCAACATAACAGTCCCATTGAGTACATTTTTGAGAAAGGGACATCAGTTGCACCACAGGGCGGGAGGAGGGTGACGAGCATGATACATTTTCTCTCTTTGGTAAGCATTTTTTTGTGTTTCATACTTTTGGAAGTTTGGTTTTTTATGTTGATTTTAAAGTGACCTTTTCCATGTTTGTAATGTACTAACTCGTTTTTTCCTCACAGCAGGTCAGCTCGTGTGTGGTTGCAACATAACAGTCCCATTGAGTACATTTTTGAGAAAGGGACATCAGTTGCACCACAGGGCGGGAGGAGGGTGACGAGCACGATACATTTTCTCTCTTCAGTAAGCATTTTTTTGTGTTCTATGTTTTTGGAAGTTTGGATTTTCATGTTGATTTTAAAGTGACCTTTTCCATGTTTGTAATGTACTAACTCGTTTTTTCCTCACAGCAGGTCAACTCGTGTGTGGTTGCAACATAACAGTCCCATTGAGTACATTTTTGAGAAAGGGACATCAGTTGCACCACAGGGCGGGAGGAGGGTGACGAGCATGATACATTTTCTCTCTTTGGTAAGCATTTTTTTGTGTTTCATACTTTTGGAAGTTTGGTTTTTCATGTTGATTTTAAAGTGACCTTTTCCATGTTTGTAATGTACTAACTCGTTTTTTCCTCACAGCAGGTCAGCTCGTGTGTGGTTGCAACATAACAGTCCCATTGAGTACATTTTTGAGAAAGGGACATCAGTTGCACCACAGGGCGGAAGGAGGGTGACGAGCACGATACATTTCCTCTCTTCGGTAAGCATTTTTTGTGTTTCATACTTTTGGAAGTTTGGTTTTTCATGTTGATTTTAAAGTGACCTTTTCCATGTTTGTAATGTACTAACTCGTTTTTTCCTCACAGCAGGTCGACTCGTGTGTGGTTGCAACATAACAGTCCCATTGAGTACATTTTTGAGAAAGGGACATCAGTTGCACCACAGGGCGGGAGGAGGGTGACGAGCACGATACATTTCCTCTCTTCGGTAAGCATTTTTTTGTGTTTCATACTTTTGGAAGTTTGGTTTTTCATGTTGATTTTAAAGTGACCTTTTCCATGTTTGTAATGTACTAACTCGTTCTTTCCTCACAGCAGGTCAACTCGTGTGTGGTTGCAACATAACAGTCCCATTGAGTACATTTTTGAGAAAGGGACATCAGTTGCACCACAGGGCGGAAGGAGGGTGACGAGCACGATACATTTCCTCTCTTCGGTAAGCATTTTTTGTGTTTCATACTTTTGGAAGTTTGGTTTTTCATGTTGATTTTAAAGTGACCTTTTCCATGTTTGTAATGTACTAACTCGTTTTTTCCTCACAGCAGGTCAACTCGTGTGTGGTTGCAACAAAACAGTCCCATTGAGTACATTTTTGAGAAAGGGACATCAGTTGCACCACAGGGCGGGAGGAGGGTGACGAGCACGATACATTTCCTCCCTTCGGTAAGCATTTTTTTGTGTTTCATACTTTTGGAAGTTTGGTTTTTCATGTTGATTTTAAAGTGACCTTTTCCATGATTGTAATGTACTAAGTCGTTTTTTCCTCACAGCAGGTCAACTCGTGTGTGGTTGCAACATAACAGTCCCATTGAGTACATTTTTGAGAAAGGGAAATCAGTTGCACCACATGGCGGGAGGAGGGTGACGAGCACGATACATTTTCTCTCTTCGGTAAACATTTTTTTGTGTTTCATACTTTTGGAAGTTTGGTTTTCTTGTTGATTTTAAAGTGACCTTTTCCATGTTTGTAATGTACTAACTCGTTTTTTCCTCACAGCAGGTCAACTCGTGTGTGGTTGCAACATAACAGTCCCATTGAGTACATTTTTGAGAAAGGGACATCAGTTGCACCACAGGGCGGGAGGAGGGTGACGAGCACGATACATTTTCTCTCTTCGGTAAGCATTTTTTTGTGTTTCATACTTTTGGAAGTTTGGATTTTCATGTTGATTTTAAAGTGACCTTTTCCATGTTTGTAATGTACTAACTCGTTTTTTCCTCACAGCAGGTCAACTCGTGTGTGGTTGCAACATAACAGTCCCATTGAGTACATTTTTGAGAAAGGGACATCAGTTGCACCACAGGGCGGGAGGAGGGTGACGAGCTCGATACATTTTCTCTCTTCGGTAAGCATTTTTTTGTGTTTCATACTTTTGGAAGTTTGGATTTTCATGTTGATTTTAAAGTGACCTTTTCCATGTTTGTAATGTACTAACTCGTTTTTTCCTCACAGCAGGTCAACTCGTGTGTGATTGCAACATAACAGTCCCATTGAGTACATATTTGAGAAAGGGACATCAGTTGCACCACAGGGCGGGAGGAGGGTGACGAGCACGATACATTTTCTCTCTTCGGTAAGCATTTTTTTGTGTTTTATACTTTTGGAAGTTTGGATTTTCATGTTGATTTTAAAGTGACCTTTTCCATGTTTGTAATGTACTAACTCGTTTTTTCCTCACAGCAGGTCAACTCGTGTGTGGTTGCAACACAACAGTCCCATTGAGTACATATTTGAGAAAGGGACATCAGTTGCACCAAAGGGCGGGAGGAGGGTGACGAGCACGATACATTTTCTCTCTTCGGTAAGCATTTTTTTGTGTTTCATACTTTTGGAAGTTTGGATTTTCATGTTGATTTTAAAGTGACCTTTTCCATGTTTGTAATGTACTAACTCGTTTTTTCCTCACAGCAGGTCAACTCGTGTGTGGTTGCAACATAACAGTCCCATTGAGTACATTTTTGAGAAAGGGACATCAGTTGCACCAAAGGGCGGGAGGAGGGTGACGAGCACGATACATTTTCTCTCTTCGGTAAGCATTTTTTTGTGTTTTATACTTTTGGAAGTTTGGATTTTCATGTTGATTTTAAAGTGACCTTTTCCATGTTTGTAATGTACTAACTCGTTTTTTCCTCACAGCAGGTCAACTCGTGTGTGGTTGCAACATAACAGTCCCATTGAGTACAGTTTTGAGAAAGGGACATCAGTTGCACCACAGGACGGGAGGAGGGTGACGAGCACGATACATTTTCTCACTTCGGTGAGCATTTTTTTGTGTTTCATACTTTTGGAAGTTTGGTTTTTCATGTTGATTTTAAAGTGACCTTTTCCATGTTTGTAATGTACTAACTCGTTTTTTCCTCACAGCAGGTCAACTCGTGTGTGGTTGCAACATAACAGTCCCATTGAGAACATTTTTGAGAAAGGGACATCAGTTGCACCAAAGGGCGGGAGGAGGGTGACGAGCACGATACATTTTCTCTCTTCGGTAAGCATTTTTTTGTGTTTTATACTTTTGGAAGTTTGGATTTTCATGTTGATTTTAAAGTGACCTTTTCCATGTTTGTAATGTACTAACTCGTTTTTTCCTCACAGCAGGTCAACTCGTGTGTGGTTGCAACATAACAGTCCCATTGAGTACATTTTTGAGAAAGCGACATCAGTTGCACCACAGGACGGGAGGAGGGTGACGAGCACGATACATTTTCTCACTTCGGTGAGCATTTTTTTGTGTTTCATACTTTTGGAAGTTTGGATTTTCATGTTGATTTTAAAGTGACCTTTTCCATGTTTGTAATGTACTAACTCGTTTTTTCCTCACAGCAGGTCAACTCGTGTGTGGTTGCAACATAACAGTCCCATTGAGTACATTTTTGAGAAAGGGACATCAGTTGCACCACAGGGCGGGAGGAGGGTGACGAGCACGATACATTTTCTCTCTTCGGTAAGCATTTTTTGTGTTTCATACTTTTGGAAGTTTGGATTTTCATGTTGATTTTAAAGTGACCTTTTCCATGTTTGTAATGTACTAACTCGTTTTTTCCTCACAGCAGGTCAACTCGTGTGTGGTTGCAACATAACAGTCCCATTGAGTACATTTTTGAGAAAGGGACATCAGTTGCACCACAGGGCGGGAGGAGGGTGACGAGCACGATACATTTTCTCTCTTCGGTAAGCATTTTTTTGTGTTTCATACTTTTGGAAGTTTGGATTTTCATGTTGATTTTAAAGTGACCTTTTCCACGTTTGTAATGTACTAACTCGTTTTTTCCTCACAGCAGGTCAACTCGTGTGTGGTTGCAACATAACAGTCCCATTGAGTACATTTTTGAGAAAGGGACATCATTTGCACCACAGGGCGGGAGGAGGATGACGAGCACGATACATTTTCTCTCTTCGGTAAGCATTTATTTGTGTTTCATACTTTTGGAAGTTTGGATTTTCATGTTGATTTTAAAGTGACCTTTTCCATGTTTGTAATGTACTAACTCATTTTTTCCTCACAGCAGGTCAACTCGTGTGTGGTTGCAACATAACAGTCCCATTGAGTACATTTTTGATAAAGGGACATCAGTTTCACCACAGGGCGGGAGGAGGGTGACGAGCACGATACATTTCCTCTCTTCGGTAAGCATTTTTTTGTGTTTCATACTTTTGGAAGTTTGGTTTTTCATGTTGATTTTAAAGTGACCTTTTCCATGTTTGTAATGTACTAACTCGTTTTTTCCTCACAGCAGGTCAACTCGTGTGTGGTTGCAACATAACAGTCCCATTGAGTACATTTTTGAGAAAGGGACATCAGTTGCACCACAGGGCGGGAGGAGGGTGACGAGCACGATACATTTCCTCTCTTCGGTAAGCATTTTTTTGTGTTTCATACTTTTGGAAGTTTGGTTTTTCATGTTGATTTTAAAGTGACCTTTTCCATGTTTGTAATGTACTAACTCGTTTTTTCCTCACAGCAGGTCGACTCGTGTGTGGTTGCAACATAACAGTCTCTTTGAGTACATTTTTGAGAAAGGGACATCAGTTGCACCACAGGGCGGGAGGAGGGTGACGAGCACGATACATTTTCTCTCTTCGGTAAGCATTTTTTTGTGTTTCATACTTTTGGAAGTTTGGATTTTCATGTTGATTTTAAAGTGACCTTTTCCATGTTTGTAATGTACTAACTCGTTTTTTCCTCACAGCAGGTCAACTCGTGTGTGGTTGCAACATAACAGTCCCATTGAGTACATATTTGTTAAAGGGACATCAGTTGCACCACAGGGCGGGAGGAGGGTGACGAGCACGATACATTTTCTCTCTTCGGTAAGCATTTTTTTGTGTTTTATACTTTTGGAAGTTTGGATATTCATGTTGATTTTAAAGTGACCTTTTCCATGTTTGTAATGTACTAACTCGTTTTTTCCTCACAGCAGGTCAACTCGTGTGTGGTTGCAACACAACAGTCCCATTGAGTACATATTTGAGAAAGGGACATCAGTTGCACCAAAGGGCGGGAGGAGAGTGACGAGCACGATACATTTTCTCTCTTCGGTAAGCATTTTTTTGTGTTTCATACTTTTGGAAGTTTGGATTTTCATGTTGATTTTAAAGTGACCTTTTCCATGTTTGTAATGTACTAACTCGTTTTTTCCTCACAGCAGGTCAACTCGTGTGTGGTTGCAACATAACAGTCCCATTGAGTACATTTTTGAGAAAGGGACATCAGTTGCACCAAAGGGCGGGAGGAGGGTGACGTGCACGATACATTTTCTCTCTTCGGTAAGCATTTTTTTGTGTTTTATACTTTTGGAAGTTTGGATTTTCATGTTGATTTTAAAGTGACCTTTTCCATGTTTGTAATGTACTAACTCGTTTTTTCCTCACAGCAGGTCAACTCGTGTGTGGTTGCAACATAACAGTCCCATTGAGTACATTTTTGAGAAAGGGACATCAGTTGCACCACAGGGCGGGAGGAGGGTGACGAGCACGATACATTTTCTCTCTTCGGTAAGCATTTTTTTGTGTTTCATACTTTTGGAAGTTTGGATTTTCATGTTGATTTTAAAGTGACCTTTTCCATGTTTGTAATGTACTAACTCGTTTTTTCCTCACAGCAGGTCAACTCGTGTGTGGTTGCAACATAACAGTCCCATTGAGTACATTTTTGAGAAAGGGACATCAGTTGCACCACAGGGCGGGAGGTGGGTGACGAGCACGATACATTTTCTCTCTTCGGTAAGCATTTTTTTGTGTTTCATACTTTTGGAAGTTTGGATTTTCATGTTGATTTTAAAGTGACCTTTTCCATGTTTGTAATGTACTAACTCGTTTTTTCCTCACAGCAGGTCAACTCGTGTGTGGTTGCAACATAACAGTCCCATTGAGTACATTTTTGAGAAAGGGACATCAGTTGCACCACAGGGCGGGAGGAGGGTGACGAGCACGATACATTTTCTCTCTTCGGTAAGCATTTATTTGTGTTTCATACTTTTGGAAGTTTGGATTTTCATGTTGATTTTAAAGTGACCTTTTCCATGTTTGTAATGTACTAACTCATTTTTTCCTCACAGCAGGTCAACTCGTGTGTGGTTGCAACATAACAGTCCCATTGAGTACATTTTTGATAAAGGGACATCAGTTTCACCACAGGGCGGGAGGAGGGTGACGAGCACGATACATTTCCTCTCTTCGGTAAGCATTTTTTTGTGTTTCATACTTTTGGAAGTTTGGTTTTTCATGTTGATTTTAAAGTGACCTTTTCCATGTTTGTAATGTACTAACTCGTTTTTTCCTCACAGCACGTCAACTCGTGTGTGGTTGCAACATAACAGTCCCATTGAGTACATTTTTGAGAAAGGGACATCAGTTGCACCACAGGGCGGGAGGAGGGTGACGAGCACGATACATTTCCTCTCTTCGGTAAGCATTTTTTTGTGTTTCATACTTTTGGAAGTTTGGTTTTTCATGTTGATTTTAAAGTGACCTTTTCCATGTTTGTAATGTACTAACTCGTTTTTTCCTCACAGCAGGTCGACTCGTGTGTGGTTGCAACATAACAGTCCCTTTGAGTACATTATTGAGAAAGGGACATCAGTTGCAC
Source organism: Schistocerca serialis cubense (assembly GCF_023864345.2). NCBI lineage: Eukaryota > Metazoa > Arthropoda > Insecta > Orthoptera > Acrididae > Schistocerca > Schistocerca serialis. Next base: position 104,359,388 of record NC_064647.1, read on the forward strand.
CACAGGGCGGGAGGAGGGTGACGAGCACGATACATTTCCTCTCTTCGGTAAGCATTTTTTTGTGTTTCATACTTTTGGAAGTTTGGTTTTTCATGTTGATTTTAAAGTGACCTTTTCCATGTGTGTAATGTACTAACTCGTTTTTTCCTCACAGCAGGTCAACTCGTGTGTGGTTGCAACATAACAGTCCCATTGAGTACATTTTTGAGAAAGGGACATCAGTTGTACCACAGGGCAGCAGGAGGGTGACGAGCACGATACATTTCCTCTCTTCGGTAAGCATTTTTTTGTGTTTCATACTTTTGGAAGTTTGGTTTTACATGTTGATTTTAAAGTGACCTTTTCCATGTTTGTAATGTACTAACTCATTTTTTCCTCACAGCAGGTCAACTCGTGTGTGGTTGCAACATAACAGTCCCATTGAGTACATTTTTGAGAAAGGGACATCAGTTTCACCACAGGGCGGGAGGAGGGTGACGAGCACGATACATTTCCTCTCTTCGGTAAGCATTTTTTTGTGTTTCATACTTTTGGAAGTTTGGTTTTTCATGTTGATTTTAAAGTGACCTTTTCCATGTTTGTAATGTACTAACTCGTTTTTTCCTCACAGCAGGTCGACTCGTGTGTGGTTGCAACATAACAGTCCCATTGAGTACATTTTTGAGAAAGGGACATCAGTTGCACCACAGGGCGGAAGGAGGGTGACGAGCACGATACATTTCCTCTCTTCGGTAAGCATTTTTTGTGTTTCATACTTTTGGAAGTTTGGTTTTTCATGTTGATTTTAAAGTGACCTTTTCCATGTTTGTAATGTACTAACTCGTTTTTTCCTCACAGCAGGTCGACTCGTGTGTGGTTGCAACATAACAGTCCCATTGAGTACATTTTTGAGGAAGGGACATCAGTTGCACCACAGGGCGGGAGGAGGGTGACGAGCACGATACATTTCCTCTCTTCGGTAAGCATTTTTTTGTGTTTCATACTTTTGGAAGTTTGGTTTTTCATGTTGATTTTAAAGTGACCTTTTCCATGTTTGTAATGTACTAACTCGTTCTTTCCTCACAGCAGGTCAACTCGTGTGTGGTTGCAACATAACAGTCCCATTGAGTACATTTTTGAGAAAGGGACATCAGTTGCACCACAGGGCGGAAGGAGGGTGACGAGCACGATACATTTCCTCTCTTCGGTAAGCATTTTTTGTGTTTCATACTTTTGGAAGTTTGGTTTTTCATGTTGATTTTAAAGTGACCTTTTCCATGTTTGTATGTACTAACTCGTTTTTTCCTCACAGCAGGTCAACTCGTGTGTGGTTGCAACATAACAGTCCCATTGAGTACATTTTTGAGAAAGGGACATCAGTTGCAATACAGGGCGGGAGGAGGGTGACAAGACGATACATTTCCTCTCTTCGGTAAGCATTTTTTTGTGTTTTATACTTTTGGAAGTTTGGTTTTTCATGTTGATTTTAAAGTGACCTTTTCCATGTTTGTAATGTACTAACTCGTTTTTTCCTCACAGCAGGTCAACTCGTGTGTGGTTGCAACATAACAGTCCCATTGAGTACATTTTTGAGAAAGGGACATCAGTTGCACCACAGGGCGGGAGGAGGGTGACGAGCACGATACATTTCCTCTCTTCGGTAAGCATTTTTTTGTGTTTCATACTTTTGGAAGTTTGGTTTTTCATGTTGATTTTAAAGTGACCTTTTCCATGTTTGTAATATACTAACTCGTTTTTTCCTCACAGCAGGTCAACTCGTGTGTGGTTGCAACATAACAGTCCCATTGAGTACATTTTTGAGAAGGGGACATCAGTTGCACCACAGGGCGGGAGGAGGGTGACGAGCACGATACATTTCCTCTCTTCGGTAAGCATTTTATTGTGTTTCATACTTTTGGAAGTTTGGTTTTTCATGTTGATTTTAAAGTGACCTTTTCCATGTTTGTAATGTACTAACTCGTTTTTTCCTCACAGCAGGTCAACTCGTGTGTGGTTGCAACATAACAGTCCCATTGAGTACATTTTTGAGAAAGGGACATCAGTTGCACCACAGGGCGGGAGGAGGGTGCGGAGCACGATACATTTCCTCTCTTCGGTAAGCATTTTTTTGTGTTTCATACTTTTGGAAGTTTGGTTTTTCATGTTGATTTTAAAGTGACCTTTTCCATGTTTGTAATGTACTAACTCGTTTTTTCCTCACAGCAGGTCAACTCGTGTGTGGTTGCAACATAACAGTCCCATTGAGTACATTTTTGAGAAGGGGACATCAGTTGCACCACAGGGCGGGAGGAGGGTGACGAGCACGATACATTTCCTCTCTTCGGTAAGCATTTTTTTGTGTTTCATACTTTTGGAAGTTTGGATTTTCATGTTGATTTTAAAGTGACCTTTTCCATGTTTGTAATGTACTAACTCGTTTTTTCCTCACAGCAGGTCAACTCGTGTGTGGTTGCAACATAACAGTCCCATTGAGTACATTTTTGAGAAAGGGACATCAGTTGCACCACAGGGCTGGAGGAGGGTGCGGAGCACGATACATTTCCTCTCTTCGGTAAGCATTTTTTTGTGTTTCATACTTTTGGAAGTTTTGTTTTTCATGTTGATTTTAAAGTGACCTTTTCCATGTTTGTAATGTACTAACTCGTTTTTTCCTCACAGCAGGTCAACTCGTGTGTGGTTGCAACATAACAGTCCCATTGAGTACATTTTTGAGAAAGGGACATCAGTTGCACCACAGGGCGGGAGGAGGGTGACGAGCACGATTCATTTCCTCTCTTCAGTAAGCATTTCTTTGTGTTTCATACTTTTGGAAGTTTGGTTTTTCATGTTGATTTTAAAGTGACCTTTTCCATGTTTGTAATGTACTAACTCGTTTTTTCCTCACAGCAGGTCAACTCGTGTGTGGTTGCAACATAAAAGTCCCATTGAGTACATTTTTGAGAAGGGGACATCTGTTGCACCACAGGGCGGGAGGAGGGTGACGAGCACGATACATTTCCTCTCTTTGGTAAGCATTTTTTTGTGTTTCATACTTTTGGAAGTTTGGTTTTTCATGTTGATTTTAAAGTGACCTTTTCCATGTTTGTAATGTACTAACTCGTCTTTTCCTCACAGCAGGTCAACTCGTGTGTGGTTGCAACATAACAGTCCCATTGAGTACATTTTTGAGAAGGGGACATCAGTTGCACCACAGGGCGGGAGGAGGGTGCGGAGCACGATACATTTCCTCTCTTCGGTAAGCATTTTTTTGTGTTTCATACTTTTGGAAGTTTGGTTTTTCATGTTGATTTTAAAGTGACCTTTTCCATGTTTGTAATGTACTAACTCGTTTTTTCCTCACAGCAGGTCAACTCGTGTGTGGTTGCAACATAACAGCCCCATTGAGTACATTTTTGAGAAGGGGACATCAGTTGCACCACAGGGCGGGAGGAGGGTGACGAGCACGATACATTTCCTCTCTTCGGTAAGCATTTTTTTGTGTTTCATACTTTTGGAAGTTTGGTTTTTCATGTTGATTTTAAAGTGACCTTTTCCATGTTTGTAATGTACTAACGCGTTTTTTCCTCACAGCAGGTCAACTCGTGTGTGGTTGCAACATAACAGTCCCATTGAGTACATTTTTGAGAAAGGGACATCAGTTGCACCACAGGGCGGGAGGAGGGTGACGAGCACGATACATTTCCTCTCTTCGGTAATCATTTTTTTGTGTTTCATACTTTTGGAAGTTTGGTTTTTCATGTTGATTTTAAAGTGACCTTTTCCATGTTTGTAATGTACTAACTCGTTTTTTCCTCACAGCAGGTCAACTCGTGTGTGGTTGCAACATAACAGTCCCATTGAGTACATTATTGAGAAAGGGACATCAGTTGCACCACAGGGCGGGAGGAGGGTGCGGAGCACGATACATTTCCTCTCTTCGGTAAGCATTTTTTTGTGTTTCATACTTTTGGAAGTTTGGTTTTTCATGTTGATTTTAAAGTGACCTTTTCCATGTTTGTAATGTACTAACTCGTTTTTTCCTCACAGCAGGTCAACTCGTGTGTGGTTGCTACATAACAGTCCCATTGAGTACATTTTTGAGAAGGGGACATCAGTTGCACCACAGGGCGGGAGGAGGGTGACGAGCACGATACATTTCCTCTCTTCGGTAAGCACTTTTTTGTGTTTCATACTTTTGGAAGTTTTGTTTTTCATGTTGATTTTAAAGTGACCTTTTCCATGTTTGTAATGTACTAACTCGTTTTTTCCTCACAGCAGGTCAACTCGTGTGTGGTTGCAACATAACAGTCCCATTGAGTACATTTTTGAGAAAGGGACATCAGTTGCACCACAGGGCGGGAGGAGGGTGACGAGCACGATACATTTCCTCTCTTCGGTAAGCATTTTTTTGTGTTTTATACTTTTGGAAGTTTGGTTTTTTCATGTTGATTTTAAAGTGACCTTTTCCATGTTTGTAATGTACTAACTCGTTTTTTCCTCACAGCAGGTCAACTCGTGTGTGGTTGCAACATAACAGTCCCATTGAGTACATTTTTGAGAAAGGGACATCAGTTGCACCACAGGGCGGGAAGAGGGTGACGAGCACGATACATTTCCTCTCTTCGGTAAGCATTTTTTTGTGTTTCATACTTTTGGAAGTTTGGTTTTTCATGTTGATTTTAAAGTGACCTTCTCCATGTTTGTAATGTACTAACTCGTTTTTTCCTCACAGCAGGTCAACTCGTGTGTGGTTGCAACATAACAGTCCCATTGAGTACATTTTTGAGAAAGGGACATCAGTTGAACCACAGGGCGGGAGGAGGGTGACGAGCACGATACATTTCCTCTCTTCGGTAAGCATTTTTTTGTGTTTCATACTTTTGGAAGTTTGGTTTTTCATGTTGATTTTAAAGTGACCTTTTCCATGTTTGTAATGTACTAACTCGTTTTTTCCTCACAGCAGGTCAACTCGTGTGTGGTTGCAACATAACAGTCCCATTGAGTACATTTTTGAGAAAGGGACATCAGTTGCACCACAGGGCGGGAGGAGGGTGACGAGCACGATACATTTCCTCTCTTCGGTAAGCATTTTTTTGTGTTTCATACTTTTGGAAGTTTGGTTTTTCATGTTGATTTTAAAGTGACCTTTTCCATGTTTGTAATATACTAACTCGTTTTTTCCTCACAGCAGGTCAACTCGTGTGTGGTTGCAACATAACAGTCCCATTGAGTACATTTTTGAGAAGGGGACATCAGTTGCACCACAGGGCGGCAGGAGGGTGACGAGCACGATACATTTCCTCTCTTCGGTAAGCATTTTTTTGTGTTTCATACTTTTGGAAGTTTGGTTTTTCATGTTGATTTTAAAGTGACCTTTTCCATGTTTGTAATGTACTAACTCGTTTTTTCCTCACAGCAGGTCAACTCATGTGTGGTTGCAACATAACAGTCCCATTGAGTACATTTTTGAGAAAGGGACATCAGTTGCACCACAGGGCGGGAGGAGGGTGCGGAGCACGATACATTTCCTCTCTTCGGTAAGCATTTTTTTGTGTTTCATACTTTTGGAAGTTTGGTTTTTCATGTTGATTTTAAAGTGACCTTTTCCATGTTTGTAATGTACTAACTCGTTTTTTCCTCACAGCAGGTCAACTCGTGTGTGGTTGCAACATAACAGTCCCATTGAGTACATTTTTGAGAAAGGGACATCAGTTGCACCACAGGGCGGGAGGAGGGTGACGAGCACGATACATTTCCTCTCTTCGGTAAGCATTTTTTTGTGTTTCATACTTTTGGAAGTTTGGTTTTTCATGTTGATTTTAAAGTGACCTTTTCCACGTTTGTAATGTACTAACTCGTTTTTTCCTCACAGCAGGTCAACTCGTGTGTGGTTGCAACATAACAGTCCCATTGAGTACATTTTTGAGAAGGGGACATCAGTTGCACCACAGGGCGGGAGGAGGGTGACGAGCACGATACATTTCCTCTCTTCGGTAAGCATTTTTTTGTGTTTCATACTTTTGGAAGTTTGGATTTTCATGTTGATTTTAAAGTGACCTTTTCCATGTTTGTAATGTACTAACTCGTTTTTTCCTCACAGCAGGTCAACTCGTGTGTGGTTGCAACATAACAGTCCCATTGAGTACATTTTTGAGAAAGGGACATCAGTTGCACCACAGGGCTGGAGGAGGGTGCGGAGCACGATACATTTCCTCTCTTCGGTAAGCATTTTTTTGTGTTTCATACTTTTGGATGTTTGGTTTTTCATGTTGATTTTAAAGTGACCTTTCCCATGTTTGTAGTGTACTAACTCGTTTTTTCCTCACAGCAGGTCAACTCGTGTGTGGTTGCAACATAACAGTCCCATTGAGTACATTTTTGAGAAGGGGACATCTGTTGCACCACAGGGCGGGAGGAGGGTGACGAGCACGATACATTTCCTCTCTTTGGTAAGCATTTTTTTGTGTTTCATACTTTTGGAAGTTTGGTTTTTCATGTTGATTTTAAAGTGACCTTCTCCATGTTTGTAATGTACTAACTCGTTTTTTCCTCACAGCAGGTCAACTCGTGTGTGGTTGCAACATAACAGTCCCATTGAGTACATTTTTGAGAAGGGGACATCAGTTGCACCACAGGGCGTGAGGAGGGTGCGGAGCACGATACATTTCCTCTCTTCGGTAAGCATTTTTTTGTGTTTCATACTTTTGGAAGTTTGGTTTTTCATGTTGATTTTAAAGTGACCTTTTCCATGTTTGTAATGTACTAACTCGTTTTTTCCTCACAGCAGGTCAACTCGTGTGTGGTTGCAACATAACAGTCCCATTGAGTACATTTTTGAGAAGGGCACATCAGTTGCACCACAGGGCGGGAGGAGGGTGACGAGCACGATACATTTCCTCTCTTCGGTAAGCATTTTTTTGTGTTTCATACTTTTGGAAGTTTGGTTTTTCATGTTGATTTTAAAGTGTCCTTTTCCATGTTTGTAATGTACTAACGCGTTTTTTCCTCACAGCAGGTCAACTCGTGTGTGGTTGCAACATAACAGTCCCATTGAGTACATTTTTGAGAAAGGGACATCAGTTGCACCACAGGGCGGGAGGAGGGTGACGAGCACGATACATTTCCTCTCTTCGGTAAGCATTTTTTTGTGTTACATACTTTTGGAAGTTTGGTTTTTCATGTTGATTTTAAAGTGACCTTTTCCATGTATGTAATGTACTAACTCGTTTTTTCCTCACAGCAGGTCAACTCGTGTGTGGTTGCAACATAACAGTCCCATTGTGTACATTTTTGAGAAAGGGACATCAGTTGCACCACAGGGCGGGAGGAGGGTGCGGAGCACGATACATTTCCTCTCTTCGGTAAGCATTTTTTTGTGTTTCATACTTTTGGAAGTTTGGTTTTTCATGTTGATTTTAAAGTGACCTTTTCCATGTTTGTAATGTACTAACTCGTTTTTTCCTCACAGCAGGTCAACTCGTGTGTGGTTGCAACATAACAGTCCCATTTGAGTACATTTTTGAGAAGGGGACATCAGTTGCACCACAGGGTGGGAGGAGGGTGACGAGCACGATACATTTCCTCTCTTCGGTAAGCATTTTTTTGTGTTTCATACTTTTGGAAGTTTGGTTTTTCATGTTGATTTTAAAGTGACCTTTTCCATGTTTGTAATGTACTAACTCGTTTTTTCCTCACAGCAGGTCAACTCGTGTGTGGTTGCAACATAACTGTCCCATTGAGTACATTTTTGAGAAAGGGACATCAGTTGCACCACAGGGCGGGAGGAGGGTGACGAGCACAATACATTTCCTCTCTTCGGTAAGCATTTTTTTGTGTTTCATACTTTTGGAAGTTTGGTTTTTCATGTTGATTTTAAAGTGACCTTTTCCATGTTTGTAATGTACTAACTCGATTTTTCCTCACAGCAGGTCAACTCGTGTGTGGTTGCAACATAACAGTCCCATTGAGTACATTTTTGAGAAGGGGACATCAGTTGCACCACAGGGCGGGAGGAGGGTGACGAGCACGATACATTTCCTCTCTTCGGTAAGCATTTTTTTGTGTTTCATACTTTTGGAAGTTTGGATTTTCATGTTGATTTTAAAGTGACCTTTTCCATGTTTGTAATGTAATAACTCGTTTTTTCCTCACAGCAGGTCAACTCGTGTGTGGTTGCAACATAACAGTCCCATTGAGTACATTTTTGAGAAAGGGACATCAGTTGCACCACAGGGCTGGAGGAGGGTGCGGAGCACGATACATTTCCTCTCTTCGGTAAGCATTTTTTTGTGTTTCATACTTTTGGAAGTTTGGTTTTTCATGTTGATTTTAAAGTGACCTTTTCCATGTTTGTAATGTACTAAATCGTTTTTTCCTCACAGCAGGTCAACTCGTGTGTGGTTGCAACATAACAGTCCCATTGAGTACATTTTTGAGAAGGGGACATCTGTTGCACCACAGGGCGGGAGGAGGGTGACGAGCACGATACATTTCCTCTCTTTGGTAAGCATTTTTTTGTGTTTCATACTTTTGGAAGTTTGGTTTTTCATGTTGATTTTAAAGTGACCTTCTCCATGTTTGTAATGTACTAACTCGTTTTTTCCTCACAGCAGGTCAACTCGTGTGTGGTTGCAACATAACAGTCCCATTGAGTACATTTTTGAGAAAGGGACATCAGTTGAACCACAGGGCGGGAGGAGGGTGACGAGCACGATACATTTCCTCTCTTCGGTAAGCATTTTTTTGTGTTTCATACTTTTGGAAGTTTGGTTTTTCATGTTGATTTTAAAGTGACCTTTTCCATGTTTGTAATATACTAACTCGTTTTTTCCTCACAGCAGGTCAACTCGTGTGTGGTTGCAACATAACAGTCCCATTGAGTACATTTTTGAGAAGGGGACATCAGTTGCACCACAGGGCGGCAGGAGGGTGACGAGCACGATACATTTCCTCTCTTCGGTAAGCATTTTTTTGTGTTTCATACTTTTGGAAGTTTGGTTTTTCATGTTGATTTTAAAGTGACCTTTTCCATGTTTGTAATGTACTAACTCGTTTTTTCCTCACAGCAGGTCAACTCATGTGTGGTTGCAACATAACAGTCCCATTGAGTACATTTTTGAGAAAGGGACATCAGTTGCACCACAGGGCGGGAGGAGGGTGCGGAGCACGATACATTTCCTCTCTTCGGTAAGCATTTTTTTGTGTTTCATACTTTTGGAAGTTTGGTTTTTCATGTTGATTTTAAAGTGACCTTTTCCATGTTTGTAATGTACTAACTCGTTTTTTCCTCACAGCAGGTCAACTCGTGTGTGGTTGCAACATAACAGTCCCATTGAGTACATTTTTGAGAAAGGGACATCAGTTGCACCACAGGGCGGGAGGAGGGTGACGAGCACGATACATTTCCTCTCTTCGGTAAGCATTTTTTTGTGTTTCATACTTTTGGAAGTTTGGTTTTTCATGTTGATTTTAAAGTGACCTTTTCCACGTTTGTAATGTACTAACTCGTTTTTTCCTCACAGCAGGTCAACTCGTGTGTGGTTGCAACATAACAGTCCCATTGAGTACATTTTTGAGAAGGGGACATCAGTTGCACCACAGGGCGGGAGGAGGGTGACGAGCACGATACATTTCCTCTCTTCGGTAAGCATTTTTTTGTGTTTCATACTTTTGGAAGTTTGGATTTTCATGTTGATTTTAAAGTGACCTTTTCCATGTTTGTAATGTACTAACTCGTTTTTTCCTCACAGCAGGTCAACTCGTGTGTGGTTGCAACATAACAGTCCCATTGAGTACATTTTTGAGAAAGGGACATCAGTTGCACCACAGGGCTGGAGGAGGGTGCGGAGCACGATACATTTCCTCTCTTCGGTAAGCATTTTTTTGTGTTTCATACTTTTGGAAGTTTGGTTTTTCATGTTGATTTTAAAGTGACCTTTCCCATGTTTGTAGTGTACTAACTCGTTTTTTCCTCACAGCAGGTCAACTCGTGTGTGGTTGCAACATAACAGTCCCATTGAGTACATTTTTGAGAAGGGGACATCTGTTGCACCACAGGGCGGGAGGAGGGTGACGAGCACGATACATTTCCTCTCTTTGGTAAGCATTTTTTTGTGTTTCATACTTTTGGAAGTTTGGTTTTTCATGTTGATTTTAAAGTGACCTTCTCCATGTTTGTAATGTACTAACTCGTTTTTTCCTCACAGCAGGTCAACTCGTGTGTGGTTGCAACATAACAGTCCCATTGAGTACATTTTTGAGAAGGGGACATCAGTTGCACCACAGGGCGTGAGGAGGGTGCGGAGCACGATACATTTCCTCTCTTCGGTAAGCATTTTTTTGTGTTTCATACTTTTGGAAGTTTGGTTTTTCATGTTGATTTTAAAGTGACCTTTTCCATGTTTGTAATGTACTAACTCGTTTTTTCCTCACAGCAGGTCAACTTGTGTGTGGTTGCAACATAACAGTCCCATTGAGTACATTTTTGAGAAGGGCACATCAGTTGCACCACAGGGCGGGAGGAGGGTGACGAGCACGATACATTTCCTCTCTTCGGTAAGCATTTTTTTGTGTTTCATACTTTTGGAAGTTTGGTTTTTCATGTTGATTTTAAAGTGTCCTTTTCCATGTTTGTAATGTACTAACGCGTTTTTTCCTCACAGCAGGTCAACTCGTGTGTGGTTGCAACATAACAGTCCCATTGAGTACATTTTTGAGAAAGGGACATCAGTTGCACCACAGGGCGGGAGGAGGGTGACGAGCACGATACATTTCCTCTCTTCGGTAAGCATTTTTTTGTGTTACATACTTTTGGAAGTTTGGTTTTTCATGTTGATTTTAAAGTGACCTTTTCCATGTATGTAATGTACTAACTCGTTTTTTCCTCACAGCAGGTCAACTCGTGTGTGGTTGCAACATAACAGTCCCATTGTGTACATTTTTGAGAAAGGGACATCAGTTGCACCACAGGGCGGGAGGAGGGTGCGGAGCACGATACATTTCCTCTCTTCGGTAAGCATTTTTTTGTGTTTCATACTTTTGGAAGTTTGGTTTTTCATGTTGATTTTAAAGTGACCTTTTCCATGTTTGTAATGTACTAACTCGTTTTTTCCTCACAGCAGGTCAACTCGTGTGTGGTTGCAACATAACAGTCCCATTTGAGTACATTTTTGAGAAGGGGACATCAGTTGCACCACAGGGTGGGAGGAGGGTGACGAGCACGATACATTTCCTCTCTTCGGTAAGCATTTTTTTGTGTTTCATACTTTTGGAAGTTTGGTTTTTCATGTTGATTTTAAAGTGACCTTTTCCATGTTTGTAATGTACTAACTCGTTTTTTCCTCACAGCAGGTCAACTCGTGTGTGGTTGCAACAAAACTGTCCCATTGAGTACATTTTTGAGAAAGGGACATCAGTTGCACCACAGGGCGGGAGGAGGGTGACGAGCACAATACATTTCCTCTCTTCGGTAAGCATTTTTTTGTGTTTCATACTTTTGGAAGTTTGGATTTTCATGTTGATTTTAAAGTGACCTTTTCCATGTTTGTAATGTAATAACTCGTTTTTTCCTCACAGCAGGTCAACTCGTGTGTGGTTGCAACATAACAGTCCCATTGAGTACATTTTTGAGAAAGGGACATCAGTTGCACCACAGGGCTGGAGGAGGGTGCGGAGCACGATACATTTCCTCTCTTCGGTAAGCATTTTTTTGTGTTTCATACTTTTGGAAGTTTGGTTTTTCATGTTGATTTTAAAGTGACCTTTTCCATGTTTGTAATGTACTAAATCGTTTTTTCCTCACAGCAGGTCAACTCGTGTGTGGTTGCAACATAACAGTCCCATTGAGTACATTTTTGAGAAGGGGACATCTGTTGCACCACAGGGCGGGAGGAGGGTGACGAGCACGATACATTTCCTCTCTTTGGTAAGCATTTTTTTGTGTTTCATACTTTTGGAAGTTTGGTTTTTCATGTTGATTTTAAAGTGACCTTCTCCATGTTTGTAATGTACTAACTCGTTTTTTCCTCACAGCAGGTCAACTCGTGTGTGGTTGCAACATAACAGTCCCATTGAGTACATTTTTGAGAAGGGGACATCAGTTGCACCACAGGGCGGGAGGAGGGTGCGGAGCACGATACATTTCCTCTCTTCGGTAAGCATTTTTTTGTGTTTCATACTTTTGGAAGTTTGGTTTTTCATGTTGATTTTAAAGTGACCTTTTCCATGTTTGTAATGTACTAACTCGTTTTTTCCTCACAGCAGGTCAACTCGTGTGTGGTTGCAACATAACAGTCCCATTGAGTACATTTTTGAGAAGGGCACATCAGTTGCACCACAGGGCGGGAGGAGGGTGACGAGCACGATACATTTCCTCTCTTCGGTAAGCATTTTTTTGTGTTTCATACTTTTGGAAGTTTGGTTTTTCATGTTGATTTTAAAGTGACCTTTTCCATGTTTGTAATGTACTAACGCGTTTTTTCCTCACACAGGTCAACTCGTGTGTGGTTGCAACATAACAGTCCCATTGAGTACATTTTTGAGAAAGGGACATCAGTTGCACCACAGGGCGGGAGGAGGGTGACGAGCACGATACATTTCCTCTCTTCGGTAAGCATTTTTTTGTGTTTCATACTTTTGGAAGTTTGGTTTTTCATGTTGATTTTAAAGTGACCTTTTCCATGTTTGTAATGTACTAACTCGTTTTTTCCTCACAGCAGGTCAACTCGTGTGTGGTTGCAACATAACAGTCCCATTGAGTACATTTTTGAGAAAGGGACATCAGTTGCACCACAGGGCGGGAGGAGGGTGCGGAGCACGATACATTTCCTCTCTTAGGTAAGCATTTTTTTGTGTTTCATACTTTTGGAAGTTTGGTTTTTCATGTTGATTTTAAAGTGACCTTTTCCATGTTTGTAATGTACTAACTCGTTTTTTCCTCACAGCAGGTCAACTCGTGTGTGGTTGCAACATAACAGTCCCATTTGAGTACATTTTTGAGAAGGGGACATCAGTTGCACCACAGGGCGGGAGGAGGGTGACGAGCACGATACATTTGCTCTCTTCGGTAAGCACTTTTTTGTGTTTCATACTTTTGTAAGTTTGGTTTTTCATGTTGATTTTAAAGTGACCTTTTCCATGTTTGTAATGTACTAACTCGTTTTTTCCTCACAGCAGGTCAACTCGTGTGTGGTTGCAACATAACAGTCCCATTGAGTACATTTTTGAGAAGGGGACATCAGTTGCACCACAGGGCGGGAGGAGGGTGCGGAGCACGATACATTTCCTCTCTTCGGTAAGCATTTTTTTGTGTTTCATACTTTTGGAAGTTTGGTTTTTCATGTTGATTTTAAAGTGACCTTTTCCATGTTTGTAATGTACTAACTCGTTTTTTCCTCACAGCAGGTCAACTCGTGCGTGGTTGCAACATAACAGTCCCATTGAGTACATTTTTGAGAAGGGGACATCAGTTGCACCACAGGGCGGGAGGAGGGTGACGAGAACGATACATTTTCTCTCTTCGGTAAGCATTTTTTTGTGTTTTATACTTTTGGAAGTTTGGTTTTTCATGTTGATTTTAAAGTGACCTTTTCCATGTTTGTAATGTACTAACTCGTTTTTTCCTCACAGCAGGTCAACTCGTGTGTGGTTGCAACATAACAGTCCCATTGAGTACATTTTTGAGAAAGGGACATCAGTTGCTCCACAGGGCGGGAGGAGGGTGACGAGCATGATACATTTTCTCTCTTCGGTAAGCATTTTTTTGTGTTTTATACTTTTGGAAGTTTGGTTTTTCATGTTGATTTTAAAGTGACCTTTTCCATGTTTGTAATGTACTAACTCGTTTTTTCCTCACAGCAGGTCAACTCGTGTGTGGTTGCAACATAACAGTCCCATTGAGTACATTTTTGAGAAAGGGACATCAGTTGCTCCACAGGGCGGGAGGAGGGTGACGAGCACGATACATTTTCTCTCTTCGGTAAGCATTTTTTTGTGTTTTATACTTTTGGAAGTTTGGTTTTTCATGTTGATTTTAAAGTGACCTTTTCCATGTTTGTAATGTACTAACTCGTTTTTTCCTCACAGCAGGTCAACTCGTGTGTGGTTGCAACATAACAGTCCCATTGAGTACATTTTTGAGAAAGGGACATCAGTTGCTCCACAGGGCGGGAGGAGAGTGACGAGCAAGATACATTTTCTCTCTTCGGTAAGCATTTTTTTGTGTTTCATACTTTTGGAAGTTTGGTTTTTCATGTTGATTTTAAAGTGACCTTTTCCATGTTTGTAATGTACTAACTCGTTTTTTCCTCACAGCAGGTCAACTCGTGTGTGGTTGCAACATAACAGTCCCATTGAGTACATTTTTGAGAAAGGGACATCAGTTGCACCACAGGGCGGGAGGAGGGTGACGAGCACGATACATTTCCTCTCTTCGGTAAGCATTTTTTTGTGTTTCATACTTTTGGAAGTTTGGTTTTTCATGTTGATTTTAAAGTGACCTTTTCCATGTTTGTAATGTACTAACTCGTTTTTTCCTCACAGCAGGTCAACTCGTGTGTGGTTGCAACATAACAGTCCCATTGAGTACATTTTTGAGAAAGGGACATCAGTTGCACCACAGGGCGGGAGGAGGGTGCGGAGCACGATACATTTCCTCTCTTAGGTAAGCATTTTTTTGTGTTTCATACTTTTGGAAGTTTGGTTTTTCATGTTGATTTTAAAGTGACCTTTTCCATGTTTGTAATGTACTAACTCGTTTTTTCCTCACAGCAGGTCAACTCGTGTGTGGTTGCAACATAACAGTCCCATTTGAGTACATTTTTGAGAAGGGGACATCAGTTGCACCACAGGGCGGGAGGAGGGTGACGAGCACGATACATTTGCTCTCTTCGGTAAGCACTTTTTTGTGTTTCATACTTTTGTAAGTTTGGTTTTTCATGTTGATTTTAAAGTGACCTTTTCCATGTTTGTAATGTACTAACTCGTTTTTTCCTCACAGCAGGTCAACTCGTGTGTGGTTGCAACATAACAGTCCCATTGAGTACATTTTTGAGAAGGGGACATCAGTTGCACCACAGGGCGGGAGGAGGGTGCGGAGCACGATACATTTCCTCTCTTCGGTAAGCATTTTTTTGTGTTTCATACTTTTGGAAGTTTGGTTTTTCATGTTGATTTTAAAGTGACCTTTTCCATGTTTGTAATGTACTAACTCGTTTTTTCCTCACAGCAGGTCAACTCGTGCGTGGTTGCAACATAACAGTCCCATTGAGTACATTTTTGAGAAGGGGACATCAGTTGCACCACAGGGCGGGAGGAGGGTGACGAGAACGATACATTTTCTCTCTTCGGTAAGCATTTTTTTGTGTTTTATACTTTTGGAAGTTTGGTTTTTCATGTTGATTTTAAAGTGACCTTTTCCATGTTTGTAATGTACTAACTCGTTTTTTCCTCACAGCAGGTCAACTCGTGTGTGGTTGCAACATAACAGTCCCATTGAGTACATTTTTGAGAAAGGGACATCAGTTGCTCCACAGGGCGGGAGGAGGGTGACGAGCATGATACATTTTCTCTCTTCGGTAAGCATTTTTTTGTGTTTTATACTTTTGGAAGTTTGGTTTTTCATGTTGATTTTAAAGTGACCTTTTCCATGTTTGTAATGTACTAACTCGTTTTTTCCTCACAGCAGGTCAACTCGTGTGTGGTTGCAACATAACAGTCCCATTGAGTACATTTTTGAGAAAGGGACATCAGTTGCTCCACAGGGCGGGAGGAGGGTGACGAGCACGATACATTTTCTCTCTTCGGTAAGCATTTTTTTGTGTTTTATACTTTTGGAAGTTTGGTTTTTCATGTTGATTTTAAAGTGACCTTTTCCATGTTTGTAATGTACTAACTCGTTTTTTCCTCACAGCAGGTCAACTCGTGTGTGGTTGCAACATAACAGTCCCATTGAGTACATTTTTGAGAAAGGGACATCAGTTGCTCCACAGGGCGGGAGGAGAGTGACGAGCAAGATACATTTTCTCTCTTCGGTAAGCATTTTTTTGTGTTTCATACTTTTGGAAGTTTGGTTTTTCATGTTGATTTTAAAGTGACCTTTTCCATGTTTGTAATGTACTAACTCGTTTTTTCCTCACAGCAGGTCAACTCGTGTGTGGTTGCAACATAACAGTCCCATTGAGTACATTTTTGAGAAAGGGACATCAGTTGCACCACAGGGCGGGAGGAGGGTGACGAGCATGATACATTTTCTCTCTTCGGTAAGCATTTTTTTGTGTTTTATACTTTTGGAAGTTTGGTTTTTCATGTTGATTTGAAAATGACCTTTTCCATGTTTGTAATGTACTAACTCGTTTTTTCCTCACAGCAGGTCAACTCGTGTGTGGTTGCAACATAACAGTCCCATTGAGTACATTTTTGAGAAAGGGACATCAGTTGCACCACAGGGCGGGAGGAGGGTGACGAGCACGATACATTTCCTCTCTTCGGTAAGCATTTTTTTGTGTTTCATACTTTTCGAAGTTTGGTTTTTCATGTTGATTTTAAAGTGACCTTTTCCATGTTTGTAATGTACTAACTCGTTTTTTCCTCACAGCAGGTCAACTCGTGTGTGGTTGCAACATAACAGTCCCATTGAGTACATTTTTGAGAAAGGGACATCAGTTGCTCCACAGGGCGGGAGGAGGGTGACGAGCACGATACATTTCCTCTCTTCGGTAAGCATTTTTTTGTGTTTCATACTTTTCGAAGTTTGGTTTTTCATGTTGATTTTAAAGTGACCTTTTCCATGTTTGTAATGTACTAACTCGTTTTTTCCTCACAGCAGGTCAACTCGTGTGTGGTTGCAACATAACAGTCCCATTGAGTACATTTTTGAGAAAGGGACATCAGTTGCTCCACAGGGCGGGAGGAGGGTGACGAGCACGATACATTTTCTCTCTTCGGTAAGCATTTTTTTGTGTTTTATACTTTTGGAAGTTTGGTTTTTCATGTTGATTTTAAAGTGACCTTTTCCATGTTTGTAATGTACTAACTCGTTTTTTCCTCACAGCAGGTCAACTCGTGTGTGGTTGCAACATAACAGTCCCATTGAGTACATTTTTGAGAAAGGGACATCAGTTGCTCCACAGGGCGGGAGGAGAGTGACGAGCAAGATACATTTTCTCTCTTCGGTAAGCATTTTTTTGTGTTTCATACTTTTGGAAGTTTGGTTTTTCATGTTGATTTTAAAGTGACCTTTTCCATGTTTGTAATGTACTAACTCGTTTTTTCCTCACAGCAGGTCAACTCGTGTGTGGTTGCAACATAACAGTCCCATTGAGTACATTTTTGAGAAAGGGACATCAGTTGCACCACAGGGCGGGAGGAGGGTGACGAGCATGATACATTTTCTCTCTTCGGTAAGCATTTTTTTGTGTTTTATACTTTTGGAAGTTTGGTTTTTCATGTTGATTTGAAAATGACCTTTTCCATGTTTGTAATGTACTAACTCGTTTTTTCCTCACAGCAGGTCAACTCGTGTGTGGTTGCAACATAACAGTCCCATTGAGTACATTTTTGAGAAAGGGACATCAGTTGCACCACAGGGCGGGAGGAGGGTGACGAGCACGATACATTTCCTCTCTTCGGTAAGCATTTTTTTGTGTTTCATACTTTTCGAAGTTTGGTTTTTCATGTTGATTTTAAAGTGACCTTTTCCATGTTTGTAATGTACTAACTCGTTTTTTCCTCACAGCAGGTCAACTCGTGTGTGGTTGCAACATAACAGTCCCATTGAGTACATTTTTGAGAAAGGGACATCAGTTGCACCACAGGGCGGGAGGAGGGTGACGAGCACGATACATTTCCTCTCTTCGGTAAGTATTTTTTTGTGTTTCATACTTTTGGAAGTTTGGTTTTTCATGTTGATTTTAAAGTGACCTTTTCCATGTTTGTAATGTACTAACTCGTTTTTTCCTCACAGCTGGTCAACTCGTGTGTGGTTGCAACATAACAGTCCCATTGAGTACATTTTTGAGAAAGGGACATCAGTTGCACCACAGGGCGGGAGGAGGGTGCGGAGCACGATACATTTCCTCTATTCGGTAAGCATTTTTTTGTGTTTCATACTTTTGGAAGTTTGGTTTTTCATGTTGATTTTAAAGTGACCTTTTCCATGTTTGTAATGTACTAACTCGTTTTTTCCTCACAGCAGGTCAACTCGTGTGTGGTTGCAACATAACAGTCCAATTGAGTACATTTTTGAGAAAGGGACATCAGTTGCACCACAGGGTGGGAGGAGGGTGCGGAGCATGATACATTTCCTCTCTTCGGTAAGCATTTTTTTGTGTTTCATACTTTTGGAAGTTTGGTTTTTCATGTTGATTTTAAAGTGACCTTTTCCATGTTTGTAATGTACTAACTCGTTTTTTCCTCACAGCAGGTCAACTCGTGTGTGGTTGCAACATAACAGTCCCATTGAGTACATTTTTGAGAAAGGGACATCAGTTGCACCACAGGGCGGGAGGAGGGTGACGAGCACGATACATTTCCTCTCTTCGGTAAGCATTTTTTTGTGTTTCATACTTTTGGAAGTTAGGTTTTTCATGTTGATTTTAAAGTGACCTTTTCCATGTTTGTAATGTACTAAATCCTTTTTCCTCACAGCAGGTCAACTCGTGTGTGGTTGCAACATAACAGTCCCATTGAGTACATTTTTGAGAAGGGGACATCAGTTGCACCACGGGGCGGGAGGAGGGTGACGAGCACGATAAATTTCCTCTCTTCGGTAAGCATTTTTTTGTGTTTCATACTTTTGGAAGTTTGGTTTTTCATGTTGATTTTAAAGTGACCTTTTCCATGTTTGTAATGTACTAACTCGTTTTTTCCTCACAACAGGTCAACTCGTGTGTGGTTGCAACATAACAGTCCCATTGAGTACATTTTTGAGAAGGGCACATCAGTTGCACCACAGGGCGGGAGGAGGGTGACGAGCACGATACATTTCCTCTCTTCGGTAAGCATTTTTTTGTGTTTCATACTTTTGGAAGTTTGGTTTTTCATGTTGATTTTAAAGTGACCTTTTCCATGTTTGTAATGTACTAACTCGTTTTTTCCTCACAGCAGGTCAACTCGTGTGTGGTTGCAACATAACAGTCCCATTGAGTACATTTTTGAGAAAGGGACATCAGTTGCACCACAGGGCGGGAGGAGGGTGACGAGCACGATACATTTCCTCTCTTCGGTAAGCATTGTTTTGTGTTTCATACTTTTGGAAGTTTGGTTTTTCATGTTGATTTTAAAGTGACCTTTTCCATGTTTGTAATGTACTAACTCGTTTTTTCCTCACAGCAGGTCAACTCGTGTGTGGTTGCAACATAACAGTCCCATTGAGTACATTTTTGAGAAAGGGACATCAGTTGCACCACAGGGCGGGAGGAGGGTGACGAGTACGATTCATTTCTTCTCTTCGGTAAGCATTTTTTTGTGTTTCATACTTTTGGAAGTTTGGTTTTTCATGTTGATTTTAAAGTGACCTTTTCCATGTTTGTAATGTACTAACTCGTTTTTTCCTCACAGCAGGTCAACTCGTGTGTGGTTGCAACATAACAGTCCCATTGAGTACATTTTTGAGAAAGGGACATCAGTTGCACCACAGGGTGGGAGGAGGGTGACGAGCACGATACATTTCCTCTCTTCGGTAAGCATTTTTTTGTGTTTCATACTTTTGGAAGTTTGGTTTTTCATGTTGATTTTAAAGTGACCTTTTCCATGTTTGTAATGTACTAACTCCTTTTTTCCTCACAGCAGGTCAACTCGTGTGTGGTTGCAACATAACAGTCCCATTGAGTACATTTTTGAGAAAGGGACATCAGTTGCACCACAGGGCGGGAGGAGGGTGACGAGCACGATACATTTTCTCTCTTAGGTAAGAATTTTTTTGTGTTTCATACTTTTGGAAGTTTGGTTTTTCATGTTGATTTTAAAGTGACCTTTTCCATGTTTGTAATGTACTAACTCGTTTTTTCCTCACAGCAGGTCAACTCGTGTGTGGTTGCAACATAACAGTCCCATTGAGTACATTTTTGAGAAAGGGACATCAGTTGCACCACAGGGCGGGAGGAGGGTGACGAGCACGATACATTTCCTCTCTTCGGTAAGCATTTTTTTGTGTTTCATACTTTTGGAAGTTTGGTTTTTCATGTTGATTTTAAAGTGACCTTTTCCATGTTTGTAATGTACTAACTCGTTTTTTCCTCACAGCAGGTCAACTCGTGTGTGGTTGCAACATAACAGTCCCATTGAGTACATTTTTGAGAAAGGGACATCAGTTGCACCACAGGGCGGGAGGAGGGTGACGAGCACGATACATTTCCTCTCTTCGGTAAGCATTTTTTTGTGTTTCATGCTTTTGGAAGTTTGGTTTTTCATGTTGATTTTAAAGTGACCTTTTCCATGTTTGTAATGTACTAACTCGTTTTTTCCTCACAGCAGGTCAACTCGTGTGTGGTTGCAAAATAACAGTCCCATTGAGTACATTTTTGAGAAGGGGACATCAGTTGCACCACAGGGCGGGAGGAGGGTGACGAGCACGATACATTTCCTCTCTTCGGTAAGCATTTTTTTGTGTTTCATACTTTTGGAAGTTTGGTTTCTCATGCTGATTTTAAAGTGACCTTTTCCATCTTTGTAATGTACTAACTCGTTTTTTCCTCACAGCAGGTCAACTCGTGTGTGGTTGCAACATAACAGTCCCATTGAGTACATTTTTGAGAAGGGGACATCAGTTGCACCACAGGGCGGGAGGAGGGTGACGAGCACGATACATTTCCTCTCTTCGGTAAGCATTTTTTTGTGTTTCATACTTTTGGAAGTTTGGTTTTTCATGTTGATTTTAAAGTGACCTTTTCCATGTTTGTAATGTACTAACTCGTTTTTTCCTCACAGCAGGTCAACTCGTGTGTGGTTGCAACATAACAGTCCCATTGAGTACATTTTTGAGAAGGGGACATCAATTGCACCACAGGGCGGGAGGAGGGTGACGAGCACGATACATTTCCTCTCTTCGGTAAGCATTTTTTTGTGTTTCATACTTTTGGAAGTTTGGTTTTTCATGTTGATTTTAAAGTGACCTTTTCCATGTTTGTAATGTACTAACTCGTTTTTTCCTCACAGCAGGTCAACTCGTGTGTGGTTGCAACATAACAGTCCCATTGAGTACATTTTTGAGAAAGGGACATCAGTTGCACCACAGGGCGGGAGGAGGGTGACGAGCACGATACATTTCCTCTCTTCGGTAAGCATTGTTTTGTGTTTCATACTTTTGGAAGTTTGGTTTTTCATGTTGATTTTAAAGTGACCTTTTCCATGTTTGTAATGTACTAACTCGTTTTTTCCTCACAGCAGGTCAACTCGTGTGTGGTTGCAACATAACAGTCCCATTGAGTACATTTTTGAGAAAGGGACATCAGTTGCACCACAGGGCGGGAGGAGGGTGACGAGCACGATACATTTTCTCTCTTCGGTAAGCATTTTTTTGTGTTTCATACTTTTGGAAGTTTGGTTTTTCATGTTGATTTTAAAGTGACCTTTTCCATGTTTGTAATGTATTAACTCGTTTTTTCCTCACAGCAGGTCAACTCGTGTGTGGTTGCAACATAACAGTCCCATTGAGTACATTTTTGAGAAGGGGACATCAGTTGCACCACAGGGCGGGAGGAGGGTGACGAGCACGATACATTTCCTCTCTTCGGTAAGCATTTTTTTGTGTTTCATACTTTTGGAAGTTTGGTTTTTCATGTTGATTTTAAAGTGACCTTTTCCATGTTTGTAATGTACTAACTCGTTTTTTCCTCACAGCAGGTCAACTCGTGTGTGGTTGCAACATAACAGTCCCATTGAGTACATTTTTGAGAAGGGGACATCAGTTGCACCACAGGGAGGGAGGAGGGTGACGAGCACGATACATTTCCTCTCTTCGGTAAGCATTTTTTTGTGTTTCATACTTTTGGAAGTTTGGTTTTTCATGTTGATTTTAAAGTGACCTTTTCCATGTTTGTAATGTACTAACTCGTTTTTTCCTCACAGCAGGTCAACTCGTGTGTGGTTGCAACATAACAGTCCCATTGAGTACATTTTTGAGAAAGGGACATCAGTTGCACCACAGGGCGGGAGGAGGGTGACGAGCACGATACATTTCCCCTCTTCGGTAAGAATTTTTTTGTGTTTCATACTTTTGGAAGTTTGGTTTTTCATGTTGATTTTAAAGTGATCTTTTCCATGTTTGTAATGTACTAACTCGTTTTTTCCTCACAGCAGGTCAACTCGTGTGTGGTTGCAACATAACAGTCCCATTGAGTACATTTTTGAGAAAGGGACATCAGTTGCACCACAGGGCGGGAGGAGGGTGACGAGCACGATACATTTCCTCTCTTCGGTAAGCATTTTTTTGTGTTTCATACTTTTGGAAGTTTGGTTTTTCATGTTGATTTTAAAGTGACCTTTTCCATGTTTGTAATGTACTAACTCGTTTTTTCCTCACAGCAGGTCAACTCGTGTGTGGTTGCAACATAACAGTCCCAATGAGTACATTTTTGAGAAGGGGACGTCAGTTGCACCACAGGGCGGGAGGAGGGTGACGAGCACGATACATTTCCTCTCTTCGGTAAGCATTTTTTTGTGTTTCATACTTTTGGAAGTTTGGTTTTTCATGTTGATTTTAAAGTGACCTTTTCCATGTTTGTAATGTACTAACTCGTTTTTTCCTCACAGCAGGTCAACTCGTGTGTGGTTGCAACATAACAGTCCCATTGAGTACATTTTTGAGAAAGGGACATCAGTTGCACCACAGGGCGGGAGGAGGGTGACGAGCACGATACATTTCCTCTCTTCGGTAAGCATTTTTTTGTGTTTCATACTTTTGGAAGTTTGGTTTTTCATGTTGATTTTAAAGTGACCTTTTCCATGTTTGTAATGTACTAACTCGTTTTTTCCTCACAGCAGGTCAACTCGTGTGTGGTTGCAACATAACAGTCCCATTGAGTACATTTTTGAGAAGGGGACATCAGTTGCACCACAGGGCGGGAGGAGGGTGACGAGCACGATACATTTTCTCTCTTCGGTAAGCTTTTTTTTGTGTTTCATACTTTTGGAAGTTTGGTTTCTCATGCTGATTTTAAAGTGACCTTTTCCATCTTTGTAATGTACTAACTCGTTTTTTCCTCACAGCAGGTCAACTCGTGTGTGGTTGCAACATAACAGTCCCATTGAGTACATTTTTGAGAAGGGGACATCAGTTGCACCACAGGGCGGGAGGAGGGTGACGAGCACGATACATTTCCTCTCTTCGGTAAGCATTTTTTTGTGTTTCATACTTTTGGAAGTTTGGTTTTTCATGTTGATTTTAAAGTGACCTTTTCCATGTTTGTAATGTACTAACTCGTTTTTTCCTCACAGCAGGTCAACTCGTGTGTGGTTGCAACATAACAGTCCCATTGAGTACATTTTTGAGAAGGGGACATCAATTGCACCACAGGGCGGGAGGAGGGTGACGAGCACGATACATTTCCTCTCTTTGGTTAGCATTTTTTTGTGTTTCATACTTTTGGAAGTTTGGTTTTTCATGTTGATTTTAAAGTGACCTTTTCCATGTTTATAATGTACTAACTCGTTTTTTCCTCACAGCAGGTCAACTCGTGTGTGGTTGCAACATAACAGTCCCATTGAGTACATTTTTGAGAAAGGGACATCAGTTGCACCACAGGGCGGGAGGAGGGTGACGAGCACGATACATTTCCTCTCTTCGGTAAGCATTTTTTTGTGTTTCATACTTTTGGAAGTTTGGTTTTTCATGTTGATTTTAAAGTGACCTTTTCCATGTTTGTAATGTACTAACTTGTTTTTTCCTCACAGCAGGTCAACTCGTGTGTGGTTGCAACATAACAGTCCCATTGAGTACATTTTTGAGAAAGGGACATCAGTTGCACCGCAGGGCGGGAGGAGGGTGACGAGCACGATACATTTTCTCTCTTCGGTAAGCATTTTTTTGTGTTTCATACTTTTGGAAGTTTGGTTTTTCATGTTGATTTTAAAGTGACCTTTTCCATGTTTGTAATGTATTAACTCGTTTTTTCCTCACAGCAGGTCAACTCGTGTGTGGTTGCAACATAACAGTCCCATTGAGTACATTTTTGAGAAGGGGACATCAGTTGCACCACAGGGCGGGAGGAGGGTGACGAGCACGATACATTTCCTCTCTTCGGTATGCATTTTTTTGTGTTTCATACTTTTGGAAGTTTGGTTTTTCATGTTGATTTTAAAGTGACCTTTTCCATGTTTGTAATGTACTAACTCGTTTTTTCCTCACAGCAGGTCAACTCGTGTGTGGTTGCAACATAACAGTCCCATTAAGTACATTTTTGAGAAGGGGACATCAGTTGCACCACAGGGCGGGAGGAGGGTGACGAGCACGATACATTTCCTCTCTTCGGTAAGCATTTTTTTGTGTTTCATACTTTTGGAAGTTTGGTTTTTCATGTTGATTTTAAAGTGACCTTTTCCATGTTTGTAATGTACTAACTCGTTTTTTCCTCACAGCAGGTCAACTCGTGTGTGGTTGCAACATAACAGTCCCATTGAGTACATTTTTGAGAAAGGGACATCAGTTGCACCACAGGGCGGGAGGAGGGTGACGAGCACGATACATTTCCCCTCTTCGGTAAGAATTTTTTTGTGATTCATACTTTTGGAAGTTTGGTTTTTCATGTTGATTTTAAAGTGACCTTTTCCATGTTTGTAATGTACTAACTCGTTTTTTCCTCACAGCAGGTCAACTCGTGTGTGGTTGCAACATAACAGTCCCATTGAGTACATTTTTGAGAAGGGGACATCAGTTGCACCACAGGGCGGGAGGAGGGTGACGAGCACGATAAATTTCCTCTCTTCGGTAAGCATTTTTTTGTGTTTCATACTTTTGGAAGTTTGGTTTTTCATGTTGATTTTAAAGTGACCTTTTCCATGTTTGTAATGTACTAACTCGTTTTTTCCTCACAGCAGGTCAACTCGTGTGTGGTTGCAACATAACAGTCCCATTGAGTACATTTTTGAGAAGGGGACATCAATTGCACCACAGGGCGGGAGGAGGGTGACGAGCACGATACATTTCCTCTCTTCGGTTAGCATTTTTTTGTGTTTCATACTTTTGGAAGTTTGGTTTTTCATGTTGATTTTAAAGTGACCTTTTCCATGTTTAAAATGTACTAACTCGTTTTTTCCTCACAGCAGGTCAACTCGTGTGTGGTTGCAACATAACAGTCCCATTGAGTACATTTTTGAGAAAGGGACATCAGTTGCACCACAGGGCGGGAGGAGGGTGACGAGCACGATACATTTCCTCTCTTCGGTAAGCATTTTTTTGTGTTTCATACTTTTGGAAGTTTGGTTTTTCATGTTGATTTTAAAGTGACCTTTTCCATGTTTGTAATGTACTAACTTGTTTTTTCCTCACAGCAGGTCAACTCGTGTGTGGTTGCAACATAACAGTCCCATTGAGTACATTTTTGAGAAAGGGACATCAGTTGCACCGCAGGGCGGGAGGAGGGTGACGAGCACGATACATTTTCTCTCTTCGGTAAGCATTTTTTTGTGTTTCATACTTTTGGAAGTTTGGTTTTTCATGTTGATTTTAAAGTGACCTTTTCCATGTTTGTAATGTATTAACTCGTTTTTTCCTCACAGCAGGTCAACTCGTGTGTGGTTGCAACATAACAGTCCCATTGAGTACATTTTTGAGAAGGGGACATCAGTTGCACCACAGGGCGGGAGGAGGGTGACGAGCACGATACATTTCCTCTCTTCGGTATGCATTTTTTTGTGTTTCATACTTTTGGAAGTTTGGTTTTTCATGTTGATTTTAAAGTGACCTTTTCCATGTTTGTAATGTACTAACTCGTTTTTTCCTCACAGCAGGTCAACTCGTGTGTGGTTGCAACATAACAGTCCCATTAAGTACATTTTTGAGAAGGGGACATCAGTTGCACCACAGGGCGGGAGGAGGGTGACGAGCACGATACATTTCCTCTCTTCGGTAAGCATTTTTTTGTGTTTCATACTTTTGGAAGTTTGGTTTTTCATGTTGATTTTAAAGTGACCTTTTCCATGTTTGTAATGTACTAACTCGTTTTTTCCTCACAGCAGGTCAACTCGTGTGTGGTTGCAACATAACAGTCCCATTGAGTACATTTTTGAGAAAGGGACATCAGTTGCACCACAGGGCGGGAGGAGGGTGACGAGCACGATACATTTCCCCTCTTCGGTAAGAATTTTTTTGTGATTCATACTTTTGGAAGTTTGGTTTTTCATGTTGATTTTAAAGTGACCTTTTCCATGTTTGTAATGTACTAACTCGTTTTTTCCTCACAGCAGGTCAACTCGTGTGTGGTTGCAACATAACAGTCCCATTGAGTACATTTTTGAGAAGGGGACATCAGTTGCACCACAGGGCGGGAGGAGGGTGACGAGCACGATAAATTTCCTCTCTTCGGTAAGCATTTTTTTGTGTTTCATACTTTTGGAAGTTTGGTTTTTCATGTTGATTTTAAAGTGACCTTTTCCATGTTTGTAATGTACTAACTCGTTTTTTCCTCACAGCAGGTCAACTCGTGTGTGGTTGCAACATAACAGTCCCATTGAGTACATTTTTGAGAAAGGGACATCAGTACACCACAGGGCGGGAGGAGGGTGACGAGCACGATACATTACCTCTCTTCGGTAAGCATTTTTTTGTGTTTCATACTTTTGGAAGTTTGGTTTTTCATGTTGATTTTAAAGTGACCTTTTCCATGTTTGTAATGTACTAACTCGTTTTTTCCTCACAGCAGGTCAACTCGTGTGTGGTTGCAACATAACAGTCCCATTGAGTACATTTTTGAGAAAGGGACATCAGTTGCACCACAGGGCGGGAGGAGGGTGACGAGCACGATACATTTCCTCTCTTCGGTAAGCATTTTTTTGTGTTTCATACATTTGGAAGTTTGGTTTTTCATGTTGATTTTAAAGTGACCTTTTCCATGTTTGTAATGTACTAACTCGTTTTTTCCTCACAGCAGGTCAACTCGTGTGTGGTTGCAACATAAACGGTCCCATTGAGTACATTTTTGAGAAAGGGACATCAGTTGCACCACAGGGCGGGAGGAGGGTGACGAGCACGATACATTTCCTCTCTTCGGTAAGCATTTTTTTGTGTTTCATACTTTTGGAAGTTTGGTTTTTCATGTTGATTTTAAAGTGACCTTTTCCATGTTTGTAATGTACTAACTCGTTTTTTCCTCACAGCAGGTCAACTCGTGTGTGGTTGCAACATAACAGTCCCATTGAGTACATTTTTGAGAAGGGGACATCAGTTGCACCACAGGGCGGGAGGAGGGTGACGAGCACGATACATTTCCTCTCTTCGGTAAGCATTATTTTTGTGTTTCATACTTTTGGAAGTTTGGTTTTTCATGTTGATTTTAAAGTGACCTTTTCCATGTTTGTAATGTACTAACTCGTTTTTTCCTCACAGCAGGTCAACTCGTGTGTGGTTGCAACATAACAGTCCCATTGAGTACATTTTTGAGAAAGGGACATCAGTTGCACCACAGGGCGGGAGGAGGGTGACGAGCACGATACATTTCCCCTCTTCGGTAAGAATTTTTTTGTGTTTCATACTTTTGGAAGTTTGGTTTTTCATGTTGATTTTAAAGTGACCTTTTCCATGTTTGTAATGTACTAACTCGTTTTTTCCTCACAGCAGGTCAACTCGTGTGTGGTTGCAACATAACAGTCCCATTGAGTACATTTTTGAGATAGGGACATCAGTTGCACCACAGGGCGGGAGGAGGGTGACGAGCACGATACATTTCCTCTCTTCGGTAAGCATTTTTTTGTGTTTCATACTTTTGGAAGTTTGGTTTTTCATGTTGATTTTAAAGTGACCTTTTCCATGTTTGTAATGTACTAACTCGTTTTTTCCTCACAGCAGGTCAACTCGTGTGTGGTTGCAACATAACAGTCCCATTGAGTACATTTTTGAGAAGGGGACATCAGTTGCACCACAGGGCGGGAGGAGGGTGACGAGCACGATACATTTCCTCTCTTCGGTAAGCATTTTTTTGTGTTTCATACTTTTGGAAGTTTGGTTTTTCATGTTGATTTTAAAGTGACCTTTTCCATGTTTGTAATGTACTAACTCGTTTTTTCCTCACAGCAGGTCAACTCGTGTGTGGTTGCAACATAACAGTCCCATTGAGTACATTTTTGAGAAGGGGACATCAGTTGCACCACAGGGCGGGAGGAGGGTGACGAGCACGATACATTTCCTCTCTTCGGTAAGCATTTTTTTGTGTTTCATACTTTTGGAAGTTTGGTTTTTCATGTTGATTTTAAAGTGACCTTTTCCATGTTTGTAATGTACTAACTCGTTTTTTCCTCACAGCAGGTCAACTCCTGTGTGGTTGCAACATAACAGTCCCAATGAGTACATTTTTGAGAAGGGGACATCAGTTGCACCACAGGGCGGGAGGAGGGTGACGAGCACGATAAATTTCCTCTCTTCGGTAAGCATTTTTTTGTGTTTCATACTTTTGGAAGTTTGGTTTTTCAAGTTGATTTTAAAGTGACCTTTTCCATGTTTGTAATGTACTAACTCGTTTTTTCCTCACAGCGGGTCAACTCGTGTGTGGTTGCAACATAACAGTCCCATTGAGTACATTTTTGAGAAAGGGACATCAGTTGCACCACAGGGCGGGAGGAGGGTGACGAGCACGATACATTTCCTCTCTTCGGTAAGCATTTTTTTGTGTTTCATACTTTTGGAAGTTTGGTTTTTCATGTTGATTTTAAAGTGACCTTTTCCATGTTTGTAATGTACTAACTCGTTTTTTCCTCACAGCAGGTCAACTTGTGTGTGGTTGCAACATAACAGTCCCATTGAGTACATTTTTGAGAAAGGAACATCAGTTGCACCACAGGGCGGGAGGAGGGTGACGAGCACGATACATTTCCTCTCTTCGGTAAGCATTTTTTTGTGTTTCATACTTTTGGAAGTTTGGTTTTTCATGTTGATTTTAAAGTGACCTTTTCCATGTTTGTAATGTACTAACTCCTTTTTCCTCACAGCAGGTCAACTCGTGTGTGGTTGCAACATAACAGTCCCATTGAGTACATTTTTGAGAAGGGGACATCAGTTGCACCACAGGGCGGGAGGAGGGTGACGAGCACGATAAATTTCCTCTCTTCGGTAAGCATTTTTTTGTGTTTCATACTTTTGGAAGTTTGGTTTTTCATGTTGATTTTAAAGTGACCTTTTCCATGTTTGTAATGTACTAACTCGTTTTTTCCTCGCAGCAGGTCAACTGGTGTGTGGTTGCAACATAACAGTCCTATTGAGTACATTTTTGAGAAAGGGACATCAGTTGCACCACAGGGCGGGAGGAGGGTGACGAGCACGATACATTTTCTCTCTTCAGTAAGCATTTTTTTGTGTTTCATACTTTTGGAAGTTTGGTTTTTCATGTTGATTTTAAAGTGACCTTTTCCATGTTTGTAATGTACTAACTCGTTTTTTCCTCACAGCAGGTCAACTCGTGTGTGGTTGCAACATAACAGTCCCATTGAGTACATTTTTGAGAAAGGGACATCAGTTGCACCACAGGGCGGGAGGAGGGTGACGAGCACGATACATTTCCTCTCTTCGGTAAGCATTTTTTTGTGTTTCATACATTTGGAAGTTTGGTTTTCCATGTTGATTTTAAAGTGACCTTTTCCATGTTTGTAATGTACTAACTCGTTTTTTCCTCACAGCAGGTCAACTCGTGTGTGGTTGCAACATAACAGTCCCATTGAGTACATTTTTGAGAAAGGGACATCAGTTGCACCACAGGGCGGGAGGAGGGTGACGAGCACGATTCATTTCCTCTCATCGGTAAGCATTTTTTTGTGTTTCATACTTTTGGAAGTTTGGTTTTTCATGTTGATTTTAAAGTGACCTTTTCCATGTTTGTAATGTACTAACTCGTTTTTTCCTCACAGCAGGTCAACTCGTGTGTGGTTGCAACATAACAGTCCCATTGAGTACATTTTTGAGAAAGGGACATCAGTTGCACCACAGGGCGGGAGGAGGGTGACGAGCACGATACATTTCCTCTCTTCGGTAAGCATTTTTTTGTGTTTCATACTTTTGGAAGTTTGGTTTTTCATGTTGATTTTAAAGTGACCTTTTCCATGTTTGTAATGTACTAACTCATTTTTTCCTCACAGCAGGTCAACTCGTGTGTGGTTGCAACATAACAGTCCCATTGAGTACATTTTTGAGAAAGGGACATCAGTTGCACCACAGGGCGGGAGGAGGGGGACGAGCACGATACATTTTCTCTCTTAGGTAAGCATTTGTTTGTGTTTCATACTTTTGGAAGTTTGGTTTTTCATGTTGATTTTAAAGTGACCTTTTCCATGTTTGTAATGTACTAACTCGTTTTTTCCTCACAGCAGGTCAACTCGTGTGTGGTTGCAACATAACAGTCCCATTGAGTACATTTTTGAGAAAGGGATATCAGTTGCACCACAGGGCGGGAGGAGGGGGACGAGCACGATACATTTTCTCTCTTAGGTAAGCATTTTTTTGTGTTTCATACTTTTGGAAGTTTGGTTTTTCATGTTGATTTTAAAGTGACCTTTTCCATGTTTGTAATGTACTAACTCGTTTTTTCCTCACAGCAGGTCAACTCGTGTGTGGTTGCAACATAACAGTCCCATTGAGTACATTTTTGAGAAGGGGACATCAGTTGCACCACAGGGCGGGAGGAGGGTGACGAGCACGATACATTTCCTCTCTTCGGTAAGCATTTTTTTGTGTTTCATACTTTTGGGAGTTTGGTTTTTCATGTTGATTTTAAAGTGACCTTTTCCATGTTTGTAATGTACTAACTCGTTTTTTCCTCACAGCAGGTCAACTCGTGTGTGGTTGCAACATAACAGTCCCATTGAGTACATTTTTGAGAAAGGGACATCAGTTGCACCACAGGGCGGGAGGAGGGTGACGAGCACGATACATTTCCTCTCTTCGGTAAGAATTTTTTTGTGTTTCATACTTTTGGAAGTTTGGTTTTTCATGTTGATTTTAAAGTGACCTTTTCCATGTTCGTAATGTACTAACTCGTTTTTTCCTCACAGCAGGTCAACTCGTGTGTGGTTGCAACATAACAGTCCCATTGAGTACATTTTTGAGAAAGGGACATCAGTTGCACCACAGGGCGGGAGGAGGGTGACGAGCACGATCCATTTCCTCTCTTCGGTAAGCATTTTTTTGTGTTTCATACTTTTGGAAGTTTGGTTTTTCATGTTGATTTTAAAGTGACCTTTTCCATGTTTGTAATGTACTAACTCGTTTTTTCCTCACAGCAGGTCAACTCATGTGTGGTTGCAACATAACAGTCCCAATGAGTACATTTTTGAGAAGGGGACATCAGTTGCACCACAGGGCGGGAGGAGGGTGACGAGCACGATACATTTCCTCTCTTCGGTAAGCATTTTTTTGTGTTTCATACTTTTGGAAGTTTGGTTTTTCATGTTGATTTTAAAGTGACCTTTTCCATGTTTGTAATGTACTAACTCGTTTTTTCCTCACAGCAGGTCAACTCGTGTGTGGTTGCAACATAACAGTCCCATTGAGTACATTTTTGAGAAAGGGACATCAGTTGCACCACAGGGCGGGAGGAGGGTGACGAGCACGATACATTTCCTCTCTTCGGTAAGCATTTTTTTGTGTTTCATACTTTTGGAAGTTTGGTTTTTCATGTTGATTTTAAAGTGACCTTTTCCATGTTTGTAATGTACTAACTCGTTTTTTCCTCACAGCAGGTCAACTCGTGTGTGGTTGCAACATAACAGTCCCATTGAGTACATTTTTGAGAAAGGGACATCAGTTGCACCACAGGGCGGGAGGAGGGTGACGAGCACGATACATTTCCTCTCTTCGGTAAGCATTTTTTTGTGTTTCATACTTTTGGAAGTTTGGTTTTTCATGTTGATTTTAAAGTGACCTTTTCCATGTTTGTAATGTACTAACTCGTTTTTTCCTCACAGCAGGTCAACTCGTGTGTGGTTGCAACATAACAGTCCCATTGAGTACATTTTTGAGAAAGGGACATCAGTTGCACCACAGGGCGGGAGGAGGGTGACGAGCACGATACATTTCCTCTCTTCGGTAAGCATTTTTTTGTGTTTCATACTTTTGGAAGTTTGGTTTTTCATGTTGATTTTAAAGTGACCTTTTCCATGTTTGTAATGTACTAACTCGTTTTTTCCTCACAGCAGGTCAACTCGTGTGTGGTTGCAACATAACAGTCCCATTGAGTACATTTTTGAGAAAGGGACATCAGTTGCACCACAGGGCGGGAGGAGGGTGACGAGCACGATACATTTCCTCTCTTCGGTAAGCATTTTTTTGTGTTTCATACTTTTGGAAGTTTGGTTTTTCATGTTGATTTTAAAGTGACCTTTTCCATGTTTGTAATGTACTAACTCCTTTTTCCTCACAGCAGGTCAACTCGTGTGTGGTTGCAACATAACAGTCCCATTGAGTACATTTTTGAGAAGGGGACATCAGTTGCACCACAGGGCGGGAGGAGGGTGACGAGCACGATAAATTTCCTCTCTTCGGTAAGCATTTTTTTGTGTTTCATACTTTTGGAAGTTTGGTTTTTCATGTTGATTTTAAAGTGACCTTTTCCATGTTTGTAATGTACTAACTCGTTTTTTCCTCACAGCAGGTCAACTCGTGTGTGGTTGCAACATAACAGTCCCATTGAGTACATTTTTGAGAAAGGGACATCAGTTGCACCACAGGGCGGGAGGAGGGTGACGAGCACGATACATTTCCTCTCTTCGGTAAGCATTTTTTGTGTTTCATACTTTTGGAAGTTTGGTTTTTCATGTTGATTTTAAAGTGACCTTTTCCATGTTTGTAATGTACTAACTCGTTTTTTCCTCACAGCATTTCAACTTGTGTGTGGTTGCAACATAACAGTCCCATTGAGTACATTTTTGAGAAAGGAACATCAGTTGCACCACAGGGCGGGAGGAGGGTGACGAGCACGATACATTTCCTCTCTTCGGTAAGCATTTTTTTGTGTTTCATACTTTTGGAAGTTTGGTTTTTCATGTTGATTTTAAAGTGACCTTTTCCATGTTTGTAATGTACTAACTCCTTTTTCCACACAGCAGGTCAACTCGTGTGTGGTTGCAACATAACAGTCCCATTGAGTACATTTTTGAGAAGGGGACATCAGTTGCACCACAGGGTGGGAGGAGGGTGACGAGCACGATACATTTCCTCTCTTCGGTAAGCATTTTTTTGTGTTTCATACTTTTGGAAGTTTGGTTTTTCATGTTGATTTTAAAGTGACCTTTTCCATGTTTGTAATGTACTAACTCGTTTTTTCCTCACAGCAGGTCAACTGGTGTGTGGTTGCAACATAACAGTCCTATTGAGTACATTTTTGAGAAAGGGACATCAGTTGCACCACAGGGCGGGAGGAGGGTGACGAGCACGATACATTTCCTCTCTTCGGTAAGCATTTTTTTGTGTTTCATACTTT
The DNA here is from genome assembly GCF_023864345.2 of Schistocerca serialis cubense. Classification (NCBI taxonomy): domain Eukaryota; kingdom Metazoa; phylum Arthropoda; class Insecta; order Orthoptera; family Acrididae; genus Schistocerca; species Schistocerca serialis. The sequence continues at coordinate 104,392,975 of NC_064647.1, forward strand.
TGGAAGTTTGGTTTTTCATGTTGATTTTAAAGTGACCTTTTCCATGTTTGTAATGTACTAACTCGTTTTTTCCTCACAGCAGGTCAACTCGTGTGTGGTTGCAACATAACAGTCCCATTGAGTACATTTTTGAGACAGGGACATCAGTTGCACCACAGGGCGGGAGGAGGGTGACGAGCACGATACATTTCCTCTCTTCGGTAAGCATTTTTTTGTGTTTCATACTTTTGGAAGTTTGGTTTTTCATGTTGATTTTAAAGTGACCTTTTCCATGTTTGTAATGTACTAACTCGTTTTTTCCTCACAGCAGGTCAACTCATGTGTGGTTGCAACATAACAGTCCCATTGAGTACATTTTTGAGAAAGGGACATCAGTTGCACCACAGGGCGGGAGGAGGGTGACGAGCACGATTCATTTCCTCTCATCGGTAAGCATTTTTTTGTGTTTCATACTTTTGGAAGTTTGGTTTTTCATTTTGATTTTAAAGTGACCTTTTCCATGTTTGTAATGTACTAACTCGTTTTTTCCTCACAGCAGGTCAACTTGTGTGTGGTTGCAACATAACAGTCCCATTGAGTACATTTTTGAGAAAGGGACATCAGTTGCACCACAGGGCGGGAGGAGGGTGACGAGCACGATACATTTCCTCTCTTCGGTAAGCATTTTTTTGTGTTTCATACTTTTGGAAGTTTGGTTTTTCATGTTGATTTTAAAGTGACCTTTTCCATGTTTGTAATGTACTAACTCATTTTTTCCTCACAGCAGGTCAACTCGTGTGTGGTTGCAACATAACAGTCCCATTGAGTACATTTTTGAGAAAGGGACATCAGTTGCACCACAGGGCGGGAGGAGGGGGACGAGCACGATACATTTTCTCTCTTAGGTAAGCATTTTTTTGTGTTTCATACTTTTGGAAGTTTGGTTTTTCATGTTGATTTTAAAGTGACCTTTTCCATGTTTGTAATGTACTAACTCGTTTTTTCCTCACAGCAGGTCAACTCGTGTGTGGTTGCAACATAACAGTCCCATTGAGTACATTTTTGAGAAAGGGACATCAGTTGCACCACAGGGCGGGAGGAGGGTGACGAGCACGATACATTTTCTCTCTTAGGTAAGCATTTTTTTGTGTTTCATACTTTTGGAAGTTTGGTTTTTCATGTTGATTTTAAAGTGACCTTTTCCATGTTTGTAATGTACTAACTCCTTTTTCCTCACAGCAGGTCAACTCGTGTGTGGTTGCAACATAACAGTCCCATTGAGTACATTTTTGAGAAGGGGACATCAGTTGCACCAAAGGGCGGGAGGAGGGGGACGAGCACGATACATTTTCTCTCTTAGGTAAGCATTTTTTTGTGTTTCATACTTTTGGAAGTTTGGTTTTTCATGTTGATTTTAAAGTGACCTTTTCCATGTTTGTAATGTACTAACTCGTTTTTTCCTCACAGCAGGTCAACTCGTGTGTGGTTGCAACATAACAGTCCCATTGAGTACATTTTTGAGAAAGGGACATCAGTTGCACCACAGGGCGGGAGGAGGGGGACGAGCACGATACATTTTCTCTCTTAGGTAAGCATTTTTTTGTGTTTCATACTTTTGGAAGTTTGGTTTTTCATGTTGATTTTAAAGTGACCTTTTCCATGTTTGTAATGTACTAACTCCTTTTTCCTCACAGCAGGTCAACTCGTGTGTGGTTGCAACATAACAGTCCCATTGAGTACATTTTTGAGAAGGGGACATCAGTTGCACCACAGGGCGGGAGGAGGGTGACGAGCACGATAAATTTCCTCTCTTCGGTAAGCATTTTTTTGTGTTTCATACTTTTGGAAGTTTGGTTTTTCATGTTGATTTTAAAGTGACCTTTTCCATGTTTGTAATGTACTAACTCGTTTTTTCCTCACAGCAGGTCAACTGGTGTGTGGTTGCAACATAACAGTCCTATTGAGTACATTTTTGAGAAAGGGACATCAGTTGCACCACAGGGCGGGAGGAGGGTGACGAGCACGATACATTTCCTCTCTTCGGTAAGCATTTTTTTGTGTTTCATACTTTTGGAAGTTTGGTTTTTCATGTTGATTTTAAAGTGACCTTTTCCATGTTTGTAATGTACTAACTCGTTTTTTCCTCACAGCAGGTCAACTCGTGTGTGGTTGCAACATAACAGTCCCATTGAGTACATTTTTGAGAAAGGGACATCAGTTGCACCACAGGGCGGGAGGAGGGTGACGAGCACGATACATTTCCTCTCTTCGGTAAGCATTTTTTTGTGTTTCATACATTTGGAAGTTTGGTTTTTCATGTTGATTTTAAAGTGACCTTTTCCATGTTTGTAATGTACTAACTCGTTTTTTCCTCACAGCAGGTCAACTCGTGTGTGGTTGCAACATAACAGTCCCATTGAGTACATTTTTGAGAAAGGGACATCAGTTGCACCACAGGGCGGGAGGAGGGTGACGAGCACGATTCATTTCCTCTCATCGGTAAGCATTTTTTTGTGTTTCATACTTTTGGAAGTTTGGTTTTTCATGTTGATTTTAAAGTGACCTTTTCCATGTTTGTAATGTACTAACTCGTTTTTTCCTCACAGCAGGTCAACTCGTGTGTGGTTGCAACATAACAGTCCCATTGAGTACATTTTTGAGAAAGGGACATCAGTTGCACCACAGGGCGGGAGGAGGGTGACGAGCACGATCCATTTCCTCTCTTCGGTAAGCATTTTTTTGTGTTTCATACTTTTGGAAGTTTGGTTTTTCATGTTGATTTTAAAGTGACCTTTTCCATGTTTGTAATGTACTAACTCATTTTTTCCTCACAGCAGGTCAACTCGTGTGTGGTTGCAACATAACAGTCCCATTGAGTACATTTTTGAGAAAGGGACATCAGTTGCACCACAGGGCGGGAGGAGGGGGACGAGCACGATACATTTTCTCTCTTAGGTAAGCATTTTTTTGTGTTTCATACTTTTGGAAGTTTGGTTTTTCATGTTGATTTTAAAGTGACCTTTTCCATGTTTGTAATGTACTAACTCGTTTTTTCCTCACAGCAGGTCAACTCGTGTGTGGTTGCAACATAACAGTCCCATTGAGTACATTTTTGAGAAAGGGACATCAGTTGCACCACAGGGCGGGAGGAGGGGGACGAGCACGATACATTTTCTCTCTTAGGTAAGCATTTTTTTGTGTTTCATACTTTTGGAAGTTTGGTTTTTCAAGTTGATTTTAAAGTGACCTTTTCCATGTTTGTAATGTACTAACTCGTTTTTTCCTCACAGCAGGTCAACTCGTGTGTGGTTGCAACATAACAGTCCCATTGAGTACATTTTTGAGAAGGGGACATCAGTTGCACCACAGGGCGGGAGGAGGGTGACGAGCACGATACATTTCCTCTCTTCGGTAAGCATTTTTTTGTGTTTCATACTTTTGGGAGTTTGGTTTTTCATGTTGATTTTAAAGTGACCTTTTCCATGTTTGTAATGTACTAACTCGTTTTTTCCTCACAGCAGGTCAACTCGTGTGTGGTTGCAACATAACAGTCCCATTGAGTACATTTTTGAGAAAGGGACATCAGTTGCACCACAGGGCGGGAGGAGGGTGACGAGCACGATACATTTCCCCTCTTCGGTAAGAATTTTTTTGTGTTTCATACTTTTGGAAGTTTGGTTTTTCATGTTGATTTTAAAGTGACCTTTTCCATGTTCGTAATGTACTAACTCGTTTTTTCCTCACAGCAGGTCAACTCGTGTGTGGTTGCAACATAACAGTCCCATTGAGTACATTTTTGAGAAAGGGACATCAGTTGCACCACAGGGCGGGAGGAGGGTGACGAGCACGATACATTTCCTCTCTTCGGTAAGCATTTTTTTGTGTTTCATACTTTTGGAAGTTTGGTTTTTCATGTTGATTTTAAAGTGACCTTTTCCATGTTTGTAATGTACTAACTCGTTTTTTCCTCACAGCAGGTCAACTCATGTGTGGTTGCAACATAACAGTCCCAATGAGTACATTTTTGAGAAGGGGACATCAGTTGCACCACAGGGCGGGAGGAGGGTGACGAGCACGATACATTTCCTCTCTTCGGTAAGCATTTTTTTGTGTTTCATACTTTTGGAAGTTTGGTTTTTCATGTTGATTTTAAAGTGACCTTTTCCATGTTTGTAATGTACTAACTCGTTTTTTCCTCACAGCAGGTCAACTCGTGTGTGGTTGCAACATAACAGTCCCATTGAGTACATTTTTGAGAAAGGGACATCAGTTGCACCACAGGGCGGGAGGAGGGTGACGAGCACGATACATTTCCTCTCTTCGGTAAGCATTTTTTTGTGTTTCATACTTTTGGAAGTTTGGTTTTTCATGTTGATTTTAAAGTGACCTTTTCCATGTTTGTAATGTACTAACTCGTTTTTTCCTCACAGCAGGTCAACTTGTGTGTGGTTGCAACATAACAGTCCCATTGAGTACATTTTTGAGAAAGGAACATCAGTTGCACCACAGGGCGGGAGGAGGGTGACGAGCACGATACATTTCCTCTCTTCGGTAAGCATTTTTTTGTGTTTCATACTTTTGGAAGTTTGGTTTTTCATGTTGATTTTAAAGCGACCTTTTCCATGTTTGTAATGTACTAACTCCTTTTTCCTCACAGCAGGTCAACTCGTGTGTGGTTGCAACATAACAGTCCCATTGAGTACATTTTTGAGAAGGGGACATCAGTTGCACCACAGGGCGGGAGGAGGGTGACGAGCACGATAAATTTCCTCTCTTCGGTAAGCATTTTTTTGTGTTTCATACTTTTGGAAGTTTGGTTTTTCATGTTGATTTTAAAGTGACCTTTTCCATGTTTGTAATGTACTAACTCGTTTTTTCCTCACATCAGGTCAACTCGTGTGTGGTTGCAACATAACAGTCCCATTGAGTACATTTTTGAGAAAGGGACATCAGTTGCACCACAGGGCGGGAGGAGGGTGACGAGCACGATACATTTCCTCTCTTCGGTAAGCATTTTTTGTGTTTCATACTTTTGGAAGTTTGGTTTTTCATGTTGATTTTAAAGTGACCTTTTCCATGTTTGTAATGTACTAACTCGTTTTTTCCTCACAGCAGGTCAACTTGTGTGTGGTTGCAACATAACAGTCCCATTGAGTACATTTTTGAGAAAGGAACATCAGTTGCACCACAGGGCGGGAGGAGGGTGACGAGCACGATACATTTCCTCTCTTCGGTAAGCATTTTTTTGTGTTTCATACTTTTGGAAGTTTGGTTTTTCATGTTGATTTTAAAGTGACCTTTTCCATGTTTGTAATGTACTAACTCCTTTTTCCTCACAGCAGGTCAACTCGTGTGTGGTTGCAACATAACAGTCCCATTGAGTACATTTTTGAGAAGGGGACATCAGTTGCACCACAGGGCGGGAGGAGGGTGACGAGCACGATAAATTTCCTCTCTTCGGTAAGCATTTTTTTGTGTTTCATACTTTTGGAAGTTTGGTTTTTCATGTTGATTTTAAAGTGACCTTTTCCATGTTTGTAATGTACTAACTCATTTTTTCCTCACAGCAGGTCAACTGGTGTGTGGTTGCAACATAACAGTCCTATTGAGTACATTTTTGAGAAAGGGACATCAGTTGCACCACAGGGCGGGAGGAGGGTGACGAGCACGATACATTTCCTCTCTTCGGTAAGCATTTTTTTGTGTTTCATACTTTTGGAAGTTTGGTTTTTCATGTTGATTTTAAAGTGACCTTTTCCATGTTTGTAATGTACTAACTCGTTTATCCTCACAGCAGGTCAACTCGTGTGTGGTTGCAACATAACAGTCCCATTGAGTACATTTTTGAGACAGGGACATCAGTTGCACCACAGGGCGGGGGGAGGGTGACGAGCACGATACATTTCCTCTCTTCGGTAAGCATTTTTTTGTGTTTCATACATTTGGAAGTTTGGTTTTTCATGTTGATTTTAAAGTGACCTTTTCCATGTTTGTAATGTACTAACTCGTTTTTTCCTCACAGCAGGTCAACTCGTGTGTGGTTGCAACATAACAGTCCCATTGAGTACATTTTTGAGAAAGGGACATCAGTTGCACCACAGGGCGGGAGGAGGGTGACGAGCACGATTCATTTCCTCTCATCGGTAAGCATTTTTTTGTGTTTCATACTTTTGGAAGTTTGGTTTTTCATGTTGATTTTAAAGTGACCTTTTCCATGTTTGTAATGTACTAACTCGTTTTTTCCTCACAGCAGGTCAACTCGTGTGTGGTTGCAACATAACAGTCCCATTGAGTACATTTTTGAGAAAGGGACATCAGTTGCACCACAGGGCGGGAGGAGGGTGACGAGCACGATACATTTCCTCTCTTCGGTAAGCATTTTTTTGTGTTTCATACTTTTGGAAGTTTGGTTTTTCATGTTGATTTTAAAGTGACCTTTTCCATGTTTGTAATGTACTAACTCATTTTTTCCTCACAGCAGGTCAACTGGTGTGTGGTTGCAACATAACAGTCCTATTGAGTACATTTTTGAGAAAGGGACATCAGTTGCACCACAGGGCGGGAGGAGGGTGACGAGCACGATACATTTCCTCTCTTCGGTAAGCATTTTTTTGTGTTTCATACTTTTGGAAGTTTGGTTTTTCATGTTGATTTTAAAGTGACCTTTTCCATGTTTGTAATGTACTAACTCGTTTATCCTCACAGCAGGTCAACTCGTGTGTGGTTGCAACATAACAGTCCCATTGAGTACATTTTTGAGACAGGGACATCAGTTGCACCACAGGGCGGGGGTAGGGTGACGAGCACGATACATTTCCTCTCTTCGGTAAGCATTTTTTTGTGTTTCATACATTTGGAAGTTTGGTTTTTCATGTTGATTTTAAAGTGACCTTTTCCATGTTTGTAATGTACTAACTCGTTTTTTCCTCACAGCAGGTCAACACGTGTGTGGTTGCAACATAACAGTCCCATTGAGTACATTTTTGAGAAAGGGACATCAGTTGCACCACAGGGCGGGAGGAGGGTGACGAGCACGATTCATTTCCTCTCATCGGTAAGCATTTTTTTGTGTTTCATACTTTTGGAAGTTTGGTTTTTCATGTTGATTTTAAAGTGACCTTTTCCATGTTTGTAATGTACTAACTCGTTTTTTCCTCACAGCAGGTCAACTCGTGTGTGGTTGCAACATAACAGTCCCATTGAGTACATTTTTGAGAAAGGGACATCAGTTGCACCACAGGGCGGGAGGAGGGTGACGAGCACGATACATTTCCTCTCTTCGGTAAGCATTTTTTTGTGTTTCATACTTTTGGAAGTTTGGTTTTTCATGTTGATTTTAAAGTGACCTTTTCCATGTTTGTAATGTACTAACTCATTTTTTCCTCACAGCAGGTCAACTCGTGTGTGGTTGCAACATAACAGTCCCATTGAGTACATTTTTGAGAAAGGGACATCAGTTGCACCACAGGGCGGGAGGAGGGTGACGAGCACGATACATTTTCTCTCTTCGGTAAGCATTTTTTTGTGTTTCATACTTTTGGAAGTTTGGTTTTTCATGTTGATTTTAAAGTGACCTTTTCCATGTTTGTAATGTACTAACTCGTTTTTTCCTCACAGCAGGTCAACTCGTGTGTGGTTGCAACATAACAGTCCCATTGAGTACATTTTTGAGAAGGGGACATCAGTTGCACCACAGGGCGGGAGGAGGGTGACGAGCACGATACATTTCCTCTCTTCGGTAAGCATTTTTTTGTGTTTCATACTTTTGGAAGTTTGGTTTTTCATGTTGATTTTAAAGTGACCTTTTCCATCTTTGTAATGTACTAACTCGTTTTTTCCTCACAGCAGGTCAACTCGTGTGTGGTTGCAACATAACAGTCCCATTGAGTACATTTTTGAGAAGGGGACATCAGTTGCACCACAGGGCGGGAGGAGGGTGACGAGCACGATACATTTTCTCTCTTCGGTAAGCATTTTTTTGTGTTTCATACTTTTGGACATTTGGTTTTTCATGTTGATTTTAAAGTGACCTTTTCCATGTTTGTAATGTACTAACTCGTTTTTTCCTCACAGCAGGTCAACTCGTGTGTGGTTGCAACATAACAGTCCCATTGAGTACATTTTTGAGAAGGGGACATCAGTTGCACCACAGGGCGGGAGGAGGGTGACGAGCACGATACATTTCCTCTCTTCGGTAAGCATTTTTTTGTGTTTCATACTTTTGGAAGTTTGGTTTTTCATGTTGATTTTAAAGTGACCTTTTCCATCTTTGTAATGTACTAACTCGTTTTTTCCTCACAGCAGGTCAACTCGTGTGTGGTTGCAACATAACAGTCCCATTGAGTACATTTTTGAGAAGGGGACATCAGTTGCACCACAGGGCGGGAGGAGGGTGACGAGCACGATACATTTTCTCTCTTCGGTAAGCATTTTTTTGTGTTTCATACTTTTGGACATTTGGTTTTTCATGTTGATTTTAAAGTGACCTTTTCCATGTTTGTAATGTACTAACTCGTTTTTTCCTCACAGCAGGTCAACTCGTGTGTGGTTGCAACATAACAGTCCCATTGAGTACATTTTTGAGAAGGGGACATCAGTTGCACCACAGGGCGGGAGGAGGGTGACGAGCACGATACATTTCCTCTCTTCGGTAAGCATTTTTTTGTGTTTCATACTTTTGGAAGTTTGGTTTTTCATGTTGATTTTAAAGTGACCTTTTCCATGTTTGTAATGTACTAACTCCTTTTTCCTCACAGCAGGTCAACTCGTGTGTGGTTGCAACATAACAGTCCCATTGAGTACATTTTTGAGAAGGGGACATCAGTTGCACCACAGGGCGGGAGGAGGGTGACGAGCACGATAAATTTCCTCTCTTCGGTAAGCATTTTTTTGTGTTTCATACTTTTGGAAGTTTGGTTTTTCATGTTGATTTTAAAGTGACCTTTTCCATGTTTGTAATGTACTAACTCGTTTTTTCCTCACAGCAGGTCAACTGGTGTGTGGTTGCAACATAACAGTCCTATTGAGTACATTTTTGAGAAAGGGACATCAGTTGCACCACAGGGCGGGAGGAGGGTGACGAGCACGATACATTTCCTCTCTTCGGTAAGCATTTTTTTGTGTTTCATACTTTTGGAAGTTTGGTTTTTCATGTTGATTTTAAAGTGACCTTTTCCATGTTTGTAATGTACTAACTCGTTTATCCTCACAGCAGGTCAACTCGTGTGTGGTTGCAACATAACAGTCCCATTGAGTACATTTTTGAGACAGGGACATCAGTTGCACCACAGGGCGGGGGGAGGGTGACGAGCACGATACATTTCCTCTCTTCGGTAAGCATTTTTTTGTGTTTCATACATTTGGAAGTTTGGTTTTTCATGTTGATTTTAAAGTGACCTTTTCCATGTTTGTAATGTACTAACTCGTTTTTTCCTCACAGCAGGTCAACTCGTGTGTGGTTGCAACATAACAGTCCCATTGAGTACATTTTTGAGAAAGGGACATCAGTTGCACCACAGGGCGGGAGGAGGGTGACGAGCACGATTCATTTCCTCTCATCGGTAAGCATTTTTTTGTGTTTCATACTTTTGGAAGTTTGGTTTTTCATGTTGATTTTAAAGTGACCTTTTCCATGTTTGTAATGTACTAACTCGTTTTTTCCTCACAGCAGGTCAACTCGTGTGTGGTTGCAACATAACAGTCCCATTGAGTACATTTTTGAGAAAGGGACATCAGTTGCACCACAGGGCGGGAGGAGGGTGACGAGCACGATACATTTCCTCTCTTCGGTAAGCATTTTTTTGTGTTTCATACTTTTGGAAGTTTGGTTTTTCATGTTGATTTTAAAGTGACCTTTTCCATGTTTGTAATGTACTAACTCATTTTTTCCTCACAGCAGGTCAACTCGTGTGTGGTTGCAACATAACAGTCCCATTGAGTACATTTTTGAGAAAGGGACATCAGTTGCACCACAGGGCGGGAGGAGGGTGACGAGCACGATACATTTTCTCTCTTCGGTAAGCATTTTTTTGTGTTTCATACTTTTGGAAGTTTGGTTTTTCATGTTGATTTTAAAGTGACCTTTTCCATGTTTGTAATGTACTAACTCGTTTTTTCCTCACAGCAGGTCAACTCGTGTGTGGTTGCAACATAACAGTCCCATTGAGTACATTTTTGAGAAGGGGACATCAGTTGCACCACAGGGCGGGAGGAGGGTGACGAGCACGATACATTTCCTCTCTTCGGTAAGCATTTTTTTGTGTTTCATACTTTTGGAAGTTTGGTTTTTCATGTTGATTTTAAAGTGACCTTTTCCATCTTTGTAATGTACTAACTCGTTTTTTCCTCACAGCAGGTCAACTCGTGTGTGGTTGCAACATAACAGTCCCATTGAGTACATTTTTGAGAAGGGGACATCAGTTGCACCACAGGGCGGGAGGAGGGTGACGAGCACGATACATTTTCTCTCTTCGGTAAGCATTTTTTTGTGTTTCATACTTTTGGACATTTGGTTTTTCATGTTGATTTTAAAGTGACCTTTTCCATGTTTGTAATGTACTAACTCGTTTTTTCCTCACAGCAGGTCAACTCGTGTGTGGTTGCAACATAACAGTCCCATTGAGTACATTTTTGAGAAGGGGACATCAGTTGCACCACAGGGCGGGAGGAGGGTGACGAGCACGATACATTTCCTCTCTTCGGTAAGCATTTTTTTGTGTTTCATACTTTTGGAAGTTTGGTTTTTCATGTTGATTTTAAAGTGACCTTTTCCATCTTTGTAATGTACTAACTCGTTTTTTCCTCACAGCAGGTCAACTCGTGTGTGGTTGCAACATAACAGTCCCATTGAGTACATTTTTGAGAAGGGGACATCAGTTGCACCACAGGGCGGGAGGAGGGTGACGAGCACGATACATTTTCTCTCTTCGGTAAGCATTTTTTTGTGTTTCATACTTTTGGACATTTGGTTTTTCATGTTGATTTTAAAGTGACCTTTTCCATGTTTGTAATGTACTAACTCGTTTTTTCCTCACAGCAGGTCAACTCGTGTGTGGTTGCAACATAACAGTCCCATTGAGTACATTTTTGAGAAGGGGACATCAGTTGCACCACAGGGCGGGAGGAGGGTGACGAGCACGATACATTTCCTCTCTTCGGTAAGCATTTTTTTGTGTTTCATACTTTTGGAAGTTTGGTTTTTCATGTTGATTTTAAAGTGACCTTTTCCATGTTTGTAATGTACTAACTCCTTTTTCCTCACAGCAGGTCAACTCGTGTGTGGTTGCAACATAACAGTCCCATTGAGTACATTTTTGAGAAAGGGACATCAGTTGCACCACAGGGCGGGAGGAGGGTGACGAGCACGATAAATTTCCTCTCTTCGGTAAGCATTTTTTTGTGTTTCATACTTTTGGAAGTTTGGTTTTTCATGTTGATTTTAAAGTGACCTTTTCCATGTTTGTAATGTACTAACTCGTTTTTTCCTCACAGCAGGTCAACTGGTGTGTGGTTGCAACATAACAGTCCTATTGAGTACATTTTTGAGAAAGGGACATCAGTTGCACCACAGGGCGGGAGGAGGGTGACGAGCACGATACATTTCCTCTCTTCGGTAAGCATTTTTTTGTGTTTCATACTTTTGGAAGTTTGGTTTTTCATGTTGATTTTAAAGTGACCTTTTCCATGTTTGTAATGTACTAACTCGTTATTTCCTCACAGCAGGTCAACTCGTGTGTGGTTGCAACATAACAGTCCCATTGAGTACATTTTTGAGAAAGGGACATCAGTTGCACCACAGGGCGGGAGGAGGGTGACGAGCACGATACATTTCCTCTCTTCGGTAAGCATTTTTTTGTGTTTCATACATTTGGAAGTTTGGTTTTTCATGTTGATTTTAAAGTGACCTTTTCCATGTTTGTAATGTACTAACTCGTTTTTTCCTCACGGCAGGTCAACTCGTGTGTGGTTGCAACATAACAGTCCCATTGAGTACATTTTTGAGAAAGGGACATCAGTTGCACCACAGGGCGGGAGGAGGGTAACGAGCACGATTCATTTCCTCTCATCGGTAAGCATTTTTTTGTGTTTCATACTTTTGGAAGTTTGGTTTTTCATGTTGATTTTAAAGTGACATTTTCCATGTTTGTAATGTACTAACTCGTTTTTTCCTCACAGCAGGTCAACTCGTGTGTGGTTGCAACATAACAGTCCCATTGAGTACATTTTTGAGAAAGGGACATCAGTTGCACCACAGGGCGGGAGGAGGGTGACGAGCACGATACATTTCCTCTCTTCGGTAAGCATTTTTTTGTGTTTCATACTTTTGGAAGTTTGGTTTTTCATGTTGATTTTAAAGTGACCTTTTCCATGTTTGTAATGTACTAACTCATTTTTTCCTCACAGCAGGTCAACTCGTGTGTGGTTGCAACATAACAGTCCCATTGAGTACATTTTTGAGAAAGGGACATCAGTTGCACCACAGGGCGGGAGGAGGGGGACGAGCACGATACATTTTCTCTCTTCGGTAAGCATTTTTTTGTGTTTCATACTTTTGGAAGTTTGGTTTTTCATGTTGATTTTAAAGTGACCTTTTCCATGTTTGTAATGTACTAACTTGTTTTTTCCTCACAGCAGGTCAACTCGTGTGTGGTTGCAACATAACAGTCCCATTGAGTACATTTTTGAGAAAGGGACATCAGTTGCACCACAGGGCGGGAGGAGGGTGACGAGCACGATACATTTCCTCTCTTCGGTAAGCATTTTTTTGTGTTTCATACTTTTGGAAGTTTGGTTTTTCATGTTGATTTTAAAGTGACCTTTTCCATGTTTGTAATGTACTAACTCGTTTTTTCCTCACAGCAGGTCAACTCGTGTGTGGTTGCAACATAACAGTCCCATTGAGTACATTTTTGAGAAAGGGACATCAGTTGCACCACAGGGCGGGAGGAGGGTGACGAGCACGATACATTTCCTCTCTTCGGTAAGCATTTTTTTGTGTTTCATACTTTTGGAAGTTTGGTTTTTCATGTTGATTTTAAAGTGACCTTTTCCATGTTTGTAATGTACTAACTCGTTTTTTCCTCACAGCAGGTCAACTGGTGTGTGGTTGCAACATAACAGTCCCATTGAGTACATTTTTGAGAAGGGGACATCAGTTGCACCACAGGGCGGGAGGAGGGTGACGAGCACGATACATTTCCTCTCTTCGGTAAGCATTTTTTTGTGTTTCATACTTTTGGAAGTTTGGTTTTTCATGTTGATTTTAAAGTGACCTTTTCCATCTTTGTAATGTACTAACTCGTTTTTTCCTCACAGCAGGTCAACTCGTGTGTGGTTGCAACATAACAGTCCCATTGAGTACATTTTTAAGAAGGGGACATCAGTTGCACCACAGGGCGGGAGGAGGGTGACGAGCACGATACATTTTCTCTCTTCGGTAAGCATTTTTTTGTGTTTCATACTTTTGGAAGTTTGGTTTTTCATGTTGATTTTAAAGTGACCTTTTCCATGTTTGTAATGTACTAACTCGTTTTTTCCTCACAGCAGGTCAACTCGTGTGTGGTTGCAACATAACAGTCCCATTGAGTACATTTTTGAGAAGGGGACATCAGTTGCACCACAGGGCGGGAGGAGGGTGACGAGCACGATACATTTCCTCTCTTCGGTAAGCATTTTTTTGTGTTTCATACTTTTGGAAGTTTGGTTTTTCATGTTGATTTTAAAGTGACTTTTTCCACGTTTGTAATGTACTAACTCGTTTTTTCCTCACAGCAGGTCAACTCGTGTGTGGTTGCAACATAACAGTCCCATTGAGTACATTTTTGAGAAAGGGACATCAGTTGCACCACAGGGCGGGAGGAGGGTGACGAGCACGATACATTTCCCCTCTTCGGTAAGCATTTTTTTGTGTTTCATACTTTTGGAAGTTTGGTTTTTCACGTTGATTTTAAAGTGACCTTTTCCATGTTTGTAATGTACTAACTCGTTTTTTCCTCACAGCAGGTCAACTCGTGTGTGGTTGCAACATAACAGTCCCATTGAGTACATTTTTGAGAAAGGGACATCAGTTGCACCACAGGGCGGGAGGAGGGTGATGAGCACGATACATTTCCTCTCTTCGGTAAGCATTTTTTTGTGTTTTATACTTTTGGAAGTTGGTTTTTCATTTTGATTTTAAAGTGACCTTTTCCATGTTTGTTATGTACTAACTCGTTTTTTCCTCACAGCAGGTCAACTCGTGTGTGGTTGCAACATAACAGTCCCAATGAGTACATTTTTGAGAAGGGGACATCAGTTGCACCACAGGGCGGGAGGAGGGTGACGAGCACGATACATTTCCTCTCTTCGGTAAGCATTTTTTTGTGTTTCATACTTTTGGAAGTTTGGTTTTTCATGTTGATTTTAAAGTGACCTTTTCCATGTTTGTAATGTACTAACTCATTTTTTCCTCACAGCAGGTCAACTCGTGTGTGGTTGCAACATAACAGTCCCATTGAGTACATTTTTGAGAAAGGGACATCAGTTGCACCACAGGGCGGGAGGAGGGTGACGAGCACGATACATTTTCTCTCTTCGGTAAGCATTTTTTTGTGTTTCATACTTTTGGAAGTTTGGTTTTTCATGTTGATTTTAAAGTGACCTTTTCCATGTTTGTAATGTACTAACTCGTTTTTTCCTCACAGCAGGTCAACTCGTGTGTGGTTGCAACATAACAGTCCCATTGAGTACATTTTTGAGAAAGGGACATCAGTTGCACCACAGGGCGGGAGGAGGGTGACGAGCACGATACATTTCCTCTCTTCGGTAAGCATTTTTTTGTGTTTCATACTTTTGGAAGTTTGGTTTTTCATGTTGATTTTAAAGTGACCTTTTCCATGTTTGTAATGTACTAACTCGTTTTTTCCTCACAGCAGGTCAACTCGTGTGTGGTTGCAACATAACAGTCCCATTGAGTACATTTTTGAGAAAGGGACATCAGTTGCACCACAGGGCGGGAGGAGGGTGACGAGCACGATACATTTCCTCTCTTCGGTAAGCATTTTTTTGTGTTTCATACTTTTGGAAGTTTGGTTTTTCATGTTGATTTTAAAGTGACCTTTTCCATGTTTGTAATGTACTAACTCGTTTTTTCCTCACAGCAGGTCAACTCGTGTGTGGTTGCAACATAACAGTCCCATTGAGTACATTTTTGAGAAAGGGACATCAGTTGCACCACAGGGCGGGAGGAGGGTGACGAGCACGATACATTTCCTCTCTTCGGTAAGCATTTTTTTGTGTTTCATACTTTTGGAAGTTTGGTTTTTCATGTTGATTTTAAAGTGACCTTTTCCATGTTTGTAATGTACTAACTCGTTTTTTCCTCACAGCAGGTCAACTCGTGTGTGGTTGCAACATAACAGTCCCATTGAGTACATTTTTGAGAAAGGGACATCAGTTGCACCACAGGGCGGGAGGAGGGTGACGAGCACGATACATTTCCTCTCTTCGGTAAGCATTTTTTTGTGTTTCATACTTTTGGAAGTTTGGTTTTTCATGTTGATTTTAAAGTGACCTTTTCCATGTTTGTAATGTACTAACTCGTTTTTTCCTCACAGCAGGTCAACTGGTGTGTGGTTGCAACATAACAGTCCCATTGAGTACATTTTTGAGAAGGGGACATCAGTTGCACCACAGGGCGGGAGGAGGGTGACGAGCACGATACATTTCCTCTCTTCGGTAAGCATTTTTTTGTGTTTCATACTTTTGGAAGTTTGGTTTTTCATGTTGATTTTAAAGTGACCTTTTCCATCTTTGTAATGTACTAACTCGTTTTTTCCTCACAGCAGGTCAACTCGTGTGTGGTTGCAACATAACAGTCCCATTGAGTACATTTTTGAGAAGGGGACATCAGTTGCACCACAGGGCGGGAGGAGGGTGACGAGCACGATACATTTTCTCTCTTCGGTAAGCATTTTTTTGTGTTTCATACTTTTGGAAGTTTGGTTTTTCATGTTGATTTTAAAGTGACCTTTTCCATGTTTGTAATGTACTAACTCGTTTTTTCCTCACAGCAGGTCAACTCGTGTGTGGTTGCAACATAACAGTCCCATTGAGTACATTTTTGAGAAGGGGACATCAGTTGCACCACAGGGCGGGAGGAGGGTGACGAGCACGATAAATTTCCTCTCTTCGGTAAGCATTTTTTTGTGTTTCATACTTTTGGAAGTTTGGTTTTTCATGTTGATTTTAAAGTGACCTTTTCCATGTTTGTAATGTACTAACTCGTTTTTTCCTCACAGCAGGTCAACTGGTGTGTGGTTGCAACATAACAGTCCTATTGAGTACATTTTTGAGAAAGGGACATCAGTTGCACCACAGGGCGGGAGGAGGGTGACGAGCACGATACATTTCCTCTCTTCGGTAAGCATTTTTTTGTGTTTCATACTTTTGGAAGTTTGGTTTTTCATGTTGATTTTAAAGTGACCTTTTCCATGTTTGTAATGTACTAACTCGTTTTTTCCTCACAGCAGGTCAACTCGTGTGTGGTTGCAACATAACAGTCCCATTGAGTACATTTTTGAGAAAGGGACATCAGTTGCACCACAGGGCGGGAGGAGGGTGACGAGCACGATACATTTCCTCTCTTCGGTAAGCATTTTTTTGTGTTTCATACATTTGGAAGTTTGGTTTTTCATGTTGATTTTAAAGTGACCTTTTCCATGTTTGTAATGTACTAACTCGTTTTTTCCTCACAGCAGGTCAACTCGTGTGTGGTTGCAACATAACAGTCCCATTGAGTACATTTTTGAGAAAGGGACATCAGTTGCACCACAGGGCGGGAGGAGGGTGACGAGCACGATTCATTTCCTCTCATCGGTAAGCATTTTTTTGTGTTTCATACTTTTGGAAGTTTGGTTTTTCATGTTGATTTTAAAGTGACCTTTTCCATGTTTGTAATGTACTAACTCGTTTTTTCCTCACAGCAGGTCAACTCGTGTGTGGTTGCAACATAACAGTCCCATTGAGTACATTTTTGAGAAAGGGACATCAGTTGCACCACAGGGCGGGAGGAGGGTGACGAGCACGATACATTTCCTCTCTTCGGTAAGCATTTTTTTGTGTTTCATACTTTTGGAAGTTTGGTTTTTCATGTTGATTTTAAAGTGACCTTTTCCATGTTTGTAATGTACTAACTCATTTTTTCCTCACAGCAGGTCAACTCGTGTGTGGTTGCAACATAACAGTCCCATTGAGTACGTTTTTGAGAAAGGGACATCAGTTGCACCACAGGGCGGGAGGAGGGGGACGAGCACGATACATTTTCTCTCTTCGGTAAGCATTTTTTTGTGTTTCATACTTTTGGAAGTTTGGTTTTTCATGTTGATTTTAAAGTGACCTTTTCCATGTTTGTAATGTACTAACTCGTTTTTTCCTCACAGCAGGTCAACTCGTGTGTGGTTGCAACATAACAGTCCCATTGAGTACATTTTTGAGAAAGGGACATCAGTTGCACCACAGGGCGGGAGGAGGGTGACGAGCACGATACATTTCCTCTCTTCGGTAAGCATTTTTTTGTGTTTCATACTTTTGGAAGTTTGGTTTTTCATGTTGATTTTAAAGTGACCTTTTCCATGTTTGTAATGTACTAACTCGTTTTTTCCTCACAGCAGGTCAACTCGTGTGTGGTTGCAACATAACAGTCCCATTGAGTACATTTTTGAGAAAGGGACATCAGTTGCACCACAGGGCGGGAGGAGGGTGACGAGCACGATACATTTCCTCTCTTCGGTAAGCATTTTTTTGTGTTTCATACTTTTGGAAGTTTGGTTTTTCATGTTGATTTTAAAGTGACCTTTTCCATGTTTGTAATGTACTAACTCGTTTTTTCCTCACAGCAGGTCAACTCGTGTGTGGTTGCAACATAACAGTCCCATTGAGTACATTTTTGAGAAAGGGACATCAGTTGCACCACAGGGCGGGAGGAGGGTGACGAGCACGATACATTTCCTCTCTTCGGTAAGCATTTTTTTGTGTTTCATACTTTTGGAAGTTTGGTTTTTCATGTTGATTTTAAAGTGACCTTTTCCATGTTTGTAATGTACTAACTCGTTTTTTCCTCACAGCAGGTCAACTGGTGTGTGGTTGCAACATAACAGTCCCATTGAGTACATTTTTGAGAAGGGGACATCAGTTGCACCACAGGGCGGGAGGAGGGTGACGAGCACGATACATTTCCTCTCTTCGGTAAGCATTTTTTTGTGTTTCATACTTTTGGAAGTTTGGTTTTTCATGTTGATTTTAAAGTGACCTTTTCCATCTTTGTAATGTACTAACTCGTTTTTTCCTCACAGCAGGTCAACTCGTGTGTGGTTGCAACATAACAGTCCCATTGAGTACATTTTTGAGAAGGGGACATCAGTTGCACCACAGGGCGGGAGGAGGGTGACGAGCACGATACATTTTCTCTCTTCGGTAAGCATTTTTTTGTGTTTCATACTTTTGGAAGTTTGGTTTTTCATGTTGATTTTAAAGTGACCTTTTCCATGTTTGTAATGTACTAACTCGTTTTTTCCTCACAGCAGGTCAACTCGTGTGTGGTTGCAACATAACAGTCCCATTGAGTACATTTTTGAGAAGGGGACATCAGTTGCACCACAGGGCGGGAGGAGGGTGACGAGCACGATAAATTTCCTCTCTTCGGTAAGCATTTTTTTGTGTTTCATACTTTTGGAAGTTTGGTTTTTCATGTTGATTTTAAAGTGACCTTTTCCATGTTTGTAATGTACTAACTCGTTTTTTCCTCACAGCAGGTCAACTGGTGTGTGGTTGCAACATAACAGTCCTATTGAGTACATTTTTGAGAAAGGGACATCAGTTGCACCACAGGGCGGGAGGAGGGTGACGAGCACGATACATTTCCTCTCTTCGGTAAGCATTTTTTTGTGTTTCATACTTTTGGAAGTTTGGTTTTTCATGTTGATTTTAAAGTGACCTTTTCCATGTTTGTAATGTACTAACTCGTTTTTTCCTCACAGCAGGTCAACTCGTGTGTGGTTGCAACATAACAGTCCCATTGAGTACATTTTTGAGAAAGGGACATCAGTTGCACCACAGGGCGGGAGGAGGGTGACGAGCACGATACATTTCCTCTCTTCGGTAAGCATTTTTTTGTGTTTCATACATTTGGAAGTTTGGTTTTTCATGTTGATTTTAAAGTGACCTTTTCCATGTTTGTAATGTACTAACTCGTTTTTTCCTCACAGCAGGTCAACTCGTGTGTGGTTGCAACATAACAGTCCCATTGAGTACATTTTTGAGAAAGGGACATCAGTTGCACCACAGGGCGGGAGGAGGGTGACGAGCACGATTCATTTCCTCTCATCGGTAAGCATTTTTTTGTGTTTCATACTTTTGGAAGTTTGGTTTTTCATGTTGATTTTAAAGTGACCTTTTCCATGTTTGTAATGTACTAACTCGTTTTTTCCTCACAGCAGGTCAACTCGTGTGTGGTTGCAACATAACAGTCCCATTGAGTACATTTTTGAGAAAGGGACATCAGTTGCACCACAGGGCGGGAGGAGGGTGACGAGCACGATACATTTCCTCTCTTCGGTAAGCATTTTTTTGTGTTTCATACTTTTGGAAGTTTGGTTTTTCATGTTGATTTTAAAGTGACCTTTTCCATGTTTGTAATGTACTAACTCATTTTTTCCTCACAGCAGGTCAACTCGTGTGTGGTTGCAACATAACAGTCCCATTGAGTACGTTTTTGAGAAAGGGACATCAGTTGCACCACAGGGCGGGAGGAGGGGGACGAGCACGATACATTTTCTCTCTTCGGTAAGCATTTTTTTGTGTTTCATACTTTTGGAAGTTTGGTTTTTCATGTTGATTTTAAAGTGACCTTTTCCATGTTTGTAATGTACTAACTCGTTTTTTCCTCACAGCAGGTCAACTCGTGTGTGGTTGCAACATAACAGTCCCATTGAGTACATTTTTGAGAAAGGGACATCAGTTGCACCACAGGGCGGGAGGAGGGTGACGAGCACGATACATTTCCTCTCTTCGGTAAGCATTTTTTTGTGTTTCATACTTTTGGAAGTTTGGTTTTTCATGTTGATTTTAAAGTGACCTTTTCCATGTTTGTAATGTACTAACTCGTTTTTTCCTCACAGCAGGTCAACTCGTGTGTGGTTGCAACATAACAGTCCCATTGAGTACATTTTTGAGAAAGGGACATCAGTTGCACCACAGGGCGGGAGGAGGGTGACGAGCACGATTCATTTCCTCTCATCGGTAAGCATTTTTTTGTGTTTCATACTTTTGGAAGTTTGGTTTTTCATGTTGATTTTAAAGTGACCTTTTCCATGTTTGTAATGTACTAACTCGTTTTTTCCTCACAGCAGGTCAACTCGTGTGTGGTTGCAACATAACAGTCCCATTGAGTACATTTTTGAGAAAGGGACATCAGTTGCACCACAGGGCGGGAGGAGGGTGACGAGCACGATACATTTCCTCTCTTCGGTAAGCATTTTTTTGTGTTTCATACTTTTGGAAGTTTGGTTTTTCATGTTGATTTTAAAGTGACCTTTTCCATGTTTGTAATGTACTAACTCATTTTTTCCTCACAGCAGGTCAACTCGTGTGTGGTTGCAACATAACAGTCCCATTGAGTACGTTTTTGAGAAAGGGACATCAGTTGCACCACAGGGCGGGAGGAGGGGGACGAGCACGATACATTTTCTCTCTTCGGTAAGCATTTTTTTGTGTTTCATACTTTTGGAAGTTTGGTTTTTCATGTTGATTTTAAAGTGACCTTTTCCATGTTTGTAATGTACTAACTCGTTTTTTCCTCACAGCAGGTCAACTCGTGTGTGGTTGCAACATAACAGTCCCATTGAGTACATTTTTGAGAAAGGGACATCAGTTGCACCACAGGGCGGGAGGAGGGTGACGAGCACGATACATTTCCTCTCTTCGGTAAGCATTTTTTTGTGTTTCATACTTTTGGAAGTTTGGTTTTTCATGTTGATTTTAAAGTGACCTTTTCCATGTTTGTAATGTACTAACTCGTTTTTTCCTCACAGCAGGTCAACTCGTGTGTGGTTGCAACATAACAGTCCCATTGAGTACATTTTTGAGAAAGGGACATCAGTTGCACCACAGGGCGGGAGGAGGGTGACGAGCACGATACATTTCCTCTCTTCGGTAAGCATTTTTTTGTGTTTCATACTTTTGGAAGTTTGGTTTTTCATGTTGATTTTAAAGTGACCTTTTCCATGTTTGTAATGTACTAACTCGTTTTTTCCTCACAGCAGGTCAACTGGTGTGTGGTTACAACATAACAGTCCCATTGAGTACATTTTTGAGAAGGGGACATCAGTTGCACCACAGGGCGGGAGGAGGGTGACGAGCACGATAGATTTCCTCTCTTCGGTAAGCATTTTTTTGTGTTTCATACTTTTGGAAGTTTGGTTTTTCATGTTGATTTTAAAGTGACCTTTTCCATCTTTGTAATGTACTAACTCGTTTTTTCCTCACAGCAGGTCAACTCGTGTGTGGTTGCAACATAACAGTCCCATTGAGTACATTTTTGAGAAGGGGACATCAGTTGCACCACAGGGCGGGAGGAGGATGACGAGCACGATACATTTTCTCTCTTCGGTAAGCATTTTTTTGTGTTTCATACTTTTGGAAGTTTGGTTTTTCATGTTGATTTTAAAGTGACCTTTTCCATGTTTGTAATGTACTAACTCGTTTTTTCCTCACAGCAGGTCAACTCGTGTGTGGTTGCAACATAACAGTCCCATTGAGTACATTTTTGAGAAGGGGACATCAGTTGCACCACAGGGCGGGAGGAGGGTGACGAGCACGATACATTTCCTCTCTTCGGTAAGCATTTTTTTGTGTTTCATACTTTTGGAAGTTTGGTTTTTCATGTTGATTTTAAAGTGACCTTTTCCATGTTTGTAATGTACTAACTCGTTTTTTCCTCACAGCAGGTCAACTCGTGTGTGGTTGCAACATAACAGTCCCATTGAGTACATTTTTGAGAAAGGAACATCAGTTGCAACACAGGGCGGGTGGAGGGTGACGAGCACGATACATTTCCTCTCTTCGGTAAGCATTTTTTTGTGTTTCATACTTTTGGAAGTTTGGTTTTTCATGTTGATTTTAAAGTGACCTTTTCCATGTTTGTAATGTACTAACTCGTTTTTTCCTCACAGCAGGTCAACTCGTGTGTGGTTGCAACATAACAGTCGCATTGAGTACATTTTTGAGAAGGGGACATCAGTGGCACCACAGGGCGGGAGGAGGGTGACGAGCACGATACATTTCCTCTCTTCGGTAAGCATTTATTTGTGTTTCATACTTTTGGAAGTTTGGTTTTTCATGTTGATTTTAAAGTGACCTTTTCCATGTTTGTAATGTACTAACTCGTTTTTTCCTCACAGCAGGTCAACTCGTGTGTGGTTGCAACATAACAGTCCCATTGAGTACATTTTTGAGAAGGGGACATCAGTTGCACCACAGGGCGGGAGGAGGGTGACGAGCACGATACATTTCCTCTCTTCGGTAAGCATTTTTTTGTGTTTCATACTTTTGGAAGTTTGGTTTTTCATGTTGATTTTAAAGTGACCTTTTCCATGTTTGTAATGTACTAACTCGTTTTTTCCTCACAGCAGGTCAACTCGTGTGTGGTTGCAACATAACAGTCCCATTGAGTACATTTTTGAGAAAGGAACATCAGTTGCAACACAGGGCGGGAGGAGGGTGACGAGCACGATACATTTCCTCTCTTCGGTAAGCATTTTTTTGTGTTTCATACTTTTGGAAGTTTGGTTTTTCATGTTGATTTTAAAGTGACCTTTTCCATGTTTGTAATGTACTAACTCGTTTTTTCCTCACAGCAGGTCAACTCGTGTGTGGTTGCAACATAACAGTCGCATTGAGTACATTTTTGAGAAGGGGACATCAGTGGCACCACAGGGCGGGAGGAGGGTGACGAGCACGATACATTTCCTCTCTTCGGTAAGCATTTATTTGTGTTTCATACTTTTGGAAGTTTGGTTTTTCATGTTGATTTTAAAGTGACCTTTTCCATGTTTGTAATGTACTAACTCGTTTTTTCCTCACAGCAGGTCAACTCGTGTGTGGTTGCAACATAACAGTCCCATTGAGTACATTTTTGAGAAGGGGACATCAGTTGCACCACAGGGCGGGAGGAGGGTGACGAGCACGATACATTTCCTCTCTTCGGTAAGCATTTCTTTGTGTTTCATACTTTTGGAAGTTTGGTTTTTCATGTTGATTTTAAAGTGACCTTTTCCATGTTTGTAATGTACTAACTCGTTTTTTCCTCACAGCAGGTCAACTCGTGTGTGGTTGCAACATAACAGTCCCATTGAGTACATTTTTGAGAAAGGGACATCAGTTGCACCACAGGGCGGGAGGAGGGTGACGAGCACGATACATTTCCTCTCTTCGGTAAGCATTTTTTTGTGTTTCATACTTTTGGAAGTTTGGTTTCTCATGTTGATTTTAAAGTGACCTTTTCCATGTTTGTAATGTACTAACTCGTTTTTTCCACACAGCAGGTCAACTCGTGTGTGGTTGCAACATAACAGTCCCATTGAGTACATTTTTGAGAAAGGGACATCAGTTGCACCACAGGGCGGGAGGAGGGTGACGAGCATGATACATTTCCTCTCTTCGGTAAGCATTTTTTTGTGTTTCATACTTTTGGAAGTTTGGTTTTTCATGTTGATTTTAAAGTGACCTTTTCCATGTTTGTAATGTACTAACTCGTTTTTTCCTCACAGCAGGTCAACTCGTGTGTGGTTGCAACATAACAGTCCCATTGAGTACATTTTTGAGAAGGGGACATCAGTTGCACCACATGGCGGGAGGAGGGTGACGAGCACGATACATTTCCTCTCTTCGGTAAGCATTTTTTTGTGTTTCATACTTTTGGAAGTTTGGTTTCTCATGTTGATTTTAAAGTGACCTTTTCCATGTTTGTAATGTACTAACTCGTTTTTTCCTCACAGCAGGTCAACTCGTGTGTGGTTGCAACATAACAGTCCCATTGAGTACATTTTTGAGAAAGGGACGTCAGTTGCACCACAGGGCGGGAGGAGGGTGACGAGCACGATACATTTCCTCTCTTCGGTAAGCATTTTTTTGTGTTTCATACTTTTGGAAGTTTGGTTTTTCATGTTGATTTTAAAGTGACCTTTTCCATGTTTGTAATGTACTAACTCGTTTTTTCCTCACAGCAGGTCAACTCGTGTGTGGTTGCAACATAACAGTCCCATTGAGTACATTTTTGAGAAAGGGACATCAGTTGCACCACAGGGCGGGAGGAGGGTGACGAGCACGATACATTTTCTCTCTTCGGTAAGCATTTTTTTGTGTTTCATACTTTTGGAAGTTTGGTTTTTCATGTTGATTTTAAAGTGACCTTTTCCATGTTTGTAATGTACTAACTCGTTTTTTCCTCACAGCAGGTCAACTCGTGTGTGGTTGCAACATAACAGTCCCATTGAGTACATTTTTGAGAAAGGGACATCAGTTGCACCACAGGGCGGGAGGAGGGTGACGAGCACGATACATTTCCTCTCTTCGGTAAGCATTTTTTTGTGTTTCATACTTTTGGAAGTTTGGTTTTTCATGTTGATTTTAAAGTGACCTTCTCCATGTTTGTAATGTACTAACTCGTTTTTTCCTCACAGCAGGTCAACTCGTGTGTGGTTGCAACATAACAGTCCCATTGAGTACATTTTTGAGAAGGGGACATCAGTTGCACCACAGGGCGGGAGGAGGGTGACGAGCACGATACATTTCCTCTCTTCGGTAAGCATTTTTTTGTGTTTCATACTTTTGGAAGTTTGGTTTTTCATGTTGATTTTAAAGTGACCTTTTCCATGTTTGTAATGTACTAACTCGTTTTTTCCTCACAGCAGGTCAACTCGTGTGTGGTTGCAACATAACAGTCCCATTGAGTACATTTTTGAGAAGGGGACATCAGTTGCACCACAGGGCGGGAGGAGGGTGACGAGCACGATACATTTCCTCTCTTCGGTAAGCATTTTTTTGTGTTTCATACTTTTGGAAGTTTGGTTTTTCATGTTGATTTTAAAGTGACCTTTTCCATGTTTGTAATGTACTAACTCGTTTTTTCCTCACAGCAGGTCAACTCGTGTGTGGTTGCAACATAACAGTCCCATTGAGTACATTTTTGAGAAAGGGACATCAGTTGCACCACAGGGCGGGAGGAGGGTGACGAGCACGATACATTTCCTCTCTTCGGTAAGCATTTTTTTGTGTTTCATACTTTTGGAAGTTTGGTTTTTCATGTTGATTTTAAAGTGACCTTTTCCATGTTTGTAATGTACTAACTCGTTTTTTCCTCACAGCAGGTCAACTCGTGTGTGGTTGCAACATAACAGTCCCATTGAGTACATTTTTGAGAAAGGGACATCAGTTGCACCACAGGGCGGGAGGAGGGTGACGAGCACGATACATTTCCTCTCTTCGGTAAGCATTTTTTTGTGTTTCATACTTTTGGAAGTTTGGTTTTTCATGTTGATTTTAAAGTGACCTTTTCCATGTTTGTAATGTACTAACTCGTATTTTCCTCACAGCAGGTCAACTCGTGTGTGGTTGCAACATAACAGTCCCATTGAGTACATTTTTGAGAAAGGGACATCAGTTGCACCACAGGGCGGGAGGAGGGTGACGAGCACGATAGATTTCCTCTCTTCGGTAAGCATTTTTTTGTGTTTCATACTTTGGGAAGTTTGGTTTTTCATGTTGATTTTAAAGTGACCTTTTCCATGTTTGTAATGTACTAACTCGTTTTTTCCTCACAGCAGGTCAACTCGTGTGTGGTTGCAACATAACAGTCCCATTGAGTACATTTTTGAGAAGGGGACATCAGTTGCACCACAGGGCGGGAGGAGGGTGACGGGCACGATACATTTCCTCTCTTCGGTAAGCATTTTTTTGTGTTTCATACTTTTGGAAGTTTGGTTTTTCATGTTGATTTTAAAGTGACCTTTTCCATGTTTGTAATGTACTAACTCGTTTTTTCCTCACAGCAGGGCAACTCGTGTGTGGTTGCAACATAACAGTCCCATTGAGTACATTTTTGAGAAGGGGGCATCAGTTGCACCACAGGGCGGGAGGAGGGTGACGAGCACGATACATTTCCTCTCTTCGGTAAGCATTTTATTGTGTTTCATACTTTTGGAAGTTTGGTTTTTCATGTTGATTTTAAAGTGACCTTTTCCATGTTTGTAATGTACTAACTCGTTTTTTCCTCACAGCACGTCAACTCGTGTGTGGTTGCAACATAACAGTCCCATTGAGTACATTTTTGAGAAAGGGACATCAGTTGCACCACAGGGCGGGAGGAGGGTGACGAGCACGATACATTTCCTCTCTTCGGTAAGCATTTTTTTGTGTTTCATACTTTTGGAAGTTTGGTTTTTCATGTTGATTTTAAAGTGACCTTTTCCATCTTTGTAATGTACTAACTCGTTTTTTCCTCACAGCAGGTCAACTCGTGTGTGGTTGCAACATAACAGTCCCATTGAGTACATTTTTGAGAAAGGGACATCAGTTGCACCACAGGGCGGGAGGAGGGTGACGAGCACGATACATTTTCTCTCTTCGGTAAGCATTTTTTTGTGTTTTATACTTTTGGAAGTTTGGTTTTTCATGTTGATTTTAAAGTGACCTTTTCCATGTTTGTAATGTACTAACTCGTTTTTTCCTCACAGCAGGTCAACTCGTGTGTGGTTGCAACATAACAGTCCCATTGAGTACATTTTTGAGAAAGGGACATCAGTTGCACCACAGGGCGGGAGGAGGGTGACGAGCACGATACATTTTCTCTCTTCGGTAAGCATTTTTATGTATTTCATACTTTTGGAAGTTTGGTTTTTCATGTTGATTTTAAAGTGACCTTTTCCATGTTTGTAATGTACTAACTCGTTTTTTCTTCACAGCAGGTCAACTCGTGTGTGGTTGCAACATAACAGTCCCATTGAGTACATTTTTGAGAAAGGGACATCAGTTGCACCACAGGGCGGGAGGAGGGTGACGAGCACGATACATTTTCTCTCTTCGGTAAGCATTTTTTTGTGTTTCATACTTTTGGAAGTTTGGTTTTTAATGTTGATTTTAAAGTGACCTTTTCCATGTTTGTAATGTACTAACTCGTTTTTTCCTCACAGCAGGTCAACTCGTGTGTGGTTGCAACATAACAGTCCCATTGAGTACATTTTTGAGAAAGGGACATCAGTTGCACCACAGGGGGGGAGGAGGGTGACGAGCACGATACATTTCCTCTCTTCGGTAAGCATTTTTTTGTGTTTTATACTTTTGGAAGTTTGGTTTTTCATGTTGATTTTAAAGTGACCTTTTCCATGTTTGTAATGTACTAACTCGTTTTTTCCTCACAGCAGGTCAACTCGTGTGTGGTTGCAACATAACAGTCCCATTGAGTACATTTTTGAGAAAGGGACATCAGTTGCACCACAGGGCGGGAGGAGGGTGACGAGCACGATACATTTTCTCTCTTCGGTAAGCATTTTTTTGGGTTCATACTTTTGGAAGTTTGGTTTTTCATGTTGATTTTAAAGTGACCTTTTCCATGTTTGTAATGTACTAACTCGTTTTTTCCTCACAGCAGGTCAACTCGTGTGTGGTTGCAACATAACAGTCCCATTGAGTACATTTTTGAGAAGGGGACATCAGTTGCACCACAGGGCGGGAGGAAGGTGACGAGCACGATACATTTCCTCTCTTCGGTAAGCATTTTTTTGTGTTTCTTACTTTTGGAAGTTTGGTTTTTCATGTTGATTTTAAAGTGACCTTTTCCATGTTTGTAATGTACTAACTCGTTTTTTCCTCACAGCAGGTCAACTCGTGTGTGGTTGCAACATAACAGTCCCATTGAGTACATTTTTGAGAAAGGGACATCAGTTGCACCACAGGGCGGGAGGAGGGTGACGAGCACGATACATTTTCTCTCTTCGGTAAGCATTTTTTTGTGTTTCATACTTTTGGAAGTTTGGTTTTTCATGTTGATTTTAAAGTGACCTTTTCCATGTTTGTAATGTACTAACTCGTTTTTTCCTCACAGCAGGTCAACTCGTGTGTGGTTGCAACATAACAGTCCCATTGAGTACATTTTTGAGAAAGGGACATCAGTTGCACCACAGGGCGGGGGGAGGGTGACGAGCACGATACATTTTCTCTCTTCGGTAAGCATTTTTTTGTGTTTCATACTTTTGGAAGTTTGGTTTTTCATGTTGATTTTAAAGTGACCTTTTCCATGTTTTTAATGTACTAACTCGTTTTTTCCTCACAGCAGGTCAACTCGTGTGTGGTTGCAACATAACAGTCCCATTGAGTACATTTTTGAGAAAGGGACATCAGTTGCACCACAGGGCGGGAGGAGGGTGACGAGCACGATACATTTTCTCTCTTCGGTAAGCATTTTTTTGTGTTTTATACTTTTGGAAGTTTGGTTTTTCATGTTGATTTTAAAGTGACCTTTTCCATGTTTGTAATGTACTAACTCGTTTTTTCCTCACAGCAGGTCAACTCGTGTGTGGTTGCAACATAACAGTCCCATTGAGTACATTTTTGAGAAAGGGACATCAGTTGCACCACAGGGCGGGAGGAGGGTGACGAGCACGATACATTTCCTCTCTTCGGTAAGCATTTCTTTGTGTTTCATACTTTTGGAAGTTTGGTTTTTCATGTTGATTTTAAAGTGACCTTTTCCATGTTTTTAATGTACTAACTCGTTTTTTCCTCACAGCAGGTCAACTCGTGTGTGGTTGCAACATAACAGTCCCATTGAGTACATTTTTGAGAAGGGGACATCAGTTGCACCACAGGGCGGGAGGAGGGTGACGAGCACGATACATTTTCTCTCTTCGGTAAGCATTTTTTTGTGTTTCATACTTTTGGAAGTTTGGTTTTTCATGTTGATTTTAAAGTGACCTTTTCCATCTTTGTAATGTACTAACTCGTTTTTTCTTCACAGCAGGTCACCTCGTGTGTGGTTGCAACATAACAGTCCCATTGAGTACATTTTTGAGAAAGGGACATCAGTTGCACCACAGGGCGGGAGGAGGGTGACGAGCACGATACAATTTCTCTCTTCGGTAAGCATTTTTTTGTGTTTTATACTTTTGGAAGTTTGGTTTTTCATGTTGATTTTAAAGTGACCTTTTCCATGTTTGTAATGTACTAACTCGTTTTTTCCTCACAGCAGGTCAACTCGTGTGTGGTTGCAACATAACAGTCCCATTGAGTACATTTTTGAGAAAGGGACATCAGTTGCACCACAGGGCGGGAGGAGGGTGACGAGCACGATTCATTTTCTCTCTTCGGTAAGCATTTTTTTGTGTTTTATACTTTTGGAAGTTTGGTTTTTCATGTTGATTTTAAAGTGACCTTTTCCATGTTTGTAATGTACTAACTCGTTTTTTCCCCACAGCAGGTCAACTCGTGTGTGGTTGCAACATAACAGTCCCATTGAGTACATTTTTGAGAAAGGGACATCAGTTGCACCACAGGGCGGGAAGAGGGTGACGAGCACGATTCATTTTCTCTCTTCGGTAAGCATTTTTTTGTGTTCCATACTTTTGGAAGTTTGGTTTTTCATGTTGATTTTAAAGTGACCTTTTCCATGTTTGTAATGTACTAACTCGTTTTTTCCTCACAGCAGGTCAACTCGTGTGTGGTTGCAACATAACAGTCCCATTGAGTACATTTTTGAGAAAGGGACATCAGTTGCACAACAGGGCGGGAGGAGGTTGACGAGCACGATACATTTTCTCTCTTCGGTAAGCATTTTTTTGTGTTTTATACTTTTGGAAGTTTGGTTTTTCATGTTGATTTTAAAGTGACCTTTTCCATGTTTGTAATGTAGTAACTCGTTTTTTCCTCACAGCAGGTCAACTCGTGTGTGGTTGCAACATAACAGTCCCATTGAGTACATTTTTGAGAAAGGGACATCAGTTGCACCACAGGGCGGGAGGAGGGTGACGAGCACGATACATTTTCTCTCTTCGGTAAGCATTTTTTTGTGTTTCATACTTTTGTAAGTTTGGTTTTTCATGTTGATTTTAAAGTGACCTTTTCCATGTTTGTATTGTACTAACTCGTTTTTTCTTCACAGCAGGTCAACTCGTGTGTGGTTGCAACATAACAGTCCCATTGAGTACATTTTTGAGAAAGGGACATCAGTTGCACCACAGGGCGGGAGGAGGGTGACGAGCACGATACATTTCCTCTCTTCGGTAAGCATTTTTTTGTGTTTTATACTTTTGGAAGTTTGGTTTTTCATGTTGATTTTAAAGTGACCTTTTCCATGTTTGTAATGTACTAACTCGTTTTTTCCTCACAGCAGGTCAACTCGTGTGTGGTTGCAACATAACAGTCCCATTGAGTACATTTTTGAGAAAGGGACATCAGTTGCACCACAGGGCGGGAGGAGGGTGACGAGCACGATACATTTTCTCTCTTCGGTAAGCATTTTTTTGTGTTTCATACTTTTGGAAGTTTGGTTTTTCATGTTGATTTTAAAGTGACCTTTTCCATCTTTGTAATGTACTAACTCGTTTTTTCCTCACAGCAGGTCAACTCGTGTGTGGTTGCAACATAACAGTCCCATTGAGTACATTTTTGAGAAGGGGACATCAGTTGCACCACAGGGCGGGAGGAGGGTGACGAGCACGATACATTTCCTCTCTTCGGTAAGCATTTTTTTGTGTTTCATACTTTTGGAAATTTGGTTTTTCATGTTGATTTTAAAGTGACCTTTTCCATGTTTGTAATGTACTAACTCGTTTTTTCCTCACAGCAGGTCAACTCGTGTGTGGTTGCAACATAACAGTCCCATTGAGTACATTTTTGAGAAAGGGACATCAGTTGCACCACAGGGCGGGAGGAGGGTGACGAGCAAGATACATTTTCTCTCTTCGGTTCGCATTTTTTTGTGTTTCATACTTTTGGAAGTTTGGTTTTTCATGTTGATTTTAAAGTGACTTTTCCATGTTTGTAATGTACTAACTCGTTTTTTCCTCACAGCAGGTCACTCGTGTGTGGTTGCAACATAACAGTCCCATTGAGTACATTTTTGAGAAAGGGACATCAGTTGCACCACAGGGCGGGAGGAGGGTGACGAGCACGATACATTTTCTCTCTTCGGTAAGCATTTTTTTGTGTTTTATACTTTTGGAAGTTTGGTTTTTCATGTTGATTTTAAAGTGACCTTTTCCATGTTTGTAATGTACTAACTCGTTTTTTCCTCACAGCAGGTCAACTCGTGTGTGGTTGCAACATAACAGTCCCATTGAGTACATTTTTGAGAAAGGGACCTCAGTTGCACCACAGGGCGGGAGGAGGGTGACGAGCACGATTCATTTTCTCTCTTCGGTAAGCATTTTTTTGTGTTCCATACTTTTGGAAGTTTGGTTTTTCATGTTTATTTTAAAGTGACCTTTTCCATGTTTGTAATGTACTAACTCGTTTTTTCCTCACAGCAGGTCAACTCGTGTGTGGTTGCAACATAACTGTCCCATTGAGTACATTTTTGAGAAAGGGACATCAGTTGCACCACAGGGCGGGAGGAGGGTGACGAGCACGATACATTTTCTCTCTTCGGTAAGCATATTTTTGTGTTTCATACTTTTGGAAGTTTGGATTTTCATGTTGATTTTAAAGTGACCTTTTCCATGTTTGTAATGTACTAACTCGTTTTTTCCTCACAGCAGGTCAACTCGTGTGTGGTTGCAACATAACAGTCCCATTGAGTACATTTTTGAGAAAGGGACATCAGTTGCACCACAGGGCGGGAGGAGGGTGACGAGCACGATACATTTTCTCTCTTCGGTAAGCATTTTTTTGTGTTTCATACTTTTGGAAGTTTGGTTTTTCATGTTGATTTTAAAGTGACCTTTTCCATGTTTGTAATGTACTAACTCGATTTTTCCTCACAGCAGGTCAACTCGTGTGTGGTTGCAACATAACAGTCCCATTGAGTACATTTTTGAGAAAGGGACATCAGTTGCACCACAGGGCGGGAGGAGGGTGACGAGCACGATACATTTTCTCTCTTCGGTAAGCATTTTTTTGTGTTTCATACTTTTGGAAGTTTGGTTTTTCATGTTGATTTTAAAGTGACCTTTTCCATGTTTGTAATGTATTAACTCGTTTTTTCCTCACAGCAGGTCAACTCGTGTGTGGTTGCAACATAACAGTCCCATTGAGTACATTTTTGAGAAAGGGACATCAGTTGCACCACAAGGCGGGAGGAGGGTAACGAGCACGATACATTTTCTCTCTTCGGTAAGCATTTTTTTCTGTTTCATACTTTCGGAAGTTTGGATTTTCATGTTGATTTTAAAGTGACCTTTTCCATGTTTGTAATGTACTAACTCGTTTTTTCCTCACAGCAGGTCAACTCGTGTGTGGTTGCAACATAACAGTCCCATTGAGTACATTTTTGAGAAAGGGACATCAGTTGCACCACAGGGCGGGAGGAGGGTGACGAGCACGATACATTTTCTCTCTTCGGTAAGCATTTTTTTGTGTTTCATACATTTGGAAGTTTGGATTTTCATGTTGATTTTAAAGTGACCTTTTCCATGTTTGTAATGTACTAACTCGTTTTTTCCTCACAGCAGGTCAACTCGTGTGTGGTTGCAACATAACAGTCCCATTGAGTACATTTTTGGGAAAGGGACATCAGTTGCACCACAGGGCGGGAGGAGGGTGACGAGCACGATATATTTTCTCTCTTCGGTAAGCATTTTTTTGTGTTTCATACTTTTGGAAGTTTGGATTTTCATGTTGATTTTAAAGTGACCTTTTCCATGTTTGTAATGTACTAACTCGTTTTTTCCTCACAGCAGGTCAACTCGTGTGTGGTTGCAACATAACAGTCCCATTGAGTACATTTTTGAGAAAGGGACATCAGTTGCACCACAGGGCGGGAGGAGGGTGACGAGCACGATACATATTCTTTCTTCGGTAAGCATTTTTTTGTGTTTCATACTTTTGGAAGTTTGGATTATCATGTTGATTTTAAAGTGACCTTTTCCATGTTTGTAATGTACTAACTCGTTTTTTCCTCACAGCAGGTCAACCCGTGTGTGGTTGCAACATAACAGTCCCATTGAGTACATTTTTGAGAAAGGGACATCAGTTGCACCACAGGGCGGGAGGAGGGTGACGAGCACGATACATTTTCTCTCTTCGGTAAGCATTTTTTAGTGTTTCATACTTTTGGAAGTTTGGATTTTCATGTTGATTTTAAAGTGACCTTTTCCATGTTTGTAATGTACTAACTCGTTTTTTCCTCACAGCAGGTCAACTCGTGTGTGGTTGCAACATAACAGTCCCATTGAGTACATTTTTGAGAAAGGGACATCAGTTGCACCACAGGGCGGGAGGAGGGTGACGAGCACGATACATTTTCTCTCTTCGGTAAGCATTTTTTTGTGTTTTATACTTTTGGAAGTTTGGATTTTCATGTTGATTTTAAAGTGACCTTTTCCATGTTTGTAATGTACTAACTCGTTTTTTCCTCACAGCAGGTCAACTCGTGTGTGGTTGCAACATAACAGTCCCATTGAGTACATTTTTGAGAAAGGGACATCAGTTGCACCTCAGGGCGGGAGGAGGGTGACGAGCATGATACATTTTCTCTCTTCGGTAAGCATTTTTTTGTGTTTCATACTTTTGGAAGTTTGGTTTTTCATGTTGATTTTAAAGTGACCTTTTCCATATTTGTAATGTACTAACTCGTTTTTTCCTCACAGCAGGTCAACTCGTGTGTGGTTGCAACATAACAGTCCCATTGAGTACATTTTTGAGAAAGGGACATCAGTTGCACCACAGGGCGGAAGGAGGGTGACGAGCACGATACATTTTCTCTCTTCGGTAAGCATTTTTTTGTGTTTCATACATTTGGAAGTTTGGATTTTCATGTTGATTTTAAAGTGACCTTTTCCATGTTTGTAATGTACTAACTCGTCTTTTCCTCACAGCAGGTCAATTCGTGTGTGGTTGCAACATAACAGTCCCATTGAGTAAATTTTTGAGAAAGGGACATCAGTTGCACCACAGGGCGGGAGGAGGGTGACGAGCACGATACATTTTCTCTCTTCGGTTAGCATTTTTTGTTGTTTCATACTTTTGGAAGTTTGGATTTTCATGTTGATTTTAAAGTGACCTTTTCCATGTTTGTAATGTACTAACTCGTTTTTTCCTCACAGCAGGTCAACTCGTGTGTGGTTGCAACATAACAGTCCCATTGAGTACATTTTTGAGAAAGGGACATCAGTTGCACCACAGGGCGGGAGGAGGGTGACGAGCACGATACATTTTCTCTCTTCGGTAAGCATTTTTTTGTGTTTCATACTTTTGGAAGTTTGGTTTTTCTTGTTGATTTTAAAGTGACCTTTTCCATGTTTGTAATGTACTAACTCGTTTTTTCTTCACAGCAGGTCACCTCGTGTGTGGTTCAACATAACAGTCCCATTGAGTACCTTTTTTGAGAAAGGGACATCAGTTGCACCACAGGGCGGGAGGAGGGTGACGAGCACGATACATTTTCTCTCTTCGGTAAGCATTTTTTTGTGTTTTATACTTTTGGAAGTTTGGATTTTCATGTTGATTTTAAAGTGACCTTTTCCATGTTTGTAATGTACTAACTCGTTTTTTCCTCACAGCAGGTCAACTCGTGTGTGGTTGCAACATAACAGTCCCATTGAGTACATTTTTGAGAAAGGGACATCAGTTGCACCACAGGGCGGGAGGAGGGTGACGAGCACGATTCATTTTCTCTCTTCGGTAAGCATTTTTTTGTGTTCCATACTTTTGGAAGTTTGGTTTTTCATGTTGATTTTAAAGTGACCTTTTCCATGTTTTTAATGTACTAACTCGTTTTTTCCTCACAGCAGGTCAACTCGTGTGTGGTTGCAACATAACAGTCCCATTGAGTACATTTTTGAGAAAGGGACATCAGTTGCACCACAGGGCGGGAGGAGGGTGACGAGCACGATACATTTTCTCTCTTCGGTAAGCATATTTTTGTGTTTCATACTTTTGGAAGTTTGGATTTTCATGTTGATTTTAAAGTGACCTTTTCCATGTTTGTAATGTACTAACTCGTTTTTTCCTCACAGCAGGGCAACTCGTGTGTGGTTGGAACATAACAGTCCCATTGAGTACATTTTTGAGAAAGGGACATCAGTTGCACCACAGGGCGGGAGGAGGGTGACGAGCACGATACATTTTCTCTCTTCGGTAAGCATTTTTTTGTGTTTCATACTTTTGGAAGTTTGGTTTCTCATGTTGATTTTAAAGTGACCTTTTCCATGTTTGTAATGTACTAACTCGTTTTTTCCTCACAGCAGGTCAACTCGTGTGTGGTTGCAACATAACAGTCCCATTGAGTACATTTTTGAGAAAGGGACATCAGTTGCACCACAAGGCGGGAGGAGGGTGACGAGCACGATACATTTTCTCTCTTCGGTAAGCATTTTTTTGTGTTTTATACTTTTGGAAGTTTGGATTTTCATGTTGATTTTAAAGTGAGCTTTTCCATGTTTGTAATGTACTAACTCGTTTTTTCCTCACAGCAGGTCAACTCGTGTGTGGTTGCAACATAACAGTCCCATTGAGTACATTTTTGAGAAAGGGACATCAGTTGCACCACAGGGCGGGAGGAGGGTGACGAGCACGATACATTTTCTCTCTTCGGTAAGCATTTTTTTGTGTTTCATACTTTTGGAAGTTTGGATTTTCATGTTGATTTTAAAGTGACCTTTTCCATGTTTGTAATGTACTAACTCGTTTTTTCCTCACAGCAGGTCAACTCGTGTGTGGTTGCAACATAACAGTCCCATTGAGTACATTTTTGAGAAAGGGACATCAGTTGCACCACAGGGCGGGAGGAGGGTGACGAGCACGATACATTTTCTCTCTTCGGTAAGCATTTTTTTGTGTTTCATACATTTGGAAGTTTGGATTTTCATGTTGATTTTAAAGTGACCTTTTCCATGTTTGTAATGTACTAACTCGTTTTTTCCTCACAGCAGGTCAACTCGTGTGTGGTTGCAACATAACAGTCCCATTGAGTACATTTTTGAGAAAGGGACATCAGTTGCACCACAGGGCGGGAGGAGGGTGACGAGCACGATACATTTTCTTTCTTCGGTAAGCATTTTTTTGTGTTTCATACATTTGGAAGTTGGATTTTCATGTTGATTTTAAAGTGACCTTTTCCATGTTTGTAATGTACTAACTCGTTTTTTCCTCACAGCACGTCAACTCGTGTGTGGTTGCAACATAACAGTCCCATTGAGTACATTTTTGAGAAAGGGACATCAGTTGCACCACAGGGCGGGAGGAGGGTGACGAGCACGATACATTTTCTCTCTTCGGTAAGCATTTTTTTGTGTTTTATACTTTTGGAAGTTTGGATTTTCATGTTGATTTTAAAGTGACCTTTTCCATGTTTGTAATGTACTAACTCGTTTTTTCCTCACAGCAGGTCAACTCGTGTGTGGTTGCAACATAACAGTCCCATTGAGTACATTTTTGAGAAAGGGACATCAGTTGCACCACAGGGCGGGAGGAGGGTGACGAGCACGATACATTTTCTCTCTTCGGTAAGCATTTTTTTGTGTTTTATACTTTTGGAAGTTTGGATTTTCATGTTGATTTTAAAGTGACCTTTTCCATGTTTGTAATGTACTAACTCGTTTTTTCCTCACAGCAGGTCAACCCGTGTGTGGTTGCAACATAACAGTCCCATTGAGTACATTTTTGAGAAAGGGACATCAGTTGCACCACAGGGCGGGAGGAGGGTGACGAGCACGATACATTTTCTCTCTTCGGTAAGCATTTTTTTGTGTTTTATACTTTTGGAAGTTTGGTTTTTCATGTTGATTTTAAAGTGACATTTTCCATGTTTGTAATGTACTAACTCGTTTTTTCCTCACAGCACGTCAACTCGTGTGTGGTTGCAACATAACAGTCCCATTGAGTACATTTTTGAGAAAGGGACATCAGTTGCACCACAGGGCGGGAGGAGGGTGACGAGCACGATACATTTTCTCTCTTCGGTAAGCATTTTTTTGTGTTTTATACTTTTGGAAGTTTGGATTTTCATGTTGATTTTAAAGTGACCTTTTCCATGTTTGTAATGTACTAACTCGTTTTTTCCTCACAGCAGGTCAACTCGTGTGTGGTTGCAACATAACAGTCCCATTGAGTACATTTTTGAGAAAGGGACATCAGTTGCACCACAGGGCGGGAGGAGGGGGACGAGCACGATACATTTTCTTTCTTCGGTAAGCATTTTTTTGTGTTTCATACATTTGGAAGTTGGATTTTCATGTTGATTTTAAAGTGACCTTTTCCATGTTTGTAATGTACTAACTCGTTTTTTCCTCACAGCAGGTCAACCCGTGTGTGGTTGCAACATAACAGTCCCATTGAGTACATTTTTGAGAAAGGGACATCAGTTGCACCACAGGGCGGGAGGAGGGTGACGAGCACGATACATTTTCTCTCTTCGGTAAGCATTTTTTTGTGTTTTATACTTTTGGAAGTTTGGATTTTCATGTTGATTTTAAAGTGACCTTTTCCATGTTTGTAATGTACTAACTCGTTTTTTCCTCACAGCACGTCAACTCGTGTGTGGTTGCAACATAACAGTCCCATTGAGTACATTTTTGAGAAAGGGACATCAGTTGCACCACAGGGCGGGAGGAGGGTGACGAGCACGATACATTTTCTCTCTTCGGTAAGCATTTTTTAGTGCTTCATACTTTTGGAAGTTTGGATTTTCATGTTGATTTTAAAGTGACCTTTTCCATGTTTGTAATGTACTAACTCGTTTTTTCCTCACAGCACGTCAACTCGTGTGTGGTTGCAACATAACAGTCCCATTGAGTACATTTTTGAGAAAGGGACATCAGTTGCACCACAGGGCGGGAGGAGGGTGACGAGCACGATACATTTTCTCTCTTCGGTAAGCATTTTTTTGTGTTTTATACTTTTGGAAGTTTGGATTTTCATGTTGATTTTAAAGTGACCTTTTCCATGTTTGTAATGTACTAACTCGTTTTTTCCTCACAGCAGGTCAACTCGTGTGTGGTTGCAACATAACAGTCCCATTGAGTACATTTTTGAGAAAGGGACATCAGTTGCACCACAGGGCGGGAGGACGGTGACGAGCACGATACATTTTCTCTCTTCGGTAAGCATTTTTTTGTGTTTCATACTTTTGGAAGTTTGGATTTTCATGTTGATTTTAAAGTGACCTTTTCCATGTTTGTAATGTACTAACTCGTTTTTTCCTCACAGCAGGTCAACTCGTGTGTGGTTGCAACATATCAGTCCCATTGAGTACATTTTTGAGAAAGGGACATCAGTTGCACCACAGGGCGGGAGGAGGGTGACGAGCACGATACATTTTCTCTCTTCGGTAAGCATTTTTTTGTGTTTCATACATTTGGAAGTTTGGATTTTCATGTTGATTTTAAAGTGACCTTTTCCATGTTTGTAATGTACTAACTCGTTTTTTCCTCACAGCAGGTCAACTCGTGTGTGGTTGCAACATAACTGTCCCATTGAGTACATTTTTGAGAAAGGGACATCAGTTGCACCACAGGGCGGGAGGAGGGTGACGAGCACGATACATTTTCTCTCTTCGGTAAGCATTTTTTTGTGTTTCATACTTTTGGAAGTTTGGATTTTCATGTTGATTTTAAAGTGACCTTTTCCATGTTTGTAATGTACTAACTCGTTTTTTCCTCACAGCAGGTCAACTCGTGTGTGGTTGCAACATAACTGTCCCATTGAGTACATTTTTGAGAAAGGGACATCAGTTGCACCACAGGGCGGGAGGAGGGTGACGAGCACGATACATTTTCTTTCTTCGGTAAGCATTTTTTTGTGTTTCATACTTTTGGAAGTTGGATTTTCATGTTGATTTTAAAGTGACCTTTTCCATGTTTGTAATGTACTAACTCGTTTTTTCCTCACAGCAGGTCAACCCGTGTGTGGTTGCAACATAACAGTCCCATTGAGTACATTTTTGAGAAAGGGACATCAGTTGCACCACAGGGCGGGAGGAGGGTGACGAGCACGATACATTTTCTCTCTTCGGTAAGCATTTTTTAGTGCTTCATACTTTTGGAAGTTTGGATTTTCATGTTGATTTTAAAGTGACCTTTTCCATGTTTGTAATGTACTAACTCGTTTTTTCCTCACAGCAGGTCAACTCGTGTGTGGTTGCAACATAACAGTCCCATTGAGTACATTTTTGAGAAAGGGACATCAGTTGCACCACAGGGCGGGAGGAGGGTGACGAGCACGATACATTTTCTCTCTTCGGTAAGCATTTTTTTGTGTTTTATACTTTTGGAAGTTTGGATTTTCATGTTGATTTTAAAGTGACCTTTTCCATGTTTGTAATGTCGTAACTCGTTTTTTCCTCACAGCAGGTCAACTCGTGTGTGGTTGCAACATAACAGTCCCATTGAGTACATTTTTGAGAAAGGGACATCAGTTGCACCACAGGGCGGGAGGAGGGTGACGAGCACGATACAATTTCTTTCTTCGGTAAGCATTTTTTTGTGTTTCATACTTTTGGAAGTTTGGATTTTCATGTTGATTTTAAAGTGACCTTTTCCATGTTTGTAATGTACTAACTCGTTTTTTCCTCACAGCAGGTCAACTCGTGTGTGGTTGCAACATAACAGTCCCATTGAGTACATTTTTGAGAAAGGGACATCAGTTGCACCACAGGGCGGGAGGAGGGTGACGAGCACGATACATTTTCTCTCTTCGGTAAGCATTTTTTTGTGTTTCATACTTTTGGAAGTTTGGTTTTTCATGTTGATTTTAAAGTGACCTTTTCCATGTTTGTAATGTACTAACTCGTTTTTTCCTCACAGCAGGTCAACTCGTGTGTGGTTGCAACATAACAGTCCCATTGAGTACATTTTTGAGAAAGGGACATCAGTTGCACCACAGGGCGGGAGGAGGGTGACGAGCACGATACATTTTCTCTCTTCGGTAAGCATTTCTTTGTGTTTCATACTTTTGGAAGTTTGGATTTTCATGTTGATTTTAAAGTGACCTTTTCCATGTTTGTAATGTACTAACTCGTTTTTTCCTCACAGCAGGTCAACTCGTGTGTGGTTGCAACATAACAGTCCCATTGAGTACATTTTTGAGAAAGGGACATCAGTTGCACCACAAGGCGGGAGGAGGGTGACGAGCACGATACATTTTCTCTCTTCGGTAAGCATTTTTTTGTGTTTTATACTTTTGGAAGTTTGGATTTTTATGTTGATTTTAAAGTGACCTTTTCCATGTTTGTAATGTACTAACTCAGTTTTTCCTCACAGCATGTCAACTCGTGTGTGGTTGCAACATAACAGTCCCATTGAGTACATTTTTGAGAAAGGGACATCAGTTGCACCACAGGGCAGGAGGAGGGTGACGAGCACGATACATTTTCTCTCTTCGGTAAGCATTTTTTTGTGTTTCATACCTTTGGAAGTTTGGATTTTCATGTTGATTTTAAAGTGACCTTTTCCATGTTTGTAATGTACTAACTCGTTTTTTCCTCACAGCAGGTCAACTCGTGTGTGGTTGCAACATAACAGTCCCATTGAGTACATTTTTGAGAAAGGGACATCAGTTGCACCACAGGGCGGGAGGAGGGTGATGAGCACGATACATTTTCTCTCTTCGGTAAGCATTTTTTTGTGTTTCATACATTTGGAAGTTTGGATTTTCATGTTGATTTTAAAGTGACCTTTTCCATGTTTGTAATGTACTAACTCGTTTTTTCCTCACAGCAGGTCAACTCGTGTGTGGTTGCAACATAACAGTCCCATTGAGTACATTTTTGAGAAAGGGACATCAGTTGCACCACAGGGCGGGAGGAGGGTGACGAGCACGATACATTTTCTCTCTTCGTTAAGCATTTTTTTGTGTTTCATAGTTTTGGAAGTTCGGATTTTCATGTTGATTTTAAAGTGACCTTTTCCATGTTTGTTATGTAGTAACTCGTTTTTTCCTCACAGCAGGTCAACTCGTGTGTGGTTGCAACATAACAGTCCCATTGAGTACATTTTTGAGAAAGGGACATCAGTTGCACCACAGGGCGGGAGGAGGGTGACGAGCACGATACATTTTCTCTCTTCGGTAAGCATTTTTTTGTGTTTCATACTTTCGGAAGTTTGG
Organism: Schistocerca serialis cubense; assembly: GCF_023864345.2. NCBI lineage: Eukaryota > Metazoa > Arthropoda > Insecta > Orthoptera > Acrididae > Schistocerca > Schistocerca serialis. The sequence goes on from NC_064647.1 coordinate 104,434,237, forward strand.
ATTTTCATGTCGATTTTAAAGTGACCTTTTCCATGTTTGTAATGTACTAACTCGTATTTTCCCCACAGCAGGTCAACCCGTGTGTGGTTGCAACATAACAGTCCCATTGAGTACATTTTTGAGAAAGGGACATCAGTTGCACCACAGGGCGGGAGGAGGGTGACGAGCACGATACATATTCTCTCTTCGGTAAGCATTTTTTAGTGTTTCATACTTATGGAAGTTTGGATTTTCATGTTGATTTTAAAGTGACCTTTTCCATGTTTGTAATGTACTAACTCGTTTTTTCCTCACAGCAGGTCAACTCGTGTGTGGTTGCAACATAACAGTCCCATTGAGTACATTTTTGAGAAAGGGACATCAGTTGCACCACAGGGCGGGAGGAGGGTGACGAGCACGATACATTTTCTCTCTTCGGTAAGCATTTTTTTGTGTTTCATACTTTTGGAAGTTTGGATTTTCATGTTGATTTTAAAGTGACCTTTTCCATGTTTGTAATGTACTAACTCGTTTTTTCCTCACAGCAGGTCAACTCGTGTGTGGTTGCAACATAACAGTCCCATTGAGTACATTTTTGAGAAAGGGACATCAGTTGCACCACAGGGCGGGAGGAGGGTGACGAGCACGATACATTTTCTCTCTTCGGTAAGCATTTTTTTTTGTGTTTTATACTTTTGTAAGTTTGGATTTTCATGTTGATTTTAAAGTGACCTTTTCCATGTTTGTAATGTACTAACTCGTTTTTTCCTCACAGCAGGTCAACTCGTGTGTGGTTGCAACATAACAGTTCCATTGAGTACATTTTTGAGAAAGGGACATCAGTTGCACCACAGGGCGGGAGGAGGGTGACGAGCACGATACATTTTCTCTCTTCGGTAAGCATTTTTTTGTGTTTCATACTTTTGGAAGTTTGGATTTTCATGTTGATTTTAAAGTGACCTTTTCCATGTTTGTAATGTACTAACTCGTTTTTTCCTCACAGCAGGTCAACTCGTGTGTGGTTGCAACATAACAGTCCCATTGAGTACATTTTTGAGAAAGGGACATCAGTTGCACCACAGGGCGGGAGGAGGGTGACGAGCACGATACATTTTCTCTCTTCGGTAAGCATTTCTTTGTGTTTCATACTTTTGGAAGTTTGGATTTTCATGTTGATTTTAAAGTGACCTTTTCCATGTTTGTAATGTACTAACTCGTTTTTTCCTCACAGCAGGTCAACTCGTGTGTGGTTGCAACATAACAGTCCCATTGAGTACATTTTTGAGAAAGGGACATCAGTTGCACCACAGGGCGGGAGGAGGGTGACGAGCACGATACATTTTCTCTCTTCGGTAAGCATTTTTTTGTGTTTCATACTTTTGGAAGTTTGGATTTTCATGTTGATTTTAAGGTGACCTTTTCCATGTTTGTAATGTACTAACTCGTTTTTTCCTCACAGCAGGTCAACTCGTGTGTGGTTGCAACATAACAGTCCCATTGAGTACATTTTTGAGAAAGGGACATCAGTTGCACCACATGGCGCTAGGAGGGTGACGAGCATGATACTTTTTCTCTCTTCGGTAAGCATTTTTTTGTGTTTCATACTTTTGGAAGTTTGGATTTTCATGTTGATTTTAAAGTGACCTTTTCCATGTTTGTAATGTACTAACTCGTTTTTTCCTCACAGCAGGTCAACTCGTGTGTGGTTGCAACATAACAGTCACATTGAGTACATTTTTGAGAAAGGGACATCAGTTGCAACACAGGGCGGGAGGAGGGTGACGAGCACGATACATTTTCTCTCTTCGGTAAGCATTTTTTTGTGTTTTATACTTTTGGAAGTTTGGATTTTCATGTTGATTTTAAAGTGACCTTTTCCATGTTTGTAATGTACTAACTCGTTTTTTCCTCACAGCAGGTCAACTCGTGTGTGGTTGCAACATAACAGTCACATTGAGTACATTTTTGAGAAATGGACATCAGTTGCACCACAGGGCGGGAGGAGGGTGACGAGCACAATACATTTTCTCTCTTCGGTAAGCATTTTTTTGTGTTTTATACTTTTGGAAGTTTGGTTTTTCATGTTGATTTTAAAGTGACCTTTTCCATGTTTGTAATGTACTAACTCGTTTTTTCCTCACAGCAGGTCAACTCGTGTGTGGTTGCAACATAACAGTCCCATTGAGTACATTTTTGAGAAAGGGACATCAGTTGCACTACAGGGCGGGAGGAGGGTGACGAGCACGATACATTTTCTCTCTTCGGTAAGCATTTTTTTGTGTTTTATACTTTTGGAAGTTTGGATTTTCATGTTGATTTTAAAGTGACCTTTTCCATGTTTGTAATGTACTAACTCGTTTTTTCCTCACAGCAGGTCAACTCGTGTGTGGTTGCAACATAACAGTCCCATTGAGTACATTTTTGAGAAAGGGACATCAGTTGCACCACAGGGCGGGAGGAGGGTGACGAGCACGATACATTTTCTCTCTTCGGTAAGCATTTTTTTGTGTTTCATACTTTTGGAAGTTTGGATTTTCATGTTGATTTTAAAGTGACCTTTTCCATGTTTGTAATGTACTAACTCGTTTTTTCCTCACAGCAGGTCAACTCGTGTGTGGTTGCAACATAACAGTCCCATTGAGTACATTTTTGAGAAAGGGACATCAGTTGAACCACAGGGCGGGAGGAGGGTGACGAGCACGATACATTTTCTCTCTTCGGTAAGCATTTTTTTGTGTTTTATACTTTTGGAAGTTTTGATCTTCATGTTGATTTTAAAGTGACCTTTTCCATGTTTGTAATGTACTAACTCGTTTCTTCCTCACAGCAGGTCAACTCGTGTGTGGTTGCAACATAACAGTCCCATTGAGTACATTTTTGAGAAAGGGACATAAGTTGCACCACAGGGCGGGAGGAGGGTGACGAGCACGATACATTTTCTCTCTTCGGTAAGCATTTTTTTGTGTTTCATACTTTTGGAAGTTTGGATTTTCATGTTGATTTTAAAGTGACCTTTTCCATGTTTGTAATGTACTAACTCGTTTTTTCCTCACAGCAGGTCAACTCGTGTGTGGTTGCAACATAACAGTCCCATTGAGTACATTTTTGAGAAAGGGACATCAGTTGCACCACAGGGCGGGAGGAGGGTGACGAGCACGATACATTTTCTCTCTTCGGTAAGCATTTTTTTGTGTTTTATACTTTTGTAAGTTTGGATTTTCATGTTGATTTTAAAGTGACCTTTTCCATGTTTGTAATGTACTAACTCGTTTTTTCCTCACAGCAGGTCAACTCGTGTGTGGTTGCAACATAACAGTTCCATTGAGTACATTTTTGAGAAAGGGACATCAGTTGCACCACAGGGCGGGAGGAGGGTGACGAGCACGATACATTTTCTCTCTTCGGTAAGCATTTTTTTGTGTTTCATACTTTTGGAAGTTTGGATTTTCATGTTGATTTTAAAGTGACCTTTTCCATGTTTGTAATGTACTAACTCATTTTTTCCTCACAGCAGGTCAACTCGTGTGTGGTTGCAACATAACAGTCCCATTGAGTACATTTTTGAGAAAGGGACATCAGTTGCACCACAGGGCGGGAGGAGGGTGACGAGCACGATACATTTTCTCTCTTCGGTAAGCATTTTTTTGTGTTTCATACTTTTGGAAGTTTGGATTTTCATGTTGATTTTAAGGTGACCTTTTCCATGTTTGTAATGTACTAACTCGTTTTTTCCTCACAGCAGGTCAACTCGTGTGTGGTTGCAACATAACAGTCCCATTGAGTACATTTTTGAGAAAGGGACATCAGTTGCACCACATGGCGCTAGGAGGGTGACGAGCACGATACATTTTCTCTCTTCGGTAAGCATTTTTTTGTGTTTCATACTTTTGGAAGTTTGGATTTTCATGTTGATTTTAAAGTGACCTTTTCCATGTTTGTAATGTACTAACTCGTTTTTTCCTCACAGCAGGTCAACTCGTGTGTGGTTGCAACATAACAGTCACATTGAGTACATTTTTGAGAAAGGGACATCAGTTGCACCACAGGGCGGGAGGAGGGTGACGAGCACGATACATTTTCTCTCTTCGGTAAGCATTTTTTTGTGTTTTATACTTTTGGAAGTTTGGATTTTCATGTTGATTTTAAAGTGACCTTTTCCATGTTTGTAATGTACTAACTCGTTTTTTCCTCACAGCAGGTTAACTCGTGTGTGGTTGCAACATAACAGTCACATTGAGTACATTTTTGAGAAATGGACATCAGTTGCACCACAGGGCGGGAGGAGGGTGACGAGCACAATACATTTTCTCTCTTCGGTAAGCATTTTTTTGTGTTTTATACTTTTGGAAGTTTGGTTTTTCATGTTGATTTTAAAGTGACCTTTTCCATGTTTGTAATGTACTAACTCGTTTTTTCCTCACAGCAGGTCAACTCGTGTGTGGTTGCAACATAACAGTCCCATTGAGTACATTTTTGAGAAAGGGACATCAGTTGCACTACAGGGCGGGAGGAGGGTGACGAGCACGATACATTTTCTCTCTTCGGTAAGCATTTTTTTGTGTTTTATACTTTTGGAAGTTTGGATTTTCATGTTGATTTTAAAGTGACCTTTTCCATGTTTGTAATGTACTAACTCGTTTTTTCCTCACAGCAGGTCAACTCGTGTGTGGTTGCAACATAACAGTCCCATTGAGTACATTTTTGAGAAAGGGACATCAGTTGCACCACAGGGCGGGAGGAGGGTGACGAGCACGATACATTTTCTCTCTTCGGTAAGCATTTTTTTGTGTTTCATACTTTTGGAAGTTTGGATTTTCATGTTGATTTTAAAGTGACCTTTTCCATGTTTGTAATGTACTAACTCGTTTTTTCCTCACAGCAGGTCAACTCGTGTGTGGTTGCAACATAACAGTCCCATTGAGTACATTTTTGAGAAAGGGACATCAGTTGAACCACAGGGCGGGAGGAGGGTGACGAGCACGATACATTTTCTCTCTTCGGTAAGCATTTTTTTGTGTTTTATACTTTTGGAAGTTTTGATCTTCATGTTGATTTTAAAGTGACCTTTTCCATGTTTGTAATGTACTAACTCGTTTCTTCCTCACAGCAGGTCAACTCGTGTGTGGTTGCAACATAACAGTCCCATTGAGTACATTTTTGAGAAAGGGACATAAGTTGCACCACAGGGCGGGAGGAGGGTGACGAGCACGATACATTTTCTCTCTTCGGTAAGCATTTTTTTGTGTTTCATACTTTTGGAAGTTTGGATTTTCATGTTGATTTTAAAGTGACCTTTTCCATGTTTGTAATGTACTAACTCGTTTTTTCCTCACAGCAGGTCAACTCGTGTGTGGTTGCAACATAACAGTCCCATTGAGTACATTTTTGAGAAAGGGACATCAGTTGCACCACAGGGCGGGAGGAGGGTGACGAGCACGATACATTTTCTCTCTTCGGTAAGCATTTTTTTGTGTTTTATACTTTTGTAAGTTTGGATTTTCATGTTGATTTTAAAGTGACCTTTTCCATGTTTGTAATGTACTAACTCGTTTTTTCCTCACAGCAGGTCAACTCGTGTGTGGTTGCAACATAACAGTTCCATTGAGTACATTTTTGAGAAAGGGACATCAGTTGCACCACAGGGCGGGAGGAGGGTGACGAGCACGATACATTTTCTCTCTTCGGTAAGCATTTTTTTGTGTTTCATACTTTTGGAAGTTTGGATTTTCATGTTGATTTTAAAGTGACCTTTTCCATGTTTGTAATGTACTAACTCGTTTTTTCCTCACAGCAGGTCAACTCGTGTGTGGTTGCAACATAACAGTCCCATTGAGTACATTTTTGAGAAAGGGACATCAGTTGCACCACAGGGCGGGAGGAGGGTGACGAGCACGATACATTTTCTCTCTTCGGTAAGCATTTCTTTGTGTTTCATACTTTTGGAAGTTTGGATTTTCATGTTGATTTTAAAGTGACCTTTTCCATGTTTGTAATGTACTAACTCGTTTTTTCCTCACAGCAGGTCAACTCGTGTGTGGTGGCAACATAACAGTCCCATTGAGTACATTTTTGAGAAAGGGACATCAGTTGCACCACAGGGCGGGAGGAGGGTGACGAGCACGATACATTTTCTCTCTTCGGTAAGCATTTTTTTGTGTTTCATACTTTTGGAAGTTTGGATTTTCATGTTGATTTTAAGGTGACCTTTTCCATGTTTGTAATGTACTAACTCGTTTTTTCCTCACAGCAGGTCAACTCGTGTGTGGTTGCAACATAACAGTCCCATTGAGTACATTTTTGAGAAAGGGACATCAGTTGCACCACATGGCGCTAGGAGGGTGACGAGCACGATACATTTTCTCTCTTCGGTAAGCATTTTTTTGTGTTTCATACTTTTGGAAGTTTGGATTTTCATGTTGATTTTAAAGTGACCTTTTCCATGTTTGTAATGTACTAACTCGTTTTTTCCTCACAGCAGGTCAACTCGTGTGTGGTTGCAACATAACAGTCACATTGAGTACATTTTTGAGAAATGGACATCAGTTGCACCACAGGGCGGGAGGAGGGTGACGAGCACAATACATTTTCTCTCTTCGGTAAGCATTTTTTTGTGTTTTATACTTTTGGAAGTTTGGTTTTTCATGTTGATTTTAAAATGACCTTTTCCATGTTTGTAATGTACTAACTCGTTTTTTCCTCACAGCAGGTCAACTCGTGTGTGGTTGCAACATAACAGTCCCATTGAGTACATTTTTGAGAAAGGGACATCAGTTGCACTACAGGGCGGGAGGAGGGTGACGAGCACGATACATTTTCTCTCTTCGGTAAGCATTTTTTTGTGTTTTATACTTTTGGAAGTTTGGATTTTCATGTTGATTTTAAAGTGACCTTTTCCATGTTTGTAATGTACTAACTCGTTTTTTCCTCACAGCAGGTCAACTCGTGTGTGGTTGCAACATAACAGTCCCATTGAGTACATTTTTGAGAAAGGGACATCAGTTGCACCACAGGGCGGGAGGAGGGTGACGAGCACGATACATTTTCTCTCTTCGGTAAGCATTTTTTTGTGTTTCATACTTTTGGAAGTTTGGATTTTCATGTTGATTTTAAAGTGACCTTTTCCATGTTTGTAATGTACTAACTCGTTTTTTCCTCACAGCAGGTCAACTCGTGTGTGGTTGCAACATAACAGTCCCATTGAGTACATTTTTGAGAAAGGGACATCAGTTGAACCACAGGGCGGGAGGAGGGTGACGAGCACGATACATTTTCTCTCTTCGGTAAGCATTTTTTTGTGTTTTATACTTTTGGAAGTTTTGATCTTCATGTTGATTTTAAAGTGACCTTTTCCATGTTTGTAATGTACTAACTCGTTTCTTCCTCACAGCAGGTCAACTCGTGTGTGGTTGCAACATAACAGTCCCATTGAGTACATTTTTGAGAAAGGGACATAAGTTGCACCAACGGGCGGGAGGAGGGTGACGAGCACGATACATTTTCTCTCTTCGGTAAGCATTTTTTTGTGTTTCATACTTTTGGAAGTTTGGATTTTCATGTTGATTTTAAAGTGACCTTTTCCATGTTTGTAATGTACTAACTCGTTTTTTCCTCACAGCAGGTCAACTCGTGTGTGGTTGCAACATAACAGTCCCATTGAGTACATTTTTGAGAAAGGGACATCAGTTGCACCACAGGGGGGGAGGAGGGTGACGAGCACGATACATTTTCTCTCTTCGGTAAGCATTTTTTTGTGTTTTATACTTTTGGAAGTTTGGATTTTCATGTTGATTTTAAAGTGACCTTTTCCATGTTTGTAATGTACTAACTCGTTTTTTCCTCACAGCAGGTCAACTCGTGTGTGGTTGCAACATAACAGTCCCATTGAGTACATTTTTGAGAAAGGGACATCAGTTGCACCACATGGCGGGAGGAGGGTGACGAGCACGATACATTTTCTCTCTTCGGTAAGCATTTTTTTGTGTTTTATACTTTTGGAAGTTTGGATTTTCATGTTGATTTTAAAGTGACCTTTTCCATGTTTGTAATGTACTAACTCGTTTTTTCCTCACAGGAGGTCAACTCGTGTGTGGTTGCAACATAACAGTCCCATTGAGTACATTTTTGAGAAAGGGACATCAGTTGCACCACAGGGCGGGAGGAGGGTGACGAGCACGATACATTTTCTCTCTTCGGTAAGCATTTTTTTGTGTTTCATACTTTTGGAAGTTTGGATTTTCATGTTGATTTTAAAGTGACCTTTTCCATGTTTGTAATGTACTAACTCGTTCTTTCCTCACAGCAGGTCAACTCGTGTGTGGTTGCAACATAACAGTCCCATTGAGTACATTTTTGAGAAAGGGACATCAGTTGCACCACAGGGCGGGAGGAGGGTGACGAGCACGATACATTTTCTCTCTTCGGTAAGCATTTTTTTGTGTTTCATACTTTTGGAAGTTTGGTTTTTCATGTTGATTTTAAAGTGACCTTTTCCATGTTTGTAATGTACTAACTCGTTTTTTCCTCACAGCAGGTCAACTCGTGTGTGGTTGCAACATAACAGTCCCATTGAGTACATTTTTGAGAAAGGGACATCAGTTGCACCACAGGGCGGGAGGAGGGTGACGAGCACGATACATTTTCTCTTTTCGGTAAGCATTTTTTTGTGTTTCATACTTTTGGAAGTTTGGATTTTCATGTTGATTTTAAAGTGACCTTTTCCATGTTTGTAATGTACTAACTCGTTTTTTCCTCACAGCAGGTCAACTCGTGTGTGGTTGCAACATAACAGTCCCATTGAGTACATTTTTGAGAAAGGGACATCCTTGCACCATAGGGCGGGAGGAGGGTGACGAGCACGATACATTTTCTCTCTTCGGTAAGCATTTTTTTGTGTTTCATACTTTTGGAAGTTTGGTTTTTCATGTTGATTTTAAAGTGACCTTTTCCATGTTTGTAATGTACTAACTCGTTTTTTCCTCACAGCAGGTCAACTCGTGTGTGGTTGCAACATAACAGTCCCATTGAGTACATTTTTGAGAAAGGGACATCAGTTGCACCACAGGGCGGGAGGAGGGTGACGAGCATGATACATTTTCTCTCTTCGGGAAGCATTTTTTTGTGTTTTATACTTTTGGAAGTTAGGTTTTTCATGTTGATTTTAAAGTGACCTTTTCCATGTTTGTAATGTACTAACTCGTTTTTTCCTCACAGCAGGTCAACTCGTGTGTGGTTGCAGCATAACAGTCCCATTGAGTACATTTTTGAGAAGGGGACATCAGTTGCACCACAGGGCGGGAGGAGGGTGACGAGCACGATACATTTTCTCTCTTCGGTAAGCATTTTTTTGTGTTTCATACTTTTGGAAGTTTGGTTTTTCATGTTGATTTTAAAGTGACCTTTTCCATGTTTGTAATGTACTAACTCGTTTTTTCCTCACAACAGGTCAACTCGTGTGTGGTTGCAACATAACAGTCCCATTGAGTACATTTTTGAGAAAGGGACATCAGTTGCACCACAGGGCTGGAGGAGGGTGACGAGCACGATACATATTTTCTCTTCGGTAAGCATTTTTTTGTGTTTCATACTTTTGGAAGTTTGGTTTTTCATGTTGATTTTAAAGTGACCTTTTCCATGTTTGTAATGTACTAACTCGTTTTTTCCTCACAGCAGGTCAACTCGTGTGTGGTTGCAACATAACAGTCCCATCGAGTACATTTTTGAGAAAGGGACATCAGTTGCACCACAGGGCGGGAGGAGGGTGACGAGCACGATACATTTTCTCTCTTCGGTAAGCATTTTTTTGTGTTTCATACTTTTGGAAGTTTGGTTTTTCATGTTGATTTTAAAGTGACCTTTTCCATGTTTGTAATGTACTAACTCGTTTTTTCCTCACAGCAGGTCAACTCGTGTGTGGTTGCAACATAAAAGTCCCATTGAGTACATTTTTGAGAAAGGGGCATCAGTTGCACCACAGGGCGGGAGGAGGGTGACGAGCACGATACATTTTCTCTCTTCGGTAACCATTTTTTTGTGTTTCATACTTTTGGAAGTTTGGTTTTTCATGTTGATTTTAAAGCGACCTTTTCCATGTTTGTAATGTACTAACTCGTTTTTTCCTCACAGCAGGTCAACTCGTGTGTGGTTGCAACATAACAGTCCCATTGAGTACATTTTTGAGAAGGGGACATCAGTTGCACCACAGGGCGGGAGGAGGGTGACGAGCACGATACATTTTCTCTCTTCGGTAAGCATTTTTTTGTGTTTCATACTTTTGGAAGTTTGGTTTTTCATGTTGATTTTAAAGTGACCTTTTCCATGTTTGTATTGTACTAACTCGTTTTTTCCGCACAGCAGGTCAACTTGTGTGTGGTTGCAACACAGGGCGGGAGGAGGGTGACGAGCACAATACATTTTCTCTCTTCCGTAAGCATTTTTTTGTGTTTTATACTTTTGGAAGTTTGGATTTTCGTGTTGATTTTAAAGTGACCTTTTCCATGTTTGTAATGTACTAACTCGTTTTTTCCTCACAGCAGGTCAACTCGTGTGTGGTTGCAACATAACAGTCCCATTGAATACATTTCTGAGAAAGGGACATCAGTTGCACCACAGGGTGGGAGGAGGGTGACGAGCACGATACATTTTCTCTCTTCGGTAAGCATTTTTTTGTGTTTCATACTTTTGGAAGTTTGGATTTTCATGTTGATTTTAAAGTGACCTTTTCCATGTTTGTAATGTACTAACTCGTTTTTTCCTCACAGCAGGTCAACTCGTGTGTGGTTGCAACATAACAGTCCCATTGAGTACATTTTTGAGAAAGGGACATCAGTTGCACCACAGGGCGGGAGGAGGGTGACGAGCACGATACATTTTCTCTCTTCGGTAAGCATTTTTTTGTGTTTTATACTTTTGGAAGTTTGGATTTTCATGTTGGTTTTTAAGTGACCTTTTCCATGTTTGTAATGTACTAACTCGTTTTTTCCTCACAGCAGGTCAACTCGTGTGTGGTTGCAACATAACAGTCCCATTGAGTACATTTTTGAGAAAGGGACATCAGTTGCACCACAGGGCGGGAGGAGGGTGACGAGCACGATACATTTTCTCTCTTCGGTAAGCATTTTTTTGTGTTTCATACTTTTGGAAGTTTGGATTTTCATGTTGATTTTAAAGTGACCTTTTCCATGTTTGTAATGTACTAACTCGTTTTTTCCTCACAGCAGGTCAACTCGTGTGTGGTTGCAACATAACAGTCCCATTGAGTACATTTTTGAGAAAGGGACATCAGTTGCACCACAGGGCGGGAGGAGGGTGACGAGCACGATACATTTTCTCTCTTCGTTAAGCATTTTTTTGGGTTTTATACTTTTGGAAGTTTGGATTTTCATGTTGATTTTAAAGTGACCTTTTCCATGTTTGTAATGTACTAACTCGTTTTTTCCTCACAGCAGGTCAACTCGTGTGTGGTTGCAACATAACAGTCCCATTGAGTACATTTTTGAGAAAGGGACATCAGTTGCACCACAGGGCGGGAGGAGGGTGACGAGCACGATACATTTTCTCTCTTCGGTAAGCATTTTTTTGTGTTTCATACTTTTTGAAGTTTGGTTTTTCATGTTGATTTTAAAGTGACCTTTTCCATGTTTGTAATGTACTAACTCGTTTTTTCCTCACAGCAGGTCAACTCGTGTGTGGTTGCAACATAACAGTCCCATTGAGTACATTTTTGAGAAAGGGACATCAGTTGCACCACAGGGCGGGAGGAGGGTGACGAGCACGATACATTTTCTCTCTTCGGTAAGCATTTTTTTGTGTTTCATACTTTTGGAAGTTTGGATTTTCATGTTGATTTTAAAGTGACCTTTTCCATGTTTGTAATGTACTAACTCGTTTTTTCCTCACAGCAGGTCAACTCGTGTGTGGTTGCAACATAACAGTCCCATTGAGTACATTTTTGAGAAAGGGACATCAGTTGCACCGCAGGGCGGGAGGAGGGTGACGAGCACGATACATTTTCTCTCTTCGGTAAGCATTTTTTTGTGTTTTATACTTTTGGAAGTTTGGATTTTCATGTTGATTTTAAAGTGACCTTTTCCATGTTTGTAATGTACTAACTTGTTTTTTCCTCACAGCAGGTCAACTCGTGTGTGGTTGCAACATAATAGTCCCATTGAGTACATTTTTGAGAAAGGGACAGCAGTTGCACCACAGGGCGGGAGGAGGGTGACGAGCACGATACATTTTCTCTCTTCGGTAAGCATTTTTTTGTGTTTTATACTTTTGGAAGTTTGGATTTTCATGTTGATTTTAAAGTGACCTTTTCCATGTTTGTAATGTACTAACTCGTTTTTTCCTCACAGCAGGTCAACTCGTGTGTGGTTGCAACATAACAGTCCCATTGAGTACATTTTTGAGAAAGGGACATGAGTTGCACCACAGGGTGGGAGGAGGGTGACGAGCACGATACATTTTCTCTCTTCGGTAAGCATTTTTTTGTGTTTCATACTTTTGGACGTTTGGTTTTTCATGTTGATTTTAAAGTGACCTTTTTCATGTTTGTAATGTACTAACTCGTTTTTTCCTCACAGCAGGTCAACTCGTGTGTGGTTGCAACGTAACAGTCCCATTGAGTACATTTTTGAGAAAGGGACATCAGTTGCACCACAGGGCGGGAGGAGGGTGACGAGCACGATACATTTTCTCTCTTCGGTAAGCATTTTTTTGTGTTTCATACTTTTGGAAGTTTGGTTTTTCATGTTGATTTTAAAGTGACCTTTTCCATGTTTGTAATGTACTAACTCGTTTTTTCCTCACAGCAGGTCAACTCGTGTGTGGTTGCAACATAACAGTCCCTTTGAGTACATCTTTGAGATAGGGACATCAGTTGCACCACAGGGCGGGAGGAGGGTGACGAGCACAATACATTTTCTCTCTTCGGTAAGAATTTTTTTGTGTTTCATACTTTTGGAAGTTTGGATTTTCATGTTGATTTTAAAGGGACCTTTTCCATGTTTGTAATGTACTAACTCGTTTTTTCCTCACAGCAGGTCAACTCGTGTGTGGTTGCAACATAACAGTCCCATTGAGTACATTTTTGAGAAAGGGACATCAGTTGCACCACAGGGCGGGAGGAGGGTGACGAGCACTATACATTTTCTCTCTTCGGTAAGCATTTTTTAGTGTTTTATACTTTTGGAAGTTTGGATTTTCATGTTGATTTTAAAGTGACCTTTTCCATGTTTGTAATGTACTAACTCGTTTTTTCCTCACAGCAGGTCAACTCGTGTGTGGTTGCAACATAACAGTCCCATTGAGTACATTTTTGAGAAAGGGACATCAGTTGCACCACAGGGCGGGAGGAGGGTGACGAGCACGATACATTTTCTCTCTTCGGTAAGCATTTTTTTGTGTTTCATACTTTTGGAAGTTTGGTTTTTCATGTTGATTTTAAAGTGACCTTTTCCATGTTTGTAATGTACTAACTCGTTTTTTCCTCACAGCAGGTCAACTCGTGTGTGGTTGCAACATAACAGTCCCATTGAGTACATTTTTGAGAAAGGGACATCAGTTGCACCACAGGGCGGGAGGAGGGTGACGAGCACGATACATTTTCTCTCTTCGGTAAGCATTTTTTTGTGTTTCATACTTTTGGAAGTTTGGATTTTCATGTTGATTTTAAAGTGACCTTTTCCATGTTTGTAATGTACTAACTCGTTTTTTCCTCACAGCAGGTCAACTCGTGTGTGGTTGCAACATAACAGTCCAATTGAGTACATTTTTGAGAAAGGGACATCAGTTGCACCACAGGGCGGGAGGAGGGTGACGAGCACGATACATTTTCTCTCTTCGGTAAGCATTTGTTGGTGTTTCATACTTTCGGAAGTTTGGGTTTTCATGTTGATTTTAAAGTGACCTTTTCCATGTTTGTAATGTACTAACTCGTTTTTTCCTCACAGCAGGTCAACTCGTGTGTGGTTGCAACATAACAGTCCCATTGAGTACATTTTTGAGAAAGGGGCATCAGTTGCACCACAGGGCGGGATGAGGGTGACGAGCACGATACATTTTCTCTCTTCGGTAAGCATTTTTTTGTGTTTCATACTTTTGGAAGTTTGGTTTTTCATGTTGATTTTAAAGTGACCTTTTCCATGTTTGTAATGTACTAACTCGTTTTTTCCTCACAGAAGGTCAACTTGTGTGTGGTTGCAACATTACGGTCCCATTGAGTACATTTTTGAGAAAGGGACATCAGTTGCACCACAGGGCGGGAGGAGGGTGACGAGCACGATACATTTTCTCTCTTCGGTAAGCATTTTTTTGTGTTTCATACTTTTGGAAGTTTGGTTTTTTATGTTGATTTTAAAGTGACCTTTTCCATGTTTGTAATGTACTAACTCGTTTTTTCCTCACAGCAGGTCAACTCGTGTGTGGTTGCAACATAACAGTCCCATTGAGTACATTTTTGAGAAAGGGACATCAGTTGCACCACAGGGCGGGAGGAGGGTGACGAGCACGATACATTTTCTCTCTTCGGTAAGCATTTTTTTGTGTTTTATACTGATGGAAGTTTGGTTTTTCATGTTGATTGTAAAGTGACCTTTTCCATGTTTGTTATGTACTAACTCGTTTTTTCCTCACAGCAGGTCAACTTGTGTGTGGTTGCAACATTACGGTCCCATTGAGTACATTTTTGAGAAAGGGACATCTGTTGCACCACAGGGCGGGAGGAGGGTGACGAGCACGATACATTTTCTCTCTTCGGTAAGCATTTTTTTGTGTTTTATACTTTTGGAAGTTTGGATTTTCATGTTGATTTTAAAGTGACCTTTCCCATGTTTGTAATGTACTAACTCGTTTTTTCCTCACAGCAGGTCAACTCGTGTGTGGTTGCTACATAACAGTCCCATTGAGTACATTTTTGAGAAAGGGACATCAGTTGCACCACAGGGCGGGAGGAGGGTGACGAGCACGATACATTTTCTTTCTTCGGTAAGCATTTTTTTGTGTTTCATACTTTTGGAAGTTTGGATTTTCATGTTGATTTTAAAGTGACCTTTTCCATGTTTGTAATGTACTAACTCGTTTTTTCCTCACAGCAGGTCAACTCGTGTGTGGTTGCAACATAACAGTCCCATTGAGTACATTTTTGAGAAAGGGACATGAGTTGCACCACAGGGCGGGAGGAGGGTGACGAGCACGATACATTTTCTCTCTTCGGTAAGCATTTTTTTGTGTTTTATACTTTTGGAAGTTGGATTTTCAAGTTGATTTTAAAGTACCTTTTCCATGTTTCTAATGTACTAACTCGTTTTTTCCTCACAGCAGGTCAACATGTGTGTGGTTGCAACATTACGGTCCCATAGAGTACATTTTTGAGAAAGGGACATCAGTTGCACCACAGGGCGGGAGGAGGGTGACGAGCACGATACATTTTCTCTCTTCGGTAAGCATTTTTTTGTGTTTTATACTTTTGGAAGTTTGGATTTTCATGTTGATTTTAAAGTGACCTTTTCCAAGTTTGTAATGTACTAACTCGTTTTTTCCTCACAGCAGGTCAACTCGTGTGTGGTTGCTACATAACAGTCCCATTGAGTAAATTTTTGAGAAAGGGACATCAGTTTCAACACAGGGCGGGAGGAGGGTGACGAGCACGATACATTTTCTTTCTTCGGTAAGCATTTTTTTGTGTTTTATACTTTTGGAAGTTTGGATTTTCATGATGATTTTAAAGTGACCTTTTCCATGTTTGTAATGTACTAACTCGTTTTTTCCTCACAGCAGGTCAACTCGTGTGTGGTTGCAACATAACAGTCCCATTGAGTACATTTTTGAGAAAGGGACATGAGTTGCACCACAGGGCGGGAGGAGGGTGACGAGCACGATACATTTTCTCTCTTCGGTAAGCATTTTTTTGTGTTTTATACTTTTGGAAGTTTGGATTTTCAAGTTGATTTTAAAGTACCTTTTCCATGTTTCTAATGTACTAACTCGTTTTTTCCTCACAGCAGGTCAACTCGTGTGTTATTGCAACATAACTGTCCCATTGAGTACATTTTTGAGAAAGGGACATCAGTTGCACCACAGGGCGGGAGGAGGGTGACGAGCACGATACATTTTCTCTCTTCGGTAAGCATTTTTTTGTGTTTCATACTTTTGGAAGTTTGGATTTTCATGTTGATTTTAAAGTGACCTTTTCCATGTTTGTAATGTACTAACTCGTTTTTTCCCTTACAGCAGGTCAACTCGTGTGTGGTTGCAACATAACAGTCCCATTGAGTACATTTTTGAGAAAGGGACATCAGTTGCACCACAGGGCGGGAGGAGGGTGACGAGCACGATACATTTTCTCTCTTCGGTAAGCATTTTTTTGTGTTTTATACTTTTGGAAGTTTGGTTCTTCATGTTGATTTTAAAGTGACCTTTTCCATGTTTGTAATGTACTAACTCGTTTTTTCCTCACAGCAGGTCAACTTGTGTGTGGTTGCAACATTACGGTCCCATTGAGTACATTTTTGAGAAAGGGACATCAGTTGCACCACAGGGCGGGAGGAGGGTGACGAGCACGATACATTTTCTCTCTTCGGTAAGCATTTTTTTGTGTTTTATACTTTTGGAAGTTTGGATTTTCATGTTGATTTTAAAGTGACCTTTTCCATGTTTGTAATGTACTAACTCGTTTTTTCCTCACAGCAGGTCAACTCGTGTGTGGTTGCAACATAACAGTCCCATTGAGTACATTTTTGAGAAAGGGACATCAGTTGCACCACAGGGCGGGAGGAGGGTGACGAGCACGATACATTTTCTCTCTTCGGTAAGCATTTTTTTGTGTTTTATACTTTTGGAAGTTTGGATTTTCATGTTGATTTTAAAGTGACCTTTTCCATGTTTGTAATGTACTAACTCGTTTTTTCCTCACATCAGGTCAACTCGTGTGTGGTTCCAACATAACAGTCCCATTGAGTACATTTTTGAGAAAGGGACATCAGTTGCACCACAGGGCGGGAGGAGGGTGACGAGCACGATACATTTTCTCTCTTCGGTAAGCATTTTTTTGTGTTTTATACTTTTGGAAGTTTGGATTTTCATGTTGATTTTAAAGTGACCTTTTCCATGTTTGTAATGTACTAACTCGTTTTTTCCTCACAGCAGGTCAACTCGTGTGTGGTTGCAACATAACAGTCCCATTGAGTACATTTTTGAGAAAGGGACATCAGTTGCACCACAGGGCGGGAGGAGGGTGACGAGCACGATACATTTTCTCTCTTCGGTAAGCATTTTTTAGTGTTTTATACTTTTGGAAGTTTGGATTTTCATGTTGATTTTAAAGTGACCTTTTCCATGTTTGTAATGTACTAACTCGTTTTTTCCTCACATCAGGTCAACTCGTGTGTGGTTCCAACATAACAGTCCCATTGAGTACATTTTTGAGAAAGGGACATCAGTTGCACCACAGGGCGGGAGGAGGGTGACGAGCACAATACATTTTCTCTCTTCGGTAAGCATTTTTTTGTGTTTTATACTTTTGGAAGTTTGGATTTTCATGTTGATTTTAAAGTGACCTTTTCCATGTTTGTAATGTACTAACTCGTTTTTTCCTCACAGCAGGTCAACTCGTGTGTGGTTGCAACATAACAGTCCCATTGAGTACATTTTTGAGAAAGGGACATCAGTTGCACCACAGGGCGGGAGGAGGGTGACGAGCACGATACATTTTCTCTCTTCGGTAAGCATTTTTTTGTGTTTTATACTTTTGGAAGTTTGGATTTTCATGTTGATTTTAAAGTGACCTTTTCCATGTTTGTAATGTACTAACTCGTTTTTTCCTCACATCAGGTCAACTCGTGTGTGGTTCCAACATAACAGTCCCATTGAGTACATTTTTGAGAAAGGGACATCAGTTGCACCACAGGGCGGGAGGAGGGTGACGAGCACGATACATTTTCTCTCTTCGGTAAGCATTTTTTTGTGTTTTATACTTTTGGAAGTTTGGATTTTCATGTTGATTTTAAAGTGACCTTTTCCATGTTTGTAATGTACTAACTCGTTTTTTCCTCACAGCAGGTCAACTCGTGTGTGGTTGCAACATAACAGTCCCATTGAGTACATTTTTGAGAAAGGGACATCAGTTGCACCACAGGGCGGGAGGAGGGTGACGAGCACGATACATTTTCTCTCTTCGGTAAGCATTTTTTTGTGTTTCATACTTTTGGAAGTTTGGATTTTCATGTTGATTTTAAAGTGACCTTTTCCATGTTTGTAATGTACTAACTCGTTTTTTCCTCACAGCAGGTCAACTCGTGTGTGGTTCCAACATAACAGTCCCATTGAGTACATTTTTGAGAAAGGGACATCAGTTGCACCACAGGGCGGGAGGAGGGTGACGAGCACGATACATTTTCTCTCTTCGGTAAGCATTTTTTTGTGTTTTATACTTTTGGAAGTTTGGATTTTCATGTTGATTTTAAAGTGACCTTTTCCATGTTTGTAATGTACTAACTCGTTTTTTCCTCACAGCAGGTCAACTCGTGTGTGGTTGCAACATAACAGTCCCATTGAGTACATTTTTGAGAAAGGGACATCAGTTGCACCACAGGGCGGGAGGAGGGTGACGAGCACGATACATTTTCTCTCTTCGGTAAGCATTTTTTTGTGTTTTATACTTTTGGAAGTTTGGATTTTCATGTTGATTTTAAAGTGACCTTTTCCATGTTTGTAATGTACTAACTCGTTTTTTCCTCACATCAGGTCAACTCGTGTGTGGTTCCAACATAACAGTCCCATTGAGTACATTTTTGAGAAAGGGACATCAGTTGCACCACAGGGCGGGAGGAGGGTGACGAGCACGATACATTTTCTCTCTTCGGTAAGCATTTTTTTGTGTTTTATACTTTTGGAAGTTTGGATTTTCATGTTGATTTTAAAGTGACCTTTTCCATGTTTGTAATGTACTAACTCGTTTTTTCCTCACAGCAGGTCAACTCGTGTGTGGTTGCAACATAACAGTCCCATTGAGTACATTTTTGAGAAAGGGACATCAGTTGCACCACAGGGCGGGAGGAGGGTGACGAGCACGATACATTTTCTCTCTTCGGTAAGCATTTTTTTGTGTTTTATACTTTTGGAAGTTTGGATTTTCATGTTGATTTTAAAGTGACCTTTTCCATGTTTGTAATGTACTAACTCGTTTTTTCCTCACATCAGGTCAACTCGTGTGTGGTTCCAACATAACAGTCCCATTGAGTACATTTTTGAGAAAGGGACATCAGTTGCACCACAGGGCTGGAGGAGGGTGACGAGCACGATACATTTTCTCTCTTCGGTAAGCATTTTTTTGTGTTTTATACTTTTGGAAGTTTGGATTTTCATGTTGATTTTAAAGTGACCTTTTCCATGTTTGTAATGTACTAACTCGTTTTTTCCTCACATCAGGTCAACTCGTGTGTGGTTCCAACATAACAGTCCCATTGAGTACATTTTTGAGAAAGGGACATCAGTTGCATCACAGGGCGGGAGGAGGGTGACGAGCACGATACATTTTCTCTCTTCGGTAAGCATTTTTTTGTGTTTTATACTTTTGGAAGTTTGGATTTTCATGTTGATTTTAAAGTGACCTTTTCCATGTTTGTAATGTACTAACTCGTTTTTTCCTCACAGCAGGTCAACTCGTGTGTGGTTGCAACATAACAGTCCCATTGAGTACATTTTTGAGAAAGGGACATCAGTTGCACCACAGGGCGGGAGGAGGGTGACGAGCACGATACATTTTCTCTCTTCGGTAAGCATTTTTTAGTGTTTTATACTTTTGGAAGTTTGGATTTTCATGTTGATTTTAAAGTGACCTTTTCCATGTTTGTAATGTACTAACTCGTTTTTTCCTCACAGCAGGTCAACTCGTGTGTGGTTGCAACATAACAGTCCCATTGAGTATATTTTTGAGAAAGGGACATCAGTTGCACCACAGGGCGGGAGGAGGGTGACGAGGACGATACATTTTCTCTCTTCGGTAAGCATTTTTTTGTGTTTCATACTTTTGGAAGTTTGGATTTTCATGTTGATTTTAAAGTGACCTTTTCCATGTTTGTAATGTACTAACTCATTTTTTCCTCACAGCAGGTCAACTCGTGTGTGGTTGCAACATAACAGTCCCATTGAGTACATTTTTGAGAAAGGGACATCAGTTGCACCACAGGGCGGGAGGAGGGTGACGAGCACGATACATTTTCTCTCTTCGGTAAGCATTTTTTTGTGTTTCATACTTTTGGAAGTTTGGATTTTCATGTTGATTTTAAAGTGACCTTTTCCATGTTTGTAATGTACTAACTCGTTTTTTCCTCACAGCAGGTCAACTCGTGTGTGGTTGCAACATAACAGTCCCATTGAGTACATTTTTGAGAAAGGGACATCAGTTGCACCACAGGGCGGGAGGAGGGTGACGAGCACAATACATTTTCTCTCTTCGGTAAGCATTTTTTTGTGTTTCATACTTTTGGAAGTTTGGATTTTCATGTTGATTTTAAAGTGACCTTTTCCATGTTTGTAATGTACTAACTCGTTTTTTCCTCACAGCAGGTCAACTCGTGTGTGGTTGCAACATAACAGTCCCATTGAGTACATTTTTGAGAAAGGGACATCAGTTGCACCACAGGGCGGGAGGAGGGTGACGAGCACGATACATTTTCTCTCTTCGGTAAGCATTTTTTTGTGTTTCATACTTTTGGAAGTTTGGTTTTTCATGTTGATTTTAAAGTGACCTTTTCCATGTTTGTAATGTACTAACTCGTTTTTTCCTCACAGCAGGTCAACTCGTGTGTGGTTGCAACATAACAGTCCCATTGAGAACATTTTTGAGAAAGGGACATCAGTTGCACCACAGGGCGGGAGGAATGTGACGAGCACGATACATTTTCTCTCTTCGGTAAGCATTTTTTTGTGTTTCATACTTTTGGGAGTTTGGATTTTCATGTTGATTTTAAAGTGACCTTTTCCATGTTTGTAATGTACTAACTCGTTTTTTCCTCACAGCAGGTCAACTCGTGTGTGGTTGCAACATAACAGTCCCATTGAGTACATTTTTGGGAAAGGGACATCAGTTGCACCACAGGGCGGGAGGAGGGTGATGAGCACGATACATTTTCTCTCTTCGGTAAGCATTTTTTTGTGTTTCATACTTTTGGAAGTTTGGTTTTTCATGTTGATTTTAAAGTGACCTTTTCCATGTTTGTAATGTACTAACTCGTTTTTTCCTCACAGCAGGTCAACTCGTGTGTGGTTGCAACGTAACAGTCCCATTGAGTACATTTTTGAGAAAGGGACATCAGTTGCACCACAGGGCGGGAGGAGGGTGACGAGCACGATACATTTTCTCTCTTCGGTAAGCATTTTTTTGTGTTTTATACTTTTGGAAGTTTGGATTTTCATGTTGATTTTAAAGTGACCTTTTCCATATTTGTAATGTACTAACTCGTTTTTTCCTCACAGCAGGTCAACTCGTGTGTGGTTGCAACATAACAGTCCCATTGAGTACATTTTTGAGAAAGGGACATCAGTTGCACCACAGGGCGGGAGGAGGGTGACGAGCACGATACATTTTTTCTCTTCGGTAAGCATTTTTTTGTGTTTTATACTTTTGGAAGTTTGGATTTTCATGTTGATTTTAAAGTGACCTTTTCCATATTTGTAATGTACTAACTCGTTTTTTCCTCACAGCAGGTCAACTCGTGTGTGGTTGCAACATAACAGTCCCATTGAGTACATTTTTGAGAAAGGGACATCAGTTGCACCACAGGGCGGGAGGAGGGTGACGAGCACGATACATTTTCTCTCTTCGGTAAGCATTTTTTTGTGTTTCATACTTTTGGAAGTTTGGATTTTCATGTTGATTTTAAAGTGACCTTTTCCATGTTCGTAATGTACTAACTCGTTTTTTCCTCACAGCAGGTCATCTCGTGTGTGGTTGCAACATAACAGTCCCATTGAGTACATTTTTGGGAAAGGGACATCAGTTGCACCACAGGGCGGGAGGAGGGTGACGAGCACGATACATTTTCTCTCTTCGGTAAGCATTTTTTTGTGTTTCATACTTTTGGAAGTTTGGTTTTTCATGTTGATTTTAAAGTGACCTTTTCCATGTTTGTAATGTACTAACTCGTTTTTTCCTCACAGCAGGTCAACTCGTGTGTGGTTGCAACATAACAGTCCCATTGAGTACATTTTTGAGAAAGGGACATCAGTTGCACCACAGGGCGGGAGGAGGGTGACGAGCACGATACATTTTCTCTCTTCGGTAAGCATTTTTTTGTGTTTTATACTTTTGGAAGTTTGGATTTTCATGTTGATTTTAAAGTGACCTTTTCCATATTTGTAATGTACTAACTCGTTTTTTCCTCACAGCAGGTCAACTCGTGTGTGGTTGCAACATAACAGTCCCATTGAGTACATTTTTGAGAAAGGGACATCAGTTGCACCACAGGGCGGGAGGAGGGTGACGAGCACGATACATTTTCTCTCTTCGGTAAGCATTTTTTTGTGTTTCATACTTTTGGAAGTTTCGTTTTTTATGTTGATTTTAAAGTGACCTTTTCCATGTTTGTAATGTACTAACTCGTTTTTTCCTCACAGCAGGTCAACTCGTGTGTGGTTGCAACATAACAGTCCCATTGAGTACATTTTTGAGAAAGGGACATCAGTTGCACCACAGGGCGGGAGGAGGGTGACGAGCACGATACATTTTCTCTCTTCGGTAAGCATTTTTTTGTGTTTTATACTTTTGGAAGTTTGGATTTTCATGTTGATTTTAAAGTGACCTTTTCCATATTTGTAATGTACTAACTCGTTTTTTCCTCACAGCAGGTCAACTCGTGTGTGGTTGCAACATAACAGTCCCATTGAGTACATTTTTGAGAAAGGGACATCAGTTGCACCACAGGGCGGGAGGAGGGTGACGAGCACGATACATTTTCTCTTTTCGGTTTGCATTTTTTTGTGTTTCATACTTTTGGAAGTTTGGTTTTTCATGTTGATTTTAAAGTGACCTTTTCCATGTTTGTAATGTACTAACTCGTTTTTTCCTCACAGCAGGTCAACTTGTGTGTGGTTGCAACATTACGGTCCCATTGAGTACATTTTTGAGAAAGGGACATCAGTTGCACCTCAGGGCGGGAGGAGGGTGACAAGCACGATACATTTTCTCTCTTCGGTAAGTGTTTTTTTGTGTTTCATACTTTTGGAAGTTTGGTTTTTCATGTTGATTTTAAAGTGACCTTTTCCATGTTTGTAATGTACTAACTCGTTTTTTCCTCACAGCAGGTCAACTTGTGTGTGGTTGCAACATAACAGTCCCATTGAGTACATTTTTGAGAAAGGGACATCAGTTGCACCACAGGGCGGGAGGAGGGTGACGAGCACGATACATTTTCTCTCTTAGGTAAGCATTTTTTTGTGTTTCATACTTTTGGAAGTTTGGATTTTCATGTTGATTTTAAAGTGACCTTTTCCATGTTTGTAATGTACTAACTCGTTTTTTCCTCACAGCAGGTCAACTCGTGTGTGGTTGCAACATAACAGTCCCATTGAGTACATTTTTGAGAAAGGGACATCTGTTGCACCACAGGGCGGGAGGAAGGTGACGAGCACGATACATTTTCTCTCTTCGGTAAGCATTTTTTTGTGTTTCATACTTTTGAAAGTTTGGTTTTTCATGTTGATTTTAAAGTGACCTTTTCCATGTTTGTAATGTACTAACTCGTTTTTTCCTCACAGCAGGTCTACTCGTGTGTGGTTGCAACATAACAGTCCCATTGAGTACATTTTTGAGAAAGGGACATCAGTTGCACCACAGGGCGGGAGGAGGGTGACGAGCACGATACATTTTCTCTCTTCGGTAAGAATTTTTTTGTGTTTTATACTTTTGGAAGTTTGGATTTACATGTTGATTTTAAAGTGACCTTTTCCATATATGTAATGTACTAACTCGTTTTTTTCTCACAGCAGGTCAACTCGTGTGTGGTTGCAACATAACAGTCCCATTGAGTACATTTTTGAGAAAGGGACATCAGTTGCACCACAGGGCGGGAGGAGGGTGACGAGCACGATACATTTTCTCTCTTCGGTAAGCATTTTTTTGTGTTTCATACTTTTGGAAGTTTGGATTTTCATGTTGATTTTAAAGTGACCTTTTCCATGTTTGTAATGTACTAACTCGTTTTTTCCTCACAGCAGGTCAACTCGTGTGTGGTTGCAACATAACAGTCCCATTGAGTACATTTTTGAGAAAGGGACATCTGTTGCACCTCAGGGCGGGAGGAGGGTGACGAGCACGATACATTTTCTCTCTTCGGTAAGAATTTTTTTGTGTTTCATACTTTTGGAAGTTTGGTTTTTCATGTTGATTTTAAAGTGACCTTTTCCATGTTTGTAATGTACTAACTCGTTTTTTCCTCACAGCAGGTCAACTCGTGTGTGGTTGCAACATAACAGTCCCATTGAGTACATTTTTGAGAAAGGGACATCAGTTGCACCACAGGGCGGGAGGAGAGTGACGAGCACGATACATTTTCTCTCTTCGGTAAGCATTTTTTTGTGTTTTATACTTTTGGAAGTTTGGATTTACATGTTGATTTTAAAGTGACCTTTTCCATATTTGTAATGTACTAACTCGTTTTTTCCTCACAGCAGGTCAACTCGTGTGTGGTTGCAACATAACAGTCCCATTGAGTACATTTTTGAGAAAGGGACATCAGTTGCGCCACAGGGCGGGAGGAGGGTGACGAGCACGATACATTTTCTCTCTTCGGTAAGCATTTTTTTGTGTTTCATACTTTTGGAAGTTTGGTTTTTTATGTTGATTTTAAAGTGACCTTTTCCATGTTTGTAATGTACTAACTCGTTTTTTCCTCACAGCAGGTCAACTCGTGTGTGGTTGCAACATAACAGTCCCATTGAGTACATTTTTGAGAAAGGGACATCAGTTGCACCACAGGGCGGGAGGAGGGTGACGAGCACGATACATTTTCTCTCTTCGGTAAGCATTTTTTTGTGTTTTATACATTTGGAAGTTTGGTTTTTTATGTTGATTTTAAAGTGACCTTTTCCATGTTTGTAATGTACTAACTCGTTTTTTCCTCACAGCAGGTCAACTCGTGTGTGGTTGCAACATAACAGTCCCATTGAGTACATTTTTGAGAAAGGGACATCAGTTGCACCACAGGGCGGGAGGAGGGTGACGAGCACGATACATTTTCTCTCTTCGGTAAGCATTTTTCTGTGTTTTATACTTTTGGAAGTTTGGATTTTCATGTTGATTTTAAAGTGACCTTTTCCATGTTTGTAATGTACTAACTCGTTTTTTCCTCACAGCAGGTCAACTTGTGTGTGGTTGCAACATAACAGTCCCATTGAGTACATTTTTGAGAAAGGGACATCAGTTGCACCACAGGGCGGGAGGAGGGTGACGAGCACGATACATTTTCTCTCTTCGGTAAGCATTTTTTTGTGTTTCATACTTTTGGAAGTTTGGATTTTCATGTTGATTTTAAAGTGACCTTTTCCATGTTTGTAATGTACTAACTCGTTTTTTCCTCACAGCAGGTCAACTCGTGTGTGGTTGCAACATAACAGTCACATTGAGTACATTTTTGAGAAAGGGACATCTGTTGCACCACAGGGCGGGAGGAGGGTGACGAGCACGATACATTTTCTCTCTTCGGTAAGCATTTTTTTGTGTTTCATACTTTTGGAAGTTTGGTTTTTCATGTTGATTTTAAAGTGACCTTTTCCATGTTTGTAATGTACTAACTCGTTTTTTCCTCACAGCAGGTCAACTCGTGTGTGGTTGCAACATAACAGTCCCATTGAGTACATTTTTGAGAAAGGGACATCAGTTGCACCACAGGGCGGGAGGAGGGTGACGAGCACGATACATTTTCTCTCTTCGGTAAGCATTTTTTTGTGTTTTACACTTTTGGAAGTTTGGATTTTCATGTTGATTTTAAAGTGACCTTTTCCATATTTGTAATGTACTAACTCGTTTTTTCCTCACAGCAGGTCAACTCGTGTGTGGTTGCAACATAACAGTCCCATTGAGTACATTTTTGAGAAAGGGACATCAGTTGCACCACAGGGCGGGAGGAGGGTGACGAGCACGATACATTTTCTCTCTTCGGTAAGCATTTTTTTGTGTTTCATACTTTTGGAAGTTTGGATTTTCATGTTGATTTTAAAGTGACCTTTTCCATATTTGTAATGTACTAACTCGTTTTTTCCTCACAGCAGGTCAACTCGTGTGTGGTTGCAACATAACAGTCCCATTGAGTACATTTTTGAGAAAGGGACATCAGTTGCACCACAGGGCGGGAGGAGGGTGACGAGCACGATACATTTTCTCTCTTCGGTAAGCATTTTTTTGTGTTTTACACTTTTGGAAGTTTGGATTTTCATGTTGATTTTAAAGTGACCTTTTCCATATTTGTAATGTACTAACTCGTTTTTTCCTCACAGCAGGTCAACTCGTGTGTGGTTGCAACATAACAGTCCCATTGAGTACATTTTTGAGAAAGGGACATCAGTTGCACCACAGGGCGGGAGGAGGGTGACGAGCACGATACATTTTCTCTCTTCGGTAAGCATTTTTTTGTGTTTTACACTTTTGGAAGTTTGGATTTTCATGTTGATTTTAAAGTGACCTTTTCCATATTTGTAATGTACTAACTCGTTTTTTCCTCACAGCAGGTCAACTCGTGTGTGGTTGCAACATAACAGTCCCATTGAGTACATTTTTGAGAAAGGGACATCAGTTGCACCACAGGGCGGGAGGAGGGTGACGAGCACGATACATTTTCTCTCTTCGGTAAGCATTTTTTTGTGTTTCATACTTTTGGAAGTTTGGTTTTTCATGTTGATTTTAAAGTGACCTTTTCCATGTTTGTAATGTACTAACTCGTTTTTTCCTCACAGCAGGTCAACTTGTGTGTGGTTGCAACATTACGGTCCCATTGAGTACATTTTTGAGAAAGGGACATCAGTTGCACCACAGGGCGGGAGGAGGGTGACGAGCACGATACATTTTCTCTCTTCGGTAAGCATTTTTTTGTGTTTCATACTTTTGGAAGTTTGGTTTTTTATGTTGATTTTAAAGTGACCTTTTCCATGTTTGTAATGTACTAACTCGTTTTTTCCTCACAGCAGGTCAACTGGTGTGTGGTTGCAACATAACAGTCCCATTGAGTACATTTTTGAGAAAGGGACATCAGTTGCACCACAGGGCGGGAGGAGGGTGACGCGCACGATACATTTTCTCTCTTCGGTAAGCATTTTTTTGTGTTTTACACTTTTGGAAGTTTGGATTTTCATGTTGATTTTAAAGTGACCTTTTCCATATTTGTAATGTACTAACTCGTTTTTTCCTCACAGCAGGTCAACTCGTGTGTGGTTGCAACATAACAGTCCCATTGAGTACATTTTTGAGAAAGGGACATCAGTTGCACCACAGGGCGGGAGAAGGGTGACGAGCACGATACATTTTCTCTCTTCGGTAAGCATTTTTTTGTGTTTCATACTTTTGGAAGTTTGGTTTTTCATGTTGATTTTAAAGTGACCTTTTCCATGTTTGTAATGTACTAACTCGTTTTTTCCTCACAGCAGGTCAACTTGTGTGTGGTTGCAACATTACGGTCCCATTGAGTACATTTTTGAGAAAGGGACATCAGTTGCACCACAGGGCGGGAGGAGGGTGATGAGCACGATACATTTTCTCTCTTCGGTAAGCATTTTTTTGTGTTTCATACTTTTAGAGGTTTGGTTTTTCATGTTGATTTTAAAGTGACCTTTTCCATGTTTGTAATGTACTAACTCGTTTTTTCCTCACAGCAGTACAACTCGTGTGTGGTTGCAACATAACAGTCCCATTGAGTACATTTTTGAGAAAGGGACATCAGTTGCACCACAGGGCGGGAGGAGGGTGACGTGCATGATACATTTTCTCTCTTCGGTAAGCATTTTTTTGTGTTTCATACTTTTGGAAGTTTGGTTTTTCATGTTGATTTTAAAGTGACCTTTTCCATGTTTGTAATGCACTAACTCGTTTTTTCCTCACAGCAGGTCAACTTGTGTGTGGTTGCAACATTACGGTCCCATTGAGTACATTTTTGAGAATGGGACATCAGTTGCACCACAGGGCGGGAGGAGGGTGACGCGCACGATACATTTTCTCTCTTCGGTAAGCATTTTTTTGTGTTTTATACTTTTGGAAGTTTGGATTTTCATGCTGATTTTAAAGTGACCTTTTCCATATTTGTAATGTACTAACTCGTTTTTTCCTCACAGCAGGTCAACTCGTGTGTGGTTGCAACATAACAGTCCCATTGAGTACATTTTTGAGAAAGGGACATCAGTTGCGCCACAGGGCGGGAGGAGGGTGACGAGCACGATACATTTTCTCTCTTCGGTAAGCATTTTTTTGTGTTTCATACTTTTGGAAGTTTGGTTTTTTATGTTGATTTTAAAGTGACCTTTTCCATGTTTGTAATGTACTAACTCGTTTTTTCCTCACAGCAGGTCAACTCGTGTGTGGTTGCAACATAACAGTCCCATTGAGTACATTTTTGAGAAAGGGACATCAGTTGCACCACAGGGCGGGAGGAGGGTGACGAGCACGATACATTTTCTCTCTTCGGTAAGCATTTTTTTGTGTTTTATACATTTGGAAGTTTGGTTTTTTATGTTGATTTTAAAGTGACCTTTTCCATGTTTGTAATGTACTAACTCGTTTTTTCCTCACAGCAGGTCAACTCGTGTGTGGTTGCAACATAACAGTCCCATTGAGTACATTTTTGAGAAAGGGACATCAGTTGCACCACAGGGCGGGAGGAGGGTGACGAGCACGATACATTTTCTCTCTTCGGTAAGCATTTTTTTGTGTTTTATACTTTTGGAAGTTTGGATTTTCATGTTGATTTTAAAGTGACCTTTTCCATGTTTGTAATGTACTAACTCGTTTTTTCCTCACAGCAGGTCAACTTGTGTGTGGTTGCAACATAACAGTCCCATTGAGTACATTTTTGAGAAAGGGACATCAGTTGCACCACAGGGCGGGAGGAGGGTGACGAGCACGATACATTTTCTCTCTTCGGTAAGCATTTTTTTGTGTTTCATACTTTTGGAAGTTTGTATTTTCATGTTGATTTTAAAGTGACCTTTTCCATGTTTGTAATGTACTAACTCGTTTTTTCCTCACAGCAGGTCAACTCGTGTGTGGTTGCAACATAACAGTCACATTGAGTACATTTTTGAGAAAGGGACATCTGTTGCACCACAGGGCGGGAGGAGGGTGACGAGCACGATACATTTTCTCTCTTCGGTAAGCATTTTTTTGTGTTTCATACTTTTGGAAGTTTGGTTTTTCATGTTGATTTTAAAGTGACCTTTTCCATGTTTGTAATGTACTAACTCGTTTTTTCCTCACAGCAGGTCAACTCGTGTGTGGTTGCAACATAACAGTCCCATTGAGTACATTTTTGAGAAAGGGACATCAGTTGCACCACAGGGCGGGAGGAGGGTGACGAGCACGATACATTTTCTCTCTTCGGTAAGCATTTTTTTGTGTTTTATACTTTTGGAAGTTTGGATTTACATGTTGATTTTAAAGTGACCTTTTCCATATTTGTAATGTACTAACTCGTTTTTTCCTCACAGCAGGTCAACTCGTGTGTGGTTGCAACATAACAGTCCCATTGAGTACATTTTTGAGAAAGGGACATCAGTTGCACCACAGGGCGGGAGGAGGGTGACGAGCACGATACATTTTCTCTCTTCGGTAAGCATTTTTTTGTGTTTCATACTTTTGGAAGTTTGGTTTTTTATGTTGATTTTAAAGTGACCTTTTCCATGTTTGTAATGTACTAACTCGTTTTTTCCTCACAGCAGGTCAACTGGTGTGTGGTTGCAACATAACAGTCCCATTGAGTACATTTTTGAGAAAGGGACATCAGTTGCACCACAGGGCGGGAGGAGGGTGACGCGCACGATACATTTTCTCTCTTCGGTAAGCATTTTTTTGTGTTTTACACTTTTGGAAGTTTGGATTTTCATGTTGATTTTAAAGTGACCTTTTCCATATTTGTAATGTACTAACTCGTTTTTTCCTCACAGCAGGTCAACTCGTGTGTGGTTGCAACATAACAGTCCCATTGAGTACATTTTTGAGAAAGGGACATCAGTTGCACCACAGGGCGGGAGGAGGGTGACGAGCACGATACATTTTCTCTCTTCGGTAAGCATTTTTTTGTGTTTCATACTTTTGGAAGTTTGGTTTTTCATGTTGATTTTAAAGTGACCTTTTCCATGTTTGTAATGTACTAACTCGTTTTTTCCTCACAGCAGGTCAACTTGTGTGTGGTTGCAACATTACGGTCCCATTGAGTACATTTTTGAGAAAGGGACATCAGTTGCACCACAGGGCGGGAGGAGGGTGATGAGCACGATACATTTTCTCTCTTCGGTAAGCATTTTTTTGTGTTTCATACTTTTAGAGGTTTGGTTTTTCATGTTGATTTTAAAGTGACCTTTTCCATGTTTGTAATGTACTAACTCGTTTTTTCCTCACAGCAGTACAACTCGTGTGTGGTTGCAACATAACAGTCCCATTGAGTACATTTTTGAGAAAGGGACATCAGTTGCACCACAGGGCGGGAGGAGGGTGACGTGCATGATACATTTTCTCTCTTCGGTAAGCATTTTTTTGTGTTTCATACTTTTGGAAGTTTGGTTTTTCATGTTGATTTTAAAGTGACCTTTTCCATGTTTGTAATGCACTAACTCGTTTTTTCCTCACAGCAGGTCAACTTGTGTGTGGTTGCAACATTACGGTCCCATTGAGTACATTTTTGAGAATGGGACATCAGTTGCACCACAGGGCGGGAGGAGGGTGACGCGCACGATACATTTTCTCTCTTCGGTAAGCATTTTTTTGTGTTTTATACTTTTGGAAGTTTGGATTTTCATGCTGATTTTAAAGTAACCTTTTCCATATTTGTAATGTACTAACTCGTTTTTTCCTCACAGCAGGTCAACTCGTGTGTGGTTGCAACATAACAGTCCCATTGAGTACATTTTTGAGAAAGGGACATCAGTTGCACCACAGGGCGGGAGGAGGGTGACGAGCACGATACATTTTCTCTCTTCGGTAAGCATTTTTTTGTGTTTCATACTTTTGGAAGTTTGGTTTTTCATGTTGATTTTAAAGTGACCTTTTCCATGTTTGTAATGTACTAACTCGTTTTTTCCTCACAGCAGGTCAACTTGTGTGTGGTTGCAACATTACGGTCCCATTGAGTACATTTTTGAGAAAGGGACATCAGTTTCACCTCAGGGCGGGAGGAGGGTGACAAGCACGATACATTTTCTCTCTTCGGTAAGCATTTTTTTGTGTTTCATACTTTTGGAAGTTTGATTTTTCATGGTGATTTTAAAGTGACCTTTTCCATGTTTGTAATGTACTTACTCGTTTTTTCCTCACAGCAGGTCAACTTGTGTGTGGTTGCAACATTACGGTCCCATTGAGTACATTTTTGAGAAAGGGACATCAGTTGCACCATAGGGCGGGAGGAGGGTGACGAGCAGGATACATTTTCTCTCTTCGGTAAGCATTTTTTTGTGTTTCATACTTTTGGAAGTTTGGTTTTTCATGTTGATTTTAAAGTGACCTTTTCCATGTTTGTAATGTACTAACTCGTTTTTTCCTCACAGCAGGTCAACTTGTGTGTGGTTGCAACATTACGGTCCCATTGAGTACATTTTTGAGAAAGGGACATCAGTTGCACCACAGGGCGGGAGGAGGGTGATGAGCACGATACATTTTCTCTCTTCGGTAAGCATTTTTTTGTGTTTCATACTTTTGGAGGTTTGGTTTTTCATGTTGATTTTAAAGTGACCTTTTCCATGTTTGTAATGTACTAACTCGTTTTTTCCTCACAGCAGTACAACTCGTGTGTGGTTGCAACATAACAGTCCCATTGAGTACATTTTTGAGAAAGGGACATCAGTTGCACCACAGGGCGGGAGGAGGGTGACGTGCATGATACATTTTCTCTCTTCGGTAAGCATTTTTTTGTGTTTCATACTTTTGGAAGTTTGGTTTTTCATGTTGATTTTAAAGTGACCTTTTCCATGTTTGTAATGCACTAACTCGTTTTTTCCTCACAGCAGGTCAACTTGTGTGTGGTTGCAACATTACGGTCCCATTGAGTACATTTTTGAGAATGGGACATCAGTTGCACCACAGGGCGGGAGGAGGGTGACGCGCACGATACATTTTCTCTCTTCGGTAAGCATTTTTTTGTGTTTTATACTTTTGGAAGTTTGGATTTTCATGCTGATTTTAAAGTGACCTTTTCCATATTTGTAATGTACTAACTCGTTTTTTCCTCACAGCAGGTCAACTCGTGTGTGGTTGCAACATAACAGTCCCATTGAGTACATTTTTGAGAAAGGGACATCAGTTGCACCACAGGGCGGGAGGAGGGTGACGAGCACGATACATTTTCTCTCTTCGGTAAGCATTTTTTTGTGTTTCATACTTTTGGAAGTTTGGTTTTTCATGTTGATTTTAAAGTGACCTTTTCCATGTTTGTAATGTACTAACTCGTTTTTTCCTCACAGCAGGTCAACTTGTGTGTGGTTGCAACATTACGGTCCCATTGAGTACATTTTTGAGAAAGGGACATCAGTTTCACCTCAGGGCGGGAGGAGGGTGACAAGCACGATACATTTTCTCTCTTCGGTAAGCATTTTTTTGTGTTTCATACTTTTGGAAGTTTGATTTTTCATGGTGATTTTAAAGTGACCTTTTCCATGTTTGTAATGTACTTACTCGTTTTTTCCTCACAGCAGGTCAACTTGTGTGTGGTTGCAACATTACGGTCCCATTGAGTACATTTTTGAGAAAGGGACATCAGTTGCACCATAGGGCGGGAGGAGGGTGACGAGCAGGATACATTTTCTCTCTTCGGTAAGCATTTTTTTGTGTTTCATACTTTTGGAAGTTTGGTTTTTCATGTTGATTTTAAAGTGACCTTTTCCATGTTTGTAATGTACTAACTCGTTTTTTCC
This sequence comes from Schistocerca serialis cubense, assembly GCF_023864345.2. NCBI lineage: Eukaryota > Metazoa > Arthropoda > Insecta > Orthoptera > Acrididae > Schistocerca > Schistocerca serialis. Next base: position 104,467,309 of record NC_064647.1, read on the forward strand.
TCACAGCAGGTCAACTTGTGTGTGGTTGCAACATTACGGTCCCATTGAGTACATTTTTGAGAAAGGGACATCAGTTGCACCACAGGGCGGGAGGAGGGTGATGAGCACGATACATTTTCTCTCTTCGGTAAGCATTTTTTTGTGTTTCATACTTTTGGAGGTTTGGTTTTTCATGTTGATTTTAAAGTGACCTTTTCCATGTTTGTAATGTACTAACTCGTTTTTTCCTCACAGCAGTACAACTCGTGTGTGGTTGCAACATAACAGTCCCATTGAGTACATTTTTGAGAAAGGGACATCAGTTGCACCACAGGGCGGGAGGAGGGTGACGTGCATGATACATTTTCTCTCTTCGGTAAGCATTTTTTTGTGTTTTATACTTTCGGAAGTTTGGTTTTTCATGTTGATTTTAAAGTGACCTTTTCCATGTTTGTAATGTACTAACTCGTTGTTTCCTCACAGCAGGTCAACTTGTGTGTGGTTGCAACATTACGGTCCCATTGAGTACATTTTTGAGAAAGGGACATCAGTTGCACCACTGGGCGGGAGGAGGGTGACGAGCACGATTCATTTTCTCTCTTCGGTAAGCATTTTTTTGTGTTTCATACTTTTGGAAGTTTGGTTTTTCATGTTGATTTTAAAGTGACCTTTTCCATGTTTGTAATGTACTAACTCGTTTTTTCCTCACAGCAGGTCAACTCGTGTGTGGTTGCAACATAACAGTCCCATTGCGTACATTTTTGAGAAAGGGACATCAGTTGCACCACAGGGCCGGAGGAGGGTGACGTGCACGATACATTTTCTCTCTTCGGTAAGCATTTTTTTGTGTTTCATACTTTTGGAAGTTTGGTTTTTCATATTGATTTTAAAGTGACCTTTTCCATGTTTGTAATGTACTAACTCGTTTTTTCCTCACAGCAGGTCAACTTGTGTGTGGTTGCAACATTACGGTCCCATTGAGTACATTTTTGAGAAACGGACATCAGTTGCACCACAGGGCGGGAGGAGGGTGACGAGCACGATACATTTTCTCTCTTCGGTAAGCATTTTTTTGTGTTTCATACTTTTGGAAGTTTGGTTTTTCATGTTGATTTTAAAGTGACCTTTTCCATGTTTGTAATGTACTAACTCGTTTTTTCCTCACAGCAGGTCAACTTGTGTGTGGTTGCAACATTACGGTCCCATTGAGTACATTTTTGAGAAAGGGACATCAGTTGCACCACAGAGCGGGAGGAGGGTGATGAGCACGATACATTTTCTCTCTTCGGTAAGCATTTTTTTGTGTTTCATACTTTTGGACGTTTGGTTTTTCATGTTGATTTTAAAGTGACCTTTTCCATGTTTGTAATGTACTAACTCGTTTTTTCCTCACAGCAGGTCAACTCGTGTGTGGTTGCAACATAACTGTCCCATTGAGTACATTTTTGAGAAAGGGACATCAGTTGCACCACAGGGCGGGAGGAGGGTGACGTGCACGATACATTTTCTCTCTTCGGTAAGCATTTTTTTGTGTTTCATACTTTTGGAAGTTTGGTTTTTCATGTTGATTTTAAAGTGACCTTTTCCATGTTTGTAATGTACTAACTCGTTTTTTCCTCGCAGCAGGTCAACTTGTGTGTGGTTGCAACATTACGGTCCCATTGAGTACATTTTTGAGAAAGGGACATCAGTTGCACCACAGGGCGGGAGGAGGGTGATGAGCTCGATACATTTTCTCTCTTCGGTAAGCATTTTTTTGTGTTTCATACTTTTGGAAGTTTGGTTTTCCATGTTGATTTTAAAGTGACCTTTTCCATGTTTGTAATGTACTAACTCGTTTTTTCCTCACAGCAGGTCAACTCGTGTGTGGTTGCAACATAACAGTCCCATTGAGTACATATTTGAGAAAGGGACATCAGTTGCACCACAGGGCGGGAGGAGGGTGACGTGCACTATACATTTTCTCTCTTCCGTAAGCATTTTTTTGTGTTTTATACTTTTGGAAGTTTGGTTTTTCATGTTGATTTTAAAGTGACCTTTTCCATGTTTGTAATGTACTAACTCGTTGTTTCCTCACAGCAGGTCAACTTGTGTGTGGTTGCAACATTACGGTCCCATTGAGTACATTTTTGAGAAAGGGACATCAGTTGCCCCACAGAGCGGGAGGAGGGTGACGAGCACGATTCATTTTCTCTCTTCGGTAAGCATTTTTTTGTGTTTCATACTTTTGGAAGTTTGGTTTTTCATGTTGATTTTAAAGTGACCTTTTCCATGTTTGTAATGTACTAACTCGTTTTTTCCTCACAGCAGGTCAACTTGTGTGTGGTTGCAACATTACGGTCCCATTGAGTACATTTTTGAGAAAGGGACATCAGTTGCACCACAGGGCGGGAGGAGGGTGATGAGCACGATACATTTTCTCTCTTCGGTAAACATTTTTTTGTGTTTCATACTTTTGGAAGTTTGGTTTTTCATGTTGATTTTAAAGTGACCTTTTCCATGTTTGTAATGTACTAACTCGTTTTTTCCTCACAGCAGGTCAACTCGTGTGTGGTTGCAACATAACAGTCCCATTGAGTACATTTTTGAGAAAGGGACATCAGTTGCACCACAGGGCGGGAGGAGGGTGACGTGCACGATACATTTTCTCTCTTCGGTAAGCATTTTTTTGTGTTTCATACTTTTGGAAGTTTGGTTTTTCATGTTGATTTTAAAGTGACCTTTTCCATGTTTGTAATGTACTAACTCGTTTTTTCCTCACAGCAGGTCAACTCGTGTGTGGTTGCAACATAACAGTCCCATTGAGTACATTTTTGAGAAAGGGACATCAGTTGCACCACAGGGCGGGAGGAGGGTGACGTGCACGATACATTTTCTCTCTTCGGTAAGCATTTTTTTGTGTTTCATAATTTTGGAAGTTTGGTTTTTCATGTTGATTTTAAAGTGACCTTTTCCATGTTTGTAATGTACTAACTCGTTTTTTCCTCACAGCAGGTCAACTTGTGTGTGGTTGCAACATTACGGTCCCATTGAGTACATTTTTGAGAAAGGGACATCAGTTGCACCACAGGGCGGGAGGAAGGAAACGTGCACGATACATTTTCTCTCTTCGGTAAGCATTTTTTTGTGTTTTATACTTTTGGAAGTTTGGTTTTTCATGTTGATTTTAAAGTGACCTTTTCCATGTTTGTAATCTACTAACTCGTTTTTTCCTCACAGCAGGTCAACTTGTGTGTGGTTGCAACATTACGGTCCCATTGAGTACATTTTTGAGAAAAGGACATCAGTTGCACCACAGGGCGGGAGGAGGGTGACGAGCACGATACATTTTCTCTCTTCGGTAAGCATTTTTTTGTGTTTTATACTTTTGGAAGTTTGGTTTTTCATGTTGATTTTAAAGTGACCTTTTCCATGTTTGTAATGTACTAACTCGTTTTTTCCTCACAGCAGGTCAACTTGTGTGTGGTTGCAACATTACGGTCCCATTGAGTACATTTTTGAGAAAGGGACATCAGTTGCACCACAGGGCGGGAGGAGGGTGACGTGCACGATACATTTTCTCTCTTCGGTAAGCATTTTTTTGTGTTTCATACTTTTGGAAGTTTGGCTTTTCATGTTGATTTTAAAGTGACCTTTTCCATGTTTGTAATGTACTAACTCGTTTTTTCCTCACAGCAGGTCTACTTGTGTGTGGTTGAAACATTACGGTCCCATTGAGTACATTTTTGAGAAAGGGACATCAGTTGCACCACAGGGCGGGAGGAGGGTGACGTGCACGATACATTTTCTCTCTTCGGTAAGCATTTTTTTGTGTTTTATACTTTTGGATTTTTGGTTTTTCATGTTGATTTTAAAGTGACCTTTTCCATGTTTGTAATGTACTAACTCGTTTTTTCCTCACAGCAGGTCAACTTGTGTGTGGTTGCAACATTACGGTCCCATTGAGTACATTTTTGAGAAAAGGACATCAGTTGCACCACAGGGCGGGAGGAGGGTGATGAGCATGATACATTTTCTCTCTTCGGTAAGCATTTTTTTGTGTTTTATACTTTTGGAAGTTTGGTTTTTCATGTTGATTTTAAAGTGACCTTTTCCATGTTTGTAATGTACTAACTCGTTTTTTCCTCACAGCAGGTCAACTCGTTTGTGGTTGCAACATAACAGTCCCATTGAGTACATTTTTGAGAAAGGGACATCAGTTGCACCACTGGGCGGGAGGAGGGTGACGAGCACGATACATTTTCTCTCTTCGGTAAGCATTTCTTTGTGTTTCATACTTTTGGAAGTTTGGTTTTTCATGTTGATTTTAAAGTGACCTTTTCCATGTTTGTAATGTACTAACTCGTTTTTTCCTCACAGCAGGTCAACTCGTGTGTGGTTGCAACATAACAGTCCCATTGAGTACATTTTTGAGAAAGGGACATCAGTTGCACCACAGGGCGGGAGATGGGTGACGTGCACGATACATTTTCTCTCTTCGGTAAGCATTTTTTTGTGTTTCATACTTTTGGAAGTTTGGCTTTTCATGTTGATTTTAAAGTGACCCTTTCCATGTTTGTAATGTACTAACTCGTTTTTTCCTCACAGCAGGTCAACTCGTGTGTGGTTGCAACATAACAGTCCCATTGAGTACATTTTTGAGAAAGGGACATCAGTTGCACCACAGGGCGGGAGGAGGGTGACGAGCACGATACATTTTCTCTCTTCGGTAAGCATTTTTTTGTGTTTTATACTTTTGGAAGTTTGGTTTTTCATGTTGATTTTAAAGTGACCTTTTCCATGTTTGTAATGTACTAACTCGTTTTTTCCTCACAGCAGGTCAACTTGTGTGAGGTTGCAACATTACGGTCCCATTGAGTACATTTTTGAGAAGGGGACATCAGTTGCACCACAGGGCGGGAGGAGGGTGACGTGCACGATACATTTTCTCTCTTCGGTAAGCATTTTTTTGTGTTTCATACTTTTGGAAGTTTGGCTTTTCATGTTGATTTTAAAGTGACCTTTTCCATGTTTGTAATGTACTAACTCGTTTTTTCCTCACAGCAGGTCAACTTGTGTGTGGTTGCAACATTACGGTCCCATTGAGTACATTTTTGAGAAAGGGACATCAGTTGCACCACAGGGCGGGAGGAAGGTGACGTGCACGATACATTTTCTCTCTTCGGTAAGCATTTTTTTGTGTTTTATACTTTTGGATTTTTGGTTTTTCATGTTGATTTTAAAGTGACCTTTTCCATGTTTGTAATGTACTAACTCGTTTTTTCCTCACAGCAGGTCAACTTGTGTGTGGTTGCAACATTACGGTCCCATTAAGTACATTTTTGAGAAAAGGACATCAGTTGCACCACAGGGCGGGAGGAGGGTGACGAGCACGATACATTTTCTCTCTTCGGTAAGCATTTTTTTGTGTTTTATACTTTTGGAAGTTTGGTTTTTCATGTTGATTTTAAAGTGACCTTTTCCATGTTTGTAATGTACTAACTCGTTTTTTCCTCACAGCAGGTCAACTTGTGTGTGGTTGCAACATTATGGTCCCATTGAGTACATTTTTGAGAAAGGGACATCAGTTGCACCACAGGGCGGGAGGAGGGTGACGAGCACGATAAATTTTCTCTCTTCGGTAAGCATTTTTTTGTGTTTTATACTTTTGGAAGTTTGGTTTTTCATGTTGATTTTAAAGTGACCTTTTCCATGTTTGTAATGTACTAACTCGTTTTTTCCTCACAGCAGGTCAACTTGTGTGTGGTTGCAACATTACGGTCCCATTGAGTACATTTTTGAGAAAGGGACATCAGTTGCACCACAGGGCGGGAGGAGGGTGACGAGCACGATACATTTTCTCTCATCGGTAAGCATTTCTTTGTGTTTTATACTTTTGGAAGTTTGGTTTTTCATGTTGATTTTAAAGTGACCTTTTCCATTTTTGTAATGTACTAACTCGTTTTTTCCTCTCAGCAGGTCAACTTTTGTGTGGTTGCAACATTACGGTCCCATTGAGTACATTTTTGAGAAAGGGACATCAGTTGCACCACAGGGCGGGAGGAGGGTGACGAGCACGATACATTTTCTCTCTTCGGTAACCATTTTTTTGTGTTTTATACTTTTGGAAGTTTGGTTTTTCTTGTTGATTTTAAAGTGACCTTTTCCATGTTTGTAATGTACTAACTCGTTTTTTCCTCACAGCAGGTCAACTTGTGTGTGGTTGCAACATTACGGTCCCATTGAGTACATTTTTGAGAAAGGGACATCAGTTGCACCACAGGGCGGGAGGAGGGTGACGAGCACGATACATTTTCTCTCTTCAGTAAGCATTTTTTTGTGTTTCATACTTTTGGAAGTTTGGTTTTTCATGTTGATTTTAAAGTGACCTTTTCCATGTTTGTAATGTACTAACTCGTTTTTTCCTCACAGCAGGTCAACTTGTGTGTGGTTGCAACATTACGGTCCCATTGAGTACATTTTTGAGAAAGGGACATCAGTTGCACCACAGGGCGGGAGGAGGGTGATGAGCACGATACATTTTCTCTCTTCAGTAAGCATTTTTTTGTGTTTCATACTTTTGGAAGTTTGGTTTTTCATGTTGATTTTAAAGTGACCTTTTCCATGTTTGTAATGTACTAACTCGTTTTTTCCTCACAGCAGGTCAACTCGTGTGTGGTTGCAACATAACAGTCCCATTGAGTACATTTTTGAGAAAGGGACATCAGTTGCACCACAGGGCGGGAGGAGGGTGACGTGCACGATACATTTTCTCTCTTCGGTAAGCATTTTTTTGTGTTTCATACTTTTGGAAGTTTGGTTTTTCATGTTGATTTTAAAGTGACCTTTTCCATGTTTGTAATGTACTAACTCGTTTTTTCCTCACAGCAGGTCAACTCGTGTGTGGTTGCAACATAACAGTCCCATTGAGTACATTTTTGAGAAAGGGACATCAGTTGCACCACAGGCCGGGAGGAGGGTGAAGAGCACGATACATTTTCTCTCTTCGGTAAGCCTTTTTTAGTGTTTCATACTTTTGGAAGTTTGGTTTTTCATGTTGATTTTAAAGTGACCTTTTCCATGATTGTAATGTACTAACTCGTTTTTTCCTCGCAGCAGGTCAACTTGTGTGTGGTTGCAACATTACGGTCCCATTGAGTACATTTTTGAGAAAGGGACATCAGTTGCACCACAGGGCGGGAGGAGGGTGACGAGCACGATACATTTTCTCTCTTCGGTAAGCATTTTTTTGTGTTTTATACTTTTGGAAGTTTGGTTTTTCATTTTGATTTTAAAGTGACCTTTTCCATGTTTGTAATGTACTAACTCGTTTTTTCCTCACAGCAGGTCAACTCGTGTGTGGTTGCAACATAACAGTCCCATTGAGTACATTTTTGAGAAAGGGACATCAGTTGCACCACAGGGCGGGAGGAGGGTGACGAGCACGATACATTTTCTCTCTTCGGTAAGCATTTTTTTGTGTTTCATACTTTTGAAAGTTTGGTTTTTTATGTTGATTTTTAAGTGACCTTTTCCATGTTTGTAATGTACTAACTCGTTATTTCCTCACAGCAGGTCAACTTGTGTGTGGTTGCAACATTACGGTCACATTGAGTACATTTTTGAGAAAGGGACATCAGTTGCACCACAGGGCGGGAGGAGGGTGACGAGCACGATACATTTTCTCTCTTCGGTAAGCATTTTTTTGTGTCTTATACTTTTGGAAGTTTGGTTTTTCATGTTGATTTTAAAGTGACCTTTTCCATGTTTGTAATGTACTAACTTGTTTTTTCCTCACAGCAGGTCAACTTGTGTGTGGTTGCAACATTACGGTCCCATTGAGTACATTTTTGAGAAAGGGACATCAGTTGCACCACAGGGCGGGAGGACGGTGACGTGCACGATACATTTTCTCTCTTCGGTAAGCGTTTTTATGTGTTTTATACTTTTGGAAGTTTGGTTTTTCATGTTGATTTTAAAGTGACCTTTTCCATGTTTGTAATGTACTAACTCGTTTTTTCCTCACAGCAGGTCAACTTGTGTGTGGTTGCAACATAACAGTCCCATTGAGTACATTTTTGAGAAAGGGACATCAGTTGCACCACAGGGCGGGAGGAGGGTGACGAGCACGATACATTTTCTCTCTTCGGTAAGCATTCTTTTGTGTTTTATACTTTTGGAAGTTTGGTTTTTCTTGTTAATTTTAAAGTGACCTTTTCCATGTTTGTAATGTACTAACTCGTTTTTTCCTCTCAGCAGGTCAACTTTTGTGTGGTTGCAACATTACGGTCCCATTGAGTACATTTTTGGGAAAGGGACATCAGTTGCACCACAGGGCGGGAGGTGGGTGACGAGCACGATACATTTTCTCTTCAGTAAGCATTTTTTTGTGTTTTATACTTATGGAAGTTTGGTTTTTCATGTTGATTTTAAAGTGACCTTTTCCATGTTTGTAATGTACTAACTCGTTTTTTTCCTCACAGCAGGTCAACTTGTGTCTGGTTGCAACATTACGGTCCCATTGAGTACATTTTTGAGAAAGGGACATCAGTTGCACCACAGGGCGGGAGGAGGGTGACGAGCACGATACATTTTCTCTCTTCGGTAAGCATTTTTTTGTGTTTTATACTTTTGGAAGTTTGGTTTTTCATGTTGATTTTAAAGTGACCTTTTCCATGTTTGTAATGTACTAACTCGTTTTTTCCTCACAGCAGGTCAACTCGTGTGTGGTTGCAACATAACAGTCCCATTGAGAACATTTTTGAGAAAGGGACATCAGTTGCACCACAGGGCGGGAGGAGGGTGACGAGCACGATACATTTTCTCTCTTCGGTAAGCATTTTTTTGTGTTTCATACTTTTGAAAGTTTGGTTTTTTATATTGATTTTAAAGTGACCTTTTCCATGTTTGTAATGTACTAACTCGTTTTTTCCTCACAGCAGGTCAACTTGTGTGTGGTTGCAACATTACGGTCACATTGAGTACATTTTTGAGAAAGGGACATCAGTTGCACCACAGGGCGGGAGGAGGGTGACGAGCACGATACATTTTCTCTCTTCGGTAAGCATTTTTTTGTGTTTCATACTTTTGCAAGTTTGAATTTTCATGTTGATTTTAAAGTGACCTTTCCATGTTTGTAATGTACTAACTCGTTTTTTCCTCACAGCAGGTCAACTCGTGTGTGGTTGCAACATAACAGTCCCATTGAGTACATTTTTGAGAAAGGGACATCAGTTGCACCACAGGGCGGGAGGAGGGTGACGTGCACGATACATTTTCTCTCTTCGGTAAGCATTTTTTTGTGTTTTATACTTTTGGAAGTTTGGTTTTTCATGTTGATTTTAATGTGACCTTTTCCATGTTTGTAATGTACTAACTCGTTTTTTCCTCACAGCAGGTCAACTTGTGTGTGGTTGCAACATTACGGTCCCATTGAGTACATTTTTGAGAAAGGGACATCAGTTGCACCACAGGGCGGGAGGAGGGTGACGAGCACGATACATTTTCTCTCTTCGGTAACCATTTTTTTGTGTTTTATACTTTTGGAAGTTTGGTTTTTCTTGTTGATTTTAAAGTGACCTTTTCCATGTTTGTAATGTACTAAATTGTTTTTTCCTCACAGCAGGTCAACTTGTGTGTGGTTGCAACATTACGGTCCCATTGAGTACATTTTTGAGAAAGGGACATCAGTTGCACCACAGGGCAGGAGGAGGGTGACGTGCACGATACATTTTCTCTCTTCGGTAAGCGTTTTTTTGTGTTTTATACTTTTGGAAGTTCGGTTTTTCATGTTGATTTTAAAGTGACCTTTTCCATGTTTGTAATGTACTAACTCGTTTTTTCCTCACAGCAGGTGAACTCGTGTGTGGTTGCAACATAACAGTCCCATTGAGTACATTTTTGAGAAAGGGACATCAGTTGCACCACAGGGCGGGAGGAGGGTGATGAGCACGATACATTTTCTCTCTTCGGTAAACATTTTTTTGTGTTTCATACTTTTGGAAGTTTGGTTTTTCATGTTGATTTTAAAGTGACCTTTTCCATGTTTGTAATGTACTAACTCGTTTTTTCCTCACAATAGGTCAACTCGTGTGTGGTTGCAACATTACGGTCACATTGAGTACATTTTTGAGAAAGGGACATCAGTTGCACCACAGGGCGGGAGGAGGGTGACGTGCACGATACATTTTCTCTCTTCGGTAAGCATTTTTTTGTGTTTCATACTTTTGGAAGTTTGGTCTTTCATGTTGATTTTAAAGTGACCTTTTCCATGTTTGTAATGTACTAACTCGTTTTTTCCTCACAGCAGGTCAACTTGTATGTGGTTGCAACATTACGGTCCCATTGAGTACATTTTTGAGAAAGGGACATCAGTTGCACCACAGGGCGGGAGGAGGGTGACGAGCACGATACATTTTCTCTCTTCGGTAAGCATTTTTTTGTGTTTTATACTTTTGGAAGTTTGGTTTTTCATGTTGATTTTAAAGTGACCTTTTCCATGTTTGTAATGTACTAACTCGTTTTTTCCTCTCAGCAGGTCAACTTTTGTGTGGTTGCAACATTACGGTCCCATTGAGTACATTTTTGGGAAAGGGACATCAGTTGCACCACAGGGCGGGAGGAGGTTGACGAGCACGATACATTTTCTATCTTCGGTAAGCATTTTTTTGTGTTTTATACTTTTGGAAGTTTGGTTTTTCATGTTGATTTTAAAGTGACCATCTCCATGTTTGTAATGTACTAACTCGTTTTTTCCTCACAGCAGGTCAACTTGTGTGTGGTTGCAACATTACGGTCCCATTGAGTACATTTTTGAGAAAGGGACATCAGTTGCACCACAGGGCGGGAGGAGGGTGACGAGCACGATACATTTTCTCTCTTTGGTAAGCATTTTTTTGTGTTTTATACTTTTGGAAGTTTGGTTTTTCATGTTGATTTTAAAGTGACCTTCTCCATGTTTGTAATGTACTAACTCGTTTTTTCCTCACAGCAGGTCAACTTGTGTGTGGTTGCAACATTACGGTCCCATTGAGTACATTTTTGAGAAAGGGACATCAGTTGCACCACAGGGCCTGAGGAGGGTGACGTGCACGATACATTTTCTCTCTTCGGTAAGCATTTTTTTGTGTTTCATACTTTTGGAAGTTTGGTTTTTCATGTTGATTTTAAAGTGACCGTTTCCATGTTTGTAATGTACTAACTCGTTTTTTCCTCACAGCAGGTCAGCTTGTGTGTGGTTGCAACATAACAGTCCCATTGAGTACATTTTTGAGAAAGGGACATCAGTTGCACCACAGGGCGGGAGGAGGGTGACGAGCACGATACATTTTCTCTCTTCGGTAAGCAATTTTTTGTGTTTTATACTTTTGGAAGTTCGGTTTTTCATGTTGATTTTAAAGTGACCTTTTCCATGTTTGTAATGTACTAACTCGTTTTTTCCTCACAGCAGGTGAACTCGTGTGTGGTTGCAACATAACAGTCCCATTGAGTACATTTTTGAGAAAGGGACATCAGTTGCACCACAGGGCGGGAGGAGGGTGATGAGCACGATACATATTCTCTCTTCGGTAAACATTTTTTTGTGTTTCATACTTTTGGAAGTTTGGTTTTTCATGTTGATTTTAAAGTGACCTTTTCCATGTTTGTAACGTACTAACTCGTTTTTTCCTCACAATAGGTCAACTCGTGTGTGGTTGCAACATTACGGTCCCATTGAGTACATTTTTGAGAAAGGGACATCAGTTGCACCACAGGGCGGGAGGAGGGTGACGTGCACGATACATTTTCTCTCTTCGGTAAGCATTTTTTTGTGTTTCATACTTTTGGAAGTTTGGTCTTTCATGTTGATTTTAAAGTGACCTTTTCCATGTTTGTAATGTACTAACTCGTTTTTTCCTCACAGCAGGTCAACTTGTGTGTGGTTGCAACATTACGGTCCCATTGCGTACATTTTTGAGAAAGGGACATCAGTTGCACCACAGGGCGGGAGGAGGGTGACGAGCACGATACATTTTCTCTCTTCGGTAAGCATTTTTTTGTGTTTTATACTTTTGGAAGTTTGGTTTTTCATGTTGATTTTAAAGTGACCTTTTCCATGTTTGTAATGTACTAACTCGTTTTTTCCTCTCAGCAGGTCAACTTTTGTGTGGTTGCAACATTACGGTCCCATTGAGTACATTTTTGGGAAAGGGACATCAGTTGCACCACAGGGCGGGAGGAGGTTGACGAGCACGATACATTTTCTCTCTTCGGTAAGCATTTTTTTGTGTTTTATACTTTTGGAAGTTTGGTTTTTCATGTTGATTTTAAAGTGACCATCTCCATGTTTGTAATGTACTAACTCGTTTTTTCCTCACAGCAGGTCAACTTGTGTGTGGTTGCAACATTACGGTCCCATTGAGTACATTTTTGAGAAAGGGACATCAGTTGCACCACAGGGCGGGAGGAGGGTGACGAGCACGATACATTTTCTCTCTTCGGTAAGCATTTTTTTGTGTTTCATACTTTTGGAAGTTTGGTTTTTCATGTTGATTTTAAAGTGACCTTTTCCATGTTTGTAATGTACTAACTCGTTTTTTCCTCACAGCAGGTCAACTTGTGTGTGGTTGCAACATTACGGTCCCATTGAGTACATTTTTGAGAAAGGGACATCAGTTGCACCACAGGGCGGGAGGAGGGTGACGAGCACGATACATTTCCTCTCTTCGGTAAGCATTTTTTTGTGTTTCATACTTTTGGAAGTTTGGTTTTTCATGTTGATTTTAAAGTGACCTTTTCCATGTTTGTAATGTACTAACTCGTTTTTTCCTCACAGCAGGTCAACTTGTGTGTGGTTGCAACATTACGGTCCCATTGAGTACATTTTTGAGAAAGGGACATCAGTTGCACCACAGGGCGGGAGGAGGGTGATGAGCACGATACATTTTCTCTCTTCGGTAAGCATTTTTTTGTGTTTCATACTTTTGGAAATTTGGTCTTTCATGTTGATTTTAAAGTGACCTTTTCCATGTTTGTAATGTACTAACTCGTTTTTTCCTCACAGCAGGTCAACTTGTGTGTGGTTGCAACATTACGGTCCCATTGAGTACATTTTTGAGAAAGGGACATCAGAAGCATCACAGGGCGGGAGGAGGGTGACGAGCACGATACATTTTCTCTCTTCGGTAAGCATTTTTTTGTGTTTCATACTTTTGGAAGTTTGGTTTTTCATGTTGATTTTAAAGTGACCTTTTCCATGTTTGTAATGTACTAACTCGTTTTTTCCTCACAGCAGGTCAACTTGTGTGTGGTTGCAACATTACGGTCCCATTGAGTACATTTTTGAGAAAGGGACATCAGTTGCACCACAGGGCGGGAGGAGGGTGATGAGCACGATACATTTTCTCCCTTCGGTAAGCATTTTTTTGTGTTTCATACTTTTGGAAGTTTGGTTTTTCATGTTGATTTTAAAGTGACCTTTTCCATGTTTGTAATGTACTAACTCGTTTTTTCCTCACAGCAGGTCAACTTGTGTGTGGTTGCAACATTACGGTCCCATTGAGTACATTTTTGAGAAAGGGACATCAGTTGCACCACAGGGCGGGAGGAGGGTGACGAGCACGATACATTTTCTCTCTTCGGTAAGCATTTTTTTGTGTTTCATACTTTTGGAAGTTTGGTTTTCCATGTTGATTTTAAAGTGACCTTTTCCATGTTTGTAATGTACTAACTCGTTTTTTCCTCACAGCAGGTCAACTTGTGTGTGGTTGCAACATTACGGTCCCATTGAGTACATTTTTGAGAAAGGGACATCAGTTGCACCACAGGGCGGGAGGAGGGTGATGAGCACGATACATTTTCTCCCTTCGGTAAGCATTTTTTTGTGTTTCATACTTTTGGAAGTTTGGTTTTTCATGTTGATTTTAAAGTGACCTTTTCCATGTTTGTAATGTACTAACTCGTTTTTTCCTCACAGCAGGTCAACTTGTGTGTGGTTGCAACATTACGGTCCCATTGAGTACATTTTTGAGAAAGGGACATCAGTTGCACCACAGGGCGGGAGGAGGGTGACGAGCACGATACATTTTCTCTCTTCGGTAAGCATTTTTTTGTGTTTCATACTTTTGGAAGTTTGGTTTTTCATGTTGATTTTAAAGTGACCTTTTCCATGTTTGTAATGTACTAACTCGTTTTTTCCTCACAGCAGGTCAACTTGTGTGTGGTTGCAACATTACGGTCCCATTGAGTACATTTTTGAGAAAGGGACATCAGTTGCACCACAGGGCGGGAGGAGGGTGACGAGCACGATACATTTTCTCTCTTCGGTAAGCATTTTTTTGTGTTTCATACTTTTGGAAGTTTGGTTTTTCATGTTGATTTTAAAGTGACCTTTTCCATGTTTGTAATGTACTAACTCGTTTTTTCCTCACAGCAGGTCAACTTGTGTGTGGTTGCAACATTACGGTCCCATTGAGTACATTTTTGAGAAAGGGACATCAGAAGCATCACAGGGCGGGAGGAGGGTGACGAGCACGATACATTTTCTCTCTTCGGTAAGCATTTTTTTGTGTTTCATACTTTTGGAAGTTTGGTTTTTCATGTTGATTTTAAAGTGACCTTTTCCATGTTTGTAATGTACTAACTCGTTTTTTCCTCACAGCAGGTCAACTTGTGTGTGGTTGCAACATTACGGTCCCATTGAGTACATTTTTGAGAAAGGGACATCAGTTGCACCACAGGGCGGGAGGAGGGTGATGAGCACGATACATTTTCTCCCTTCGGTAAGCATTTTTTTGTGTTTCATACTTTTGGAAGTTTGGTTTTTCATGTTGATTTTAAAGTGACCTTTTCCATGTTTGTAATGTACTAACTCGTTTTTTCCTCACAGCAGGTCAACTTGTGTGTGGTTGCAACATTACGGTCCCATTGAGTACATTTTTGAGAAAGGGACATCAGTTGCACCACAGGGCTGGAGGAGGGTGACGAGCACGATACATTTTCTCTCTTCGGTAAGCATTTTTTTGTGTTTCATACTTTTGGAAGTTTGGTTTTTCATGTTGATTTTAAAGTGACCTTTTCCATGTTTGTAATGTACTAACTCGTTTTTTCCTCACAGCAGGTCAACTTGTGTGTGGTTGCAACATTACGGTCCCATTGAGTACATTTTTGAGAAAGGGACATCAGTTGCACCACAGGGCGGGAGGAGGGTGATGAGCACGATACATTTTCTCCCTTCGGTAAGCATTTTTTTGTGTTTCATACTTTTGGAAGTTTGGTTTTTCATGTTGATTTTAAAGTGACCTTTTCCATGTTTGTAATGTACTAACTCGTTTTTTCCTCACAGCAGGTCAACTTGTGTGTGGTTGCAACATTACGGTCCCATTGAGTACATTTTTGAGAAAGGGACATCAGTTGCACCACAGGGCGGGAGGAGGGTGACGAGCACGATACATTTTCTCTCTTCGGTAAGCATTTTTTTGTGTTTCATACTTTTGGAAGTTTGGTTTTTCATGTTGATTTTAAAGTGACCTTTTCCATGTTTGTAATGTACTAACTCGTTTTTTCCTCACAGCAGGTCAACTTGTGTGTGGTTGCAACATTACGGTCCCATTGAGTACATTTTTGAGAAAGGGACATCAGTTGCACCACAGGGCGGGAGGAGGGTGACGAGCACGATACATTTTCTCTCTTCGGTAAGCATTTTTTTGTGTTTCATACTTTTGGAAGTTTGGTTTTTCATGTTGATTTTAAAGTGACCTTTTCCATGTTTGTAATGTACTAACTCGTTTTTTCCTCACAGCAGGTCAACTTGTGTGTGGTTGCAACATTATGGTCCCATTGAGTACATTTTTGAGAAAGGGACATCAGTTGCACCACAGGGCGGGAGGAGGGTGATGAGCACGATACATTTTCTCCCTTCGGTAAGCATTTTTTTGTGTTTCATACTTTTGGAAGTTTGGTTTTTCATGTTGATTTTAAAGTGACCTTTTCCATGTTTGTAATGTACTAACTCGTTTTTTCCTCTCAGCAGGTCAACTCGTGTGTGGTTGCAACATAACAGTCCCATTGAGTACATTTTTGAGAAAGGGACATCAGTTGCACCACAGGGCGGGAGGAGGGTGACGTGCACGATACATTTTCTCTCTTCGGTAAGCATTTTTTTGTGTTTCATACTTTTGGAAGTTTGATTTTTCATATTGATTTTAAAGTGACCTTTTCCATGTTTGTAATGTACTAACTCGTTTTTTCCTCACAGCAGGTCAACTCGTGTGTGGTTGCAACATAACAGTCCCATTGAGTACATTTTTGAGAAAGGGACATCAGTTGCACCACAGGGCGGGAGGAGGGTGACGTGCACGATACATTTTCTCTCTTCGGTAAGCATTTTTTTGTGTTTCATACTTTTGGAAGTTTGGTTTTTCATGTTGATTTTAAAGTGACCTTTTCCATGTTTGTAATGTACTAACTCGTTTTTTCCTCACAGCAGGTCAACTCGTGTGTGGTTGCAACATAACAGTCCCATTGAGTACATTTTTGAGAAAGGGACATCAGTTGCACCACAGGGCGGGAGGAGGGTGACGAGCACGATACATTTTCTCTCTTCGGTAAGCATTTTTTTGTGTTTTATACTTTTGGAAGTTTGGTTTTTCATGTTGATTTTAAAGTGACCTTTTCCATGTTTGTAATGTACTAACTCGTTTTTTCCTCACAGCAGGTCAACTCGTGTGTGGTTGCAACATAACAGTCCCATTGAGTACATTTTTGAGAAAGGGACATCAGTTGCACCACAGGGCGGGAGGAGGGTGACGAGCACGATACATTTTCTCTCTTCGGTAAGCATTTTTTTGTGTTTCATACTTTTGGAAGTTTGGTTTTTCATGTTGATTTTAAAGTGACCTTTTCCATGTTTGTAATGTACTAACTCGTTTTTTCCTCACAGCAGGGCAACTTGTGTGTGGTTGCAGCATTACGGTCCCATTGAGTACATTTTTGAGAAAGGGACATCAGTTGCACCACAGGGCGGGAGGAGGGTGACGAGCACGATACATTTTCTCTCTTCGGTAAGCATTTTTTTGTGTTTCATACTTTTGGAAGTTTGGATTTTCATGTTGATTTTAAAGTGACCTTTTCCATGTTTGTAATGTACTAACTCGTTTTTTCCTCACAGCAGGTCAACTCGTGTGTGGTTGCAACATAACAGTCCCATTGAGTACATTTTTGAGAAAGGGACATCAGTTGCACCACATGGCGGGAGGAGGGTGACGAGCATGATACATTTTCTCTCTTCGGTAAGCATTTTTTTGTGTTTCATACTTTTGGAAGTTTGGTTTTTCATGTTGATTTTAAAGTGACCTTTTCCATGTTTGTAATGTACTAACTCGTTTTTTCCTCACAGCAGGTCAACTCGTGTGTGGTTGCAACATAACAGTCCCATTGAGTACATTTTTGAGAAAGGGACATCAGTTGCACCACAGGGCGGGTGGAGGGTGACGAGCACGATACGTTTTCTCTCTTCCGTAAGCATTTTTTTGTGTTTTATACTTTTGGAAGTTTGGTTTTTCATGTTGATTTTAAAGTGACCTTTTCCATGTTTCTAATGTACTAACTCGTTTTTTCCTCACAGCAGGTCAACTCGTGTGTGGTTGCAACATAACAGTCCCATTGAGTACATTTTTGAGAAAGGGACATCAGTTGCACCACAGGGCGGGAGGAGGGTGACGAGCACGATACATTTTCTCTCTTCGGTAAGCATTTTTTTGTGTTTCATACTTTTGGAAGTTTGGTTTTTCATGTTGATTTTAAAGTGACCTTTTCCATGTTTGTAATGTACTAACTCGTTTTTTCCTCACAGCAGGTCAACTTGTGTGTGGTTGCAACATTACGGTCCCATTGAGTACATTTTTGAGAAAGGGACATCAGTTGCACCACAGGGAGGGAGGAGGGTGACGAGCACGATACATTTTTTCTCTTCGGTAAGCATTTTTTTGTGTTTCATACTTTTGGAAGTTTGGTTTTTCATGTTGATTTTAAAATGACCTTTTCCATGTTTGTAATGTACTAACTCGTTTTTTCCTCACAGCAGGTCAACTCGTGTGTGGTTGCAACATAACAGTCCCATTGAGTACATTTTTGAGAAAGGGACATCAGTTGCACCACAGGGCGGGAGGAGGGTGACGAGCACGATACATTTTCTCTCCCTCGGTAAGCATTTTTTTGTGTTTCATACTTTTGGAAGTTTGGTTTTTCATGTTGATTTTAAAGTGACCTTTTCCATGTTTGTAATGTACTAACTCGTTTTTTCCTCACAGCAGGTCAACTTGTGTGTGATTGCAACATTACGGTCCCATTGAGTGCATTTTTGAGAAAGGGACATCAGTTGCACCACAGGGTGGGAGGAGGGTGACGAGCACGATACATTTTCTCTCTTCGGTAAGCATTTTTTTGTGTTTCATACTTTTGGAAGTTTGGTTTTTCATGTTGATTTTAAAGTGACCTTTTCCATGTTTGTAATGTACTAACTCGTTTTTTCCTCACAGCAGGTCAACTCGTGTGTGGTTGCAACATAACAGTCCCATTGAGTACATTTTTGAGAAAGGGACATCAAATGCACCACAGGGCGGGAGGAGGGTGACGAGCACGATACATTTTCTCTCTTCGGTAAGCATTTTTTTGTGTTTTATACTTTTGGAAGTTTGGTTATTCATGTTGATTTTAAAATGACCTTTTCCATGTTTGTAATGTACTAAGTCGTTTTTTCCTCACAGCAGGTCAACTCGTGTGTGGTTGCAACATAACAGTCCCATTGAGTACATTTTTGAGAAAGGGACATCAGTTGCACCACAGGGCGGGAGGAGGGTGACGACCACGATACATTTTCTCTCTTCGGTAAGCATTTTTTTGTGTTTTATACTTTTGGAAGTTTGGTTTTTCATGTTGATTTTAAAGTGACCTTTTCCATGTTTGTAATGTACTAACTCGTTTTTTCCTCACAGCAGGTCAACTTGTGTGTGGTTGCAACATTACGGTCCCATTGAGTACATTTTTGAGAAAGGGACATCAGCTGCACCACAGGGTGGGAGGAGGGTGACGAGCACGATACAATTTTTCTCTTCGGTAAGCATTTTTTGTGTTTTATACTTTTGGAAGTTTGGTTTTTCATGTTGATTTTAAAGTGACCTTTTCCATGTTTGTAATGTACTAACTCGTTTTTTCCTCACAGCAGGTCAACTCCTGTGTGGTTGCAACATAACAGTTCCATTGAGTACATTTTTGAGAAAGGGACATCAGTTGCACCACAGGACGGGAGGAGGGTGACGAGCACGATACATTTTCTCTCTTCAGTAAGCATTTTTTTGTGTTTCATACTTTTGGAAGTTTGGTTTTTCATGTTGATTTTAAAATGACCTTTTCCATGTTTGTAATGTACTAACTCGTTTTTTCCTCACAGCAGGTCAACTCGTGTGTGGTTGCAACATAACAGTCCCATTGAGTACATTTTTGAGAAAGGGACATCAGTTGCACCACAGGGCGGGAGGAGGGTGACGAGCACGATACATTTTCTCTCTTCGGTAAGCATTTTTTTGTGTTTTATACTTTTGGAAGTTTGGTTTTTCATGTTGATTTTAAAGTGACCTTTTCCATGTTTGTAATGTACTAACTCGTTTTTTCCTCACAGCAGGTCAACTTGTGTGTGGTTGCAACATTACGGTCCCATTGAGTACATTTTTGAGAAAGGGACATCAGCTGCACCACAGGGCGGGAGGAGGGTGACGAGCACGATACATTTTCTCTCTTCGGTAAGCATTTTTTTGTGTTTTATACTTTTGGAAGTTTGGTTTTTCATGTTGATTTTAAAGTGACCTTTTCCATGTTTGTAATGTACTAACTCGTTTTTTCCTCACAGCAGGTCAACTCGTGTGTGGTTGCAACATAACAGTCCCATTGAGTACATTTTTGAGAAAGGGACATCAGTTGCACCACAGGGCGGGAGGAGGGTGACGAGCACGATACATTTTCTCTCTTCGGTAAGCATTTTTTTGTGTTTTATACTTTTGGAAGTTTGGTTTTTCATGTTGATTTTAAAATGACCTTTTCCATGTTTGTAATGTACTAACTCGTTTTTTCCTCACAGCAGGTCAACTCGTGTGTGGTTGCAACATAACAGTCCCATTGAGTACATTTTTGAGAAAGGGACATCAGTTGCACCACAGGGCGGGAGGAGGGTGACGAGCACGATACATTTTCTCTCTTCGGTAAGCATTTTTTTGTGTTTCATACTTTTGGAAGTTTGGTTTTTCATGTTGATTTTAAAATGACCTTTTCCATGTTTGTAATGTACTAACTCGTTTTTTCCTCACAGCAGGTCAACTCGTGTGTGGTTGCAACATAACAGTCCCATTGAGTACATTTTTGAGAAAGGGACATCAGTTGCACCACAGGGCGGGAGGAGGGTGACGAGCACGATACATTTTCTCTCTTCGGTAAGCATTTTTTTGTGTTTTATACTTTTGGACGTTTGGTTTTTCATGTTGATTTTAAAGTGACCTTTTCCATGTTTGTAATGTACTAACTCGTTTTTTCCTCACAGCAGGTCAACTCGTGTGTGGTTGCAACATACCAGTCCCATTGATTACAATTTTGAGAAAGGGACATCAGTTGCACCACAGGGCGGGAGGAGGGTGACGAGCACGATACATTTTCTCTCTTCGGTAAGCATTTTTTTGTGTTTCATACTTTTGGAAGTTTGGTTTTTCATGTTGATTTTAAAGTGACCTTTTCCATGTTTGTAATGTACTAACTCGTTTTTTCCTCACAGCAGGTCAACTCGTGTGTGGTTGCAACATAACAGTCCCATTGAGTACATTTTTGATAAAGGGACATCAGTTGCACCACAGGGCGGGAGGAGGGTGACGAGCACGATACATTTTCCCTCTTCGGTAAGCATTTTTTTGTGTTTCATACTTTTGGAAGTTTGGTTTTTCATGTTGATTTTAAAATGACCTTTTCCATGTTTGTAATGTACTAACTCGTTTTTTCCTCACAGCAGGTCAACTCGTGTGTGGTTGCAACATAACAGTCCCATTGAGTACATTTTTGAGAAAGGGACATCAGTTGCACCACAGGGCGGGAGGAGGGTGACGAGCACGATACATTTTCTCTCTTCGGTAAGCATTTTTTTGTGTTTCATACTTTTGGAAGTTTGGTTTTTCATGTTGATTTTAAAATGACCTTTTCCATGTTTGTAATGTACTAACTCGTTTTTTCCTCACAGCAGGTCAACTCGTGTGTGGTTGCAACATAACAGTCCCATTGAGTACATTTTTGAGAAAGGGACATCAGTTGCACCACAGGGCGGGAGGAGGGTTACGAGCACGATACATTTTCTCTCTTCGGTTAGCATTTTTTTGTGTTTCATACTTTTGGAAGTATGGTTTTTCATGTTGATTTTAAAGTGACCTTTTCCATGTTTGTAATGTACTAACTCGTTTTTTCCTCACAGCAGGTCAACTCGTGTGTGGTTGCAACATAACAGTCCCATTGAGTACATTTTTGAGAAAGGGACATCAGTTGCACCACAGGGCGGGAGGAGGGTGACGAGCACGATACATTTTCTCTCTTCGGTAAGCATTTTTTTGTGTTTCATACTTTTGGAAGTTTGGTTTTTCATGTTGATTTTAAAGTGACCTTTTCCATGTTTGTAATGTACTAACTCGTTTTTTCCTCACAGCAGGTCAACTTGTGTGTGGTTGCAACATTACGGTCCCATTGAGTACATTTTTGAGAAAGGGACATCAGTTGCACCACAGGGAGGGAGGAGGGTGACGAGCACGATACATTTTTTCTCTTCGGTAAGCATTTTTTTGTGTTTCATACTTTTGGAAGTTTGGTTTTTCATGTTGATTTTAAAATGACCTTTTCCATGTTTGTAATGTACTAACTCGTTTTTTCCTCACAGCAGGTCAACTCGTGTGTGGTTGCAACATAACAGTCCCATTGAGTACATTTTTGAGAAAGGGACATCAGTTGCACCACAGGGCGGGAGGAGGGTGACGAGCACGATACATTTTCTCTCCCTCGGTAAGCATTTTTTTGTGTTTTATACTTTTGGAAGTTTGGTTTTTCATGTTGATTTTAAAGTGACCTTTTCCATGTTTGTAATGTACTAACTCGTTTTTTCCTCACAGCAGGTCAACTTGTGTGTGATTGCAACATTACAGTCCCATTGAGTGCATTTTTGAGAAAGGGACATCAGTTGCACCACAGGGTGGGAGGAGGGTGACGAGCACGATACATTTTCTCTCTTCGGTAAGCATTTTTTTGTGTTTCATACTTTTGGAAGTTTGGTTTTTCATGTTGATTTTAAAGTGACCTTTTCCATGTTTGTAATGTACTAACTCGTTTTTTCCTCACAGCAGGTCAACTCGTGTGTGGTTGCAACATAACAGTCCCATTGAGTACATTTTTGAGAAAGGGACATCAAATGCACCACAGGGCGGGAGGAGGGTGACGAGCACGATACATTTTCTCTCTTCGGTAAGCATTTTTTTGTGTTTTATACTTTTGGAAGTTTGGTTATTCATGTTGATTTTAAAATGACCTTTTCCATGTTTGTAATGTACTAAGTCGTTTTTTCCTCACAGCAGGTCAACTCGTGTGTGGTTGCAACATAACAGTCCCATTGAGTACATTTTTGAGAAAGGGACATCAGTTGCACCACAGGGCGGGAGGAGGGTGACGACCACGATACATTTTCTCTCTTCGGTAAGCATTTTTTTGTGTTTTATACTTTTGGAAGTTTGGTTTTTCATGTTGATTTTAAAGTGACCTTTTCCATGTTTGTAATGTACTAACTCGTTTTTTCCTCACAGCAGGTCAACTCCTGTGTGGTTGCAACATAACAGTCCCATTGAGTACATTTTTGAGAAAGGGACATCAGTTGCACCACAGGACGGGAGGAGGGTGACGAGCACGATACATTTTCTCTCTTCGGTAAGCATTTTTTTGTGTTTCATACTTTTGGAAGTTTGGTTTTTCATGTTGATTTTAAAATGACCTTTTCCATGTTTGAAATGTACTAACTCGTTTTTTCCTCACAGCAGGTCAACTCGTGTGTGGTTGCAACATAACAGTCCAATTGAGTACATTTTTGAGAAAGGGACATCAGTTGCACCACAGGGCGGGAGGAGGGTGACGAGCACGATACATTTTCTCTCTTCGGTAAGCATTTTTTTGTGTTTTATACTTT
Source organism: Schistocerca serialis cubense (assembly GCF_023864345.2). Lineage (NCBI taxonomy): Eukaryota > Metazoa > Arthropoda > Insecta > Orthoptera > Acrididae > Schistocerca > Schistocerca serialis. The sequence goes on from NC_064647.1 coordinate 104,490,491, forward strand.
TGGAAGTTTGGTTTTTCATGTTGATTTTAAAGTGACCTTTTCCATGTTTGTAATGTACTAACTCGTTTTTTCCTCACAGCAGGTCAACTTGTGTGTGATTGCAACATTACGGTCCCATTGAGTACATTTTTGAGAAAGGGACATCAGCTGCACCACAGGGTGGGAGGAGGGTGACGAGCACGATACAATTTTTCTCTTCGGTAAGCATTTTTTGTGTTTTATACTTTTGGAAGTTTGGTTTTTCATGTTGATTTTAAAGTGACCTTTTCCATGTTTGTAATGTACTAACTCGTTTTTTCCTCACAGCAGGTCAACTCCTGTGTGGTTGCAACATAACAGTTCCATTGAGTACATTTTTGAGAAAGGGACATCAGTTGCACCACAGGACGGGAGGAGGGTGACGAGCACGATACATTTTCTCTCTTCGGTAAGCATTTTTTTGTGTTTCATACTTTTGGAAGTTTGGTTTTTCATGTTGATTTTAAAATGACCTTTTCCATGTTTGTAATGTACTAACTCGTTTTTTCCTCACAGCAGGTCAACTCGTGTGTGGTTGCAACATAACAGTCCCATTGAGTACATTTTTGAGAAAGGGACATCAGTTGCACCACAGGGCGGGAGGAGGGTGACGAGCACGATACATTTTCTCTCTTCGGTAAGCATTTTTTTGTGTTTTATACTTTTGGAAGTTTGGTTTTTCATGTTGATTTTAAAGTGACCTTTTCCATGTTTGTAATGTACTAACTCGTTTTTTCCTCACAGCAGGTCAACTTGTGTGTGGTTGCAACATTACGGTCCCATTGAGTACATTTTTGAGAAAGGGACATCAGCTGCACCACAGGGCGGGAGGAGGGTGACGAGCACGATACATTTTCTCTCTTCGGTAAGCATTTTTTTGTGTTTTATACTTTTGGAAGTTTGGTTTTTCATGTTGATTTTAAAGTGACCTTTTCCATGTTTGTAATGTACTAACTCGTTTTTTCCTCACAGCAGGTCAACTCGTGTGTGGTTGCAACATAACAGTCCCATTGAGTACATTTTTGAGAAAGGGACATCAGTTGCACCACAGGGCGGGAGGAGGGTGACGAGCACGATACATTTTCTCTCTTCGGTAAGCATTTTTTTGTGTTTTATACTTTTGGAAGTTTGGTTTTTCATGTTGATTTTAAAATGACCTTTTCCATGTTTGTAATGTACTAACTCGTTTTTTCCTCACAGCAGGTCAACTCGTGTGTGGTTGCAACATAACAGTCCCATTGAGTACATTTTTGAGAAAGGGACATCAGTTGCACCACAGGGCGGGAGGAGGGTGACGAGCACGATACATTTTCTCTCTTCGGTAAGCATTTTTTTGTGTTTCATACTTTTGGAAGTTTGGTTTTTCATGTTGATTTTAAAATGACCTTTTCCATGTTTGTAATGTACTAACTCGTTTTTTCCTCACAGCAGGTCAACTCGTGTGTGGTTGCAACATAACAGTCCCATTGAGTACATTTTTGAGAAAGGGACATCAGTTGCACCACAGGGCGGGAGGAGGGTGACGAGCACGATACATTTTCTCTCTTCGGTAAGCATTTTTTTGTGTTTTATACTTTTGGAAGTTTGGTTTTTCATGTTGATTTTAAAGTGACCTTTTCCATGTTTGTAATGTACTAACTCGTTTTTTCCTCACAGCAGGTCAACTCGTGTGTGGTTGCAACATAACAGTCCCATTGATTACATTTTTGAGAAAGGGACATCAGTTGCACCACAGGGCGGGAGGAGGGTGACGAGCACGATACATTTTCTCTCTTCGGTAAGCATTTTTTTGTGTTTCATACTTTTGGAAGTTTGGTTTTTCATGTTGATTTTAAAGTGACCTTTTCCATGTTTGAAATGTACTAACTCGTTTTTTCCTCACAGCAGGTCAACTCGTGTGTGGTTGCAACATAACAGTCCCATTGAGTACATTTTTGAGAAAGGGACATCAGTTGCACCACAGGGCGGGAGGACGGTGACGAGCACGATATATTTTCTCTCTTCGGTAAGCATTTTTTTGTGTTTCATACTTTTGGAAGATTGGTTTTTCATGTTGATTTTAAAATGACCTTTTCCATGTTTGTAATGTACCAACTCGTTTTTTCCTCACAGCAGGTCAACTCGTGTGTGATTGCAACATAACAGTCCCATTGAGTACATTTTTGAGAAAGGGACATCAGTTGCACCACAGGGCGGGAGGAGGGTGACGAGCACGATACATTTTCTCTCTTCGGTTAGCATTTTTTTGTGTTTCATACTTTTGGAAGTTTGGTTTTTCATGTTGATTTTAAAGTGACCTTTTCCATGTTTGTAATGTACTAACTCGTTTTTTCCTCACAGCAGGTCAACTCGTGTGTGGTTGCAACATAACAGTCCCATTGAGTACATTTTTGATAAAGGGACATCAGTTGCACCACAGGGCGGGAGGAGGGTGACGAGCACGATACATTTTCCCTCTTCGGTAAGCATTTTTTTGTGTTTCATACTTTTGGAAGTTTGGTTTTTCATGTTGATTTTAAAATGACCTTTTCCATGTTTGTAATGTACTAACTCGTTTTTTCCTCACAGCAGGTCAACTCGTGTGTGGTTGCAACATAACAGTCCCATTGAGTACATTTTTGAGAAAGGGACATCAGTTGCACCACAGGGCGGGAGGAGGGTGACGAGCACGATACATTATCTCTCTTCGGTAAGCATTTTTTTGTGTTTCATACTTTTGGAAGTTTGGTTTTTCATGTTGATTTTAAAATGACCTTTTCCATGTTTGTAATGTACTAACTCGTTTTTTCCTCACAGCAGGTCAACTCGTGTGTGGTTGCAACATAACAGTCCCATTGAGTACATTTTTGAGAAAGGGACATCAGTTGCACCACAGGGCGGGAGGAGGGTTACGAGCACGATACATTTTCTCTCTTCGGTTAGCATTTTTTTGTGTTTCATACTTTTGGAAGTATGGTTTTTCATGTTGATTTTAAAGTGACCTTTTCCATGTTTGTAATGTACTAACTCGTTTTTTCCTCACAGCAGGTCAACTCGTGTGTGGTTGCAACATAACAGTCCCATTGAGTACATTTTTGAGAAAGGGACATCAGTTGCACCACAGGGCGGGAGGAGGGTGACGAGCACGATACATTTTCTCTCTTCGGTAAGCATTTTTTTGTGTTTCATACTTTTGGAAGTTTGGTTTTTCATGTTGATTTTAAAATGACCTTTTCCATGTTTGTAATGTACTAACTCGTTTTTTCCTCACAGCAGGTCAACTCGTGTGTGGTTGCAACATAACAGTCCCATTGAGTACATTTTTGAGAAAGGGACATCAGTTGCACCACAGGGCGGTAGGAGGGTGACGAGCACGATACATTTTCTCTCTTCGGTAAGCATTTTTTTGTGTTTGAAAGTTTTGGAAGTTTGGTTTTTCATGTTGATTTTAAAGTGACCTTTTCCATGTTTGTAATGTACTAACTCGTTTTTTCCTCACAGCAGGTCAACTCGTGTGTGGTTGCAACATAACAGTCCCATTGAGTACATTTTTGAGAAAGGGACATCAGTTGCACCACAGGGCGGGAGGAGGGTGACGAGCACGATACATTTTCTCTCTTCGGTAAGCATTTTTTTGTGTTTTATACTTTTGGAAGTTTGGTTTTTCATGTTGATTTTAAAATGACCTTTTCCATGTTTGTAATGTACTAACTCATTTTTTCCTCACAGCAGGTCAACTCGTTTGTGGTTGCAACATAACAGTCCCATTGAGTACATTTTTGAGAAAGGGACATCAGTTGCACCACAGGGCGGGAGGAGGGTGACGAGCACGATACATTTTCTCTCTTCGGTAAGCATTTTTTTGTGTTTCATACTTTTGGAAGTTTGGTTTTTCATGTTGATTTTAAAATGACCTTTTCCATGTTTGTAATGTACTAACTTGTTTTTTCCTCACAGCAGATCAACTCGTGTGTGGTTGCAACATAACAGTCCCATTGAGTACATTTTTGAGAAAGGGACATCAGTTGCACCACAGGGCGGGAGGAGGGTGACGAGCACGATACATTTTCTCTCTTCGGTTAGCATTTTTTTGTGTTTCATACTTTTGGAAGTATGGTTTTTCATGTTGATTTTAAAGTGACCTTTTCCATGTTTGTAATGTACTAACTCGTTTTTTCCTCACAGCAGGTCAACTCGTGTGTGGTTGCAACATAACAGTCCCATTGAGTACATTTTTGAGAAAGGGACATCAGTTGCACCACAGGGCGGGAGGAGGGTGACGAGCACGATACATTTTCTCTCTTCGGTAAGCATTTTTTTGTGTTTCATACTTTTGGAAGTTTGGTTTTTCATGTTGATTTTAAAATGACCTTTTCCATGTTTGTAATGTACTAACTCGTTTTTTCCTCACAGCAGGTCAACTCGTGTGTGGTTGCAAGATAACAGTCCCATTGAGTACATTTTTGAGAAAGGGACACCAGTTGCACCACAGGGCGGTAGGAGGGTGACGAGCACGATACATTTTCTCTCTTCGGTAAGCATTTTTTTGTGTTTCATAGTTTTGGAAGTTTGGTTTTTCATGTTGATTTTAAAGTGACCTTTTCCATGTTTGTAATGTACTAACTCGTTTATTCCTCACAGCAGGTCAACTCGTGTGTGGTTGCAACATAACAGTCCCATTGAGTACATTTTTGAGAAAGGGACATCAGTTGCACCACAGGGCGGGAGGAGGGTGACGAGCACGATACATTTTCTCTCTTCGGTAAGCATTTTTTTGTGTTTTATACTTTTGGAAGTTTGGTTTTTCATGTTGATTTTAAAATGACCTTTTCCATGTTTGTAATGTACTAACTCGTTTTTTCCTCACAGCAGGTCAACTCGTTTGTGGTTGCAACATAACAGTCCCATTGAGTACATTTTTGAGAAAGGGACATCAGTTGCACCACAGGGCGGGAGGAGAGTGACGAGCACGATACATTTTCTCTCTTCGGTAAGCATTTTTTTGTGTTTCATACTTTTGGAAGTTTGGTTTTTCATGTTGATTTTAAAATGACCTTTTCCATGTTTGTAATGTACTAACTCGTTTTTTCCTCACAGCAGGTCAACTCGTGTGTGGTTGCAACATAACAGTCCCATTGAGTACATTTTTCAGAAAGGGACATCAGTTGCACCACAAGGCGGGAGGAGGGTGACGAGCACGATACATTTTCTCTCTTCGGTAAGCATTTTTTTGTGTTTCATACTTTTGGAAGTTTGGTTTTTCATGTTGATTTTAAAATGACCTTTTCCATGTTTGTAATGTACTAACTCGTTTTTTCCTCACAGCAGGTCAACTCGTGTGTGGTTGCAACATAACAGTCCCATTGAGTACATTTTTGAGAAAGGGACATCAGTTGCACCACAGGGCGGGAGGAGGGTGACGAGCACGATACATTTTCTCTCTTCGGTAAGCATTTTTTTGTGTTTCATACTTTTGGAAGTTTGGTTTTTCATGTTGATTTTAAAGTGACCTTTTCCATGTTTGTAATGTACTAACTCGTTTTTTCCTCACAGCAGGTCAACTCGTGTGTGGTTGCAACATAACAGTCCCATTGAGTACATTTTTGAGAAAGGGACCTCAGTTGCACCACAGGGCGGGAGGAGGGTGACGAGCACGATACATTTTCTCTCTTCGGTAAGCATTTTTTTGTGTTTCATACTTTTGGAAGTTTGGTTTTTCATGTTGATTTTAAAATGACCTTTTCCATGTTTGTAATGTACTAACTCGTTTTTTCCTCACAGCACGTCAACTCGTGTGTGGTTGCAACATAACAGTCCCATTGAGTACATTTTTGAGAAAGGGACATCAGTTGCACCACAGGGCGGGAGGAGGGTGACGAGCACGATACATTTTCTCTCTTCGGTAAGCATTTTTTTGTGTTTTATACTTTTGGAAGTTTGGTTTTTCATGTTGATTTTAAAGTGACCTTTTCCATGTTTGTAATGTACTAACTCGTTTTTTCCTCACAGCAGGTCAACTCGTGTGTGGTTGCAACATAACAGTCCCATTGAGTACATTTTTGAGAAAGGGACATCAGTTGCACCACAGGGCGGGAGGAGGGTGACGAGCACGATACATTTTCTCTCTTCGGTAAGCATTTTTTTGTGTTTTATACTTTTGGAAGTTTGGTTTTTCATGTTGATTTTAAAATGACCTTTTCCATGTTTGTAATGTACTAACTCGTTTTTTCCTCACAGCAGGTCAACTCGTGTGTGGTTGCAACATAACAGTCCCATTGAGTACATTTTTGAGAAAGGGACATCAGTTGCACCACAGGGCGGGAGGAGGGTGACGAGCACGATACATTTTCTCTCTTCGGTAAGCATTTTTTTGTGTTTCATACTTTTGGAAGTTTGGTTTTTCATGTTGATTTTAAAGTGACCTTTTCCATGTTTGTAATGTACTAACTCGTTTTTTCCTCACAGCAGGTCAACTCGTGTGTGGTTGCAACATAACAGTCCCATTGAGTACATTTTTGAGAAAGGGACATCAGTTGCACCACAGGGCGGGAGGAGGGTGACGAGCACGATACATTTTCTCTCTTCGGTCAGCATTTTTTTGTGTTTTATACTTTTGGAAGTTTGGTTTTTCATGTTGATTTTAAAATGATCTTTTCCATGTTTGTAATGTACTAACTCGTTTTTTCCTCACAGCAGGGCAACTCGTGTGTGGTTGCAACATAACAGTCCGATTGAGTTCATTTTTGAGAAAGGGACATCAGTTGCACCACAGGGCGGGAGGAGGGTGACGAGCACGATACATTTTCTCTCTTCGGTAAGCATTTTTTTGTGTTTCATACTTTTGGAAGTTTGGTTTTTCATGTTGATTTTAAAATGACCTTTTCCATGTTTGTAATGTACTAACTCGTTTTTTCCTCACAGCAGGTCAACTCGTGTATGGTTGCAACATAACAGTCCCATTGAGTACATTTTTGAGAAAGGGACATCAGTTGCACCACAGGGCGGGAGGAGGGTGACGAGCACGATACATTTTCTCTCTTCGGTAAGCATTTTTTTGTGTTTTATACTTTTGGAAGTTTGGTTTTTCATGTTGGTTTTAAAATGACCTTTTCCATGTTTGTAATGTACTAACTCGTTTTTTCCTCACAGCAGGTCAACTCGTGTGTGGTTGCAACATAACAGTCCCATTGAGTACATTTTTGAGAAAGGGACATCAGTTGCACCACAGGGCGGGAGGAGGGTGACGAGCACGATACATTTTCTCTCTTCGGTAAGCACTTTTTTGTGTTTCATACTTTTGGAAGTTTGGTTTTTCATGTTGATTTTAAAGTGACCTTTTCCATGTTTGTAATGTACTAACTCGTTTTTTCCTCACAGCAGGTCAACTCGTGTGTGGTTGCAACATAACAGTCCCATTGAGTACATTTTTGAGAAAGGGACATCAGTTGCACCACAGGGCGGGAGGAGGGTGACGAGCACGATACATTTTCTCTCTTCGGTAAGCATTTTTTTGTGTTTCATACTTTTGGAAGTTTGGTTTTTCATGTTGATTTGAAAATGACCTTTTCCATGTTTGTAATGTACTAACTCGTTTTTTCCTCACAGCAGGTCAACTCGTGTGTGGTTGCAACATAACAGTCCCATTGAGTACATTTTTGAGAAAGGGACATCAGTTGCACCACAGGGCGGGAGGAGGGTGACGAGCACGATACATTCTCTCTCTTCGGTAAGCATTTTTTTGTGTTTTATACTTTTGGAAGTTTGGTTTTTCATGTTGATTTTAAAGTGACCTTTTCCATGTTTGTAATGTACTAACTCGCTTTTTCCTCACAGCAGGTCAACTCGTGTGTGGTTGCAACATAACAGTCCCATTGAGTACATTTTTGAGAAAGGGACATCAGTTGCACCACAGGGCGGGAGGAGGGTGACGAGCACGATACATTTTCTCTCTTCGGTAAGCATTTTTTTGTGTTTTATACTTTTGGAAGTTTGGTTTTTCATGTTGATTTTAAAATGACCTTTTCCATGTTTCTAATGTACTAACTCGTTTTTTCCTCACAGCAGGTCAACTCGTGTGTGGTTGCAATATAACAGTCCCATTGAGTACATTTTTGAGAAAGGGACATCAGTTGCACCACAGGGCGGGAGGAGGGTGACGAGCACGATACATTTTCTCTCTTCGGTAAGCATTTTTTTGTGTTTCATACTTTTATAAGTTTGGTTTTTCATGTTGATTATAAAGTGACCTTTTCCATGTTAGTAATGTACTAACTCGTTTTTTCCTCACAGCAGGTCAACTCGTGTGTGGTTGCAACATAACAGTCCCATTGAGTACATTTTTGAGAAAGGGACATCAGTTGCACCACAGGGCGGGAGGAGGGTGACGAGCACGATACATTTTCTCTCTTCGGTAAGCATTTTTTTGTGTTTCATACTTTTGGAAGTTTGGTTTTTCATGTTGATTTTAAAGTGACCTTTTCCATGTTTGTAATGTACTAACTCGTTTTTTCCTCACAGCAGGTCAACTCGTGTGTGGTTGCAACATTACGGTCCCATTGAGTACATTTTTGAGAAAGGGACATCAGTTGCACCACAGGGCGGGAGGAGGGTGACGAGCACGATACATTTTCTCTCTTCGGTTAGCATTTTTTTGTGTTTCATACTTTTGGAAGTTTGGTTTTTCATGTTGATTTTAAAGTGACCTTTTCCATGTTTGTAATGTACTAACTCATTTTTTCCTCACAGCAGGTCAACTCGTGTGTGGTTGCAACATAACAGTCCCATTGAGTACATTTTTGAGAAAGGGACATCAGTTGCACCACAGGGCGGGAGGAGGGTGACGAGCACGATACATTTTCTCTCTTCGGTAAGCATTTTTTTGTGTTTCATACCTTTGGAAGTTTGGTTTTTCATGTTGATTTTAAAGTGACCTTTTCCATGTTTGTAATGTACTAACTCGTTTTTTCCTCACAGCATGTCAACTTGTGTGTGGTTGCAACATTAGGGTCCCATTGAGTACAATTTTGAGACAGGGACATCAGTTGCACCACAGGGCGGGAGGAGGGTGACGAGCACGATACATTTTCTCTCTTCGGTTAGCATTTTTTTGTGTTTCATACTTTTGGAAGTTTGGTTTTTCATGTTGATTTTAAAATGACCTTTTCCATGTTTGTAATGTACTAACTCGTTTTTTCCTCACAGCAGGTCAACTCGTGTGTGGTTGCAACATAACAGTCCCATTGAGTACATTTTTGAGAAAGGGACATCAGTTGCACCACAGGGCGGGAGGAGGGTGACGAGCACGATACATTTTCTCTCTTCGGTAAGCATTTTTTTGTGTTTCATACTTTTGGAAGTTTGGTTTTTCATGTTGATTTTAAAGTGACCTTTTCCATGTTTGTAATGTACTAACTCGTTTTTTCCTCACAGCAGGTCAACTCGTGTGTGGTTGCAACATAACAGTCCCTTTGAGTACATTTTTGAGAAAGGGACATCAGTTGCACCACAGGGCGGGAGGAGGGTGACGAGCACGATACATTTTCTCTCTTCGGTTAGCATTTTTTTGTGTTTCATACTTTTGGAAGTTTGGTTTTTCATGTTGATTTTAAAATGACCTTTTCCATGTTTGTAATGTACTAACTCGTTTTATCCTCATAGCAGGTCAACTCGTGTGTGGTTGCAACATAACAGTCCCATTGAGTACATTTTTGAGAAAGGGACATCAGTTGCACCACAGGGCGGGAGGAGGGTGACGAGCACGATACATTTTCTCTCTTCGGTAAGCATTTTTTTGTGTTTCATACTTTTGGAAGTTTGATTTTTCATGTTGATTTTAAAGTGACCTTTTCCATGTTTGTAATGTACTAACTCGTTTTTTCCTCACAGCAGGTCAACTCGTGTGTGGTTGCAACATAACAGTCCCATTGAGTACATTTTTGAGACAGGGACATCAGTTGCACCACAGGGCGGGAGGAGGGTGACGAGCACGATACATTTTCTCTCTTCGGTTAGCATTTTTTTGTGTTTCATACTTTTGGAAGTTTGGTTTTTCATGTTGATTTTAAAATGACCTTTTCCATGTTTGTAATGTACTAACTCGTTTTTTCCTCACAGCAGGTCAACTCGTGTGTGGTTGCAACATAACAGTCCCATTGAGTACATTTTTGAGAAAGGGACATCAGTTGCACCACAGGGCGGGAGGCGGGTGACGAGCACGATACATTTTCTCTCTTCGGTAAGCATTTTTTTGTGTTTCATACTTTTGGAAGTTTGGTTTTTCATGTTGATTTTAAAGTGACCTTTTCCATGTTTGTAATGTACTAACTCGTTTTTTCCTCACAGCAGGTCAACTCGTGTGTGGTTGCAACATAACAGTCCCATTGAGTACATTTTTGAGAAAGGGACATCAGTTGCACCACAGGGCGGGAGGAGGGTGACGAGCACGATACATTTCCTATCTTCGGTAAGCATTTTTTTGTGTTTCATACTTTTGGAAGTTTGGTTTTTCATGTTGATTTTAAAGTGACCTTTTCCATGTTTGTAATGTACTAACTCGTTTTTTCCTCACAGCAGGTCAACTCGTGTGTGGTTGCAACATAACAGTCCCATTGAGTACATTTTTGAGACAGGGACATCAGTTGCACCACAGGGCGGGAGGAGGGTGACGAGCACGATACATTTTCTCTCTTCGGTTAGCATTTTTTTGTGTTTCATACTTTTGGAAGTTTGGTTTTTCATGTTGATTTTAAAATGACCTTTTCCATGTTTGTAATGTACTAACTCGTTTTTTCCTCACAGCAGGTCAACTCGTGTGTGGTTGCAACATAACAGTCCCATTGAATACATTTTTGAGAAAGGGACATCAGTTGCACCACAGGGCGGGAGGAGGGTGACGAGCACGATACATTTTCTCTCTTCGGTTAGCATTTTTTTGTGTTTCATACTTTTGGAAGTTTGGTTTTTCATGTTGATTTTAAAATGACCTTTTCCATGTTTGTAATGTACTAACTCGTTTTTTCCTCACAGCAGGGCAACACGTGTGTGGTTGCAACATAACAGTCCCATTGAGTACATTTTTGAGAAAGGGACATCAGTTGCACCACAGGGCGGGAGGAGGGTGACGAGCACGATACATTTTCTCTCTTCGGTAAGCATTTTTTTGTGTTTCATACTTTTGGAAGTTTGGTTTTTCATGTTGATTTTAAAGTGACCTTTTCCATGTTTGTAATGTACTAACTCGTTTTTTCCTCACAGCAGGTCAACTCGTGTGTGGTTGCAACATAACAGTCCCATTGAGTACATTTTTGAGACAGGGACATCAGTTGCACCACAGGGCGGGAGGAGGGTGACGAGCACGATACATTTTCTCTCTTTGGTTAGCATTTTTTTGTGTTTCATACTTTTGGAGGTTTGGTTTTTCATGTTGATTTTAAAATGACCTTTTCCATGTTTGTAATGTACTAACTCGTTTTTTCCTCACAGCAGGTCAACTCGTGTGTGGTTGCAACATAACAGTCCCATTGAGTACATTTTTGAGAAAGGGACATCAGTTGCACCACAGGGCGGGAGGCGGGTGACGAGCACGATACATTTTCTCTCTTCGGTAAGCATTTTTTTGTGTTTCATACTTTTGGAAGTTTGGTTTTTCATGTTGATTTTAAAGTGACCTTTTCCATGTTTGTAATGTACTAACTCGTTTTTTCCTCACAGCAGGTCAACTCGTGTGTGGTTGCAACATAACAGTCCCATTGAGTACATTTTTGAGAAAGGGACATCAGTTGCACCACAGGGCGGGAGGAGGGTGACGAGCACGATACATTTTCTATCTTCGGTAAGCATTTTTTTGTGTTTCATACTTTTGGAAGTTTGGATTTTCATGTTGATTTTAAAGTGACCTTTTCCATGTTTGTAATGTACTAACTCGTTTTTTCCTCACAGCAGGTCAACTCGTGTGTGGTTGCAACATAACAGTCCCATTGAGTACATTTTTGAGAAAGGGACATCATTTGCACCACAGGGCGGGAGGCGGGTGACGAGCACGATACATTTTCTCTCTTCGGTAAGCATTTTTTTGTGTTTCATACTTTTGGAAGTTTGGTTTTTCATGTTGATTTTAAAGTGACCTTTTCCATGTTTGTAATGTACTAACTCGTTTTTTCCTCGCAGCAGGTCAACTCGTGTGTGGTTGCAACATAACAGTCCCATTGAGTACATTTTTGAGAAAGGGACATCAGTTGCACCACAGGGCGGGAGGAGGGTGACGGACACGATACATTTTCTCTCTTCGGTAAGCATTTTTTTGTGTTTCATACTTTTGGAAGTTTGATTTTTCATGTTGATTTTAAAGTGACCTTTTGCATGTTTGTAATGTACTAACTCGTTTTTTCCTCACAGCAGGTCAACTCGTGTGTGGTTGCAACATAACAGTCCCATTGAGTACATTTTTGAGAAAGGGACATCAGTTGCACCACAGGGCGGGAGGAGGGTGACGAGCACGATACATTTTCTCTCTTCGGTAAGCATTTTTTTGTGTTTCATACTTTTGGAAGTTTGGTTTTTCATGTTGATTTTAAAGTGACCTTTTCCATGTTTGTAATGTACTAACTCGTTTTTTCCTCACAGCAGGTCAACTCGAGTGTGGTTGCAACATAACAGTCCCATTGAGTACATTTTTGAGAAAGGGACATCAGTTGCACCACAGGGCGGGAGGCGGGTGACGAGCACGTTACATTTTCTCTCTTCGGTAAGCATTTTTTTGTGTTTCATACTTTTGGAAGTTTGGATTTTCATGTTGCTTTTAAAGTGACCTTTTCCATGTTTGTAATGTACTAACTCGTTTTTTCCTCACAGCAGGTCAACTCGTGTGTGGTTGCAACATAACAGTCCCATTGAGTACATTTTTGAGAAAGGGACATCAGTTGCACCACAGGGCGGGAGGCGGGTGACGAGCACGATACATTTTCTCTCTTCGGTAAGCATTTTTTTGTGTTTCATACTTTTGGAAGTTTGGATTTTCATGTTGATTTTAAAGTGACCTTTTCCATGTTTGTAATGTACTAACTCGTTTTTTCCTCACAGCAGGTCAACTCGTGTGTGGTTGCAACATGACAGTCCCATTGAGTACATTTTTGAGAAAGGGACATCAGTTGCACCACAGGGCGGGAGGAGGGTGACGAGCACGATACATTTTCTCTCTTCGGTAAGCATTTTTTTGTGTTTCATACTTTTGGAAGTTTGGTTTTTCATGTTGATTTTAAAGTGACCTTTTCCATGTTTGTAATGTACTAACTCGTTTTTTCCTCACAGCAGGTCAACTCGTGTGTGGTTGCAACATAACAGTCCCATTGAGTACATTTTTGAGAAAGGGACATCAGTTGCACCACAGGGCGGGAGGAGGGTGACGAGCACGATACATTTTCTCTCTTCGGTAAGCATTTTTTTGTGTTTCATACTTTTGGAAGTTTGGTTTTTCATGTTGATTTTAAAGTGACCTTTTCCGTGTTTGTAATGTACTAACTCGTTTTTTCCTCACAGCAGGTCAACTTGTGTGTGGTTGCAACATTACGGTCCCATTGAGTACATTTTTGAGAAAGGGACATCAGTTGCACCACAGGGCGGGAGGAGGGTGACGAGCACGATACATTTTCTCTCTTCGGTAAGCATTTTTTTGTGTTTCATACTTTTGGAAGTTTGTATTTTCATGTTGATTTTAAAGTGACCTTTTCCATGTTAGTAATGTACTAACTCGTTTTTTCCTCACAGCAGGTCAACTCGTGTGTGGTTGCAACATAACAGTCCCATTGAGTACATTTTTGAGAAAGGGACATCAGTTGCACCACAGGGCGGGAGGAGGGTGACGAGCACGATACATTTTCTCTCTTCGGTAAGCATTTTTTTGTGTTTCATACTTTTGGAAGTTTGGTTTTTCATGTTGATTTTAAAGTGACCTTTTCCGTGTTTGTAATGTACTAACTCGTTTTTTCCTCACAGCAGGTCAACTTGTGTGTGGTTGCAACATTACGGTCACATTGAGTACATTTTTGAGAAAGGGACATCAGTTGCACCACAGGGCGGGAGGAGGGTGACGAGCACGATACATTTTCTCTCTTCGGTAAGCATTTTTTTGTGTTTCATACTTTTGCAAGTTTGAATTTTCATGTTGATTTTAAAGTGACCTTTTCCATGTTTGTAATGTACTAACTCGTTTTTTCCTCACAGCAGGTCAACTCGTGTGTGGTTGCAACATAACAGTCCCATTGAGTACATTTTTGAGAAAGGGACATCAGTTGCACCACAGGGCGGGAGGAGGGTGACGTGCACGATACATTTTCTCTCTTCGGTAAGCATTTTTTTGTGTTTTATACTTTTGGAAGTTTGGTTTTTCATGTTGATTTTAATGTGACCTTTTCCATGTTTGTAATGTACTAACTCGTTTTTTCCTCACAGCAGGTCAACTTGTGTGTGGTTGCAACATTACGGTCCCATTGAGTACATTTTTGAGAAAGGGACATCAGTTGCACCACAGGGCGGGAGGAGGGTGACGAGCACGATACATTTTCTCTCTTCGGTAAGCATTTTTTTGTGTTTTATACTTTTGGAAGTTTGGTTTTTCATGTTGATTTTAAAGTGACCTTTTCCATGTTTGTAATGTACTAACTTGTTTTTTCCTCACAGCAGGTCAACTTGTGTGTGGTTGCAACATTACGGTCCCATTGAGTACATTTTTGAGAAAGGGACATCAGTTGCACCACAGGGCAGGAGGAGGGTGACGTGCACGATACATTTTCTCTCTTCGGTAAGCGTTTTTTTGTGTTTTATGCTTTTGGAAGTTCGGTTTTTCATGTTGATTTTAAAGTGACCTTTTCCATGTTTGTAATGTACTAACTCGTTTTTTCCTCACAGCAGGTGAACTCGTGTGTGGTTGCAACATAACAGTCCCATTGAGTACATTTTTGAGAAAGGGACATCAGTTGCACCACAGGGCGGGAGGAGGGTGATGAGCACGATACATTTTCTCTCTTCGGTAAACATTTTTTTGTGTTTCATACTTTTGGAAGTTTGGTTTTTCATGTTGATTTTAAAGTGACCTTTTCCATGTTTGTAATGTACTAACTCGTTTTTTCCTCACAATAGGTCAACTCGTGTGTGGTTGCAACATTACGGTCACATTGAGTACATTTTTGAGAAAGGGACATCAGTTGCACCACAGGGCGGGAGGAGGGTGACGTGCACGATACATTTTCTCTCTTCGGTAAGCATTTTTTTGTGTTTCATACTTTTGGAAGTTTGGTCTTTCATGTTGATTTTAAAGTGACCTTTTCCATGTTTGTAATGTACTAACTCGTTTTTTCCTCACAGCAGGTCAACTTGTGTGTGGTTGCAACATTACGGTCCCATTGAGTACATTTTTGAGAAAGGGACATCAGTTGCACCACAGGGCGGGAGGAGGGTGACGAGCACGATACATTTTCTCTCTTCGGTAAGCATTTTTTTGTGTTTTATACTTTTGGAAGTTTGGTTTTTCATGTTGATTTTAAAGTGACCTTTTCCATGTTTGTAATGTACTAACTCGTTTTTTCCTCTCAGCAGGTCAACTTTTGTGTGGTTGCAACATTACGGTCCCATTGAGTACATTTTTGGGAAAGGGACATCAGTTGCACCACAGGGCGGGAGGAGGTTGACGAGCACGATACATTTTCTCTCTTCGGTAAGCATTTTTTTGTGTTTTATACTTTTGGAAGTTTGGTTTTTCATGTTGATTTTAAAGTGACCTTCTCCATGTTTGTAATGTACTAACTCGTTTTTTCCTCACAGCAGGTCAACTTGTGTGTGGTTGCAACATTACGGTCCCATTGAGTACATTTTTGAGAAAGGGACATCAGTTGCACCACAGGGCGGGAGGAGGGTGACGAGCACGATACATTTTCTCTCTTCGGTAAGCATTTTTTTGTGTTTTATACTTTTGGAAGTTTGGTTTTTCATGTTGATTTTAAAGTGACCTTTTCCATGTTTGTAATGTACTAACTCGTTTTTTCCTCTCAGCAGGTCAACTTTTGTGTGGTTGCAACATTACGGTCCCATTGAGTACATTTTTGGGAAAGGGACATCAGTTGCACCACAGGGCGGGAGGAGGTTGACGAGCACGATACATTTTCTCTCTTCGGTAAGCATTTTTTTGTGTTTTATACTTTTGGAAGTTTGGTTTTTCATGTTGATTTTAAAGTGACCTTCTCCATGTTTGTAATGTACTAACTCGTTTTTTCCTCACAGCAGGTCAACTTGTGTGTGGTTGCAACATTACGGTCCCATTGAGTACATTTTTGAGAAAGGGACATCAGTTGCACCACAGGGCGGGAGGAGGGTGACGAGCACGATACATTTTCTCTCTTCGGTAAGCATTTTTTTGTGTTTTATACTTTTGGAAGTTTGGTTTTTCATGTTGATTTTAAAGTGACCTTCTCCATGTTTGTAATGTACTAACTCGTTTTTTCCTCACAGCAGGTCAACTTGTGTGTGGTTGCAACATTACGGTCCCATTGAGTACATTTTTGAGAAAGGGACATCAGTTGCACCACAGGGCCTGAGGAGGGTGACGTGCACGATACATTTTCTCTCTTCGGTAAGCATTTTTTTGTGTTTCATACTTTTGGAAGTTTGGTTTTTCATGTTGATTTTAAAGTGACCGTTTCCATGTTTGTAATGTACTAACTCGTTTTTTCCTCACAGCAGGTCAGCTTGTGTGTGGTTGCAACATAACAGTCCCATTGAGTACATTTTTGAGAAAGGGACATCAGTTGCACCACAGGGCGGGAGGAGGGTGACGAGCACGATACATTTTCTCTCTTCGGTAAGCAATTTTTTGTGTTTTATACTTTTGGAAGTTCGGTTTTTCATGTTGATTTTAAAGTGACCTTTTCCATGTTTGTAATGTACTAACTCGTTTTTTCCTCACAGCAGGTGAACTCGTGTGTGGTTGCAACATAACAGTCCCATTGAGTACATTTTTGAGAAAGGGACATCAGTTGCACCACAGGGCGGGAGGAGGGTGATGAGCACGATACATATTCTCTCTTCGGTAAACATTTTTTTGTGTTTCATACTTTTGGAAGTTTGGTTTTTCATGTTGATTTTAAAGTGACCTTTTCCATGTTTGTAACGTACTAACTCGTTTTTTCCTCACAATAGGTCAACTCGTGTGTGGTTGCAACATTACGGTCCCATTGAGTACATTTTTGAGAAAGGGACATCAGTTGCACCACAGGGCGGGAGGAGGGTGACGTGCACGATACATTTTCTCTCTTCGGTAAGCATTTTTTTGTGTTTCATACTTTTGGAAGTTTGGTCTTTCATGTTGATTTTAAAGTGACCTTTTCCATGTTTGTAATGTACTAACTCGTTTTTTCCTCACAGCAGGTCAACTTGTGTGTGGTTGCAACATTACGGTCCCATTGCGTACATTTTTGAGAAAGGGACATCAGTTGCACCACAGGGCGGGAGGAGGGTGACGAGCACGATACATTTTCTCTCTTCGGTAAGCATTTTTTTGTGTTTTATACTTTTGGAAGTTTGGTTTTTCATGTTGATTTTAAAGTGACCTTTTCCATGTTTGTAATGTACTAACTCGTTTTTTCCTCTCAGCAGGTCAACTTTTGTGTGGTTGCAACATTACGGTCCCATTGAGTACATTTTTGGGAAAGGGACATCAGTTGCACCACAGGGCGGGAGGAGGTTGACGAGCACGATACATTTTCTCTCTTCGGTAAGCATTTTTTTGTGTTTTATACTTTTGGAAGTTTGGTTTTTCATGTTGATTTTAAAGTGACCATCTCCATGTTTGTAATGTACTAACTCGTTTTTTCCTCACAGCAGGTCAACTTGTGTGTGGTTGCAACATTACGGTCCCATTGAGTACATTTTTGAGAAAGGGACATCAGTTGCACCACAGGGCGGGAGGAGGGTGACGAGCACGATACATTTTCTCTCTTCGGTAAGCATTTTTTTGTGTTTCATACTTTTGGAAGTTTGGTTTTTCATGTTGATTTTAAAGTGACCTTTTCCATGTTTGTAATGTACTAACTCGTTTTTTCCTCACAGCAGGTCAACTTGTGTGTGGTTGCAACATTACGGTCCCATTGAGTACATTTTTGAGAAAGGGACATCAGTTGCACCACAGGGCGGGAGGAGGGTGACGAGCACGATACATTTTCTCTCTTCGGTAAGCATTTTTTTGTGTTTCATACTTTTGGAAGTTTGGTTTTTCATGTTGATTTTAAAGTGACCTTTTCCATGTTTGTAATGTACTAACTCGTTTTTTCCTCACAGCAGGTCAACTTGTGTGTGGTTGCAACATTACGGTCCCATTGAGTACATTTTTGAGAAAGGGACATCAGTTGCACCACAGGGCGGGAGGAGGGTGATGAGCACGATACATTTTCTCTCTTCGGTAAGCATTTTTTTGTGTTTCATACTTTTGGAAATTTGGTCTTTCATGTTGATTTTAAAGTGACCTTTTCCATGTTTGTAATGTACTAACTCGTTTTTTCCTCACAGCAGGTCAACTTGTGTGTGGTTGCAACATTACGGTCCCATTGAGTACATTTTTGAGAAAGGGACATCAGAAGCATCACAGGGCGGGAGGAGGGTGACGAGCACGATACATTTTCTCTCTTCGGTAAGCATTTTTTTGTGTTTCATACTTTTGGAAGTTTGGTTTTTCATGTTGATTTTAAAGTGACCTTTTCCATGTTTGTAATGTACTAACTCGTTTTTTCCTCACAGCAGGTCAACTTGTGTGTGGTTGCAACATTACGGTCCCATTGAGTACATTTTTGAGAAAGGGACATCAGTTGCACCACAGGGCGGGAGGAGGGTGATGAGCACGATACATTTTCTCCCTTCGGTAAGCATTTTTTTGTGTTTCATACTTTTGGAAGTTTGGTTTTTCATGTTGATTTTAAAGTGACCTTTTCCATGTTTGTAATGTACTAACTCGTTTTTTCCTCACAGCAGGTCAACTTGTGTGTGGTTGCAACATTACGGTCCCATTGAGTACATTTTTGAGAAAGGGACATCAGTTGCACCACAGGGCGGGAGGAGGGTGACGAGCACGATACATTTTCTCTCTTCGGTAAGCATTTTTTTGTGTTTCATACTTTTGGAAGTTTGGTTTTTCATGTTGATTTTAAAGTGACCTTTTCCATGTTTGTAATGTACTAACTCGTTTTTTCCTCACAGCAGGTCAACTTGTGTGTGGTTGCAACATTACGGTCCCATTGAGTACATTTTTGAGAAAGGGACATCAGTTGCACCACAGGGCGGGAGGAGGGTGATGAGCACGATACATTTTCTCCCTTCGGTAAGCATTTTTTTGTGTTTCATACTTTTGGAAGTTTGGTTTTTCATGTTGATTTTAAAGTGACCTTTTCCATGTTTGTAATGTACTAACTCGTTTTTTCCTCACAGCAGGTCAACTTGTGTGTGGTTGCAACATTACGGTCCCATTGAGTACATTTTTGAGAAAGGGACATCAGTTGCACCACAGGGCGGGAGGAGGGTGACGAGCACGATACATTTTCTCTCTTCGGTAAGCATTTTTTTGTGTTTCATACTTTTGGAAGTTTGGTTTTTCATGTTGATTTTAAAGTGACCTTTTCCATGTTTGTAATGTACTAACTCGTTTTTTCCTCACAGCAGGTCAACTTGTGTGTGGTTGCAACATTACGGTCCCATTGAGTACATTTTTGAGAAAGGGACATCAGTTGCACCACAGGGCGGGAGGAGGGTGACGAGCACGATACATTTTCTCTCTTCGGTAAGCATTTTTTTGTGTTTCATACTTTTGGAAGTTTGGTTTTTCATGTTGATTTTAAAGTGACCTTTTCCATGTTTGTAATGTACTAACTCGTTTTTTCCTCACAGCAGGTCAACTTGTGTGTGGTTGCAACATTACTGTCCCATTGAGTACATTTTTGAGAAAGGGACATCAGAAGCATCACAGGGCGGGAGGAGGGTGACGAGCACGATACATTTTCTCTCTTCGGTAAGCATTTTTTTGTGTTTCATACTTTTGGAAGTTTGGTTTTTCATGTTGATTTTAAAGTGACCTTTTCCATGTTTGTAATGTACTAACTCGTTTTTTCCTCACAGCAGGTCAACTTGTGTGTGGTTGCAACATTACGGTCCCATTGAGTACATTTTTGAGAAAGGGACATCAGTTGCACCACAGGGCGGGAGGAGGGTGATGAGCACGATACATTTTCTCCCTTCGGTAAGCATTTTTTTGTGTTTCATACTTTTGGAAGTTTGGTTTTTCATGTTGATTTTAAAGTGACCTTTTCCATGTTTGTAATGTACTAACTCGTTTTTTCCTCACAGCAGGTCAACTTGTGTGTGGTTGCAACATTACGGTCCCATTGAGTACATTTTTGAGAAAGGGACATCAGTTGCACCACAGGGCGGGAGGAGGGTGACGAGCACGATACATTTTCTCTCTTCGGTAAGCATTTTTTTGTGTTTCATACTTTTGGAAGTTTGGTTTTTCATGTTGATTTTAAAGTGACCTTTTCCATGTTTGTAATGTACTAACTCGTTTTTTCCTCACAGCAGGTCAACTTGTGTGTGGTTGCAACATTACGGTCCCATTGAGTACATTTTTGAGAAAGGGACATCAGTTGCACCACAGGGCGGGAGGAGGGTGATGAGCACGATACATTTTCTCCCTTCGGTAAGCATTTTTTTGTGTTTCATACTTTTGGAAGTTTGGTTTTTCATGTTGATTTTAAAGTGACCTTTTCCATGTTTGTAATGTACTAACTCGTTTTTTCCTCACAGCAGGTCAACTTGTGTGTGGTTGCAACATTACGGTCCCATTGAGTACATTTTTGAGAAAGGGACATCAGTTGCACCACAGGGCGGGAGGAGGGTGACGAGCACGATACATTTTCTCTCTTCGGTAAGCATTTTTTTGTGTTTCATACTTTTGGAAGTTTGGTTTTTCATGTTGATTTTAAAGTGACCTTTTCCATGTTTGTAATGTACTAACTCGTTTTTTCCTCACAGCAGGTCAACTTGTGTGTGGTTGCAACATTACGGTCCCATTGAGTACATTTTTGAGAAAGGGACATCAGTTGCACCACAGGGCGGGAGGAGGGTGACGAGCACGATACATTTTCTCTCTTCGGTAAGCATTTTTTTGTGTTTCATACTTTTGGAAGTTTGGTTTTTCATGTTGATTTTAAAGTGACCTTTTCCATGTTTGTAATGTACTAACTCGTTTTTTCCTCACAGCAGGTCAACTTGTGTGTGGTTGCAACATTATGGTCCCATTGAGTACATTTTTGAGAAAGGGACATCAGTTGCACCACAGGGCGGGAGGAGGGTGATGAGCACGATACATTTTCTCCCTTCGGTAAGCATTTTTTTGTGTTTCATACTTTTGGAAGTTTGGTTTTTCATGTTGATTTTAAAGTGACCTTTTCCATGTTTGTAATGTACTAACTCGTTTTTTCCTCTCAGCAGGTCAACTCGTGTGTGGTTGCAACATAACAGTCCCATTGAGTACATTTTTGAGAAAGGGACATCAGTTGCACCACAGGGCGGGAGGAGGGTGACGTGCACGATACATTTTCTCTCTTCGGTAAGCATTTTTTTGTGTTTCATACTTTTGGAAGTTTGATTTTTCATATTGATTTTAAAGTGACCTTTTCCATGTTTGTAATGTACTAACTCGTTTTTTCCTCACAGCAGGTCAACTCGTGTGTGGTTGCAACATAACAGTCCCATTGAGTACATTTTTGAGAAAGGGACATCAGTTGCACCACAGGGCGGGAGGAGGGTGACGTGCACGATACATTTTCTCTCTTCGGTAAGCATTTTTTTGTGTTTCATACTTTTGGAAGTTTGGTTTTTCATGTTGATTTTAAAGTGACCTTTTCCATGTTTGTAATGTACTAACTCGTTTTTTCCTCACAGCAGGTCAACTCGTGTGTGGTTGCAACATAACAGTCCCATTGAGTACATTTTTGAGAAAGGGACATCAGTTGCACCACAGGGCGGGAGGAGGGTGACGAGCACGATACATTTTCTCTCTTCGGTAAGCATTTTTTTGTGTTTTATACTTTTGGAAGTTTGGTTTTTCATGTTGATTTTAAAGTGACCTTTTCCATGTTTGTAATGTACTAACTCGTTTTTTCCTCACAGCAGGTCAACTCGTGTGTGGTTGCAACATAACAGTCCCATTGAGTACATTTTTGAGAAAGGGACATCAGTTGCACCACAGGGCGGGAGGAGGGTGACGAGCACGATACATTTTCTCTCTTCGGTAAGCATTTTTTTGTGTTTCATACTTTTGGAAGTTTGGTTTTTCATGTTGATTTTAAAGTGACCTTTTCCATGTTTGTAATGTACTAACTCGTTTTTTCCTCACAGCAGGGCAACTTGTGTGTGGTTGCAGCATTACGGTCCCATTGAGTACATTTTTGAGAAAGGGACATCAGTTGCACCACAGGGCGGGAGGAGGGTGACGAGCACGATACATTTTCTCTCTTCGGTAAGCATTTTTTTGTGTTTCATACTTTTGGAAGTTTGGATTTTCATGTTGATTTTAAAGTGACCTTTTCCATGTTTGTAATGTACTAACTCGTTTTTTCCTCACAGCAGGTCAACTCGTGTGTGGTTGCAACATAACAGTCCCATTGAGTACATTTTTGAGAAAGGGACATCAGTTGCACCACATGGCGGGAGGAGGGTGACGAGCATGATACTTTTTCTCTCTTCGGTAAGCATTTTTTTGTGTTTCATACTTTTGGAAGTTTGGTTTTTCATGTTGATTTTAAAGTGACCTTTTCCATGTTTGTAATGTACTAACTCGTTTTTTCCTCACAGCAGGTCAACTCGTGTGTGGTTGCAACATAACAGTCCCATTGAGTACATTTTTGAGAAAGGGACATCAGTTGCACCACAGGGCGGGTGGAGGGTGACGAGCACGATACGTTTTCTCTCTTCCGTAAGCATTTTTTTGTGTTTTATACTTTTGGAAGTTTGGTTTTTCATGTTGATTTTAAAGTGACCTTTTCCATGTTTCTAATGTACTAACTCGTTTTTTCCTCACAGCAGGTCAACTCGTGTGTGGTTGCAACATAACAGTCCCATTGAGTACATTTTTGAGAAAGGGACATCAGTTGCACCACAGGGCGGGAGGAGGGTGACGAGCACGATACATTTTCTCTCTTCGGTAAGCATTTTTTTGTGTTTCATACTTTTGGAAGTTTGGTTTTTCATGTTGATTTTAAAGTGACCTTTTCCATGTTTGTAATGTACTAACTCGTTTTTTCCTCACAGCAGGTCAACTTGTGTGTGGTTGCAACATTACGGTCCCATTGAGTACATTTTTGAGAAAGGGACATCAGTTGCACCACAGGGAGGGAGGAGGGTGACGAGCACGATACATTTTTTCTCTTCGGTAAGCATTTTTTTGTGTTTCATACTTTTGGAAGTTTGGTTTTTCATGTTGATTTTAAAATGACCTTTTCCATGTTTGTAATGTACTAACTCGTTTTTTCCTCACAGCAGGTCAACTCGTGTGTGGTTGCAACATAACAGTCCCATTGAGTACATTTTTGAGAAAGGGACATCAGTTGCACCACAGGGCGGGAGGAGGGTGACGAGCACGATACATTTTCTCTCCCTCGGTAAGCATTTTTTTGTGTTTCATACTTTTGGAAGTTTGGTTTTTCATGTTGATTTTAAAGTGACCTTTTCCATGTTTGTAATGTACTAACTCGTTTTTTCCTCACAGCAGGTCAACTTGTGTGTGATTGCAACATTACGGTCCCATTGAGTACATTTTTGAGAAAGGGACATCAGTTGCACCACAGGGTGGGAGGAGGGTGACGAGCACGATACATTTTCTCTCTTCGGTAAGCATTTTTTTGTGTTTCATACTTTTGGAAGTTTGGTTTTTCATGTTGATTTTAAAGTGACCTTTTCCATGTTTGTAATGTACTAACTCGTTTTTTCCTCACAGCAGGTCAACTCGTGTGTGGTTGCAACATAACAGTCCCATTGAGTACATTTTTGAGAAAGGGACATCAAATGCACCACAGGGCGGGAGGAGGGTGACGAGCACGATACATTTTCTCTCTTCGGTAAGCATTTTTTTGTGTTTTATACTTTTGGAAGTTTGGTTATTCATGTTGATTTTAAAATGACCTTTTCCATGTTTGTAATGTACTAAGTCGTTTTTTCCTCACAGCAGGTCAACTCGTGTGTGGTTGCAACATAACAGTCCCATTGAGTACATTTTTGAGAAAGGGACATCAGTTGCACCACAGGGCGGGAGGAGGGTGACGACCACGATACATTTTCTCTCTTCGGTAAGCATTTTTTTGTGTTTTATACTTTTGGAAGTTTGGTTTTTCATGTTGATTTTAAAGTGACCTTTTCCATGTTTGTAATGTACTAACTCGTTTTTTCCTCACAGCAGGTCAACTTGTGTGTGGTTGCAACATTACGGTCCCATTGAGTACATTTTTGAGAAAGGGACATCAGCTGCACCACAGGGTGGGAGGAGGGTGACGAGCACGATACAATTTTTCTCTTCGGTAAGCATTTTTTGTGTTTTATACTTTTGGAAGTTTGGTTTTTCATGTTGATTTTAAAGTGACCTTTTCCATGTTTGTAATGTACTAACTCGTTTTTTCCTCACAGCAGGTCAACTCCTGTGTGGTTGCAACATAACAGTTCCATTGAGTACATTTTTGAGAAAGGGACATCAGTTGCACCACAGGACGGGAGGAGGGTGACGAGCACGATACATTTTCTCTCTTCGGTAAGCATTTTTTTGTGTTTCATACTTTTGGAAGTTTGGTTTTTCATGTTGATTTTAAAATGACCTTTTCCATGTTTGTAATGTACTAACTCGTTTTTTCCTCACAGCAGGTCAACTCGTGTGTGGTTGCAACATAACAGTCCCATTGAGTACATTTTTGAGAAAGGGACATCAGTTGCACCACAGGGCGGGAGGAGGGTGACGAGCACGATACATTTTCTCTCTTCGGTAAGCATTTTTTTGTGTTTTATACTTTTGGAAGTTTGGTTTTTCATGTTGATTTTAAAGTGACCTTTTCCATGTTTGTAATGTACTAACTCGTTTTTTCCTCACAGCAGGTCAACTTGTGTGTGGTTGCAACATTACGGTCCCATTGAGTACATTTTTGAGAAAGGGACATCAGCTGCACCACAGGGCGGGAGGAGGGTGACGAGCACGATACATTTTCTCTCTTCGGTAAGCATTTTTTTGTGTTTTATACTTTTGGAAGTTTGGTTTTTCATGTTGATTTTAAAGTGACCTTTTCCATGTTTGTAATGTACTAACTCGTTTTTTCCTCACAGCAGGTCAACTCGTGTGTGGTTGCAACATAACAGTCCCATTGAGTACATTTTTGAGAAAGGGACATCAGTTGCACCACAGGGCGGGAGGAGGGTGACGAGCACGATACATTTTCTCTCTTCGGTAAGCATTTTTTTGTGTTTTATACTTTTGGAAGTTTGGTTTTTCATGTTGATTTTAAAATGACCTTTTCCATGTTTGTAATGTACTAACTCGTTTTTTCCTCACAGCAGGTCAACTCGTGTGTGGTTGCAACATAACAGTCCCATTGAGTACATTTTTGAGAAAGGGACATCAGTTGCACCACAGGGCGGGAGGAGGGTGACGAGCACGATACATTTTCTCTCTTCGGTAAGCATTTTTTTGTGTTTCATACTTTTGGAAGTTTGGTTTTTCATGTTGATTTTAAAATGACCTTTTCCATGTTTGTAATGTACTAACTCGTTTTTTCCTCACAGCAGGTCAACTCGTGTGTGGTTGCAACATAACAGTCCCATTGAG
Organism: Schistocerca serialis cubense; assembly: GCF_023864345.2. Lineage (NCBI taxonomy): Eukaryota > Metazoa > Arthropoda > Insecta > Orthoptera > Acrididae > Schistocerca > Schistocerca serialis. The sequence continues at coordinate 104,516,376 of NC_064647.1, forward strand.
TACATTTTTGAGAAAGGGACATCAGTTGCACCACAGGGCGGGAGGAGGGTGACGAGCACGATACATTTTCTCTCTTCGGTAAGCATTTTTTTGTGTTTTATACTTTTGGACGTTTGGTTTTTCATGTTGATTTTAAAGTGACCTTTTCCATGTTTGTAATGTACTAACTCGTTTTTTCCTCACAGCAGGTCAACTCGTGTGTGGTTGCAACATACCAGTCCCATTGATTACATTTTTGAGAAAGGGACATCAGTTGCACCACACGGCGGGAGGAGGGTGACGAGCACGATACATTTTCTCTCTTCGGTAAGCATTTTTTTGTGTTTCATACTTTTGGAAGTTTGGTTTTTCATGTTGATTTTAAAGTGACCTTTTCCATGTTTGTAATGTACTAACTCGTTTTTTCCTCACAGCAGGTCAACTCGTGTGTGGTTGCAACATAACAGTCCCATTGAGTACATTTTTGAGAAAGGGACATCAGTTGCACCACAGGGCGGGAGGAGGGTGACGAGCACGATACATTTTCTCTCTTCGGTAAGCATTTATTTGTGTTTCATACTTTTGGAAGTTTGGTTTTTCATGTTGATTTTAAAGTGACCTTTTCCATGTTTGAAATGTACTAACTCGTTTTTTCCTCACAGCAGGTCAACTCGTGTGTGGTTGCAACATAACAGTCCCATTGAGTACATTTTTGAGAAAGGGACATCAGTTGCACCACAGGGCGGGAGGACGGTGACGAGCACGATATATTTTCTCTCTTCGGTAAGCATTTTTTTGTGTTTCATACTTTTGGAAGATTGGTTTTTCATGTTGATTTTAAAATGACCTTTTCCATGTTTGTAATGTACCAACTCGTTTTTTCCTCACAGCAGGTCAACTCGTGTGTGATTGCAACATAACAGTCCCATTGAGTACATTTTTGAGAAAGGGACATCAGTTGCACCACAGGGCGGGAGGAGGGTGACGAGCACGATACATTTTCTCTCTTCGGTTAGCATTTTTTTGTGTTTCATACTTTTGGAAGTTTGGTTTTTCATGTTGATTTTAAAGTGACCTTTTCCATGTTTGTAATGTACTAACTCGTTTTTTCCTCACAGCAGGTCAACTCGTGTGTGGTTGCAACATAACAGTCCCATTGAGTACATTTTTGATAAAGGGACATCAGTTGCACCACAGGGCGGGAGGAGGGTGACGAGCACGATACATTTTCCCTCTTCGGTAAGCATTTTTTTGTGTTTCATACTTTTGGAAGTTTGGTTTTTCATGTTGATTTTAAAATGACCTTTTCCATGTTTGTAATGTACTAACTCGTTTTTTCCTCACAGCAGGTCAACTCGTGTGTGGTTGCAACATAACAGTCCCATTGAGTACATTTTTGAGAAAGGGACATCAGTTGCACCACAGGGCGGGAGGAGGGTGACGAGCACGATACATTTTCTCTCTTCGGTAAGCATTTTTTTGTGTTTCATACTTTTGGAAGTTTGGTTTTTCATGTTGATTTTAAAATGACCTTTTCCATGTTTGTAATGTACTAACTCGTTTTTTCCTCACAGCAGGTCAACTCGTGTGTGGTTGCAACATAACAGTCCCATTGAGTACATTTTTGAGAAAGGGACATCAGTTGCACCACAGGGCGGGAGGAGGGTTACGAGCACGATACATTTTCTCTCTTCGGTTAGCATTTTTTTGTGTTTCATACTTTTGGAAGTATGGTTTTTCATGTTGATTTTAAAGTGACCTTTTCCATGTTTGTAATGTACTAACTCGTTTTTTCCTCACAGCAGGTCAACTCGTGTGTGGTTGCAACATAACAGTCCCATTGAGTACATTTTTGAGAAAGGGACATCAGTTGCACCACAGGGCGGGAGGAGGGTGACGAGCACGATACATTTTCTCTCTTCGGTAAGCATTTTTTTGTGTTTCATACTTTTGGAAGTTTGGTTTTTCATGTTGATTTTAAAGTGACCTTTTCCATGTTTGTAATGTACTAACTCGTTTTTTCCTCACAGCAGGTCAACTTGTGTGTGGTTGCAACATTACGGTCCCATTGAGTACATTTTTGAGAAAGGGACATCAGTTGCACCACAGGGAGGGAGGAGGGTGACGAGCACGATACATTTTTTCTCTTCGGTAAGCATTTTTTTGTGTTTCATACTTTTGGAAGTTTGGTTTTTCATGTTGATTTTAAAATGACCTTTTCCATGTTTGTAATGTACTAACTCGTTTTTTCCTCACAGCAGGTCAACTCGTGTGTGGTTGCAACATAACAGTCCCATTGAGTACATTTTTGAGAAAGGGACATCAGTTGCACCACAGGGCGGGAGGAGGGTGACGAGCACGATACATTTTCTCTCCCTCGGTAAGCATTTTTTTGTGTTTCATACTTTTGGAAGTTTGGTTTTTCATGTTGATTTTAAAGTGACCTTTTCCATGTTTGTAATGTACTAACTCGTTTTTTCCTCACAGCAGGTCAACTTGTGTGTGATTGCAACATTACAGTCCCATTGAGTGCATTTTTGAGAAAGGGACATCAGTTGCACCACAGGGTGGGAGGAGGGTGACGAGCACGATACATTTTCTCTCTTCGGTAAGCATTTTTTTGTGTTTCATACTTTTGGAAGTTTGGTTTTTCATGTTGATTTTAAAGTGACCTTTTCCATGTTTGTAATGTACTAACTCGTTTTTTCCTCACAGCAGGTCAACTCGTGTGTGGTTGCAACATAACAGTCCCATTGAGTACATTTTTGAGAAAGGGACATCAAATGCACCACAGGGCGGGAGGAGGGTGACGAGCACGATACATTTTCTCTCTTCGGTAAGCATTTTTTTGTGTTTTATACTTTTGGAAGTTTGGTTATTCATGTTGATTTTAAAATGACCTTTTCCATGTTTGTAATGTACTAAGTCGTTTTTTCCTCACAGCAGGTCAACTCGTGTGTGGTTGCAACATAACAGTCCCATTGAGTACATTTTTGAGAAAGGGACATCAGTTGCACCACAGGGCGGGAGGAGGGTGACGACCACGATACATTTTCTCTCTTCGGTAAGCATTTTTTTGTGTTTTATACTTTTGGAAGTTTGGTTTTTCATGTTGATTTTAAAGTGACCTTTTCCATGTTTGTAATGTACTAACTCGTTTTTTCCTCACAGCAGGTCAACTCCTGTGTGGTTGCAACATAACAGTCCCATTGAGTACATTTTTGAGAAAGGGACATCAGTTGCACCACAGGACGGGAGGAGGGTGACGAGCACGATACATTTTCTCTCTTCGGTAAGCATTTTTTTGTGTTTCATACTTTTGGAAGTTTGGTTTTTCATGTTGATTTTAAAATGACCTTTTCCATGTTTGAAATGTACTAACTCGTTTTTTCCTCACAGCAGGTCAACTCGTGTGTGGTTGCAACATAACAGTCCAATTGAGTACATTTTTGAGAAAGGGACATCAGTTGCACCACAGGGCGGGAGGAGGGTGACGAGCACGATACATTTTCTCTCTTCGGTAAGCATTTTTTTGTGTTTTATACTTTTGGAAGTTTGGTTTTTCATGTTGATTTTAAAGTGACCTTTTCCATGTTTGTAATGTACTAACTCGTTTTTTCCTCACAGCAGGTCAACTTGTGTGTGATTGCAACATTACGGTCCCATTGAGTACATTTTTGAGAAAGGGACATCAGCTGCACCACAGGGTGGGAGGAGGGTGACGAGCACGATACAATTTTTCTCTTCGGTAAGCATTTTTTGTGTTTTATACTTTTGGAAGTTTGGTTTTTCATGTTGATTTTAAAGTGACCTTTTCCATGTTTGTAATGTACTAACTCGTTTTTTCCTCACAGCAGGTCAACTCCTGTGTGGTTGCAACATAACAGTTCCATTGAGTACATTTTTGAGAAAGGGACATCAGTTGCACCACAGGACGGGAGGAGGGTGACGAGCACGATACATTTTCTCTCTTCGGTAAGCATTTTTTTGTGTTTCATACTTTTGGAAGTTTGGTTTTTCATGTTGATTTTAAAATGACCTTTTCCATGTTTGTAATGTACTAACTCGTTTTTTCCTCACAGCAGGTCAACTCGTGTGTGGTTGCAACATAACAGTCCCATTGAGTACATTTTTGAGAAAGGGACATCAGTTGCACCACAGGGCGGGAGGAGGGTGACGAGCACGATACATTTTCTCTCTTCGGTAAGCATTTTTTTGTGTTTTATACTTTTGGAAGTTTGGTTTTTCATGTTGATTTTAAAGTGACCTTTTCCATGTTTGTAATGTACTAACTCGTTTTTTCCTCACAGCAGGTCAACTTGTGTGTGGTTGCAACATTACGGTCCCATTGAGTACATTTTTGAGAAAGGGACATCAGCTGCACCACAGGGCGGGAGGAGGGTGACGAGCACGATACATTTTCTCTCTTCGGTAAGCATTTTTTTGTGTTTTATACTTTTGGAAGTTTGGTTTTTCATGTTGATTTTAAAGTGACCTTTTCCATGTTTGTAATGTACTAACTCGTTTTTTCCTCACAGCAGGCCAACTCGTGTGTGGTTGCAACATAACAGTCCCATTGAGTACATTTTTGAGAAAGGGACATCAGTTGCACCACAGGGCGGGAGGAGGGTGACGAGCACGATACATTTTCTCTCTTCGGTAAGCATTTTTTTGTGTTTTATACTTTTGGAAGTTTGGTTTTTCATGTTGATTTTAAAATGACCTTTTCCATGTTTGTAATGTACTAACTCGTTTTTTCCTCACAGCAGGTCAACTCGTGTGTGGTTGCAACATAACAGTCCCATTGAGTACATTTTTGAGAAAGGGACATCAGTTGCACCACAGGGCGGGAGGAGGGTGACGAGCACGATACATTTTCTCTCTTCGGTAAGCATTTTTTTGTGTTTCATACTTTTGGAAGTTTGGTTTTTCATGTTGATTTTAAAATGACCTTTTCCATGTTTGTAATGTACTAACTCGTTTTTTCCTCACAGCAGGTCAACTCGTGTGTGGTTGCAACATAACAGTCCCATTGAGTACATTTTTGAGAAAGGGACATCAGTTGCACCACAGGGCGGGAGGAGGGTGACGAGCACGATACATTTTCTCTCTTCGGTAAGCATTTTTTTGTGTTTTATACTTTTGGAAGTTTGGTTTTTCATGTTGATTTTAAAGTGACCTTTTCCATGTTTGTAATGTACTAACTCGTTTTTTCCTCACAGCAGGTCAACTCGTGTGTGGTTGCAACATAACAGTCCCATTGATTACATTTTTGAGAAAGGGACATCAGTTGCACCACAGGGCGGGAGGAGGGTGACGAGCACGATACATTTTCTCTCTTCGGTAAGCATTTTTTTGTGTTTCATACTTTTGGAAGTTTGGTTTTTCATGTTGATTTTAAAGTGACCATTTCCATGTTTGAAATGTACTAACTCGTTTTTTCCTCACAGCAGGTCAACTCGTGTGTGATTGCAACATAACAGTCCCATTGAGTACATTTTTGAGAAAGGGACATCAGTTGCACCACAGGGCGGGAGGAGGGTGACGAGCACGATACATTTTCTCTCTTCGGTTAGCATTTTTTTGTGTTTCATACTTTTGGAAGTTTGGTTTTTCATGTTGATTTTAAAGTGACCTTTTCCATGTTTGTAATGTACTAACTCGTTTTTTCCTCACAGCAGGTCAACTCGTGTGTGGTTGCAACATAACAGTCCCATTGAGTACATTTTTGATAAAGGGACATCAGTTGCACCACAGGGCGGGAGGAGGGTGACGAGCACGATACATTTTCCCTCTTCGGTAAGCATTTTTTTGTGTTTCATACTTTTGGAAGTTTGGTTTTTCATGTTGATTTTAAAATGACCTTTTCCATGTTTGTAATGTACTAACTCGTTTTTTCCTCACAGCAGGTCAACTCGTGTGTGGTTGCAACATAACAGTCCCATTGAGTACATTTTTGAGAAAGGGACATCAGTTGCACCACAGGGCGGGAGGAGGGTGACGAGCACGATACATTATCTCTCTTCGGTAAGCATTTTTTTGTGTTTCATACTTTTGGAAGTTTGGTTTTTCATGTTGATTTTAAAATGACCTTTTCCATGTTTGTAATGTACTAACTCGTTTTTTCCTCACAGCAGGTCAACTCGTGTGTGGTTGCAACGTAACAGTCCCATTGAGTACATTTTTGAGAAAGGGACATCAGTTGCACCACAGGGCGGGAGGAGGGTTACGAGCACGATACATTTTCTCTCTTCGGTTAGCATTTTTTTGTGTTTCATACTTTTGGAAGTATGGTTTTTCATGTTGATTTTAAAGTGACCTTTTCCATGTTTGTAATGTACTAACTCGTTTTTTCCTCACAGCAGGTCAACTCGTGTGTGGTTGCAACATAACAGTCCCATTGAGTACATTTTTGAGAAAGGGACATCAGTTGCACCACAGGGCGGGAGGAGGGTGACGAGCACGATACATTTTCTCTCTTCGGTAAGCATTTTTTTGTGTTTCATACTTTTGGAAGTTTGGTTTTTCATGTTGATTTTAAAATGACCTTTTCCATGTTTGTAATGTACTAACTCGTTTTTTCCTCACAGCAGGTCAACTCGTGTGTGGTTGCAACATAACAGTCCCATTGAGTACATTTTTGAGAAAGGGACATCAGTTGCACCACAGGGCGGTAGGAGGGTGACGAGCACGATACATTTTCTCTCTTCGGTAAGCATTTTTTTGTGTTTGAAAGTTTTGGAAGTTTGGTTTTTCATGTTGATTTTAAAGTGACCTTTTCCATGTTTGTAATGTACTAACTCGTTTTTTCCTCACAGCAGGTCAACTCGTGTGTGGTTGCAACATAACAGTCCCATTGAGTACATTTTTGAGAAAGGGACATCAGTTGCACCACAGGGCGGGAGGAGGGTGACGAGCACGATACATTTTCTCTCTTCGGTAAGCATTTTTTTGTGTTTTATACTTTTGGAAGTTTGGTTTTTCATGTTGATTTTAAAATGACCTTTTCCATGTTTGTAATGTACTAACTCATTTTTTCCTCACAGCAGGTCAACTCGTTTGTGGTTGCAACATAACAGTCCCATTGAGTACATTTTTGAGAAAGGGACATCAGTTGCACCACAGGGCGGGAGGAGGGTGACGAGCACGATACATTTTCTCTCTTCGGTAAGCATTTTTTTGTGTTTCATACTTTTGGAAGTTTGGTTTTTCATGTTGAATTTAAAATGACCTTTTCCATGTTTGTAATGTACTAACTTGTTTTTTCCTCACAGCAGATCAACTCGTGTGTGGTTGCAACATAACAGTCCCATTGAGTACATTTTTGAGAAAGGGACATCTGTTGCACCACAGGGCGGGAGGAGGGTGACGAGCACGATACATTTTCTCTCTTCGGTTAGCATTTTTTTGTGTTTCATACTTTTGGAAGTATGGTTTTTCATGTTGATTTTAAAGTGACCTTTTCCATGTTTGTAATGTACTAACTCGTTTTTTCCTCACAGCAGGTCAACTCGTGTGTGGTTGCAACATAACAGTCCCATTGAGTACATTTTTGAGAAAGGGACATCAGTTGCACCACAGGGCGGGAGGAGGGTGACGAGCACGATACATTTTCTCTCTTCGGTAAGCATTTTTTTGTGTTTCATACTTTTGGAAGTTTGGTTTTTCATGTTGATTTTAAAATGACCTTTTCCATGTTTGTAATGTACTAACTCGTTTTTTCCTCACAGCAGGTCAACTCGTGTGTGGTTGCAAGATAACAGTCCCATTGAGTACATTTTTGAGAAAGGGACACCAGTTGCACCACAGGGCGGTAGGAGGGTGACGAGCACGATACATTTTCTCTCTTCGGTAAGCATTTTTTTGTGTTTCATAGTTTTGGAAGTTTGGTTTTTCATGTTGATTTTAAAGTGACCTTTTCCATGTTTGTAATGTACTAACTCGTTTATTCCTCACAGCAGGTCAACTCGTGTGTGGTTGCAACATAACAGTCCCATTGAGTACATTTTTGAGAAAGGGACATCAGTTGCACCACAGGGCGGGAGGAGGGTGACGAGCACGATACATTTTCTCTCTTCGGTAAGCATTTTTTTGTGTTTTATACTTTTGGAAGTTTGGTTTTTCATGTTGATTTTAAAATGACCTTTTCCATGTTTGTAATGTACTAACTCGTTTTTTCCTCACAGCAGGTCAACTCGTTTGTGGTTGCAACATAACAGTCCCATTGAGTACATTTTTGAGAAAGGGACATCAGTTGCACCACAGGGCGGGAGGAGAGTGACGAGCACGATACATTTTCTCTCTTCGGTAAGCATTTTTTTGTGTTTCATACTTTTGGAAGTTTGGTTTTTCATGTTGATTTTAAAATGACCTTTTCCATGTTTGTAATGTACTAACTCGTTTTTTCCTCACAGCAGGTCAACTCGTGTGTGGTTGCAACATAACAGTCCCATTGAGTACATTTTTGAGAAAGGGACATCAGTTGCACCACAAGGCGGGAGGAGGGTGACGAGCACGATACATTTTCTCTCTTCGGTAAGCATTTTTTTGTGTTTCATACTTTTGGAAGTTTGGTTTTTCATGTTGATTTTAAAATGACCTTTTCCATGTTTGTAATGTACTAACTCGTTTTTTCCTCACAGCAGGTCAACTCGTGTGTGGTTGCAACATAACAGTCCCATTGAGTACATTTTTGAGAAAGGGACATCAGTTGCACCACAGGGCGGGAGGAGGGTGACGAGCACGATACATTTTCTCTCTTCGGTAAGCATTTTTTTGTGTTTCATACTTTTGGAAGTTTGGTTTTTCATGTTGATTTTAAAGTGACCTTTTCCATGTTTGTAATGTACTAACTCGTTTTTTCCTCACAGCAGGTCAACTCGTGTGTGGTTGCAACATAACAGTCCCATTGAGTACATTTTTGAGAAAGGGACCTCAGTTGCACCACAGGGCGGGAGGAGGGTGACGAGCACGATACATTTTCTCTCTTCGGTAAGCATTTTTTTGTGTTTCATACTTTTGGAAGTTTGGTTTTTCATGTTGATTTTAAAATGACCTTTTCCATGTTTGTAATGTACTAACTCGTTTTTTCCTCACAGCACGTCAACTCGTGTGTGGTTGCAACATAACAGTCCCATTGAGTACATTTTTGAGAAAGGGACATCAGTTGCACCACAGGGCGGGAGGAGGGTGACGAGCACGATACATTTTCTCTCTTCGGTAAGCATTTTTTTGTGTTTTATACTTTTGGAAGTTTGGTTTTTCATGTTGATTTTAAAGTGACCTTTTCCATGTTTGTAATGTACTAACTCGTTTTTTCCTCACAGCAGGTCAACTCGTGTGTGGTTGCAACATAACAGTCCCATTGAGTACATTTTTGAGAAAGGGACATCAGTTGCACCACAGGGCGGGAGGAGGGTGACGAGCACGATAAATTTTCTCTCTTCGGTAAGCATTTTTTTGTGTTTTATACTTTTGGAAGTTTGGTTTTTCATGTTGATTTTAAAATGACCTTTTCCATGTTTGTAATGTACTAACTCGTTTTTTCCTCACAGCAGGTCAACTCGTGTGTGGTTGCAACATAACAGTCCCATTGAGTACATTTTTGAGAAAGGGACATCAGTTGCACCACAGGGCGGGAGGAGGGTGACGAGCACGATACATTTTCTCTCTTCGGTAAGCATTTTTTTGTGTTTCATACTTTTGGAAGTTTGGTTTTTCATGTTGATTTTAAAGTGACCTTTTCCATGTTTGTAATGTACTAACTCGTTTTTTCCTCACAGCAGGTCAACTCGTGTGTGGTTGCAACATAACAGTCCCATTGAGTACATTTTTGAGAAAGGGACATCAGTTGCACCACAGGGCGGGAGGAGGGTGACGAGCACGATACATTTTCTCTCTTCGGTCAGCATTTTTTTGTGTTTTATACTTTTGGAAGTTTGGTTTTTCATGTTGATTTTAAAATGATCTTTTCCATGTTTGTAATGTACTAACTCGTTTTTTCCTCACAGCAGGGCAACTCGTGTGTGGTTGCAACATAACAGTCCGATTGAGTTCATTTTTGAGAAAGGGACATCAGTTGCACCACAGGGCGGGAGGAGGGTGACGAGCACGATACATTTTCTCTCTTCGGTAAGCATTTTTTTGTGTTTCATACTTTTGGAAGTTTGGTTTTTCATGTTGATTTTAAAATGACCTTTTCCATGTTTGTAATGTACTAACTCGTTTTTTCCTCACAGCAGGTCAACTCGTGTATGGTTGCAACATAACAGTCCCATTGAGTACATTTTTGAGAAAGGGACATCAGTTGCACCACAGGGCGGGAGGAGGGTGACGAGCACGATACATTTTCTCTCTTCGGTAAGCATTTTTTTGTGTTTTATACTTTTGGAAGTTTGGTTTTTCATGTTGATTTTAAAATGACCTTTTCCATGTTTGTAATGTACTAACTCGTTTTTTCCTCACAGCAGGTCAACTCGTGTGTGGTTGCAACATAACAGTCCCATTGAGTACATTTTTGAGAAAGGGACATCAGTTGCACCACAGGGCGGGAGGAGGGTGACGAGCACGATACATTTTCTCTCTTCGGTAAGCACTTTTTTGTGTTTCATACTTTTGGAAGTTTGGTTTTTCATGTTGATTTTAAAGTGACCTTTTCCATGTTTGTAATGTACTAACTCGTTTTTTCCTCACAGCAGGTCAACTCGTGTGTGGTTGCAACATAACAGTCCCATTGAGTACATTTTTGAGAAAGGGACATCAGTTGCACCACAGGGCGGGAGGAGGGTGACGAGCACGATACATTTTCTCTCTTCGGTAAGCATTTTTTTGTGTTTCATACTTTTGGAAGTTTGGTTTTTCATGTTGATTTGAAAATGACCTTTTCCATGTTTGTAATGTACTAACTCGTTTTTTCCTCACAGCAGGTCAACTCGTGTGTGGTTGCAACATAACAGTCCCATTGAGTACATTTTTGAGAAAGGGACATCAGTTGCACCACAGGGCGGGAGGAGGGTGACGAGCACGATACATTCTCTCTCTTCGGTAAGCATTTTTTTGTGTTTTATACTTTTGGAAGTTTGGTTTTTCATGTTGATTTTAAAGTGACCTTTTCCATGTTTGTAATGTACTAACTCGCTTTTTCCTCACAGCAGGTCAACTCGTGTGTGGTTGCAACATAACAGTCCCATTGAGTACATTTTTGAGAAAGGGACATCAGTTGCACCACAGGGCGGGAGGAGGGTGACGAGCACGATACATTTTCTCTCTTCGGTAAGCATTTTTTTGTGTTTTATACTTTTGGAAGTTTGGTTTTTCATGTTGATTTTAAAATGACCTTTTCCATGTTTCTAATGTACTAACTCGTTTTTTCCTCACAGCAGGTCAACTCGTGTGTGGTTGCAATATAACAGTCCCATTGAGTACATTTTTGAGAAAGGGACATCAGTTGCACCACAGGGCGGGAGGAGGGTGACGAGCACGATACATTTTCTCTCTTCGGTAAGCATTTTTTTGTGTTTCATACTTTTGGAAGTTTGGTTTTTCATGTTGATTATAAAGTGACCTTTTCCATGTTAGTAATGTACTAACTCGTTTTTTCCTCACAGCAGGTCAACTCGTGTGTGGTTGCAACATAACAGTCCCATTGAGTACATTTTTGAGAAAGGGACATCAGTTGCACCACAGGGCGGGAGGAGGGTGACGAGCACGATACATTTTCTCTCTTCGGTAAGCATTTTTTTGTGTTTCATACTTTTGGAAGTTTGGTTTTTCATGTTGATTTAAAAGTGACCTTTTCCATGTTTGTAATGTACTAACTCGTTTTTTCCTCACAGCAGGTCAACTCGTGTGTGGTTGCAACATTACGGTCCCATTGAGTACATTTTTGAGAAAGGGACATCAGTTGCACCACAGGGCGGGAGGAGGGTGACGAGCACGATACATTTTCTCTCTTCGGTTAGCATTTTTTTGTGTTTCATACTTTTGGAAGTTTGGTTTTTCATGTTGATTTTAAAGTGACCTTTTCCATGTTTGTAATGTACTAACTCATTTTTTCCTCACAGCAGGTCAACTCGTGTGTGGTTGCAACATAACAGTCCCATTGAGTACATTTTTGAGAAAGGGACATCAGTTGCACCACAGGGCGGGAGGAGGGTGACGAGCACGATACATTTTCTCTCTTCGGTAAGCATTTTTTTGTGTTTCATACCTTTGGAAGTTTGGTTTTTCATGTTGATTTTAAAGTGACCTTTTCCATGTTTGTAATGTACTAACTCGTTTTTTCCTCACAGCATGTCAACTTGTGTGTGGTTGCAACATTAGGGTCCCATTGAGTACAATTTTGAGACAGGGACATCAGTTGCACCACAGGGCGGGAGGAGGGTGACGAGCACGATACATTTTCTCTCTTCGGTTAGCATTTTTTTGTGTTTCATACTTTTGGAAGTTTGGTTTTTCATGTTGATTTTAAAATGACCTTTTCCATGTTTGTAATGTACTAACTCGTTTTTTCCTCACAGCAGGTCAACTCGTGTGTGGTTGCAACATAACAGTCCCATTGAGTACATTTTTGAGAAAGGGACATCAGTTGCACCACAGGGCGGGAGGAGGGTGACGAGCACGATACATTTCCTATCTTCGGTAAGCATTTTTTTGTGTTTCATACTTTTGGAAGTTTGGTTTTTCATGTTGATTTTAAAGTGACCTTTTCCATGTTTGTAATGTACTAACTCGTTTTTTCCTCACAGCAGGTCAACTCGTGTGTGGTTGCAACATAACAGTCCCATTGAGTACATTTTTGAGACAGGGACATCAGTTGCACCACAGGGCGGGAGGAGGGTGACGAGCACGATACATTTTCTCTCTTCGGTTAGCATTTTTTTGTGTTTCATACTTTTGGAAGTTTGGTTTTTCATGTTGATTTTAAAATGACCTTTTCCATGTTTGTAATGTACTAACTCGTTTTTTCCTCACAGCAGGTCAACTCGTGTGTGGTTGCAACATAACAGTCCCATTGAATACATTTTTGAGAAAGGGACATCAGTTGCACCACAGGGCGGGAGGAGGGTGACGAGCACGATACATTTTCTCTCTTCGGTTAGCATTTTTTTGTGTTTCATACTTTTGGAAGTTTGGTTTTTCATGTTGATTTTAAAATGACCTTTTCCATGTTTGTAATGTACTAACTCGTTTTTTCCTCACAGCAGGTCAACACGTGTGTGGTTGCAACATAACAGTCCCATTGAGTACATTTTTGAGAAAGGGACATCAGTTGCACCACAGGGCGGGAGGAGGGTGACGAGCACGATACATTTTCTCTCTTCGGTAAGCATTTTTTTGTGTTTCATACTTTTGGAAGTTTGGTTTTTCATGTTGATTTTAAAGTGACCTTTTCCATGTTTGGATTGTACTAACTCGTTTTTTCCTCACAGCAGGTCAACTCGTGTGTGGTTGCAACATAACAGTCCCATTGAGTACATTTTTGAGACAGGGACATCAGTTGCACCACAGGGCGGGAGGAGGGTGACGAGCACGATACATTTTCTCTCTTCGGTTAGCATTTTTTTGTGTTTCATACTTTTGGAGGTTTGGTTTTTCATGTTGATTTTAGAATGACCTTTTCCATGTTTGTAATGTACTAACTCGTTTTTTCCTCACAGCAGGTCAACTCGTGTGTGGTTGCAACATAACAGTCCCATTGAGTACATTTTTGAGAAAGGGACATCAGTTGCACCACAGGGCGGGAGGCGGGTGACGAGCACGATACATTTTCTCTCTTCGGTAAGCATTTTTTTGTGTTTCATACTTTTGGAAGTTTGGTTTTTCATGTTGATTTTAAAGTGACCTTTTCCATGTTTGTAATGTACTAACTCGTTTTTTCCTCACAGCAGGTCAACTCGTGTGTGGTTGCAACATAACAGTCCCATTGAGTACATTTTTGAGAAAGGGACATCAGTTGCACCACAGGGCGGGAGGAGGGTGACGAGCACGATACATTTTCTATCTTCGGTAAGCATTTTTTTGTGTTTCATACTTTTGGAAGTTTGGATTTTCATGTTGATTTTAAAGTGACCTTTTCCATGTTTGTAATGTACTAACTCGTTTTTTCCTCACAGCAGGTCAACTCGTGTGTGGTTGCAACATAACAGTCCCATTGAGTACATTTTTGAGAAAGGGACATCATTTGCACCACAGGGCGGGAGGCGGGTGACGAGCACGATACATTTTCTCTCTTCGGTAAGCATTTTTTTGTGTTTCATACTTTTGGAAGTTTGGTTTTTCATGTTGATTTTAAAGTGACCTTTTCCATGTTTGTAATGTACTAACTCGTTTTTTCCTCGCAGCAGGTCAACTCGTGTGTGGTTGCAACATAACAGTCCCATTGAGTACATTTTTGAGAAAGGGACATCAGTTGCACCACAGGGCGGGAGGAGGGTGACGGGCACGATACATTTTCTCTCTTCGGTAAGCATTTTTTTGTGTTTCATACTTTTGGAAGTTTGATTTTTCATGTTGATTTTAAAGTGACCTTTTGCATGTTTGTAATGTACTAACTCGTTTTTTCCTCACAGCAGGTCAACTCGTGTGTGGTTGCAACATAACAGTCCCATTGAGTACATTTTTGAGAAAGGGACATCAGTTGCACCACAGGGCGGGAGGAGGGTGACGAGCACGATACATTTTCTCTCTTCGGTAAGCATTTTTTTGTGTTTCATACTTTTGGAAGTTTGGTTTTTCATGTTGATTTTAAAGTGACCTTTTCCATGTTTGTAATGTACTAACTCGTTTTTTCCTCACAGCAGGTCAACTCGAGTGTGGTTGCAACATAACAGTCCCATTGAGTACATTTTTGAGAAAGGGACATCAGTTGCACCACAGGGCGGGAGGAGGGTGACGAGCACGATACATTTTCTCTCTTCGGTAAGCATTTTTTTGTGTTTCATACTTTTGGAAGTTTGGATTTTCATGTTGATTTTAAAGTGACCTTTTCCATGTTTGTAATGTACTAACTCGTTTTTTCCTCACAGCAGGTCAACTCGTGTGTGGTTGCAACATGACAGTCCCATTGAGTACATTTTTGAGAAAGGACATCAGTTGCACCACAGGGCGGGAGGAGGGTGACGAGCACGATACATTTTCTCTCTTCGGTAAGCATTTTTTTGTGTTTCATACTTTTGGAAGTTTGGTTTTTCATGTTGATTTTAAAGTGACCTTTTCCATGTTTGTAATGTACTAACTCGTTTTTTCCTCACAGCAGGTCAACTCGTGTGTGGTTGCAACATAACAGTCCCATTGAGTACATTTTTGAGAAAGGGACATCAGTTGCACCACAGGGCGGGAGGAGGGTGACGAGCACGATACATTTTCTCTCTTCGGTAAGCATTTTTTTGTGTTTCATACTTTTGGAAGTTTGGTTTTTCATGTTGATTTTAAAGTGACCTTTTCCGTGTTTGTAATGTACTAACTCGTTTTTTCCTCACAGCAGGTCAACTTGTGTGTGGTTGCAACATTACGGTCCCATTGAGTACATTTTTGAGAAAGGGACATCAGTTGCACCACAGGGCGGGAGGAGGGTGACGAGCACGATACATTTTCTCTCTTCGGTAAGCATTTTTTTGTGTTTCATACTTTTGGAAGTTTGTATTTTCATGTTGATTTTAAAGTGACCTTTTCCATGTTAGTAATGTACTAACTCGTTTTTTCCTCACAGCAGGTCAACTCGTGTGTGGTTGCAACATAACAGTCCCATTGAGTACATTTTTGAGAAAGGGGCATCAGTTGCACCACAGGGCGGGAGGCGGGTGACGAGCACGATACATTTTCTCTCTTCGGTAAGCATTTTTTTGTGTTTCATACTTTTGGAAGTTTGGTTTTTCATGTTGATTTTATAGTGACCTTTTCCATGTTTGTAATGTACTAACTCGTTTTTTCCTCACAGCAGGTCAACTCGTGTGTGGTTGCAACATAACAGTCCCAATGAGTACATTTTTGAGAAAGGGACATCAGTTGCACCACAGGGCGGGAGGAGGGTGACGAGCACGATACATTTTCTCTCTTCGGTAAGCATTTTTTTGTGTTTCATACTTTTGGAAGTTTGGATTTTCATGTTGATTTTAAAGTGACCTTTTCCATGTTTGTAATGTACTAACTCGTTTTTTCCTCACAGCAGGTCAACTCATGTGTGGTTGCAACATAACAGTCCCATTGAGTACATTTTTGAGAAAGGGACATCAGTTGCACCACAGGGCGGGAGGAGGGTGATGAGCACGATACATTTTCTCTCTTCGGTAAGCATTTTTTTGTGTTTCATACTTTTGGAAGTTTGGTTTTTCATGTTGATTTTAAAGTGACCTTTTCCATGTTTGTAATGTACTAACTCGTTTTTTCCTCACAGCAGGTCAACTCGTGTGTGGATGCAACATAACAGTCCCATTGAGTACATTTTTGAGAAAGGGACATCAGTTGCACCACAGGGCGGGAGGCGGGTGACGAGCACGATACATTTTCTCTCTTCGGTAAGCATATTTTTGTGTTTCATACTTTTGGAAGTTTGGATTTTCATGTTGCTTTTAAAGTGACCTTTTCCATGTTTGTAATGTACTAACTCGTTTTTTCCTCACAGCAGGTCAACTCGTGTGTGGTTGCAACATAACAGTCCCATTGAGTACATTTTTGAGAAAGGGACATCAGTTGCACCACAGGGCGGGAGGCGGGTGACGAGCACGATACATTTGCTCTCTTCGGTAAGCATTTTTTTGTGTTTCATACTTTTGGAAGTTTGGATTTTCATGTTGATTTTAAAGTGACCTTTTCCATGTTTGTAATGTACTAACTCGTTTTTTCCTCACAGCAGGTCAACTCGTGTGTGGTTGCAACATGACAGTCCCATTGAGTACATTTTTGAGAAAGGGACATCAGTTGCACCACAGGGCGGGAGGAGGGTGACGAGCACGATACATTTTCTCTCTTCAGTAAGCATTTTTTTGTGTTTCATACTTTTGGAAGTTGGGTTTTCATGTTGATTTTAAAGTGACCTTTTCCATGTTTGTAATGTACTAACTCGTTTTTTCCTCACAGCAGGTCAACTCGTGTGTGGTTGCAACATAACAGTCCCATTGAGTACATTTTTGAGAAAGGGACATCAGTTGCACCACAGGGCGGGAGGAGGGTGACGAGCACGATACATTTTCTCTCTTCGGTAAGCATTTTTTTGTGTTTCATACTTTTGGAAGTTTGGTTTTTCATGTTGATTTTAAAGTGACCTTTTCCGTGTTTGTAATGTACTAACTCGTTTTTTCCTCACAGCAGGTCAACTTGTGTGTGGTTGCAACATTACGGTCCCATTGAGTACATTTTTGAGAAAGGGACATCAGTTGCACCACAGGGCGGGAGGAGGGTGACGAGCACGATACATTTTCTCTCTTCGGTAAGCATTTTTTTGTGTTTCATACTTTTGGAAGTTTGTATTTTCATGTTGATTTTAAAGTGACCTTTTCCATGTCAGTAATGTACTAACTCGTTTTTTCCTCACAGCAGGTCAACTCGTGTGTGGTTGCAACATAACAGTCCCATTGAGTACATTTTTGTGAAAGGGACATCAGTTGCAACACAGGGCGGGAGGCGGGTGACGAGCACGATACATTTTCTCTCTTCGGTAAGCATTTTTTTGTGTTTCATACTTTTGGAAGTTTGGTTTTTCATGTTGATTTTAAAGTGACCTTTTCCATGTTTGTAATGTACTAACTCGTTTTTTCCTCACAGCAGGTCAACTCGTGTGTGGTTGCAACATAACAGTCCCATTGAGTACATTTTTGAGAAAGGGACATCAGTTGCACCACAGGGCGGGAGGAGGGTGACGAGCACGATACATTTTCTCTCTTCGGTAAGCATTTTTTTGTGTTTCATACTTTTGGAAGTTTGGATTTTCATGTTGATTTTAAAGTGACCTTTTCCATGTTTGTAATGTACTAACTCGTTTTTTCCTCACAGCAGGTCAACTCGTGTGTGGTTGCAACATAACAGTCCCATTGAGTACATTTTTGAGAAAGGGACATCAGTTGCACCACAGGGCGGGAGGAGGGTGACGAGCACGATACATTTTCTCTCTTCGGTAAGCATTTTTTTGTGTTTCATACTTTTGGAAGTTTGGTTTTTCATGTTGATTTTAAAGTGACCTTTTCCATGTTTGTAATGTACTAACTCGTTTTTTCCTCACAGCAGGTCAACTCGTGTGTGGATGCAACATAACAGTCCCATTGAGTACATTTTTGAGAAAGGGACATCAGTTGCACCACAGGGCGGGAGGAGGGTGACGAGCACGATACATTTTCTCTCTTCAGTAAGCATTTTTTTGTGTTTTATACTTTTGGAAGTTTGGTTTTTCATGTTGACTTTAAAGTGACCTTTTCCTTGTTTGTAATGTACTAACTCGTTTTTTCCTCACAGCAGGTCAACTCGTGTGTGGTTGCAACATAACAGTCCCATTGAGTACATTTTTGAGAAAGGGACATCAGTTGCACCACAGGGCGGGAGGAGGGTGACGAGCACGATACATTTTCTCTCTTCGGTAAGCATTTTTTTGTGTTTCATACTTTTGGAAGTTTGGTTTTTCATGTTGAATTTAAAGCGACCTTTTCCATGTTTGTAATGTACTAACTCGTTTTTTCCTCACAGCAGGTCAACTCGTGTGTGGTTGCAACATAACAGTCCCATTGAGTACATTTTTGAGAAAGGGACATCAGTTGCACCACAGGGCGGGAGGAGGGTGACGAACACGATACATTTTCTCTCTTCGGTAAGCATTTTTTTGTGTTTCATACTTTTGGAAGTTTGGTTTTTCATGTTGATTTTAAAGTGACCTTTTCCATGTTTGTAATGTACTAACTCGTTTTTTCCTCACAGCAGGTCAACTCGTGTGTGGTTGCTACATAACAGTCCCATTGAGTACATTTTTGAGAAAGGGACATCAGTTGCACCACAGGGCGGGAGGAGGGTGACGAGCACGATACATTTTCTCTCTTCGGTAAGCATTTTTTTGTGTTTTATACTTTTGGAAGTTTGGTTTTTCATGTTGATTTTAAAGTGACCTTTTCTATGTTTGTAATGTACTAACTCGTTTTTTCCTCACAGCAGGTCAACTCGTGTGTGGTTGCAACATAACAGTCCCATTGAGTACATTTTTGAGAAAGGGACATCAGTTGCACCACAGGGCGGGAGGAGGGTGACGAGCACGATACATTTTCTCTCTTCGGTAAGCATTTTTTTGTGTTTCATACTTTTGGAAGTTTGGTTTTTCATGTTGATTTTAAAGTGACCTTTTCCATGTTTGTAATGTACTAACTCGTTTTTTCCTCACAGCAGGTCAACTCGTGTGTGGTTGCAACATAACAGTCCCATTGAGTACATTTTTGAGAAAGGGACATCAGTTGCACCACAGGGCGGGAGGAGGGTGACGAGCACGATACATTTTCTCTCTTCGGTAAGCATTTTTTTGTGTTTTATACTTTTGGAACTTTGGTTTTTCATGTTGATTTTAAAGTGACCTTTTCCATGTTTGTAATGTACTAACTCGTTTTTTCCTCACAGCAGGTCAACTCGTGTGTGGTTGCAACATAACAGTCCCATTGAGTACATTTTTGAGAAAGGGACATCAGTTGCACCACAGGGCGGGAGGAGGGTGACGAGCACGATACATTTTCCCTCTTCGGTAAGCATTTTTTTGTGTTTCATACTTTTGGAAGTTTGGTTTTTCATGTTGATTTTAAAGTGACCTTTTCCATGTTTGTAATGTACTAACTCGTTTTTTCCTCACAGCAGGTCAACTCGTGTGTGGTTGCAACATAACAGTCCCATTGAGTACATTTTTGAGAAAGGGACATCAGTTGCACCACAGGGCGGGAGGAGGATGACGAGCACGATACATTTTCTCTCTTCGGTAAGCATTTTTTTGTGTTTCATACTTTTGGAAGTTTGGTTTTTCATGTTGATTTTAAAGTGACCTTTTCCATGTTTGTAATGTACTAACTCGTTTTTTCCTCACAGCAGGTCAACTCGTGTGTGGTTGCAACATAACAGTCCCATTGAGTACATTTTTGAGAAAGGGACATCAGTTGCACCACAGGGCGGGAGGAGGGTGACGAGCACGATACATTTTCTCTCTTCGGTAAGCATTTTTTTGTGTTTCATACTTTTGGAAGTTTGGTTTTTCATGTTGATTTTAAAGTGACCTTTTCCATGTTTGTAATGTACTAACTCGTTTTTTCCTCACAGCAGGTCAACTCGTGTGTGGTTGCAACATAACAGTCCCATTGAGTACATTTTTGAGAAAGGGACATCAGTTGCACCACAGGGCGGGGGGAGGGTGCGGAGCATGATACATTTTCTCTCTTCGGTAAGAATTTTTTTGTGTTTTATACTTTTGGAAGTTTGGATTTTCATGTTGATTTTAAAGTGACCTTTTCCATGTTTGTAATGTACTAACTCGTTTTTTCCTCACAGTAGGTCAACTCGTGTGTGGTTGCAACATAACAGTCCCATTGAGTACATTTTTGAGAAAGGGACATCAGTTGCAACACAGGGCGGGAGGAGGGTGACGAGCACGATACATTTTCTCTCTTCGGTAAGCATTTTTTTGTGTTTCATACTTTTGGAAGTTTGGTTTTTCATGTTGATTTTAAAGTGACCTTTTCCATGTTTGTAATGTACTAACTCGTTTTTTCCTCACAGCAGGTCAACTCGTGTGTGGTTGCAATATAACAGTCCCACTGAGTACATTTTTGAGAAAGGGACATCAGTTGCACCACAGGGCGGGAGGAGGGTGACGAGCACGATACATTTTCTCTCTTCGGTAAGCATTTTTTTGTGTTTCGTACTTTTGGAAGTTTGGTTTTTCATGTTGATTTTAAAGTGACCTTTTCCATGTTTGTAATGTACTAACTCGTTTTTTCCTCACAGCAGGTCAACTCGTGTGTGGTTGCAACATAACAGTCCCATTGAGTACATTTTTGAGAAAGGGACATCAGTTGCACCACAGGGCGGGAGGAGGGTGACGAGCACGATACATTTTCTCTCTTCGGTAAGCATTTTTTTGTGTTTCATACTTTTGGAAGTTTGGTTTTTCATGTTGATTTTAAAGTGACCTTTTCCATGTTTGTAATGTACTAACTTGTTTTTTCCTCACAGCAGGTCAACTCGTGTGTGGTTGCAACATAACAGTCCCATTGAGTACATTTTTGAGAAAGGGACATCAGTTGCACCACAGGGCGGGAGGAGGGTGACGAGCACGATACATTTTCTCTCTTCGGTAAGCATTTTTTTGTGTTTCATACTTTTGGAAGTTTGGTTTTTCATGTTGATTTTAAAGTGACCTTTTCCATGTTTGTAATGTACTAACTCATTTTTTCCTCACAGCAGGTCAACTCGTGTGTGGTTGCATCATAACAGTCCCATTGAGTATATATTTGAGAAAGGGACATCAGTTGCACCACAGGGCGGGAGGAGGGTGACGAGCATGATACATTTTCTCTCTTCGGTAAGCATTTTTTTCTGTTCTATTATTTTGGAAGTTTGATTTTTCATGTTGATTTTAAAGTGACCTTTTCCATGTTTGTAATGTACTAACTCGTTTTTTCCTCACAGCATGTCAACTCGTCTGTGGTGGCAACATAACAGTCCCATTGAGTACATTTTTGAGAAAGGAACATCAGTTGCACCACAGGGCGGGAGGAGGGTGACGAGCACGATACATTTTCTCTCTTCGGTAAGCATTTTTTTGTGTTTCATACTTTTGGAAGTTTGGTTTTTCATGTCGATTTTAAAGTGACCTTTTCCATGTTTGTAATGTACTAACTCGTTTTTTCCTCACAGCAGGTCAACTCGTGTGTGGTTGCAACATAACAGTCCCATTGAGTACATTTTTGAGAAAGGGACATCAGTTGCACCCAGGGCGGGAGGAGGGTGACGAGCACGATACATTTTCTCTCTTCGGTAAGCATTTTTTTGTGTTTCATACTTTTGGAAGTTTGGTTTTTCATGTTGATTTTAAAGTGACCTTTTCCATGTTTGTAATGTACTAACTCGTTTTTTCCTCACAGCAGGTCAACTCGTGTGTGGTTGCAACATAACAGTCCCATTGAGTACATTTTTGAGAAAGGGACATCAGTTGCACCACAGGGCGGGAGGAGGGTGACGAGCACGATACATTTTCTCTCTTCGGTAAGCATTTTTTTGTGTTTCATACTTTTGGAAGTTTGGTTTTTCATGTTGATTTTAAAGTGACCTTTTCCATGTTTGTAATGTACTAACTCGTTTTTTCCTCACAGCAGGTCAACTCGTGTGTGGTTGCAACGTAACAGTCCCATTGAGTACATTTTTGAGAAAGGGACATCAGTTGCACCACAGAGCGGGAGGAGGGTGACGAGCACGATACATTTTCCCCCTTCGGTAAGCATTTTTTTGTGTTTTATACTTTTGGAAGTTTGGTTTTTCATGTTGATTTTAAAGTGACCTTTTCCATGTTTGTAATGTACTAACTCGTTTTTTCCTCACAGCAGGTCATCTCGTGTGTGGTTGCAACATAACAGTACCATTGAGTACATTTTTGAGAAAGGGACATCAGTTGCACCACAGGGCGGGAGGAGGGTGACGAGCACGATACATTTTCTCTCTTCGGTAAGCATTTTTTTGTGTTTCATACTTTTGGAAGTTTGGTTTTTCATGTTGATTTTAAAGTGACCTTTTCCATGTTTGTAATGTACTAACTCGTTTTTTCCTCACAGCAGGTCAACTCGTGTGTGGTTGCAACATAACAGTCCCATTGAGTACATTTTTGAGAAAGGGACATCAGTTGCACCACAGGGCGGGAGGAGGGTGACGAGCACGATACATTTTCTCTCTTCGGTAAGCATATCTTTGTGTTTCATACTTTTGGAAGTTTGGTTTTTCATGTTGATTTTAAAGTGACCTTTTCCATGTTTGTAATGTACTAACTCGTTTTTTCCTCACAGCAGGTCAACTCGTGCGTGGTTGCAACATAACAGTCCCATTGAGTACATTTTTGAGAAAGGGACATCAGTTGCACCACAGGGCGGGAGGAGGGTGACGAGCACGATACATTTTCCCTCTTCGGTAAGCATTTTTTTGTGTTTCACTCTTTTGGAAGTTTGGTTTTTCATGTTGATTTTAAAGTGACCTTTTCCATGTTTGTAATGTACTAACTCGTTTTTTCCTCACAGCAGGTCAACTCGTGTGTGGTTGCAACATAACAGTCCCATTGAGTACATTTTTGAGAAAGGGACATCAGTTGCACCACAGGGCGGGGGGAGGGTGCGGAGCATGATACATTTTCTCTCTTCGGTAAGAATTTTTTTGTGTTTTATACTTTTGGAAGTTTGGATTTTCATGTTGATTTTAAAGTGACCTTTTCCATGTTTGTAATGTACTAACTCGTTTTTTCCTCACAGTAGGTCAACTCGTGTGTGGTTGCAACATAACAGTCCCATTGAGTACATTTTTGAGAAAGGGACATCAGTTGCACCACAGGGCGGGAGGAGGGTGACGAGCACGATACATTTTCTCTCTTCGGTAAGCATTTTTTTGTGTTTCATACTTTTGGAAGTTTGGTTTTTCATGTTGATTTTAAAGTGACCTTTTCCATGTTTGTAATGTACTAACTCGTTTTTTCCTCACAGCAGGTCAACTCGTGTGTGGTTGCAACATAACAGTCCCACTGAGTACATTTTTGAGAAAGGGACATCAGTTGCACCACAGGGCGGGAGGAGGGTGACGAGCACGATACATTTTCTCTCTTCGGTAAGCATTTTTTTGTGTTTCGTACTTTTGGAAGTTTGGTTTTTCATGTTGATTTTAAAGTGACCTTTTCCATGTTTGTAATGTACTAACTCGTTTTTTCCTCACAGCAGGTCAACTCGTGTGTGGTTGCAACATAACAGTCCCATTGAGTACATTTTTGAGAAAGGGACATCAGTTGCACCACAGGGCGGGAGGAGGGTGACGAGCACGATACATTTTCTCTCTTCGGTAAGCATTTTTTTGTGTTTCATACTTTTGGAAGTTTGGTTTTTCATGTTGATTTTAAAGTGACCTTTTCCATGTTTGTAATGTACTAACTCGTTTTTTCCTCACAGCAGGTCAACTCGTGTGTGGTTGCAACATAACAGTCCCATTGAGTACATTTTTGAGAAAGGGACATCAGTTGCACCACAGGGCGGGAGGAGGGTGACGAGCACGATACATTTTCTCTCTTCGGTAAGCATTTTTTTGTGTTTCATACTTTTGGAAGTTTGGTTTTTCATGTTGATTTTAAAGTGACCTTTTCCATGTTTGTAATGTACTAACTCATTTTTTCCTCACAGCAGGTCAACTCGTGTGTGGTTGCATCATAACAGTCCCATTGAGTATATATTTGAGAAAGGGACATCAGTTGCACCACAGGGCGGGAGGAGGGTGACGAGCACGATACATTTTCTCTCTTCGGTAAGCATTTTTTTCTGTTCTATTATTTTGGAAGTTTGATTTTTCATGTTGATTTTAAAGTGACCTTTTCCATGTTTGTAATGTACTAACTCGTTTTTTCCTCACAGCAGGTCAACTCGTGTGTGGTTGCAACATAACAGTCCCATTGAGTACATTTTTGAGAAAGGGACATCATTTGCACCACAGGGTGGGAGGAGGGTGACGAGCACGATACATTTTCTCTCTTCGGTAAGCATTGTTTTGTGTTTCATACTTTTGGAAGTTTGGTTTTTCATGTTGATTTTAAAGTGACCTTTTCCATGTTTGTAATGTACTAACTCGTTTTTTCCTCACAGTAGGTCAACTCGTGTGTGGTTGCAACATAACAGTCCCATTGAGTACATTTTTGAGAAAGGGACATCAGTTGCACCACAGGGCGGGAGGAGGGTGACGAGCACGATACATTTTCTCTCTTCGGTAAGCATTTTTTTGTGTTTCATACTTTTGGAAGTTTGGTTTTTCATGTTGATTTTAAAGTGACCTTTTCCATGTTTGTAATGTACTAACTCGTTTTTTCCTCACAGCAGGTCAACTCGTGTGTGGTTGCAACATAACAGTCCCATTGAGTACATTTTGAGAAAGGGACATCAGTTGCACCACAGGGCGGGGGGAGGGTGCGGAGCACGATACATTTTCTCTCTTCGGTAAGCATTTTTTTGTGTTTCATACTTTTGGAAGTTTGGTTTTTCATGTTGATTTTAAAGTGACCTTTTCCATGTTTGTAATGTACTAACTCGTTTTTTCCTCACAGCAGGTCAACTCGTGTGTGGTTGCAACATAACAGTCCCATTGAGTACATTTTTGAGAAAGGGACATCAGTTGCACCACAGGGCGGGAGGAGGGTGATGAGCACGATACATTTTCTCTCTTCGGTAAGCATTTTTTTGTGTTTCATACTTTTGGAAGTTTGGTTTTTCATGTTGATTTTAAAGTGACCTTTTCCATGTTTGTAATGTACTAACTCGTTTTTTCCTCACAGCAGGTCAACTCGTGTGTGGTTGCAACATAACAGTCCCATTGAGTACATTTTTGAGAATGGGACATCAGTTGCACCACAGGGCGGGAGGAGGGTGACGAGCACGATACATTTTCTCTCTTCGGTAAGCATTTTTTTGTGTTTCATACTTTTGGAAGTTTGGTTTTTCATGTTGATTTTAAAGTGACCTTTTCCATGTTTGTAATGTACTAACTCGTTTTTTCCTCACAGCAGGTCAACTCGTGTGTGGTTGCAACATAACAGTCCCATTGAGTACATTTTTGAGAAAGGGACATCAGTTGCACCACAGGGCGGGGGGAGGGTGCGGAGCACGATACATTTTCTCTCTTGGGTAAGCATTTTTTTGTGTTTTATACTTTTGTAAGTTTGGATTTTCATGTTGATTTTAAAGTGACCTTTTCCATGTTTGTAATGTACTAATTCGTTTTTTCCTCACAGCAGGTCAACTCGTGTGTGGTTGCAACATAACAGTCCCATTGAGTACATTTTTGAGAAAGGGACATCAGTTGCACCACAGGGCGGGAGGAGGGTGACGAGCACGATACATTTTCTCTCTTCGGTAAGCATTTTTTTGTGTTTCATACTTTTGGAAGGTTGGTTTTTCATGTTGATTTTAAAGTGACCTTTTCCATGTTTGTAATGTACTAACTCGTTTTTTCCTCACAGCAGGTCAACTCGTGTGTGGTTGCAACATAACAGTCCCATTGAGTACATTTTTGAGAAAGGGACATCAGTTGCACCACAGGCGGGGGGAGGGTGCGGAGCACGATACATTTTCTCTCTTCGGTAAGCATTTTTTTGTGTTTTATACCTTTGGAAGTTTGGTTTTTCATGTTGATTTTAAAGTGACCTTTTCCATGTTTGTAATGTACTAACTCGTTTTTTCCTTACAGCAGGTCAACTCGTGTGTGGTTGCATCATAACAGTCCCATTGAGTACATTTTTGAGAAAGGGACATCAGTTGCACCACAGGGCGGGAGGAGGGTGACGAGCACGACACATTTTCTCTCTTCGGTATGCATTTTTTTGTGTTTCATACTTTTGGAAGTTTGGTTTTTCATGTTGATTTTAAAGTGACCTTTTCCATGTTTGTAATGTACTAACTCGTTTTTTCCTCACAGCAGGTCAACTCATGTGTGGTTGCAACATAACAGTCCCATTGAGTACATTTTTGAGAAAGGGACATCAGTTGCACCACAGGGCGGGAGGAGGGTGCGGAGCACGATACATTTTCTCTCTTCGGTAAGCATTTTTTTTGTGTTTTATACTTTTGGAAGTTTGGTTTTTCATGTTGATTTTAAAGTGACCTTTTCCATGTTTGTAATGTACTAACTCGTTTTTTCCTTACAGCAGGTCAACTCGTGTGTGGTTGCATCATAACAGTCCCATTGAGTACATTTTTGAGAAAGGGACATCAGTTGCACCACAGGGCGGGAGGAGGGTGACGAGCACGACACATTTTCTCTCTTCGGTATGCATTTTTTTGTGTTTCATACTTTTGGAGGTTTGGTTTTTCATGTTGATTTTAAAGTGACCTTTTCCATGTTTGTAATGTACTAACTCGTTTTTTCCTCACAGCAGGTCAACTCATGTGTGGTTGCAACATAACAGTCCCATTGAGTACATTTTTGAGAAAGGGACATCAGTTGCACCACAGGGCGGGAGGAGGGTGACGAGCACGATACGTTTTCTCTCTTCGGTAAGCATTTTTTTGGGTTTCATACTTTTGGTAGTTTGGTTTTTCATG
Organism: Schistocerca serialis cubense; assembly: GCF_023864345.2. Taxonomy (NCBI): domain Eukaryota; kingdom Metazoa; phylum Arthropoda; class Insecta; order Orthoptera; family Acrididae; genus Schistocerca; species Schistocerca serialis. Next base: position 104,543,630 of record NC_064647.1, read on the forward strand.
TTGATTTTAAAGTGACCTTTTCCATGTTTGTAATGTACTAACTCGTTTTTTCCTCACAGCAGGTCAACTCGTGTGTGGTTGCAACATAACAGTCCCATTGAGTACATTTTTGAGAAAGGGACATCAGTTGCACCACAGGCCGGTGGGAGGGTGCAGAGCACGATACATTTTTTCTCTTGGGTAAGCATTTTTTTGTGTTTTATACTTTTGGAAGTTTGGATTTTCATGTTGATTTTAAAGTGACCTTTTCCATGTTTGTAGTGTACTAACTCGTTTTTTCCTCACAGCAGGTCAACTCGTGTGTGGTTGCAACATAACAGTCCCATTGAGTACATTTTTGAGAATGGGACATCAGTTGCACCACAGGGCGGGAGGAGGGTGACGAGCACGATACATTTTCTCTCTTCGGTAAGCATTTTTTTGTGTTTCATACTTTTGGAAGTTTGGTTTTTCATGTTGATTTTAAAGTGACCTTTTCCATGTTTGTAATGTACTAACTCGTTTTTTCCTCACAGCAGGTCAACTCGTGTGTGGTTGCAACATAACAGTCCCATTGAGTACATTTTTGAGAAAGGGACATCAGTTGCACCACAGGGCGGGAGGAGGGTGACGAGCACGACACATTTTCTCTCTTCGGTATGCATTTTTTTGTGTTTCATACTTTTGGAAGTTTGGTTTTTCATGTTGATTTTAAAGTGACCTTTTCCATGTTTGTAATGTACTAACTCGTTTTTTCCTCACAGCAGGTCAACTCGTGTGTGGTTGCAACATAACAGTCCCATTGAGTACATTTTTGAGAATGGGACATCAGTTGCACCACAGGGCGGGAGGAGGGTGACGAGCACGATACATTTTCTCTCTTCGGTAAGCATTTTTTTGTGTTTCATACTTTTGGAAGTTTGGTTTTTCATGTTGATTTTAAAGTGACCTTTTCCATGTTTGTAATGTACTAACTCGTTTTTTCCTCACAGCAGGTCAACTCGTGTGTGGTTGCAACATAACAGTCCCATTGAGTACATTTTTGAGAAAGGGACATCAGTTGCACCACAGGGCGGGGGGAGGGTGCGGAGCACGATACATTTTCTCTCTTGGGTAAGCATTTTTTTGTGTTTTATACTTTTGTAAGTTTGGATTTTCATGTTGATTTTAAAGTGACCTTTTCCATGTTTGTAATGTACTAATTCGTTTTTTCCTCACAGCAGGTCAACTCGTGTGTGGTTGCAACATAACAGTCCCATTGAGTACATTTTTGAGAAAGGGACATCAGTTGCACCACAGGGCGGGAGGAGGGTGACGAGCACGATACATTTTCTCTCTTCGGTAAGCATTTTTTTGTGTTTCATACTTTTGGAAGGTTGGTTTTTCATGTTGATTTTAAAGTGACCTTTTCCATGTTTGTAATGTACTAACTCGTTTTTTCCTCACAGCAGGTCAACTCGTGTGTGGTTGCAACATAACAGTCCCATTGAGTACATTTTTGAGAAAGGGACATCAGTTGCACCACAGGCGGGGGGAGGGTGCGGAGCACGATACATTTTCTCTCTTCGGTAAGCATTTTTTTGTGTTTTATACTTTTGGAAGTTTGGTTTTTCATGTTGATTTTAAAGTGACCTTTTCCATGTTTGTAATGTACTAACTCGTTTTTTCCTTACAGCAGGTCAACTCGTGTGTGGTTGCATCATAACAGTCCCATTGAGTACATTTTTGAGAAAGGGACATCAGTTGCACCACAGGGCGGGAGGAGGGTGACGAGCACGACACATTTTCTCTCTTCGGTATGCATTTTTTTGTGTTTCATACTTTTGGAAGTTTGGTTTTTCATGTTGATTTTAAAGTGACCTTTTCCATGTTTGTAATGTACTAACTCGTTTTTTCCTCACAGCAGGTCAACTCATGTGTGGTTGTAACATAACAGTCCCATTGAGTACATTTTTGAGAAAGGGACATCAGTTGCACCACAGGGCGGGAGGAGGGTGCGGAGCACGATACATTTTCTCTCTTCGGTAAGCATTTTTTTTGTGTTTTATACTTTTGGAAGTTTGGTTTTTCATGTTGATTTTAAAATGACCTTTTCCATGTTTGTAATGTACTAACTCGTATTTTCCTCACAGCAGGTCAACTCGTGTGTGGTTGCAACATAACAGTCCCATTGAGTACATTTTTGAGAAAGGGACATCAGTTGCACCACAGGGCGGGAGGAGGGTGACGAGCACGATACATTTTCTCTCTTCGGTAAGCATTTTTTTGGGTTTCATACTTTTGGTAGTTTGGTTTTTCATGTTGATTTTAAAGTGACCTTTTCCATGTTTGTAATGTACTAACTCGTTTTTTCCTCACAGCAGGTCAACTCGTGTGTGGTTGCAACATAACAGTCCCATTGAGTACATTTTTGAGAAAGGGACATCAGTTGCACCACAGGCCGGTGGGAGGGTGCAGAGCACGATACATTTTCTCTCTTGGGTAAGCATTTTTTTGTGTTTTATACTTTTGGAAGTTTGGATTTTCATGTTGATTTTAAAGTGACCTTTTCCATGTTTGTAGTGTACTAACTCGTTTTTTCCTCACAGCAGGTCAACTCGTGTGTGGTTGCAACATAACAGTCCCATTGAGTACATTTTTGAGAATGGGACATCAGTTGCACCACAGGGCGGGAGGAGGGTGACGAGCACGATACATTTTCTCCCTTCGGTAAGCATTTTTTTGTGTTTCATACTTTTGGAAGTTTGGTTTTTCATGTTGATTTTAAAGTGTCCTTTTCCATGTTTGTAATGTACTAACTCGTTTTTTCCTCACAGCAGGTCAACTCGTGTGTGGTTGCAGCATAACAGTCCCATTGAGTACATTTTTGAGAAAGGGACATCAGTTGCACCACAGGGCGGGAGGAGGGTGCCGAGCACGATACATTTTCTCTCTTCGGTAAGCATTTTTTTGTGTTTCATACTTTTGGAAGTGTGGTTTTTCATGTTGATTTTAAAGTGACCTTTTCCATGTTTGTAATGTACTAACTCGTTTTTTCCTCACAGCAGGTCAACTCGTGTGTGGTTGCAACATAACAGTCCCATTGAGTACATTTTTGAGAAAGGGACATCAGTTGCACCACAGGGCGGGAGGAGGGTGACGAGCACGATACATTTTCTCTCTTCGGTAAGCATCTTTTTGTGTTTCATACTTTTGGAAGTTTGGTTTTTCATGTTGATTTTAAAGTGACCTTTTCCATGTTTGTAATGTACTAACTCGTTTTTTCCTCACAGCAGGTCAACTCGTGTGTGGTTGCAACATAACAGTCCCATTGAGTACATTTTTGAGAAAGGGACATCAGTTGCACCACAGGGCGGGAGGAGGGTGACGAGCACGATACATTTTCTCTCTTCGGTAAGCATTTTTTTGTGTTTCATACTTTTGGAAGTTTGGTTTTTCATGTTGATTTTAAAGTGACCTTTTCCATGTTTGTAATGTACTAACTCGTTTTTTCCTCACAGCAGGTCAACTCGTGTGTGGTTGCAACATAACAGTCCCATTGAGTACATTTTTGAGAAAGGGACATCAGTTGCACCACAGGGCGGGAGGAGGGTGACGAGCACGATACATTTTCTCTCTTCGGTAAGCATTTTTTTGTGTTTCATACTTTTGGAAGTTTGGTTTTTCATGTTGATTTTAAAGTGACCTTTTCCATGTTTGTAATGTACTAACTCGTTTTTTCCTCACAGCAGGTCAACTCGTGTGTGGTTGCAACATAACAGTCCCATTGAGTACATTTTTGAGAAAGGGACATCAGTTGCACCACATGGCGGGAGGAGGGTGACGAGCACGATACATTTTCTCTCTTCGGTAAGCATTTTTTTGTGTTTCATACTTTTGGAAGTTTGGTTTTTCATGTTGATTTTAAAGTGACCTTTTCCATGTTTGTAATGTACTAACTCGTTTTTTCCTCACAGCAGGTCAACTCGTGTGTGGTTGCAACATAACAGTCCCATTGAGTACATTTTTGAGAAAGGGACATCAGTTGCACCACAGGGCGGGAGGAGGGTGACGAGCACGATACATTTCCTCTCTTCGGTAAGCATTTTTTTGTGTTTCATACTTTTGGAAGTTTGGTTTTTCATTTTGATTTTAAAGTGACCTTTTCCATGTTTGTAATGTACTAACTCGTTTTTTCCTCACAGCAGGTCAACTCGTGTGTGGTTGCAACATAACAGTCCCATTGAGTACATTTTTGAGAAAGGGACATCAGTTGCACCACAGGCGGGGGGAGGGTGCGGAGCACGATACATTTTCTCTCTTCGGTAAGCATTTTTTTGTGTTTTATACTTTTGGAAGTTTGGTTTTTCATGTTGGTTTTAAAGTGACCTTTTCCCTGTTTGTAATGTACTAACTCGTTTTTTCCTCACAGCAGGTCTACTCGTGTGTGGTTGCATCATAACAGTCCCATTGAGTACATTTTTGAGAAAGGGACATCAGTTGCACCACAGGGCGGGAGGAGGGTGACGAGCACGATACATTTTCTCTCTTCGGTATGCATTTTTTTGTGTTTCTTATTTTTGGAAGTTTGGTTTTTCATGTTGATTTTAAAGTGACCTTTTCCATGTTTGTAATGTACTAACTCGTTTTTTCCTCACAGCAGGTCAACTCGTGTGTGGTTGCAACATAACAGTCCCATTGAGTACATTTTTGAGAAAGGGACATCAGTTGCACCACAGGGCAGGGGGAGGGTGCGGAGCACGATACATTTTCCCTCTTGGGTAAGCATTTTTTTGTGTTTTATACTTTTGGAAGTTTGGATTTTCATGTTGATTTTAAAGTGACCTTTTCCATGTTTGTAATGTACTAACTCGTTTTTTCCTCACAGCAGGTCAACTCGTGTGTGGTTGCAACATAACAGTCCCATTGAGTACATTTTTGAGAAAGGGACATCAGTTGCACCACAGGGCGGGAGGAGGGTGACGAGCACGATACATTTTCTCTCTTCGGTAAGCATTTTTTGTGTTTCATACTTTTGGAAGTTTGGTTTTTCATGTTGATTTTAAAGTGACCTTTTCCATGTTTGTAATGTACTAACTGGTTTTTTCCTCACAGCAGGTCAACTCGTGTGTGGTTGCAACATAACAGTCCCATTGAGTACATTTTTGAGAAAGGGACATCAGTTGCAATCACTGGGCGGTGGGAGGGTGCGGAGCACGATACATTTTCTCTCTTGGGTAAGCATTTTTTTGTGTTTTATACTTTTGGAAGTTTGGATTTTCATGTTGATTTTAAAGTGACCTTTTCCATGTTTGTAATGTACTAACTCGTTTTTTCCTCACAGCAGGTCAACTCGTGTGTGGTTGCAACATAACAGTCCCATTGAGTACATTTTTGAGAAAGGGACATCAGTTGCACCACAGGGCGGGAGGAGGGTGACGAGCACGATACATTTTCTTTCTTCGGTAAGCATTTTTTTGTGTTTCATACTTTTGGAAGTTTGGTTTTTCATGTTGATTTTAAAGTGACCTTTTCCATGTTTGTAATGTACTAACTCGTTTTTTCCTCACAGCAGGTCAACTCGTGTGTGGTTGCAACATAACAGTCCCATTGAGTACATTTTTGAGAAAGGGACATCAGTTGCACCACAGGGCGGGGGTAGGATGCGGAGCACGATACATTTTCTCTCTTCGGTAAGCATTTCTTTTTGTTTTATACTTTTGGAAGTTTGGTTTTTCATGTTGATTTTAAAGTGACCTTTTCCATGTTTGTAATGTACTAACTCGTATTTTCCTCACAGCAGGTCAACTCGTGTGTGGTTGCAACATAACAGTCCCATTGAGTACATTTTTGAGAAAGGGACATCAGTTGCACCACAGGGCGGGAGGAGGGTGACGAGCACGATACATTTTCTCTCTTCGGTAAGCTTTTTTTTGTGTTTCATACTTTTGGAAGTTTGGTTTTTCATGTTGATTTTAAAGTGACCTTTTCCATGTTTGTAATGTACTAACTCGTTTTTTCCTCACAGCAGGTCAACTCGTGTGTGGTTGCAACATAACAGTCCCATTGAGTACATTTTTGAGAAAGGGACATCAGTTGCACCACAGGCGGGGGGAGGGTGCAGAGCACGATACATTTTCTCTCTTCGGTAAGCATTTTTTTGTGTTTTATACTTTTGGAAGTTTGGTTTTTCATGTTGGTTTTAAAGTGACCTTTTCCATGTTTGTAATGTACTAACTCGTTTTTTCCTCACAGCAGGTCAACTCGTGTGTGGTTGCATCATAACAGTCCCATTGAGTACATTTTTGAGAAAGGGACATCAGTTGCACCACAGGGCGGGAGGAGGGTGACGAGCACGATACATTTTCTCTCTTCGGTATGCATTTTTTTGTGTTTCATACTTTTGGAAGTTTGGTTTTTCATGTTGATTTTAAAGTGACCTTTTCCATGTTTGTAATGTACTAACTCGTTTTTTCCTCACAGCAGGTCAACTCATGTGTGGTTGCAACATAACAGTCCCATTGAGTACATTTTTGAGAAAGGGACATCAGTTGCACCACAGGGCGGGAGGAGGGTGCGGAGCACGATACATTTTCTCTCTTGGGTAAGCATTTTTTTGTGTTTTATACTTTTGGAAGTTTGGTTTTTCATGTTGATTTTAAAATGACCTTTTCCATGTTTGTAATGTACTAACTCGTATTTTCCTCACAGCAGGTCAACTCGTGTGTGGTTGCAACATAACAGTCCCATTGAGTACATTTTTGAGAAAGGGACATCAGTTGCACCACAGGGCGGGAGGAGGGTGCGGAGCACGATACATTTTCTCTCTTCGGTAAGCATTTTTTTGTGTTTTATACTTTTGGAAGTTTGAATTTTCATGTTGATTTTAAAGTGACCTTTTCCATGTTTGTAATGTACTAATTCATTTTTTCCTCACAGCAGGTCAACTCGTGTGTGGTTGCAACATAACAGTCCCATTGAGTACATTTTTGAGAAAGGGACATCAGTTGCACCACAGGGCGGGAGGAGGGTGACGAGCACGATACATTTTCTCTCTTCGGTAAGCATTTTTTTGTGTTTCATACTTTTGGAAGTTTGGTTTTTCATGTTGATTTTAAAGTGACCTTTTCCATGTTTGTAATGTACTAACTCGTTTTTTCCTCACAGCAGGTCAACTCGTGTGTGGTTGCAACATAACAGTCCCATTGAGTACATTTTTGAGAAAGGGACATCAGTTGCACCACAGGCGGGGGGAGGGTGCGGAGCACGATACATTAACTCTCTTCGGTAAGCATTTTTTTGTGTTTTATACTTTTGGAAGTTTGGTTTTTCATGTTGGTTTTAAAGTGACCTTTTCCATGTTTGTAATGTACTAACTCGTTTCTTCCTCACAGTAGGTCAACTCGTGTGTGGTTGCATCATAACAGTCCCATTGAGTACATTTTTGAGAAAGGGACATCAGTTGCACCACAGGGCGGGAGGAGGGTGACGAGCACGATACATTTTCTCTCTTCGGTATGCATTTTTTTGTGTTTCATACTTTTGGAAGTTTGGTTTTTCATGTTGATTTTAAAGTGACCTTTTCCATGTTTGTAATGTACTAACTCGTTTTTTCCTCACAGCAGGTCAACTCATGTGTGGTTGCAACATAACAGTCCCATTGAGTACATTTTTGAGAAAGGGACATCAGTTGCACCACAGGGCGGGAGGAGGGTGCGGAGCACGATACATTTTCTCTCTTCGGTAAGCTTTTTTTTTGTGTTTTATACTTTTGGAAGTTTGGTTTCTCATGTTGATTTTAAAATGACCTTTTCCATGTTTGTAATGTACTAACTCGTATTCTCCTCACAGCAGGTCAACTCGTGTGTGGTTGCAACATAACAGTCCCATTGAGTACATTTTTGAGAAAGGGACATCAGTTGCACCACAGGGCGGGAGGAGGGTGACGAGCACAATACATTTTCTCTCTTCGGTAAGCATTTTTTTGTGTTTTATACTTCTGGAAGTTTGGTTTTTCATGTTGATTTTAAAGTGACCTTTTCCATGTTTGTAATGTACTAACTGGTTTTTTCCTCACAGCAGGTCAACTCGTGTGTGGTTGCAACATAACAGTCCCATTGAGTACATTTTTGAGAAAGGGACATCAGTTGCACCACAGGGCGGGAGGAGGGTGACGAGCACGATACATTTTCTCTCTTCGGTAAGCATTTTTTTGTGTTTCATACTTTTGAAGTTTGGTTTTTCATGTTGATTTTAAAGTGACCTTTTCCATGTTTGTAATGTACTAACTCGTTTTTTCCTCACAGCAGGTCAACTCGTGTGTGGTTGCAACATAACAGTCCCATTGAGTACATTTTTGAGAAAGGGACATCAGTTGCACCACAGGGCGGGGGGAGGGTGCGGAGCACGATACATTTTCTCTCTTGGGTAAGCATTTTTTTGTGTTTTATACTTTTGGAAGTTTGTATTTTCATGTTGATTTTAAAGTGACCTTTTCCATGTTTGTAATGTACTAACTGGTTTTTTCCTCACAGCAGGTCAACTCGTGTGTGGTTGCAACATAACAGTCCCATTGAGTACATTTTTGAGAAAGGGACATCAGTTGCACCACAGGGCGGGAGGAGGGTGACGAGCACGATACATTTTCTCTCTTCGGTAAGCATTTTTTTGTGTTTCATACTTTTGGAAGTTTGGTTTTTCATGTTGATTTTAAAGTGACCTTTTCCATGTTTGTAATGTACTAACTCGTTTTTTCCTCACAGCAGGTCAACTCGTGTGTGGTTGCAACATAACAGTCCCATTGAGTACATTATTGAGAAAGGGACATCAGTTGCAATCACTGGGCGGCGGGAGGGTGCGGAGCACGATACATTTTCTCTCTTCGGTAGGCATTTTTTTGTGTTTCATACTTTTGGAAGTTTGGATTTTCATGTTGATTTTAAAGTGACCTTTTCCATGTTTGTAATGTACTAACTCGTTTTTTCCTCACAGCAGGTCAACTCGTGTGTGGTTGCAACATAACAGTCCCATTGAGTACATTTTTGAGAAAGGGACATCAGTTGCAATCACTGGGCGAGGGGTGGGTGCGGAGCACGATACATTTTCTCTCTTCGGTAAGCATTTTTTTGTGTTTTATACTTTTGGAAGTTTGGTTTTTCATGTTGATTTTAAAGTGACCTTTTCCATGTTTGTAATGTACTAACTCGTTTTTTCCTCACAGCAGGTCAACTCGTGTGTGGTTGCAACATAACAGTCCCATTGAGTACATTTTTGAGAAAGGGACATCTGTTGCACCACAGGGCGGGAGGAGGGTGACGAGCACGATACATTTTCTCTCTTCGGTAAGCATTTTTTTGTGTTTCATACTTTTGGAAGTTTGGTTTTTCATGTTGATTTTAAAGTGACCTTTTCCATGTTTGTAATGTACTAACTCGTTTTTTCCTCACAGCAGGTCAACTCATGTGTGGTTGCAACATAACAGTCCCATTGAGTACATTTTTGAGAAAGGGACATCAGTTGCACCACAGGGCGGGAGGAGGGTGACGAGCACGATACATTTTCTCTCTTCGGTAAGCATTTTTTTGTGTTTTATACTTTTGGAAGTTTGGTATTTCATGTTGATTTTAAAGTGACCTTTTCCATGTTTGTAATGTACTAACTCGTATTTTCCTCACAGCAGGTCAACTCGTGTGTGGTTGCAACATAACAGTCCCATTGAGTACATTTTTGAGAAAGGGACATCAGTTGCACCACAGGGCGGGAGGAGGGTGACGAGCACGATACATTTTCTCTCTTCGGTAAGCATTTTTTTGTGTTTTATACTTTTGGAAGTTTGGTTTTTCATGTCGATTTTAAAGTGACCTTTTCCATGTTTGTAATGTACTAACTCATTTTTTCCTCACAGCAGGTCAACTCGTGTGTGGTTGCAACATAACAGTCCCATTGAGTACATTATTGAGAAAGGGACATCAGTTGCACCACAGGGCGGGAGGAGGGTGACGAGCACGATACATTTTCTCTCTTCGGTAAGCTTTTTTTTGTGATTCATACTTTTGGAAGTTTGGTTTTTCATGTTGATTTTAAAGTGACCTTTTCCATGTTTGTAATGTACTAACTCGTTTTTTCCTCACAGCAGGTCAACTCGTGTGTGGTTGCAACATAACAGTCCCATTGAGTACATTTTTGAGAAAGGGACATCAGTTGCACCACAGGGCGGGGGGAGGGTGCGGAGCACGATACATTTTCTCTCTTCGGTAAGCATTTTTTTGTGTTTTATACTTTTGGAAGTTTGGTTTTTCATGTTGGTTTTAAAGTGACCTTTTCCATGTTTGTAATGTACTAACTCGTTTTTTCCTCACAGCAGGTCAACTCGTGTGTGGTTGCATCATAACAGTCCCATTGAGTACATTTTTGAGAAAGGGACATCAGTTGCACCACAGGGCGGGAGGAGGGTGACGAGTACGATACATTTTCTCTCTTCGGTATGCATTTTTTTGTGTATCATACTTTTGGAAGTTAGGTTTTTCATGTTGATTTTAAAGTGACCTTTTCCATGTTTGTAATGTACTAACTCGTTTTTTCCTCACAGCAGGTCAACTTATGTGTGGTTGCAACATAACAGTCCCATTGAGTACATTTTTGAGAAAGGGACATCAGTTGCACCACAGGGCGGGAGGAGGGTGCGGAGCACGATACATTTTCTCTCTTCGGTAAGCATTTTTTTGTGTTTTATACTTTTGGAAGTTTGGTTTTTCATGTTGATTTTAAAATGACCTTTTCCATGTTTGTAATGTACTAACTCGTATTTTCCTCACAGCAGGTCAACTCGTGTGTGGTTGCAACATAACAGTCCCATTGAGTACATTTTTGAGAAAGGGACTTCAGTTGCACCACAGGGCGGGGGGAGAGTGCGGAGCACGATACATTTTCTCTCTTCGGTAAGCATTTTTTTGTGTTTTATACTTTTGGAAGTTTGGATTTTCATGTTGATTTTAAAGTGACCTTTTCCATGTTTGTAATGTACTAATTCGTTTTTTCCTCACAGCAGGTCAACTCGTGTGTGGTTGCAACATAACAGTCCCATTGAGTACTATTTTGAGAAAGGGACATCTGTTGCACCACAGGGCGGGAGGAGGGTGATGAGCACGATACATTTTCTCTCTTCGGTAAGCATTTTTTTGTGTTTCTTACTTTTGGAAGTTTGGTTTTTCATGTTGATTTTAAAGTGACCTTTTCCATGTTTGTAATGTACTAACTCGTTTTTTCCTCACAGCAGGTCAACTCGTGTGTGGTTGCAACATAACAGTCCCATTGAGTACATTTTTGAGAAAGGGACATCAGTTGCACCACAGGCGGGGGGAAGGTGCGGAGCACGATACATTTTCTCTCTTGGGTAAGCATTTTTTTGTGTTTTATACTTTTGGAAGTTTGGTTTTTCATGTTGATTTTAAAGTGACCTTTTCCATGTTTGTAATGTACTAACTCGTATTTTCCTCACAGCAGGTCAACTCATGTGTGGTTGCAACATAACAGTCCCATTGAGTACATTTTTGAGAAAGGGACATCAGTTGCACCACAGGGCGGGAGGAGGGTGCGGAGCACGATACATTTTCTCTCTTCGGTAAGCATTTTTTTTGTGTTTTATACTTTTGGAAGTTTGGTTTTTCATGTTGATTTTAAAATGACCTTTTCCATGTTTGTAATGTACTAACTCGTATTTTCCTCACAGCAGGTCAACTCGTGTGTGGTTGCAACATAACAGTCCCATTGAGTACATTTTTGAGAAAGGGACATCAGTTGCACCACAGGGCGGGAGGAGGGTGACGAGCACGATACATTTTCTCTCTTCGGTAAGCATTTTTTTGTGTTTTATACTTTTGGAAGTTTGGCTTTTCATGTTGATTTTATAGTGACCTTTTCCATGTTTGTAATGTACTAACACGTTTTTTCCTCACAGCAGGTCAACTCGTGTGTGGTTGCAACATAACAGTCCCATTGAGTTCATTTTTGAGAAAGGGACATCAGTTGCACCACAGGGCGGGAGGAGGGTGACGAGCACGATACATTTTCTCTCTTCGGTAAGCATTTTTTTGTGTTTCATACTTTTGGAAGTTTGGTTTTTCATGTTGATTTTAAAGTGACCTTTTCCATGTTTGTAATGTACTAACTCGTTTTTTCCTCACAGCAGGTCAACTCGTGTGTGGTTGCAACATAACAGTCCCATTGAGTACATTTTTGAGAAAGGGACATCAGTTGCACCACAGGGCGGGAGGAGGGTGACGAGCACGATACATTTTCTCTCTTCGGTAAGCATTTTTTTGTGTTTTATACTTTTGGAAGTTTGGTTTTTCATGTTGACTTTATAGTGACCTTTTCCATGTTTGTAATGTACTAACTCGTTTTTTCCTCACAGCAGGTCAACTCGTGTGTGGTTGCAACATAACAGTCCCATTGAGTACATTTTTGAGAAAGGGACATCAGTTGCACCACAGGGCGGGAGGAGGGTGACGAGCACGATACATTTTCTCTCTTCGGTAAGCATTTTTTTGTGTTTCATACTTTTGGAAGTTTGGTTTTTCATGTTGATTTTAAAGTGACCTTTTCCATGTTTGTAATGTACTAACTCGTTTTTTCCTCACAGCAGGTCAACTCGTGTGTGGTTGCAACATAACAGTCCCATTGAGTACATTTTTGAGAAAGGGACATCAGTTGCACCACAGGGCGGGGGGAGGGTGCGGAGCACGATACAATTTCTCTCTTGGGTAAGCATTTTTTTGTGTTTCATACTTTTGTAAGTTTGGATTTTCATGTTGATTTTAAAGTGACCTTTTCCATGTTTGTAATGTACTAACTCGTTTTTTCCTCACAGCAGGTCAACTCGTGTGTGGTTGCAACATAACAGTCCCATTGAGTACATTTTTGAGAAAGGGACATCAGTTGCACCACAGGGCGGGAGGAGGGTGACGAGCACGATACATTTTCTCTCTTCGGTAAGCATTTTTTTGTGTTTCATACTTTTGGAAGTTTGGTTTTTCATGTTGATTTTAAAGTGACCTTTTCCATGTTTGTAATGTACTAACTCGTTTTTTCCTCACAGCAGGTCAACTCGTGTGTGGTTGCAACATAACAGTCCCATTGAGTACATTTTTGAGAAAGGGACATCAGTTGCAATCACTGGGCGAGGGGAGGGTGCGAGGCACGATACATTAACTCTCTTCGGTAAGCATTTTTTTGTGTTTTATACTTTTGGAAGTTTGGTTTTTCATGTTGGTTTTAAAGTGACCTTTTCCATGTTTGTAATGTACTAACTCGTTTCTTCCTCACAGTAGGTCAACTCGTGTGTGGTTGCATCATAACAGTCCCATTGAGTACATTTTTGAGAAAGGGACATCAGTTGCACCACAGGGCGGGAGGAGGGTGACGAGCACGATACATTTTCTCTCTTCGGTATGCATTTTTTTGTGTTTCATACTTTTGGAAGTTTGGTTTTTCATGTTGATTTTAAAGTGACCTTTTCCATGTTTGTAATGTACTAACTCGTTTTTTCCTCACAGCAGGTCAACTCATGTGTGGTTGCAACATAACAGTCCCATTGAGTACATTTTTGAGAAAGGGACATCAGTTGCACCACAGGGCGGGAGGAGGGTGCGGAGCACGATACATTTTCTCTCTTCGGTAAGCTTTTTTTTTGTGTTTTATACTTTTGGAAGTTTGGTTTCTCATGTTGATTTTAAAATGACCTTTTCCATGTTTGTAATGTACTAACTCGTATTCTCCTCACAGCAGGTCAACTCGTGTGTGGTTGCAACATAACAGTCCCATTGAGTACATTTTTGAGAAAGGGACATCAGTTGCACCACAGGGCGGGAGGAGGGTGACGAGCACAATACATTTTCTCTCTTCGGTAAGCATTTTTTTGTGTTTTATACTTCTGGAAGTTTGGTTTTTCATGTTGATTTTAAAGTGACCTTTTCCATGTTTGTAATGTACTAACTGGTTTTTTCCTCACAGCAGGTCAACTCGTGTGTGGTTGCAACATAACAGTCCCATTGAGTACATTTTTGAGAAAGGGACATCAGTTGCACCACAGGGCGGGAGGAGGGTGACGAGCACGATACATTTTCTCTCTTCGGTAAGCATTTTTTTGTGTTTCATACTTTTGAAGTTTGGTTTTTCATGTTGATTTTAAAGTGACCTTTTCCATGTTTGTAATGTACTAACTCGTTTTTTCCTCACAGCAGGTCAACTCGTGTGTGGTTGCAACATAACAGTCCCATTGAGTACATTTTTGAGAAAGGGACATCAGTTGCACCACAGGGCGGGGGGAGGGTGCGGAGCACGATACATTTTCTCTCTTGGGTAAGCATTTTTTTGTGTTTTATACTTTTGGAAGTTTGTATTTTCATGTTGATTTTAAAGTGACCTTTTCCATGTTTGTAATGTACTAACTGGTTTTTTCCTCACAGCAGGTCAACTCGTGTGTGGTTGCAACATAACAGTCCCATTGAGTACATTTTTGAGAAAGGGACATCAGTTGCACCACAGGGCGGGAGGAGGGTGACGAGCACGATACATTTTCTCTCTTCGGTAAGCATTTTTTTGTGTTTCATACTTTTGGAAGTTTGGTTTTTCATGTTGATTTTAAAGTGACCTTTTCCATGTTTGTAATGTACTAACTCGTTTTTTCCTCACAGCAGGTCAACTCGTGTGTGGTTGCAACATAACAGTCCCATTGAGTACATTATTGAGAAAGGGACATCAGTTGCAATCACTGGGCGGCGGGAGGGTGCGGAGCACGATACATTTTCTCTCTTCGGTAGGCATTTTTTTGTGTTTCATACTTTTGGAAGTTTGGATTTTCATGTTGATTTTAAAGTGACCTTTTCCATGTTTGTAATGTACTAACTCGTTTTTTCCTCACAGCAGGTCAACTCGTGTGTGGTTGCAACATAACAGTCCCATTGAGTACATTTTTGAGAAAGGGACATCAGTTGCACCACAGGGCGGGAGGAGGGTGACGAGCACGATACATTTTCTCTCTTCGGTAAGCATTTTTTTGTGTTTCATACTTTTGGAAGTTTGGTTTTTCATGTTGATTTTAAAGTGACCTTTTCCATGTTTGTAATGTACTAACTCGTTTTTTCCTCACAGCAGGTCAACTCGTGTGTGGTTGCAACATAACAGTCCCATTGAGTACATTTTTGAGAAAGGGACATCAGTTGCACCACAGGGCGGGGGTAGGATGCGGAGCACGATACATTTTCTCTCTTCGGTAAGCATTTTTTTGTGTTTTATACTTTTGGAAGTTTGGTTTTTCATGTTGATTTTAAAGTGACCTTTTCCATGTTTGTAATGTACTAACTCGTTTTTTCCTCACAGCAGGTCAACTCGTGTGTGGTTGCAACATAACAGTCCCATTGAGTACATTTTTGAGAAAGGGACATCTGTTGCACCACAGGGCGGGAGGAGGGTGACGAGCACGATACATTTTCTCTCTTCGGTAAGCATTTTTTTGTGTTTCATACTTTTGGAAGTTTGGTTTTTCATGTTGATTTTAAAGTGACCTTTTCCATGTTTGTAATGTACTAACTCGTTTTTTCCTCACAGCAGGTCAACTCATGTGTGGTTGCAACATAACAGTCCCATTGAGTACATTTTTGAGAAAGGGACATCAGTTGCACCACAGGGCGGGAGGAGGGTGACGAGCACAATACATTTTCTCTCTTCGGTAAGCATTTTTTTGTGTTTTATACTTTTGGAAGTTTGGTATTTCATGTTGATTTTAAAGTGACCTTTTCCATGTTTGTAATGTACTAACTCGTATTTTCCTCACAGCAGGTCAACTCGTGTGTGGTTGCAACATAACAGTCCCATTGAGTACATTTTTGAGAAAGGGACATCAGTTGCACCACAGGGCGGGAGGAGGGTGACGAGCACGATACATTTTCTCTCTTCGGTAAGCATTTTTTTGTGTTTTATACTTTTGGAAGTTTGGTTTTTCATGTCGATTTTAAAGTGACCTTTTCCATGTTTGTAATGTACTAACTCATTTTTTCCTCACAGCAGGTCAACTCGTGTGTGGTTGCAACATAACAGTCCCATTGAGTACATTATTGAGAAAGGGACATCAGTTGCACCACAGGGCGGGAGGAGGGTGACGAGCACGATACATTTTCTCTCTTCGGTAAGCTTTTTTTTGTGATTCATACTTTTGGAAGTTTGGTTTTTCATGTTGATTTTAAAGTGACCTTTTCCATGTTTGTAATGTACTAACTCGTTTTTTCCTCACAGCAGGTCAACTCGTGTGTGGTTGCAACATAACAGTCCCATTGAGTACATTTTTGAGAAAGGGACATCAGTTGCACCACAGGGCGGGGGGAGGGTGCGGAGCACGATACATTTTCTCTCTTCGGTAAGCATTTTTTTGTGTTTTATACTTTTGGAAGTTTGGTTTTTCATGTTGGTTTTAAAGTGACCTTTTCCATGTTTGTAATGTACTAACTCGTTTTTTCCTCACAGCAGGTCAACTCGTGTGTGGTTGCATCATAACAGTCCCATTGAGTACATTTTTGAGAAAGGGACATCAGTTGCACCACAGGGCGGGAGGAGGGTGACGAGTACGATACATTTTCTCTCTTCGGTATGCATTTTTTTGTGTATCATACTTTTGGAAGTTAGGTTTTTCATGTTGATTTTAAAGTGACCTTTTCCATGTTTGTAATGTACTAACTCGTTTTTTCCTCACAGCAGGTCAACTTATGTGTGGTTGCAACATAACAGTCCCATTGAGTACATTTTTGAGAAAGGGACATCAGTTGCACCACAGGGCGGGAGGAGGGTGCGGAGCACGATACATTTTCTCTCTTCGGTAAGCATTTTTTTGTGTTTTATACTTTTGGAAGTTTGGTTTTTCATGTTGATTTTAAAATGACCTTTTCCATGTTTGTAATGTACTAACTCGTATTTTCCTCACAGCAGGTCAACTCGTGTGTGGTTGCAACATAACAGTCCCATTGAGTACATTTTTGAGAAAGGGACTTCAGTTGCACCACAGGGCGGGGGGAGAGTGCGGAGCACGATACATTTTCTCTCTTCGGTAAGCATTTTTTTGTGTTTTATACTTTTGGAAGTTTGGATTTTCATGTTGATTTTAAAGTGACCTTTTCCATGTTTGTAATGTACTAATTCGTTTTTTCCTCACAGCAGGTCAACTCGTGTGTGGTTGCAACATAACAGTCCCATTGAGTACTATTTTGAGAAAGGGACATCTGTTGCACCACAGGGCGGGAGGAGGGTGATGAGCACGATACATTTTCTCTCTTCGGTAAGCATTTTTTTGTGTTTCTTACTTTTGGAAGTTTGGTTTTTCATGTTGATTTTAAAGTGACCTTTTCCATGTTTGTAATGTACTAACTCGTTTTTTCCTCACAGCAGGTCAACTCGTGTGTGGTTGCAACATAACAGTCCCATTGAGTACATTTTTGAGAAAGGGACATCAGTTGCACCACAGGCGGGGGGAAGGTGCGGAGCACGATACATTTTCTCTCTTGGGTAAGCTTTTTTTTGTGTTTTATACTTTTGGAAGTTTGGTTTTTCATGTTGATTTTAAAGTGACCTTTTCCATGTTTGTAATGTACTAACTCGTATTTTCCTCACAGCAGGTCAACTCATGTGTGGTTGCAACATAACAGTCCCATTGAGTACATTTTTGAGAAAGGGACATCAGTTGCACCACAGGGCGGGAGGAGGGTGCGGAGCACGATACATTTTCTCTCTTCGGTAAGCATTTTTTTTGTGTTTTATACTTTTGGAAGTTTGGTTTTTCATGTTGATTTTAAAATGACCTTTTCCATGTTTGTAATGTACTAACTCGTATTTTCCTCACAGCAGGTCAACTCGTGTGTGGTTGCAACATAACAGTCCCATTGAGTACATTTTTGAGAAAGGGACATCAGTTGCACCACAGGGCGGGAGGAGGGTGACGAGCACGATACATTTTCTCTCTTCGGTAAGCATTTTTTTGTGTTTTATACTTTTGGAAGTTTGGCTTTTCATGTTGATTTTATAGTGACCTTTTCCATGTTTGTAATGTACTAACACGTTTTTTCCTCACAGCAGGTCAACTCGTGTGTGGTTGCAACATAACAGTCCCATTGAGTTCATTTTTGAGAAAGGGACATCAGTTGCACCACAGGGCGGGAGGAGGGTGACGAGCACGATACATTTTCTCTCTTCGGTAAGCATTTTTTTGTGTTTCATACTTTTGGAAGTTTGGTTTTTCATGTTGATTTTAAAGTGACCTTTTCCATGTTTGTAATGTACTAACTCGTTTTTTCCTCACAGCAGGTCAACTCGTGTGTGGTTGCAACATAACAGTCCCATTGAGTACATTTTTGAGAAAGGGACATCAGTTGCACCACAGGGCGGGAGGAGGGTGACGAGCACGATACATTTTCTCTCTTCGGTAAGCATTTTTTTGTGTTTTATACTTTTGGAAGTTTGGTTTTTCATGTTGACTTTATAGTGACCTTTTCCATGTTTGTAATGTACTAACTCGTTTTTTCCTCACAGCAGGTCAACTCGTGTGTGGTTGCAACATAACAGTCCCATTGAGTACATTTTTGAGAAAGGGACATCAGTTGCACCACAGGGCGGGAGGAGGGTGACGAGCACGATACATTTTCTCTCTTCGGTAAGCATTTTTTTGTGTTTCATACTTTTGGAAGTTTGGTTTTTCATGTTGATTTTAAAGTGACCTTTTCCATGTTTGTAATGTACTAACTCGTTTTTTCCTCACAGCAGGTCAACTCGTGTGTGGTTGCAACATAACAGTCCCATTGAGTACATTTTTGAGAAAGGGACATCAGTTGCACCACAGGACGGGAGGAGGGTGACGAGCACGATACATTTTCTCTCTTCGGTAAGCATTTTTTTGTGTTTCATACTTTTGGAAGTTTGGTTTTTCATGTTGATTTTAAAGTGACCTTTTCCATGTTTGTAATGTACTAACTGGTTTTTTCCTCACAGCAGGTCAACTCGTGTGTGGTTGCAACATAACAGTCCCATTGAGTACATTTTTGAGAAAGGGACATCAGTTGCACCACAGGGCGGGAGGAGGGTGACGAGCACGATACATTTTCTCTCTTCGGTAAGCATTTTTTTGTGTTTCATACTTTTGGAAGTTTGGTTTTTCATGTTGATTTTAAAGTGACCTTTTCCATGTTTGTAATGTACTAACTGGTTTTTTCCTCACAGCAGGTCAAATCGTGTGTGGTTGCAACATAACAGTCCCATTGAGTACATTTTTGAGAAAGGGACATCAGTTGCAATCACTGGGCGAGGGGAGGGTGCGAGGCACGATACATTTTCTCTCTTCGGTAAGCATTTTTTTGTGTTTTATACTTTTGGAAGTTTTGATTTTCATGTTGATTTTAAAGTGACCCTTTCCATGTTTGTAATGTACTAACTCGTTTTTTCCTCACAGCAGGTCAACTCGTGTGTGGTTGCAACATAACAGTCCCATTGAGTACATTTTTGAGAAAGGGACATCAGTTGCACCACAGGGCGGGAGGAGGGTGACGAGCACGATACATTTTCTCTCTTCGGTAAGCATTTTTTTGTGTTTCATACTTTTGGAAGTTTGGTTTTTCATGTTGATTTTAAAGTGACCTTTTCCATGTTTGTAATGTACTAACTCGTTTTTTCCTCACAGCAGGTCAACTCGTGTGTGGTTGCAACATAACAGTCCCATTGAGTACATTTTTGAGAAAGGGACATCAGTTGCACCACAGGACGGGGGGAGGGTGCGGAGCACGATACATTTTCTCTCTTGGGTAAGCATTTTTTTGTGTTTTATACTTTTGTAAGTTTGGATTTTCATGTTGATTTTAAAGTGACCTTTTCCATGTTTGTAATGTACTAACTGGTTTTTTCCTCACAGCAGGTCAACTCGTGTGTGGTTGCAACATAACAGTCCCATTGAGTACATTTTTGAGAAAGGGACATCAGTTGCACCACAGGGCGGGAGGAGGGTGACGAGCACGATACATTTTCTCTCTTCGGTAAGCATTTTTTTGTGTTTCATACTTTTGGAAGTTTGGTTTTTCATGTTGATTTTAAAGTGACCTTTTCCATGTTTGTAATGTACTAACTCGTTTTTTCCTCACAGCAGGTCAACTCGTGTGTGGTTGCAACATAACAGTCCCATTGAGTACATTTTTGAGAAAGGGACATCAGTTGCAATCACTGGGCGGGGGGAGGGTGCGGAGCACGATACATTTTCTCTCTTCGGTAAGCATTTTTTTGTGTTTTATACTTTTGGAAGTTTGGTTTTTCATGTTGATTTTATAGTGACCTTTTCCATGTTTGTAATGTACTAACTCATTTTTTCCTCACAGCAGGTCAACTTGTGTGTGGTTGCAACATAACAGTCCCATTGAGTACATTTTTGAGAAAGGGACATCAGTTGCACCACAGGGCGGGAGGAGGGTGACGAGCACGATACATTTTCTCTCTTCGGTAAGCATTTTTTTGTGTTTCATACTTTTGGAAGTTTGGTTTTTCATGTTGATTTTAAAGTGACCTTTTCCATGTTTGTAATGTACTAACTCGTTTTTTCCTCACAGCAGGTCAACTCGTGTGTGGTTGCAACATAACAGTCCCATTGAGTACATTTTTGAGAAAGGGACATCAGTTGCAATCACTGGGCGGGGGGAGGGTGCGGAGCACGATACATTTTCTCTCTTCGGTAAGCATTTTTTTGTGTTTCATACTTTTGGAAGTTTGGTTTTTCATGTTGATTTTAAAGTGACCTTTTCCATGTTTGTAATGTACTAACTGGTTTTTTCCTCACAGCAGGTCAACTCGTGTGTGGTTGCAACATAACAGTCCCATTGAGTACATTTTTGAGAAAGGGACATCAGTTGCACCACAGGGCGGGAGGAGGGTGACGAGCACGATACATTTTCTCTCTTCGGTAAGCATTTTTTTGTGTTTTATACTTTTGGAAGTTTGGTTTTTCATGTTGATTTTATAGTGACCTTTTCCATGTTTGTAATGTACTAACTCGTTTTTTCCTCACAGCAGGTCAACTCGTGTGTGGTTGCAACATAACAGTCCCATTGAGTACATTTTTGAGAAAGGGACATCAGTTGCACCACAGGGCGGGAGGAGGGTGACGAGCACGATACATTTTCTCTCTTCGGTAAGCATTTTTTTGTGTTTCATACTTTTGGAAGTTTGGTTTTTCATGTTGATTTTAAAGTGACCTTTTCCATGTTTGTAATGTACTAACTCGTTTTTTCCTCACAGCAGGTCAACTCGTGTGTGGTTGCAACATAACAGTCCCATTGAGTACATTTTTGAGAAAGGGACATCAGTTGCACCACAGGGCGGGGGGAGGGTGCGGAGCACGATACATTTTCTCTCTTGGGTAAGCATTTTTTTGTGTTTTATACTTTTGTAAGTTTGGATTTTCATGTTGATTTTAAAGTGACCTTTTCCATGTTTGTAATGTACTAACTGGTTTTTTCCTCACAGCAGGTCAACTCGTGTGTGGTTGCAACATAACAGTCCCATTGAGTACATTTTTGAGAAAGGGACATCAGTTGCACCACAGGGCGGGAGGAGGGTGACGAGCACGATACATTTTCTCTCTTCGGTAAGCATTTTTTTGTGTTTCATACTTTTGGAAGTTTGGTTTTTCATGTTGATTTTAAAGTGACCTTTTCCATGTTTGTAATGTACTAACTCGTTTTTTCCTCACAGCAGGTCAACTCGTGTGTGGTTGCAACATAACAGTCCCATTGAGTACATTTTTGAGAAAGGGACATCAGTTGCAATCACTGGGCGGGGGGAGGGTGCGGAGCACGATACATTTTCTCTCTTCGGTAAGCATTTTTTTGTGTTTCATACTTTTGGAAGTTTGGATTTTCATGTTGATTTTAAAGTGACCTTTTCCATGTTTGTAATGTACTAACTCGTTTTTTCCTCACAGCAGGTCAACTCGTGTGTGGTTGCAACATAACAGTCCCATTGAGTACATTTTTGAGAAAGGGACATCAGTAGCACCACAGGGCGGGAGGAGGGTGACGAGCACGATACATTTTCTCTCTTCGGTAAGCATTTTTTTGTGTTTCATACTTTTGGAAGTTTGGTTTTTCATGTTGATTTTAAAGTGACCTTTTCCATGTTTGTAATGTACTAACTCGTTTTTTCCTCACAGCAGGTCAACTCGTGTGTGGTTGCAACATAACAGTCCCATTGAGTACATTTTTGAGAAAGGGACATCAGTTGCACCACAGGGCGGGAGGAGGGTGACGAGCATGATACATTTTCTCTCTTCGGTAAGCATTTTTTTGTGTTTCATACTTTTGGAAGTTTGGTTTTTCATGTTGATTTTAAAGTGACCTTTTCCATGTTTGTAATGTACTAACTCGTTTTTTCCTCACAGCAGGTCAACTCGTGTGTGGTTGCAACATAACAGTCCCATTGAGTACATTTTTGAGAAAGGGACATCAGTTGCACCACAGGGCAGGAGGAGGGTGACGAGCACGATACATTTTCTCTCTTCGGTAAGCTTTTTTTTGTGATTCATACTTTTGGAAGTTTGGTTTTTCATGTTGATTTTAAAGTGACCTTTTCCATGTTTGTAATGTACTAACTCGTTTTTTCCTCACAGCAGGTCAACTCGTGTGTGGTTGCAACATAACAGTCCCATTGAGTACATTTTTGAGAAAGGGACATCAGTTGCACCACAGGCGGGGGGAGGGTGCGGAGCACGATACATTTTCTCTCTTCGGTAAGCATTTTTTTGTGTTTTATACTTTTGGAAGTTTGGTTTTTCATGTTGGTTTTAAAGTGACCTTTTCCATGTTTGTAATGTACTAACTCGTTTTTTCCTCACAGCAGGTCAACTCGTGTGTGGTTGCATCATAACAGTCCCATTGAGTACATTTTTGAGAAAGGGACATCAGTTGCACCACAGGGCGGGAGGAGGGTGACGAGCACGATACATTTTCTCTCTTCGGTATGCATTTTTTTGTGTTTCATACTTTTGGAAGTTAGGTTTTTCATGTTGATTTTAAAGTGACCTTTTCCATGTTTGTAATGTACTAACTCGTTTTTTCCTCACAGCAGGTCAACTTATGTGTGGTTGCAACATAACAGTCCCATTGAGTACATTTTTGAGAACGGGACATCAGTTGCACCACAGGGCGGGAGGAGGGTGCGGAGCACGATACATTTTCTCTCTTCGGTAAGCATTTTTTTGTGTTTTATACTTTTGGAAGTTTGGTTTTTCATGTTGATTTTAAAATGACCTTTTCCATGTTTGTAATGTACTAACTCGTATTTTCCTCACAGCAGGTCAACTCGTGTGTGGTTGCAACATAACAGTCCCATTGAGTACATTTTTGAGAAAGGGACATCAGTTGCACCACAGGGCGGGGGGAGGGTGCGGAGCACGATACATTTTCTCTCTTCGGTAAGCATTTTTTTGTGTTTTATACTTTTGGAAGTTTGGATTTTCATGTTGATTTTAAAGTGACCTTTTCCATGTTTGTAATGTACTAATTCGTTTTTTCCTCACAGCAGGTCAACTCGTGTGTGGTTGCAACATAACAGTCCCATTGAGTACATTTTTGAGAAAGGGACATCTGTTGCACCACAGGGCGGGAGGAGGGTGATGAGCACGATACATTTTCTCTCTTCGGTAAGCATTTTTTTGTGTTTCATACTTTTGGAAGTTTGGTTTTTCATGTTGATTTTAAAGTGACCTTTTCCATGTTTGTAATGTACTAACTCGTTTTTTCCTCACAGCAGGTCAACTCGTGTGTGGTTGCAACATAACAGTCCCATTGAGTACATTTTTGAGAAAGGGACATCAGTTGCACCACAGGGCGGGAGGAGGGTGACGAGCACGATACATTTTCTCTCTTCGGTAAGCATTTTTTTGTGTTTCATACTTTTGGAAGTTTGGTTTTTCATGTTGATTTTAAAGTGACCTTTTCCATGTTTGTAATGTACTAACTCGTTTTTTCCTCACAGCAGGTCAACTCGTGTGTGGTTGCAACATAACAGTCCCATTGAGTACATTTTTGAGAAAGGGACATCAGTTGCACCACAGGGCGGGAGGAGGGTGACGAGCACGATACATTTTCTCTCTTCGGTAAGCATTTTTTTGTGTTTTATACTTTTGGAAGTTTGGTTTTTCATGTTGATTTTATAGTGACCTTTTCCATGTTTGTAATGTACTAACTCGTTTTTTCCTCACAGCAGGTCAACTCGTGTGTGGTTGCAACATAACAGTCCCATTGAGTACATTTTTGAGAAAGGGACATCAGTTGCACCACAGGGCGGGAGGAGGGTGACGAGCACGATACATTTTCTCTCTTCGGTAAGCATTTTTTTGTGTTTCATACTTTTGGAAGTTTGGTTTTTCATGTTGATTTTAAAGTGACCTTTTCCATGTTTGTAATGTACTAACTCGTTTTTTCCTCACAGCAGGTCAACTCGTGTGTGGTTGCAACATAACAGTCCCATTGAGTACATTTTTGAGAAAGGGACATCAGTTGCACCACAGGGCGGGGGGAGGGTGCGGAGCACGATACATTTTCTCTCTTGGGTAAGCATTTTTTTGTGTTTTATACTTTTGTTAGTTTGGATTTTCATGTTGATTTTAAAGTGACCTTTTCCATGTTTGTAATGTACTAACTGGTTTTTTCCTCACAGCAGGTCAACTCGTGTGTGGTTGCAACATAACAGTCCCATTGAGTACATTTTTGAGAAAGGGACATCAGTTGCACCACAGGGCGGGAGGAGGGTGACGAGCACGATACATTTTCTCTCTTCGGTAAGCATTTTTTTGTGTTTCATACTTTTGGAAGTTTGGTTTTTCATGTTGATTTTAAAGTGACCTTTTCCATGTTTGTAATGTACTAACTCGTTTTTTCCTCACAGCAGGTCAACTCGTGTGTGGTTGCAACATAACAGTCCCATTGAGTACATTTTTGAGAAAGGGACATCAGTTGCAATCACTGGGCGAGGGGAGGGTGCGGAGCACGATACATTTTCTCTCTTGGGTAAGCATTTTTTTGTGTTTTATACTTTTGGAAATTTTGATTTTCATGTTGATTTTAAAGTGACCCTTTCCATGTTTGTAATGTACTAACTCATTTTTTCCTCACAGCAGGTCAACTCGTGTGTGGTTGCAACATAACAGTCCCATTGAGTACATTTTTGAGAAAGGGACATCAGTTGCACCACAGGGCGGGAGGAGGGTGACGAGCACGATACATTTTCTCTCTTCGGTAAGCATTTTTTTGTGTTTCATACTTTTGGAAGTTTGGTTTTTCATGTTGATTTTAAAGTGACCTTTTCCATGTTTGTAATGTACTAACTCGTTTTTTCCTCACAGCAGGTCAACTCGTGTGTGGTTGCAACATAACAGTCCCATTGAGTACATTTTTGAGAAAGGGACATCAGTTGCACCACAGTGCGGGAGGAGGGTGACGAGCACGATACATTTTCTCTCTTCGGTAAGCATTTTTTTGTGTTTCATACTTTTGGAAATTTGGTTTTTCATGTTGATTTTAAAGTGACGTTTTTCATGTTTGTAATGTACTAACTCGTTTTTTCCTCACAGCAGGTCAACTCGTGTGTGGTTGCAACATAACAGTCCCATTGAGTACATTTTTGAGAAAGGGACATCAGTTGCACCACAGGCGGGGGGAGGGTGCGGAGCACGATACATTTTCTCTCTTCGGTAAGCATTTTTTTGTGCTTCGTACTTTTGGAAGTTTGGTTTTTCATGTTGGTTTTAAAGTGACCTTTTCCATGTTTGTAATGTACTAACTCGTTTTTTCCTCACAGCAGGTCAACTCGTGTGTGGTTGCATCATAACAGTCCCATTGAGTACATTTTTGAGAAAGGGACATCAGTTGCACCACAGGGCGGGAGGAGGGTGACGAGCACGATACATTTTCTCTCTTCGGTATGCATTTTTTTGTGTTTCATACTTTTGGAAGTTTGGTTTTTCATGTTGATTTTAAAGTGACCGTTTCCATGTTTGTAATGTACTAACTCGTTTTTTCCTCACAGCAGGTCAACTCATGTGTGGTTGCAACATAACAGTCCCATTGAGTACATTTTTAAGAAAGGGACATCAGTTGCACCACAGGGCGGGAGGAGGGTGCGGAGCACGATACATTTTCTCTCTTCGGTAAGCATTTTTTTGTGTTTTATACTTTTGGAAGTTTGGTTTTTCATGTTGATTTTAAAGTGACCTTTTCCATGTTTCTAATGTACTAACTCGTATTTTCCTCACAGCAGGTCAACTCGTGTGTGGTTGCAACATAACAGTCCCATTGAGTACATTTTTGAGAAAGGGACATCAGTTGCACCACAGGGCGGGGGGAGGGTGCGGAGCACGATACATTTTCTCTCTTCGGTAAGCATTTTTTTGTGTTTTATACTTTTTGAAGTTTGGTTTTTCATGTTGATTTTAAAGTGACCTTTTCCATGTTTGTAATGTACTAACTCGTTTTTTCCTCACAGCAGGTCAACTCATGTGTGGTTGCAACATAACAGTCCCATTGAGTACATTTTTGAGAAAGGGACATCAGTTGCACCACAGGGCGGGAGGAGGGTGATGAGCACGATACATTTTCTCTCTTCGGTAAGCATTTTTTTTGTGTTTTATACTTTTGGAAGTTTGGTTTTTCATGTTGATTTTAAAATGACCTTTTCCATGTTTGTAATGTACTAACTCGTATTTTCCTCACAGCAGGTCAACTCGTGTGTGGTTGCAACATAACAGTCCCATTGAGTACATTTTTGAGAAAGGGACATCAGTTGCACCACAGGGCGGGAGGAGGGTGACGAGCATGTTACATTTTCTCTCTTCGGTAAGCATTTTTTTGTGTTTTATACTTTTGGAAGTTTGGTTTTTCATGTTGATTTTATAGTGACCTTTTCCATGTTTGTAATGTACTAACTCGGTTTTTCCTCACAGCAGGTCAACTCGTGTGTGGTTGCAACATGACAGTCCCATTGAGTACATTTTTGGGAAAGGGACATCAGTTGCACCACAGGGCGGGAGGAGGGTGACGAGCACGATACATTTTCTCTCTTCGGTAAGCTTTTTTTTGTGTTTCATACTTTTGCAAGTTTGGTTTTTCATGTTGATTTTAAAGTGACCTTTTCCATGTTTGTAATGTACTAACTCGTTTTTTCCCCACAGCAGGTCAACTCGTGTGTGGTTGCAACATAACAGTCCCATTGAGTACATTTTTGAGAAAGGGACATCAGTTGCACCACAGGGCGGGAGGAGGGTGACGAGCACGATACATTTTCTCTCTTCGGTAAGCATTTTTTTGTGTTTCATACTTTTGGAAGTTTGGTTTTTCATGTTGATTTTAAAGTGACCTTTTCCATGTTTGTAATGAACTAACTCGTTTTTTCCCCACAGCAGGTCAACTCGTGTGTGGTTGCAACATAACAGTCCCATTGAGTACATTTTTGAGAAAGGGACATCAGTTGCAATCACTGGGCGAGGGGTGGGTGCGGAGCACGATACATTTTCTCTCTTCGGTAAGCATTTTTTTGTGTTTTATACTTTTGGAAGTTTTGATTTTCATGTTGATTTTAAAGTGACCCTTTCCATGTTTGTAATGTACTAACTCGTTTTTTCCTCACAGCAGGTCAACTCGTGTGTGGTTGCAACATAACAGTCCCATTGAGTACATTTTTGAGAAAGGGACATCAGTTGCACCACAGGGCGGGAGGAGGGTGACGAGCACGATACATTTTCTCTCTTCGGTAAGCATTTTTTTGTGTTTCATACTTTTGGAAGTTTGGTTTTTCATGTTGATTTTAAAGTGACCTTTTCCATGTTTGTAATGTACTAACTCGTTTTTTCCTCACAGCAGGTCAACTCGTGTGTGGTTGCAACATAACAGTCCCATTGAGTACATTTTTGAGAAAGGGACATCAGTTGCACCACAGGGCGGGAGGAGGGTGACGAGCACGATACATTTTCTCTCTTCGGTAAGCATTTTTTTGTGTTTCATACTTTTGGAAGTTTGGTTTTTCATGTTGATTTTAAAGTGACCTTTTCCATGTTTGTAATGTACTAACTCGTTTTTTCCTCACAGCAGGTCAACTCGTGTGTGGTTGCAACATAACAGTCCCATTGAGTACATTTTTGAGAAAGGGACATCAGTTGCACCACAGACGGGGGGAGGGTGCGGAGCACGATACATTTTCTCTCTTCGGTAAGCATTTTTTTGTGTTTCATACTTTTGGAAGTTTGGTTTTTCATGTTGGTTTTAAAGTGACCTTTTCCATGTTTGTAATGTACTAACTCGTTTTTTCCTCACAGCAGGTCAACTCGTGTGTGGTTGCATCATAACAGTCCCATTGAGTACATTTTTGAGAAAGGGACATCAGTTGCACCACAGGGCGGGAGGAGGGTGACGAGCACGATACATTTTCTCTCTTCGGTATGCATTTTTTTGTGTTTCATACTTTTGGAAGTTTGGTTTTTCATGTTGATTTTAAAGTGACCTTTTCCATGTTTGTAATGTACTAACTCGTATTTTCCTCACAGCAGGTCAACTCGTGTGTGGTTGCAACATAACAGTCCCATTGAGTACATTTTTGAGAAAGGGACATCAGTTGCACCACAGGGCGGGGGGAGGGTGCGGAGCACGATACATTTTCTCTCTTCGGTAAGCATTTTTTTGTGTTTTATACTTTTTGAAGTTTGGTTTTTCATGTTGATTTTAAAGTGACCTTTTCCATGTTTGTAATGTACTAACTCGTTTTTTCCTCACAGCAGGTCAACTCATGTGTGGTTGCAACATAACAGTCCCATTGAGTACATTTTTGAGAAAGGGACATCAGTTGCACCACAGGGCGGGAGGAGGGTGCGGAGCACGATACATTTTCTCTCTTCGGTAAGCATTTTTTTTGTGTTTTATACTTTTGGAAGTTTGGTTTTTCATGTTGATTTTAAAATGACCTTTTCCATGTTTGTAATGTACTAACTCGTATTTTCTTCACAGCAGGTCAACTCGTGTGTGGTTGCAACATAACAGTCCCATTGAGTACATTTTTGAGAAAGGGACATCAGTTGCACCACAGGGCGGGAGGAGGGTGACGAGCACGATACATTTTCTCTCTTCGGTAAGCATTTTTTTGTGTTTCATACTTTTGGAAGTTTGGTTTTTCATGTTGATTTTATAGTGACCTTTTCCATGTTTGTAATGTACTAACTCGTTTTTTCCTCACAGCAGGTCAACTCGTGTGTGGTTGCAACATAACAGTCCCATTGAGTACATTTTTGAGAAAGGGACATCAGTTGCACCACAGGGCGGGAGGAGGGTGACGAGCACGATACATTTTCTCTCTTCGGTAAGCATTTTTTTGTATTTCATACTTTTGGAAGTTTGGTTTTTCATGTTGATTTTAAAGTGACCTTTTCCATGTTTGTAATGTACTAACTCGTTTTTTCCCCACAGCAGGTCAACTCGTGTGTGGTTGCAACATAACAGTCCCATTGAGTACATTTTTGAGAAAGGGACATCAGTTGCACCACAGGGCGGGAGGAGGGTGACGAGCACGATACATTTTCTCTCTTCGGTAAGCATTTTTTTGTGTTTTATACTTTTGGAAGTTTGGTTTTTCATGTTGATTTTATAGTGACCTTTTCCATGTTTGTAATGTACTAACTCGTTTTTTCCTCACAGCAGGTCAACTCGTGTGTGGTTGCAACATAACAGTCCCATTGAGTACATTTTTGAGAAAGGGACATCAGTTGCACCACAGGGCGGGAGGAGGGTGACGAGCACGATACATTTTCTCTCTTCGGTAAGCATTTTTTTGTGTTTCATACTTTTGGAAGTTTGGTTTTTCATGTTGATTTTAAAGTGACCTTTTCCATGTTTGTAATGTACTAACTCGTTTTTCCTCACAGCAGGTCAACTCGTGTGTGGTTGCAACATAACAGTCCCATTGAGTACATTTTTGAGAAAGGGACATCAGTTGCAATTACTGGGCGAGGGGAGGGTGCGGAGCACGATACAATTTCTCTATTCGGTAAGCATTTTTTTGTGTTTTATACTTTTGGAAGTTTGGATTTTCATGTTGATTTTAAAGTGACCTTTTCCATGTTTGTAATGTACTAACTCGTTTTTTCGTCACAGCAGGTCAACTCGTGTGTGGTTGCAACATAACAGTCCCATTGAGTACATTTTTGAGAAAGGGACATCAGTTGCACCACAGGGCGGGAGGAGGGTGACGAGCACGATACATTTTCTCTCTTCGGTAAGCATTTTTTTGTGTTTCATACTTTTGGAAGTTTGGTTTTTCATGTTGATTTTAAAGTGACCTTTTCCATGTTTGTAATGTACTAACTCGTTTTTTCCTCACAGCAGGTCAACTCGTGTGTGGTTGCAACATAACAGTCCCATTGAGTACATTTTTGAGAAAGGGACATCTGTTGCACCACAGGGCGGGAGGAGGGTGACGAGCATGATACATTTTCTCTCTTCGGTAAGCATTTTTTTGTGTTTCATACTTTTGGAAGTTTGGTTTTTCATGTTGATTTTAAAGTGACCTTTTCCATGTTTGTAATGTACTAACTCGTTTTTTCCTCACAGCAGGTCAACTCGTGTGTGGTTGCAACATAACAGTCCCATTGAGTACATTTTTGAGAAAGGGACATCAGTTGCACCACAGGGCGGGAGGAGGGTGACGAGCACGATACATTTTCTCTCTTCGGTATGCATTCTTTTGTGTTTCATACTTTTGGAAGTTTGGTTTTTCATGTTGATTTTAAAGTGACCTTTTCCATGTTTGTAATGTACTAACTCGTTTTTTCCTCACAGCAGGTCAACTCATGTGTGGTTGCAACATAACAGTCCCATTGAGTACATTTTTGAGAAAGGGACATCAGTTGCACCACAGGGCGGGAGGAGGGTGCGGAGCACGATGCATTTTCTCTCTTCGGTAAGCATTTTTTTTGTGTTTTATACTTTTGGAAGTTTGGTTTTTCATGTTGATTTTAAAATGACCTTTTCCATGTTTGTGATGTACTAACTCGTATTTTCCTCACAGCAGGTCTACTCGTGTGTGGTTGCAACATAACAGTCCCATTGAGTACATTTTTGAGAAAGGGACATCAGTTGCACCACAGGGCGGGAGGAGGGTGACGAGCACGATACATTTTCTCTCTTCGGTAAGCATTTTTTTGTGTTTTATACTTTTGGAAGTTTGGTTTTTCATGTTGATTTTATAGTGACCTTTTCCATGTTTGTAATGTACTAACTCGTTTTTTCCTCACAGCAGGTCAACTCGTGTGTGGTTGCAACATAACAGTCCCATTGAGTACATTTTTGAGAAAGGGACATCAGTTGCACCACAGGGCGGGAGGAGGGTGACGAGCACGATACATTTTCTCTCTTCGGTAAGCATTTTTTTGTGTTTCATACTTTTGGAAGTTTGGTTTTTCATGTTGATTTTAAAGTGACCTTTTCCATGTTTGTAATGTACTAACTCGTTTTTTCCTCACAGCAGGTCAACTCGTATGTGGTTGCAACATAACAGTCCCATTGAGTACATTTTTGAGAAAGGGACATCAGTTGCACCACAGGGCAGGGGGAGGGTGCGGAGCACGATACATTTTCTCTCTTGGGTAAGCATTTTTTTGTGTTTTATACTTTTGGAAGTTTAGATTTTCATGTTGATTTTAAAGTGACCTTTTCCATGTTTGTAATGTACTAACTGGTTTTTTCCTCACAGCAGGTCAACTCGTGTGTGGTTGCAACATAACAGTCCCATTGAGTACATTTTTGAGAAAGGGACATCAGTTGCACCACAGGGCGGGAGGAGGGTGACGAGCACGATACATTTTCTCTCTTCGGTAAGCATTTTTTTGTGTTTCATACTTTTGGAAGTTTGGTTTTTCATGTTGATTTTAAAGTGACCTTTTCCATGTTTGTAATGTACTAACTCGTTTTTTCCTCACAGCAGGTGAACTCGTGTGTGGTTGCAACATAACAGTCCCATTGAGTACATTTTTGAGAAAGGGACATCAGTTGCAATCACTGGGCGGGGGGAGGGTGCGGAGCACGATACATTTTCTCTCTTCGGTAAGCATTTTTTTGTGTTTTATACTTTTGGAAGTTTGGATTTTCATGTTGATTTTAAAGTGACCTTTTCCATGTTTGTAATGTACTAACTCGTTTTTTCCTCACAGCAGGTCAACTCGTGTGTGGTTGCAACATAACAGTCCCATTGAGTACATTTTTGAGAAAGGGACATCAGTTGCACCACAGGGCGGGAGGAGGGTGACGAGCACGATACATTTTCTCTCTTCGGTAAGCATTTTTTTGTGTTTCATACTTTTGGAAGTTTGGTTTTTCATGTTGATTTTAAAGTGACCTTTTCCATGTTTGTAATGTACTAACTCGTTTTTTCCTCACAGCAGGTCAACTCGTGTGTGGTTGCAACATAACAGTCCCATTGAGTACATTTTTGAGAAAGGGACATCAGTTGCACCAAAGGCGGGGGGAGGGTGCGGAGCACGATACATTTTCTCTCTTCGGTAAGCATTTTTTTGTGTTTTATACTTTTGGAAGTTTGGTTTTTCATGTTGGTTTTAAAGTGACCTTTTCCATGTGTGTAATGTGCTAACTCGTTTTTTCCTCACAGCAGGTCAACTCGTGTGTGGTTGCATCATAACAGTCCCATTGAGTACATTTTTGAGAAAGGGACATCAGTTGCACCACAGGGCGGGAGGAGGGTGACGAGCACGATACATTTTCTCTCTTCGGTATGCATTTGTTTGTGTTTCATACTTTTGGAAGTTTGGTTTTTCATGTTGATTTTAAAGTGACCTTTTCCATGTTTGTAATGTACTAACTCGTTTTTTCCTCACAGCAGGTCAACTCATGTGTGGTTGCAACATAACAGTCCCATTGAGTACATTTTTGAGAAAGGGACATCAGTTGCACCACAGGGCGGGAGGAGGGTGCGGAGCACGATACATTTTCTCTCTTCGGTAAGCATTTTTTTGTGTTTTATACTTTTGGAAGTTTGGTTTTTCATGTTGATTTTAAAAGGACCTTTTCCATGTTTGTAATGTACTAACTCGTATTTTCCTCACAGCAGGTCAACTCGTGTGTGGTTGCAACATAACAATCCCATTGAGTACATTTTTGAGAAAGGGACATCAGTTGCACCACAGGGCGGGAGGAGGGTGACGAGCACGATACATTTTCTCTCTTCGGTAAGCATTTTTTTGTGTTTTATACTTTTGGAAGTTTGGTTTTTCATGTTGATTTTAAAGTGACCTTTTCCATGTTTGTAATGTACTAACTCGTATTTTCCTCACAGCAGGTCAACTCGTGTGTGGTTGCAACATAACAGTCCCATTGAGTACATTTTTGAGATAGGGACATCAGTTGCACCACAGGGCGGAAGGACGGTGACGAGCATGATACATTTTCTCTCTTCAGTAAGCATTTTTTTGTGTTTTATACTTTTGGAACTTTGGATTTTCATGTTGATTTTAAAGTGACCTTTTCCATGTTTGTAATGTACTAACTCGTTTTTTCCTCACAGCAGGTCAACTCGTGTGTGGTTGCAACATAACAGTCCCATTGAGTACATTTTTGAGAAAGGGACATCAGTTGCACCACAGGGCGGGAGGAGGGTGACGAGCACGATACATTTTCTCTCTTCGGTAAGCGTTTTTTTGTGTTTCATACTTTTGGAAGTTTGGTTTTTCATGTTGATTTTAAAGTGACCTTTTCCATGTTTGTAATGTACTAACTCGTTTTTTCCTCACAGCAGGTCAACTCGTGTGTGGTTGCAACATAACAGTCCCATTGAGTACATTTTTGAGAAAGGGACATCAGTTGCACCACAGGGCGGGAGGAGGGTGACGAGCACGATACATTTTCTCTCTTCGGTAAGCTTTTTTTTGTGTTTTATACTTTTGGAAGTTTGGTTTTTCATGTTGATTTTAAAGTGACCTTTTCCATGTTTGTAATGTACTAACTCGTTTTTTCCTCACAGCAGGTCAACTCGTGTGTGGTTGCAACATAACAGTCCCATTGAGTACATTTTTGAGAAAGGGACATCTGTTGCACCACAGGGCGGGAGGAGGGTGACGAGCACGATACATTTTCTCTCTTCGATAAGCATTTTTTTGTGTTTCATACTTTTGGAAGTTTGGTTTTTCATGTTGATTTTAAAGTGACCTTTTCCATGCTTGTAATGTACAAACTCGTTTTTTCCTCACAGCAGGTCAACTCGTGTGTGGTTGCAACATAACAGTCCCATTGAGTACATTTTTGAGAAAGGGACATCAGTTGCAATCACTGGGCGGGAGGAGGGTGACGAGCACGATACATTTTCTCTCTTCGGTAAGCATTTTTTTGTGTTTTATACTTTTGGAAGTTTTGATTTTCATGTTGATTTTAAAGTGACCCTTTCCATGTTTGTAATGTACTAACTCGTTTTTTCCTCACAGCAGGTCAACTCGTGTGTGGTTGCAACATAACAGTCCCATTGAGTACATTTTTGAGAAAGGGACATCAGTTGCACCACAGGGCGGGAGGAGGGTGACGAGCACGATACATTTTCTCTCTTCGGTAAGCATTTTTTTGTGTTTCATACTTTTGGAAGTTTGGTTTTTCATGTTGATTTTAAAGTGACCTTTTCCATGTTTGTAATGTACTAACTCGTTTTTTCCTCACAGCAGGTCAACTCGTGTGTGGTTGCAACATAACAGTCCCATTGAGTACATTTTTGAGAAAGGGACATCAGTTGCACCACAGGGCGGGAGGAGGGTGACGAGCACGATACATTTTCTTTCTTCGGTAAGCATTTTTTTGTGTTTCATACTTTTGGAAGTTTGGTTTTTCATGTTGATTTTAAAGTGACCTTTTCCATGTTTGTAATGTACTAACTCGTTTTTTCCTCACAGCAGGTCAACTCGTGTGTGGTTGCAACATAACAGTCCCATTGAGTACATTTTTGAGAAAGGGACATCAGTTGCACCACAGGCGGGGGGAGGGTGCGGAGCACGATACATTTTCTCTCTTCGGTAAGCATTTTTTTGTGTTTCATACTTTTGGAAGTTTGGTTTTTCATGTTGGTTTTAAAGTGACCTTTTCCATGTTTGTAATGTACTAACTCGTTTTTTCCTCACAGTAGGTCAACTCGTGTGTGGTTGCATCATAACAGTCCCATTGAGTACATTTTTGAGAAAGGGACATCAGTTGCACCACAGGGCGGGAGGAGGGTGACGAGCACGATACATTTTCTCTCTTCGGTATGCATTTTTTTGTGTTTCATACTTTTGGAAGTTTGGTTTTTCATGTTGATTTTAAAGTGACCTTTTCCATGTTTGTAATGTACTAACTCGTTTTTTCCTCACAGCAGGTCAACTCATGTGTGGTTGCAACATAACAGTCCCATTGAGTACATTTTTGAGAAAGGGACATCAGTTGCACCACAGGGCGGGAGGAGGGTGCGGAGCACGATACATTTTCTCTCTTCGGTAAGCATTTTTTTGTGTTTTATACTTTTGGAAGTTTGGTTTTTCATTTTGATTTTAAAGTGACCTTTTCCATGTTTGTAATGTACTAACTCGTATTTTCCTCACAGCAGGTCAACTCGTGTGTGGTTGCAACATAACAGTCCCATTGAGTACATTTTTGAGAAAGGGACACCAGTTGCACCACAGGGCGGGGGGAGGGTGCGGAGCACGATACATTTTCTCTCTTCGGTAAGCATTTTTTTGTGTTTTATACTTTTGGAAGTTTGGTTTTTCATGTTGATTTTAAAGTGACCTTTTCCATGTTTGTAATGTACTAACTCGTTTTTTCCTCACAGCAGGTCAACTCATGTGTGGTTGCAACATAACAGTCCCATTGAGTACATTTTTGAGAAAGGGACATCAGTTGCACCACAGGGCGGGAGGAGGGTGCGGAGCACGATACATTTTCTCTCTTCGGTAAGCATTTTTTTTGTGTTTTATACTTTTGGAAGTTTGGTTTTTCATGTTGATTTTAAAATGACCTTTTCCATGTTTGTAATGTACTAACTCGTATTTTCCTCACAGCAGGTCAACTCGTGTGTGGTTGCAACATAACAGTCCCATTGAGTACATTTTTGAGAAAGGGACATCAGTTGCACCACAGGGCGGGAGGAGGGTGACGAGCACGATACATTTTCTCTCTTCGGTAAGCATTTTTTTGTGTTTTATACTTTTGGAAGTTTGGTTTTTCATGTTGATTTTATAGTGACCTTTTCCATGTTTGTAATGTACTAACTCGTTTTTTCCTCACAGCAGGTCAACTCGTGTGTGGTTGCAACATAACAGTCCCATTGAGTACATTTTTGAGAAAGGGACATCAGTTGCACCACAGGGCGGGAGGAGGGTGACGAGCACGATACATTTTCTCTCTTCGGTAAGCATTTTTTTGTGTTTCATACTTTTGGAAGTTTGGTTTTTCATGTTGATTTTAAAGTGACCTTTTCCATGTTTGTAATGTACTAACTCGTTTTTTCCCCACAGCAGGTCAACTCGTGTGTGGTTGCAACATAACAGTCCCATTGAGTACATTTTTGAGAAAGGGGCATCAGTTGCAC
This sequence comes from Schistocerca serialis cubense, assembly GCF_023864345.2. Classification (NCBI taxonomy): domain Eukaryota; kingdom Metazoa; phylum Arthropoda; class Insecta; order Orthoptera; family Acrididae; genus Schistocerca; species Schistocerca serialis. The sequence goes on from NC_064647.1 coordinate 104,580,251, forward strand.
CACAGGGTGGGAGGAGGGTGACGAGCACGATACATTTTCTCTCATCGGTAAGCATTTTTTTGTGTTTCATACTTTTGGAAGTTTGGTTTTTCATGTTGATTTTAAAGTGACCTTTTCCATGTTTGTAATGTACTAACTCGTTTTTTCCCCACAGCAGGTCAACTCGTGTGTGGTTGCAACATAACAGTCCCATTGAGTACATTTTTGAGAAAGGGACATCAGTTGCACCACAGGCGGGGGGAGGGTGCGGAGCACGATACATTTTCTCTCTTCGGTAAGCATTTTTTTGTGCTTCATACTTTTGGAAGTTTTGATTTTCATGTTGATTTTAAAGTGACCCTTTCCATGTTTGTAATGTACTAACTCGTTTTTTCCTCACAGCAGGTCAACTCGTGTGTGGTTGCAACATAACAGTCCCATTGAGTACATTTTTGAGAAAGGGACATCAGTTGCACCACAGGGCGGGAGGAGGGTGACGAGCACGATACATTTTCTCTCTTCGGTAAGCATTTTTTTGTGTTTCATACTTTTGGAAGTTTGGTTTTTCATGTTGATTTTAAAGTGACCTTTTCCATGTTTGTAATGTACTAACTCGTTTTTTCCTCACAGCAGGTCAACTCGTGTGTGGTTGCAACATAACAGTCCCATTGAGTACATTTTTGAGAAAGGGACATCAGTTGCACCACAGGGCGGGAGGAGGGTGACGAGCACGATACATTTTCTCTCTTCGGTAAGCATTTTTTTGTGTTTCATACTTTTGGAAGTTTGGTTTTTCATGTTGATTTTAAAGTGACCTTTTCCATGTTTGTAATGTACTAACTCGTTTTTTCCTCACAGCATGTCAACTCATGTCTGGTTGCAACATAACAGTCCCATTGAGTACATTTTTGAGAAAGGGACATCAGTTGCACCACAGGGCGGGGGGAGGGTGCGGAGCACGATACATTTTCTCTCTTCGGTAAGCATTTTTTTGTGTTTTATACTTTTGGAAGTTTGGTTTTTCATGTTGGTTTTAAAGTGACCTTTTCCATGTTTGTAATGTACTAACTCGTTTTTTCCTCACAGCAGGTCAACTCGTGTGTGGTTGCATCATAACAGTCCCATTGAGTACATTTTTGAGAAAGGGACATCAGTTGCACCACAGGGCGGGAGGAGGGTGACGAGCACGATACATTTTCTCTCTTCGGTATGCATTTTTTTGTGTTTCATACTTTTGGAAGTTTGGTTTTTCATGTTGATTTTAAAGTGACCTTTTCCATGTTTGTAATGTACTAACTCGTATTTTCCTCACAGCAGGTCAACTCGTGTGTGGTTGCAACATAACAGTCCCATTGAGTACATTTTTGAGAAAGGGACATCAGTTGCACCACAGGGCGGGGGGAGGGTGCGGAGCACGATACATTTTCTCTCTTCGGTAAGCATTTTTTTGTGTTTTATACTTTTTGAAGTTTGGTTTTTCATGTTGATTTTAAAGTGACCTTTTCCATGTTTGTAATGTACTAACTCGTTTTTTCCTCACAGCAGGTCAACTCATGTGTGGTTGCAACATAACAGTCCCATTGAGTACATTTTTGAGAAAGGGACATCAGTTGCACCACAGGGCGGGAGGAGGGTGCGGAGCACGATACATTTTCTCTCTTCGGTAAGCATTTTTTTTGTGTTTTATACTTTTGGAAGTTTGGTTTTTCATGTTGATTTTAAAATGACCTTTTCCATGTTTGTAATGTACTAACTCGTATTTTCCTCACAGCAGGTCAACTCGTGTGTGGTTGCAACATAACAGTCCCATTGAGTACATTTTTGAGAAAGGGACATCAGTTGCACCACAGGGCGGGAGGAGGGTGACGAGCACGATACATTTTCTCTCTTCGGTAAGCATTTTTTTGTGTTTTATACTTTTGGAAGTTTGGTTTTTCATGTTGATTTTATAGTGACCTTTTCCATGTTTGTAATGTACTAACTCGTTTTTTCCTCACAGCAGGTCAACTCGTGTGTGGTTGCAACATAACAGTCCCATTGAGTACATTTTTGAGAAAGGGACATCAGTTGCACCACAGGGCGGGAGGAGGGTGACGAGCACGATACATTTTCTCTCTTCGGTAAGCATTTTTTTGTGTTTCATACTTTTGGAAGTTTGGTTTTTCATGTTGATTTTAAAGTGACCTTTTCCATGTTTGTAATGTACTAACTCGTTTTTTCCCCACAGCAGGTCAACTCGTGTGTGGTTGCAACATAACAGTCCCATTGAGTACATTTTTGAGAAAGGGACATCAGTTGCACCACAGGGCGGGAGGAGGGTGACGAGCACGATACATTTTCTCTCTTCGGTAAGCATTTTTTTGTGTTTTATACTTTTGGAAGTTTGGTTTTTCATGTTGATTTTATAGTGACCTTTTCCATGTTTGTAATGTACTAACTCGTTTTTTCCTCACAGCAGGTCAACTCGTGTGTGGTTGCAACATAACAGTCCCATTGAGTACATTTTTGAGAAAGGGACATCAGTTGCACCACAGGGCGGGAGGAGGGTGACGAGCACGATACATTTTCTCTCTTCGGTAAGCATTTTTTTGTGTTTCATACTTTTGGAAGTTTGGTTTTTCATGTTGATTTTAAAGTGACCTTTTCCATGTTTGTAATGTACTAACTCGTTTTTTCCTCACAGCAGGTCAACTCGTGTGTGGTTGCAACATAACAGTCCCATTGAGTACACTTTTGAGAAAGGGACATCAGTTGCACCACAGGGCGGGGGGAGGGTACGGAGCACGATACATTTTCTCTCTTGGGTAAGCATTTTTTTGTGTTTTATACTTTTGTAAGTTTGGATTTTCATGTTGATTTTAAAGTGACCTTTTCCATGTTTGTAATGTACTAACTGGTTTTTTCCTCACAGCAGGTCAACTCGTGTGTGGTTGCAACATAACAGTCCCATTGAGTACATTTTTGAGAAAGGGACATCAGTTGCACCACAGGGCGGGAGGAGGGTGACGAGCACGATACATTTTCTCTCTTCGGTAAGCATTTTTTTGTGTTTCATACTTTTGGAAGTTTGGTTTTTCATGTTGATTTTAAAGTGACCTTTTCCATGTTTGTAATGTACTAACTCGTTTTTTCCTCACAGCAGGTCAACTCGTGTGTGGTTGCAACATAACAGTCCCATTGAGTACATTTTTGAGAAAGGGACATCAGTTGCAATCACTGGGCGAGGGGAGGGTGCGGAGCACGATACATTTTCTCTCTTCGGTAAGCATTTTTTTGTGTTTTATACTTTTGGAAGTTTGGATTTTCATGTTGATTTTAAAGTGACCTTTTCCATGTTTGTAATGTACTAACTCGTTTTTTCCTCACAGCAGGTCAACTCGTGTGTGGTTGCAACATAACAGTCCCATTGAGTACATTTTTGAGAAAGGGACATCAGTTGCACCACAGGGCGGGAGGAGGGTGACGAGCACGATACATTTTCTCTCTTCGGTAAGCATTTTTTTGTGTTTCATACTTTTGGAAGTTTGGTTTTTAATGTTGATTTTAAAGTGACCTTTTCCATGTTTGTAATGTACTAACTCGTTTTTTCCTCACAGCAGGTCAACTCGTGTGTGGTTGCAACATAACAGTCCCATTGAGTACATTTTTGAGAAAGGGACATCTGTTGCACCACAGGGCGGGAGGAGGGTGACGAGCACGATACATTTTCTCTCTTCGGTAAGCATTTTTTTGTGTTTCATACTTTTGGAAGTTTGGTTTTTCATGTTGGTTTTAAAGTGACCTTTTCCATGTTTGTAATGTACTAACTCGTTTTTTCCTCACAGCAGGTCAACTCGTGTGTGGTTGCATCATAACAGTCCCATTGAGTACATTTTTGAGAAAGGGACATCAGTTGCACCACAGGGCGGGAGGAGGGTGACGAGCACGATACATTTTCTCTCTTCGGTATGCATTTTTTTGTGTTTCATACTTTTGGAAGTTTGGTTTTTCATGTTGATTTTAAAGTGACCTTTTCCATGTTTGTAATGTACTAACTCGTTTTTTCCTCACAGCAGGTCAACTCATGTGTGGTTGCAACATAACAGTCCCATTGAGTACATTTTTGAGAAAGGGACATCAGTTGCACCACAGGGCGGGAGGAGGGTGCGGAGCACGATACATTTTCTCTCTTCGGTAAGCATTTTTTTTGTGTTTTATACTTTTGGAAGTTTGGTTTTTCATGTTGATTTTAAAATGACCTTTTCCATGTTTGTGATGTACTAACTCGTATTTTCCTCACAGCAGGTCTACTCGTGTGTGGTTGCAACATAACAGTCCCATTGAGTACATTTTTGAGAAAGGGACATCAGTTGCACCACAGGGCGGGAGGAGGGTGACGAGCACGATACATTTTCTCTCTTCGGTAAGCATTTTTTTGTGTTTTATACTTTTGGAAGTTTGGTTTTTCATGTTGATTTTATAGTGACCTTTTCCATGTTTGTAATGTACTAACTCGTTTTTTCCTCACAGCAGGTCAACTCGTGTGTGGTTGCAACATAACAGTCCCATTGAGTACATTTTTGAGAAAGGGACATCAGTTGCACCACAGGGCGGGAGGAGGGTGACGAGACCGATACATTTTCTCTCTTCGGTAAGCATTTTTTTGTGTTTCATACTTTTGGAAGTTTGGTATTTCATGTTGATTTTAAAGTGACCTTTTCCATGTTTGTAATGTACTAACTCGTTTTTTCCTCACAGCAGGTCAACTCGTATGTGGTTGCAACATAACAGTCCCATTGAGTACATTTTTGAGAAAGGGACATCAGTTGCACCACAGGGCGGGGGGAGGGTGCGGAGCACGATACATTTTCTCTCTTGGGTAAGCATTTTTTTGTGTTTTATACTTTTGGAAGTTTAGATTTTCATGTTGATTTTAAAGTGACCTTTTCCATGTTTGTAATGTACTAACTGGTGTTTCCTCACAGCAGGTCAACTCGTGTGTGGTTGCAACATAACAGTCCCATTGAGTACATTTTTGAGAAAGGGACATCAGTTGCACCACAGGGCGGGAGGAGGGTGACGAGCACGATACATTTTCTCTCTTCGGTAAGCATTTTTTTGTGTTTCATACTTTTGGAAGTTTGGTTTTTCATGTTGATTTTAAAGTGACCTTTTCCATGTTTGTAATGTACTAACTCGTTTTTTCCTCACAGCAGGTCAACTCGTGTGTGGTTGCAACATAACAGTCCCATTGAGTACATTTTTGAGAAAGGGACATCAGTTGCAATCACTGGGCGGGGGGAGGGTGCGGAGCACGATACATTTTCTCTCTTCGGTAAGCATTTTTTTGTGTTTTATACTTTTGGAAGTTTGGATTTTCATGTTGATTTTAAAGTGACCTTTTCCATGTTTGTAATGTACTAACTCGTTTTTTCCTCACAGCAGGTCAACTCGTGTGTGGTTGCAACATAACAGTCCCATTGAGTACATTTTTGAGAAAGGGACATCAGTTGCACCACAGGGCGGGAGGAGGGTGACGAGCACGATACATTTTCTCTCTTCGGTAAGCATTTTTTTGTGTTTCATACTTTTGGAAGTTTGGTTTTTCATGTTGATTTTAAAGTGACCTTTTCCATGTTTGTAATGTACTAACTCGTTTTTTCCTCACAGCAGGTCAACTCGTGTGTGGTTGCAACATAACAGTCCCATGGAGTACATTTTTGAGAAAGGGACGTCAGTTGCACCACAGGGCGGGGGGAGGATGCGGAGCACGATACATTTTCTCTCTTCGGTAAGCATTTTTTTGTGTTTTATACTTTTGGAAGTTTGGTTTTTCATGTTGATTTTAAAGTGACCTTTTCCATGTTTGTAATGTACTAACTCGTTTTTTCCTCACAGCAGGTCAACTCGTGTGTGGTTGCAACATAACAGTCCCATTGAGTACATTTTTGAGAAAGGGACATCTGTTGCACCACAGGGCGGGAGGAGGGTGACGAGCACGATACATTTTCTCTCTTCGGTAAGCATTTTTTTTTGTTTCATACTTTTGGAAGTTTGGTTTTTCATGTTGATTTTAAAGTGACCTTTTCCATGTTTGTAATGTACTAACTCATTTTTTCCTCACAGGAGGTCAACTCATGTGTGGTTGCAACATAACAGTCCCATTGAGTACATTTTTGAGAAAGGGACATCAGTTGCACCACAGGGCGGGAGGAGGGTGACGAGCACGAAACATTTTCTCTCTTCGGTAAGCTTTTTTTTGTGTTTCATACTTTTGGAAGTTTGGTTTTTCATGTTGGTTTTAAAGTGACCTTTTCCATGTGTGTAATATACTAACTCGTTTTTTCCTCACAGCAGGTCAACTCGTGTGTGGTTGCATCATAACAGTCCCATTGAGTACATTTTTGGGAAAAGGGACATCAGTTGCACCACAGGGCGGGAGGAGGGTGACGAGCACGATTCATTTTCTCTCTTCGGTATGCATTTTTTTGTGTTTCATACTTTTGGAAGTTTGGTTTTTCATGTTGATTTTAAAGTGACCTTTTCCATGTTTGTAATGTACTAACTCGTTTTTTCCTCACGGCAGGTCAACTCATGTGTGGTTGCAACATAACAGTCCCATTGAGTACATTTTTGAGAAAGGGACATCAGTTGCACCACAGGGCGGGAGGAGGGTGCGGAGCACGATACATTTTCTCTCTTCGGTAAGCATTTTTTTGTGTTTTATACTTTTGGAAGTTTGGTTTTTCATGTTGATTTTAAAAGGACCTTTTCCATGTTTGTACTGTACTAACTCGTATTTTCCTCACAGCAGGTCAACTCGTGTGTGGTTGCAACATAACAGTCCCATTGAGTACATTTTTGAGAAAGGGACATCAGTTGCACCACAGGGCGGGAGGAGGGTGACGAGCACGATACATTTTCTCTCTTCGGTAAGCATTTTTTTGTGTTTTATACTTTTGGAAGTTTGGTTTTTCATGTTGATTTTAAAGTGACCTTTTCCATGTTTGTAATGTACTAACTCGTTTTTTCCTCACGGCAGGTCAACTCGTGTGTGGTTGCAACATAACAGTCCCATTGAGTACATTTTTGAGATAGGGACATCAGTTGCACCACAGGGCGGGAGGACGGTGACGAGCATGATACATTTTCTCTCTTCGGTAAGCATTTTTTTGTGTTTTATACTTTTGGAACTTTAGATTTTCATGTTGATTTTAAAGTGACCTTTTCCATGTTTGTACTGTACTAACTCGTTTTTTCCTCACAGCAGGTCAACTCGTGTGTGGTTGCAACATAACAGTCCCATTGAGTACATTTTTGAGAAAGGGACATCAGTTGCACCACAGGGCGGGAGGAGGGTGACGAGCACGATACATTTTCTCTCTTCGGTAAGCGTTTTTTTGTGTTTCATACTTTTGGAAGTTTGGTTTTTCATGTTGATTTTAAAGTGACCTTTTCCATGTTTGTAATGTACTAACTCGTTTTTTCCTCACAGCAGGTCAACTCGTGTGTGGTTGCAACATAACAGTCCCATTGAGTACATTTTTGAGAAAGGGACATCAGTTGCACCACAGGGCGGGTGGAGGGTGACGAGCACGATACATTTTCTCTCTTCGGTAAGCATTTTTTTGTGTTTCATACTTTTGGAAGTTTGGTTTTTCATGTTGATTTTAAAGTGACCTTTTCCATGTTTGTAATGTACTAACTCGTTTTTTCCTCACAGCAGGTCAACTCATGTGTGGTTGCAACATAACAGTCCCATTGAGTACATTTTTGAGAAAGGGACATCAGTTGCACCACAGGGCGGGAGGAGGGTGACGAGCACGATACATTTTCTCTCTTCGGTAAGCATATTTTTGTGTTTTATACTTTTGGAAGTTTGGTTTTTCATGTTGATTTTAAAGTGACCTTTTCCATGTTTGTAATGTACTAACTCGTATTTTCCTCACAGCAGGTCAACTCGTGTGTGGTTGCAACATAACAGTCCCATTGAGTACATTTTTGAGAAAGGGACATCAGTTGCACCACAGGGCGGGAGGAGGGTGACGAGCACGATACATTTTCTCTCTTCGGTAAGCATTTTTTTTGTGTTTTATACTTTTGGAAGTTTGGTTTTTCATGTCGAATTTAAAGTGACCTTTTCCATGTTTGTAATGTACTAACTCGTTTTTTCCTCACAGCAGGTCAACTCGTGTGTGGTTGCAACATAACAGTCCCATTGAGTACATTTTTGAGAAAGGGACATCAGTTGCACCACAGGGCGGGAGGAGGGTGACGAGCACGATACATTTTCTCTCTTCGGTAAGCTTTTTTTTGTGTTTCATACTTTTGGAAGTTTGGTTTTTCATGTTGATTTTAAAGTGACCTTTTCCATGTTTGTAATGTACTAACTCGTTTTTTCCTCACAGCAGGTCAACTCATGTCTGGTTGCAACATAACAGTCCCATTGAGTACATTTTTGAGAAAGGGACATCAGTTGCACCACAGGGCGGGGGGAGGGTGCGGAGCACGATACATTTTCTCTCTTCGGTAAGCTTTTTTTTGTGTTTTATACTTTTGGAAGTTTGGTTTTTCATGTTGATTTTAAAGTGACCTTTTCCATGTTTGTAATGTACTAACTCGTTTTTTCCTCACAGCAGGTCAACTCGTGTGTGGTTGCAACATAACAGTCCCATTGAGTACATTTTTGAGAAAGGGACATCTGTTGCACCACAGGGCGGGAGGAGGGTGACGAGCACGATACATTTTCTCTCTTCGATAAGCATTTTTTTGTGTTTCATACTTTTGGAAGTTTGGTTTTTCATGTTGATTTTAAAGTGACCTTTTCCATGTTTGTAATGTACTAACTCGTTTTTTCCTCACAGCAGGTCAACTCATGTGTGGTTGCAACATAACAGTCCCATTGAGTACATTTTTGAGAAAGGGACATCAGTTGCACCACAGGGCGGGAGGAGGGTGACGAGCACGATACATTTTCTCTCTTCGGTAAGCATATTTTTGTGTTTTATACTTTTGGAAGTTTGGTTTTTCATGTTGATTTTAAAGTGACCTTTTCCATGTTTGTAATGTACTAACTCGTTTTTTCCTCACAGCAGGTCAACTCATGTCTGGTTGCAACATAACAGTCCCATTGAGTACATTTTTGAGAAAGGGACATCAGTTGCACCACAGGGCGGGGGGAGGGTGCGGAGCACGATACATTTTCTCTCTTCGGTAAGCTTTTTTTTGTGTTTTATACTTTTGGAAGTTTGGTTTTTCATGTTGATTTTAAAGTGACCTTTTCCATGTTTGTAATGTACTAACTCGTTTTTTCCTCACAGCAGGTCAACTCGTGTGTGGTTGCAACATAACAGTCCCATTGAGTACATTTTTGAGAAAGGGACATCAGTTGCACCACAGGGCGGGAGGAGGGTGACGAGCACGATACATTTTCTCTCTTCGGTAAGCTTTTTTTTGTGTTTCATACTTTTGGAAGTTTGGTTTTTCATGTTGATTTTAAAGTGACCTTTTCCATGTTTGTAATGTACTAACTCGTTTTTTCCTCACAGCAGGTCAACTCATGTCTGGTTGCAACATAACAGTCCCATTGAGTACATTTTTGAGAAAGGGACATCAGTTGCACCACAGGGCGGGGGGAGGGTGCGGAGCACGATACATTTTCTCTCTTCGGTAAGCTTTTTTTTGTGTTTTATACTTTTGGAAGTTTGGTTTTTCATGTTGATTTTAAAGTGACCTTTTCCATGTTTGTAATGTACTAACTCGTTTTTTCCTCACAGCAGGTCAACTCGTGTGTGGTTGCAACATAACAGTCCCATTGAGTACATTTTTGAGAAAGGGACATCTGTTGCACCACAGGGCGGGAGGAGGGTGACGAGCACGATACATTTTCTCTCTTCGATAAGCATTTTTTTGTGTTTCATACTTTTGGAAGTTTGGTTTTTCATGTTGATTTTAAAGTGACCTTTTCCATGTTTGTAATGTACTAACTCGTTTTTTCCTCACAGCAGGTCAACTCATGTGTGGTTGCAACATAACAGTCCCATTGAGTACATTTTTGAGAAAGGGACATCAGTTGCACCACAGGGCGGGAGGAGGGTGACGAGCACGATACATTTTCTCTCTTCGGTAAGCATATTTTTGTGTTTTATACTTTTGGAAGTTTGGTTTTTCATGTTGATTTTAAAGTGACCTTTTCCATGTTTGTAATGTACTAACTCGTTTTTTCCTCACAGCAGGTCAACTCATGTCTGGTTGCAACATAACAGTCCCATTGAGTACATTTTTGAGAAAGGGACATCAGTTGCACCACAGGGCGGGGGGAGGGTGCGGAGCACGATACATTTTCTCTCTTCGGTAAGCTTTTTTTTGTGTTTTATACTTTTGGAAGTTTGGTTTTTCATGTTGATTTTAAAGTGACCTTTTCCATGTTTGTAATGTACTAACTCGTTTTTTCCTCACAGCAGGTCAACTCGTGTGTGGTTGCAACATAACAGTCCCATTGAGTACATTTTTGAGAAAGGGACATCAGTTGCACCACAGGGCGGGAGGAGGGTGACGAGCACGATACATTTTCTCTCTTCGGTAAGCTTTTTTTTGTGTTTCATACTTTTGGAAGTTTGGTTTTTCATGTTGATTTTAAAGTGACCTTTTCCATGTTTGTAATGTACTAACTCGTTTTTTCCTCACAGCAGGTCAACTCATGTCTGGTTGCAACATAACAGTCCCATTGAGTACATTTTTGAGAAAGGGACATCAGTTGCACCACAGGGCGGGGGGAGGGTGCGGAGCACGATACATTTTCTCTCTTCGGTAAGCTTTTTTTTGTGTTTTATACTTTTGGAAGTTTGGTTTTTCATGTTGATTTTAAAGTGACCTTTTCCATGTTTGTAATGTACTAACTCGTTTTTTCCTCACAGCAGGTCAACTCGTGTGTGGTTGCAACATAACAGTCCCATTGAGTACATTTTTGAGAAAGGGACATCAGTTGCACCACAGGGCGGGTGGAGGGTGACGAGCACGATACATTTTCTCTCTTCGGTAAGCATTTTTTTGTGTTTCATACTTTTGGAAGTTTGGTTTTTCATGTTGATTTTAAAGTGACCTTTTCCATGTTTGTAATGTACTAACTCGTTTTTTCCTCACAGCAGGTCAACTCATGTGTGGTTGCAACATAACAGTCCCATTGAGTACATTTTTGAGAAAGGGACATCAGTTGCACCACAGGGCGGGAGGAGGGTGACGAGCACGATACATTTTCTCTCTTCGGTAAGCATATTTTTGTGTTTTATACTTTTGGAAGTTTGGTTTTTCATGTTGATTTTAAAGTGACCTTTTCCATGTTTGTAATGTACTAACTCGTATTTTCCTCACAGCAGGTCAACTCGTGTGTGGTTGCAACATAACAGTCCCATTGAGTACATTTTTGAGAAAGGGACATCAGTTGCACCACAGGGCGGGAGGAGGGTGACGAGCACGATACATTTTCTCTCTTCGGTAAGCATTTTTTTGTGTTTTATACTTTTGGAAGTTTGGTTTTTCATGTCGAATTTAAAGTGACCTTTTCCATGTTTGTAATGTACTAACTCGTTTTTTCCTCACAGCAGGTCAACTCGTGTGTGGTTGCAACATAACAGTCCCATTGAGTACATTTTTGAGAAAGGGACATCAGTTGCACCACAGGGCGGGAGGAGGGTGACGAGCACGATACATTTTCTCTCTTCGGTAAGCTTTTTTTTGTGTTTCATACTTTTGGAAGTTTGGTTTTTCATGTTGATTTTAAAGTGACCTTTTCCATGTTTGTAATGTACTAACTCGTTTTTTCCTCACAGCAGGTCAACTCGTGTGTGGTTGCAACATAACAGTCCCATTGAGTACATTTTTGAGAAAGGGACATCAGTTGCCCCACAGGGCGGGAGGAGCGTGATGAGCACGATACATTTTCTCTCTTCGGTAAGCATTTTTTTGTGTTTTATGCTTTTGGAAGTTTGGTTTTTCATGTTGATTTTAAAGTGACCTTTTCCATGTTTGTAATGTACTAACTGGTTTTTTCCTCACAGCAGGTCATCTCGTGTGTGGTTGCAACATAACAGTCCCATTGAGTACATTTTTGAGAAAGGGACATCAGTTGCCCCACAGGGCGGGAGGAGCGTGATGAGCACGATACATTTTCTCTCTTCGGTAAGCATTTTTTTGTGTTTTATGCTTTTGGAAGTTTGGTTTTTCATGTTGATTTTAAAGTGACCTTTTCCATGTTTGTAATGTACTAACTGGTTTTTTCCTCACAGCAGGTCATCTCGTGTGTGGTTGCAACATAACAGTCCCATTGAGTACATTTTTGAGAAAGGGACATCAGTTGCACCACAGGGCGGGAGGAGGGTGCGGAGCACGATACATTTTCTCTCTTCGGTAAGCATTTTTTTGTGTTTTATGCTTTTGGAAGTTTGGTTTTTCATGTTGATTTTAAAGTGACCTTTTCCATGTTTGTAATGTACTAACTGGTTTTTTCCTCACAGCAGGTCATCTCGTGTGTGGTTGCAACATAACAGTCCCATTGAGTACATTTTTGAGAAAGGGACATCAGTTGCACCACAGGGCGGGAGGAGGGTGCGGAGCACGATACATTTTCTCTCTTCGGTAAGCATTTTTTTGGGTTTTATACTTTTGGAAGTTTGGTTTTTCATGTTGATTTAAAGTGACCTTTTCCATGTTTGTAATGTACTAACTCGTTTTTTCCTCACAGCAGGTCAACTCGTGTGTGGTTGCAACATAACAGTCCCATTGAGTACATTTTTGAGAAAGGGACATCAGTTGCACCACAGGGCGGGAGGAGGGTGCGGAGCACGATACATTTTCTCTCTTCGGTAAGCATTTTTTTGTGTTTTATACTTTTGGAAGTTTGGTTTTTCATGTTGATTTTAAAGTGACCTTTTCCATGTTTGTAATGTACTAACTCGTTTTTTCCTCACAGCAGGTCAACTCGCGTGTGGTTGCAACATAACAGTCCCATTGAGTACATTTTTGAGAAAGGGACATCAGTTGCACCACAGGGCGGGAGGAGGGTGACGAGCACGATACATTTTCTCTCTTCGGTAAGCTTTTTTTTGTATTTCATACTTTTGGAAGTTTGGTTTTTCATGTTGATTTTAAAGTGACCTTTTCCATGTTTGTAATGTACTAACTCGTTTTTTCCTCACAGCAGGTCAACTCATGTCTGGTTGCAACATAACAGTCCCATTGAGTACATTTTTGAGAAAGGGACATCAGTTGCACCACAGGGCGGGAGGAGGGTGACGAGCACGATACATTTTCTCTCTTCGGTAAGCATTTTTTTGTGTTTTATACTTTTGGAAGTTTGGTTTTTCATGTTGATTTTAAAGTGACCTTTTCCATGTTTGTAATGTACTAACTCGTTTTTTCCTCACAGCAGGTCAACTCGCGTGTGGTTGCAACATAACAGTCCCATTGAGTACATTTTTGAGAAAGGGACATCAGTTGCACCACAGGGCGGGAGGAGGGTGCGGAGCACGATACATTTTCTCTCTTCGGTAAGCATTTTTTTGTGTTTTATGCTTTTGGAAGTTTGGTTTTTCATGTTGATTTTAAAGTGACCTTTTCCATGTTTGTAATGTACTAACTGGTTTTTTCCTCACAGCAGGTCATCTCGTGTGTGGTTGCAACATAACAGTCCCATTGAGTACATTTTTGAGAAAGGGACATCAGTTGCACCACAGGGCGGGAGGAGGGTGCGGAGCACGATACATTTTCTCTCTTCGGTAAGCATTTTTTTGTGTTTTATGCTTTTGGAAGTTTGGTTTTTCATGTTGATTTTAAAGTGACCTTTTCCATGTTTGTAATGTACTAACTGGTTTTTTCCTCACAGCAGGTCATCTCGTGTGTGGTTGCAACATAACAGTCCCATTGAGTACATTTTTGAGAAAGGGACATCAGTTGCCCCACAGGGCGGGAGGAGCGTGATGAGCACGATACATTTTCTCTCTTCGGTAAGCATTTTTTTGGGTTTTATACTTTTGGAAGTTTGGTTTTTCATGTTGATTTAAAGTGACCTTTTCCATGTTTGTAATGTACTAACTCGTTTTTTCCTCACAGCAGGTCAACTCGTGTGTGGTTGCAACATAACAGTCCCATTGAGTACATTTTTGAGAAAGGGACATCAGTTGCACCACAGGGCGGGAGGAGGGTGCGGAGCACGATACATTTTCTCTCTTCGGTAAGCATTTTTTTGTGTTTTATACTTTTGGAAGTTTGGTTTTTCATGTTGATTTTAAAGTGACCTTTTCCATGTTTGTAATGTACTAACTCGTTTTTTCCTCACAGCAGGTCAACTCGCGTGTGGTTGCAACATAACAGTCCCATTGAGTACATTTTTGAGAAAGGGACATCAGTTGCACCACAGGGCGGGAGGAGGGTGACGAGCACGATACATTTTCTCTCTTCGGTAAGCTTTTTTTTGTATTTCATACTTTTGGAAGTTTGGTTTTTCATGTTGATTTTAAAGTGACCTTTTCCATGTTTGTAATGTACTAACTCGTTTTTTCCTCACAGCAGGTCAACTCATGTCTGGTTGCAACATAACAGTCCCATTGAGTACATTTTTGAGAAAGGGACATCAGTTGCACCACAGGGCGGGAGGAGGGTGACGAGCACGATACATTTTCTCTCTTCGGTAAGCTTTTTTTTGTGTTTCATACTTTTGGAAGTTTGGTTTTTCATGTTGATTTTAAAGTGACCTTTTCCATGTTTGTAATGTACTAACTGGTTTTTTCCTCACAGCAGGTCATCTCGTGTGTGGTTGCAACATAACAGTCCCATTGAGTACATTTTTGAGAAAGGGACATCAGTTGCACCACAGGGCGGGAGGAGGGTGCGGAGCACGATACATTTTCTCTCTTCGGTAAGCATTTTTTTGTGTTTTATGCTTTTGGAAGTTTGGTTTTTCATGTTGATTTAAAGTGACCTTTTCCATGTTTGTAATGTACTAACTGGTTTTTTCCTCACAGCAGGTCATCTCGTGTGTGGTTGCAACATAACAGTCCCATTGAGTACATTTTTGAGAAAGGGACATCAGTTGCACCACAGGGCGGGAGGAGGGTGACGAGCACGATACATTTTCTCTCTTCGGTAAGCATTTTTTTGTGTTCTATGCTTTTGGAAGTTTGGTTTTTCATGTTGATTTTAAAGTGACCTTTTCCATGTTTGTAATGTACTAACTGGTTTTTTCCTCACAGCAGGTCATCTCGTGTGTGGTTGCAACATAACAGTCCCATTGAGTACATTTTTGAGAAAGGGACATCAGTTGCACCACAGGGCGGGAGGAGGGTGCGGAGCATGATACATTTTCTCTCTTCGGTAAGCATTTTTTTGTGTTTTATGCTTTTGGAAGTTTGGTTTTTCATGTTGATTTTAAAGTGACCTTTTCCATGTTTGTAATGTACTAACTGGTTTTTTCCTCACAGCAGGTCATCTCGTGTGTGGTTGCAACATAACAGTCCCATTGAGTACATTTTTGAGAAAGGGACATCAGTTGCACCACAGGGCGGGAGGAGGGTGCGGAGCACGATACATTTTCTCTCTTCGGTAAGCATTTTTTTGTGTTTTATGCTTTTGGAAGTTTGGTTTTTCATGTTGATTTTAAAGTGACCTTTTCCATGTTTGTAATGTACTAACTGGTTTTTTCCTCACAGCAGGTCATCTCGTGTGTGGTTGCAACATAACAGTCCCATTGAGTACATTTTTGAGAAAGGGACATCAGTTGCACCACAGGGCGGGAGGAGGGTGCGGAGCACGATACATTTTCTCTCTTCGGTAAGCATTTTTTTGGGTTTTATACTTTTGGAAGTTTGGTTTTTCATGTTGATTTAAAGTGACCTTTTCCATGTTTGTAATGTACTAACTCATTTTCTCCTCACAGCAGGTCAACTCGTGTGTGGTTGCAACATAACAGTCCCATTGAGTACATTTTTGAGAAAGGGACATCAGTTGCACCACAGGGCGGGAGGAGGGTGCGGAGCACGATACATTTTCTCTCTTCGGTAAGCATTTTTTTGTGTTTTATACTTTTGGAAGTTTGGTTTTTCATGTTGATTTTAAAGTGACCTTTTCCATGTTTGTAATGTACTAACTCGTTTTTTCCTCACAGCAGGTCAACTCGCGTGTGGTTGCAACATAACAGTCCCATTGAGTACATTTTTGAGAAAGGGACATCAGTTGCACCACAGGGCGGGAGGAGGGTGACGAGCACGATACATTTTCTCTCTTCGGTAAGCATTTTTTTGTGTTTCATACTTTTGGAAGTTTGGTTTTTCATGTTGATTTTAAAGTGACCTTTTCCATGCTTGTAATGTACTAACTCGTTTTTTCCTCACAGCAGGTCAACTCGTGTGTGGTTGCAACATAACAGTCCCATTGAGTACATTTTTGAGAAAGGGACATCAGTTGCACCACAGGGCGGGAGGAGGGTGACGAGCACGATACATTTTCTCTCTTCGGTAAGCTTTTTTTTGTATTTCATACTTTTGGAAGTTTGGTTTTTCATGTTGATTTTAAAGTGACCTTTTCCATGTTTGTAATGTACTAACTCGTATTTTCCTCACAGCAGGTCGTCTCGTGTGTGGTTGCAACATAACAGTCCCATTGAGTACATTTTTGGAAAGGGACATCAGTTGCACCACAGGGCGGGAGGAGGGTGACGAGCACGATACATTTTCTCTCTTCGGTAAGCTTTTTTTTGTGTTTCATACTTTTGGAAGTTTGGTTTTTCATGTTGATTTTAAAGTGACCTTTTCCATGTTTGTAATGTACTAACTCGTTTTTTCCTCACAGCAGGTCATCTCGTGTGTGGTTGCAACATAACAGTCCCATTGAGTACATTTTTGAGAAAGGGACATCAGTTGCACCACAGGGCGGGAGGAGGGTGACGAGCACGATACATTTTCTCTCTTCGGTAAGCATTTTTTTGTGTTTTATGCTTTTGGAAGTTTGGTTTTTCATGTTGATTTTAAAGTGACCTTTTCCATGTTTGTAATGTACTAACTCGTTTTTTCCTCACAGCAGGTCATCTCGTGTGTGGTTGCAACATAACAGTCCCATTGAGTACATTTTTGGAAAGGGACATCAGTTGCACCACAGGGCGGGAGGAGGGTGACGAGCACGATACATTTTCTCTCTTCGGTAAGCTTTTTTTTGTGTTTCATACTTTTGGAAGTTTGGTTTTTCATGTTGATTTTAAAGTGACCTTTTCCATGTTTGTAATGTACTAACTCGTTTTTTCCTCACAGCAGGTCATCTCGTGTGTGGTTGCAACATAACAGTCCCATTGAGTACATTTTTGGAAAGGGACATCAGTTGCACCACAGGGCGGGAGGAGGGTGACGAGCACGATACATTTTCTCTCTTCGGTAAGCTTTTTTTTGTGTTTCATACTTTTGGAAGTTTGGTTTTTCATGTTGATTTTAAAGTGACCTTTTCCATGTTTGTAATGTACTAACTGGTTTTTTCCTCACAGCAGGTCATCTCGTGTGTGGTTGCAACATAACAGTCCCATTGAGTACATTTTTGAGAAAGGGACATCAGTTGCCCCACAGGGCGGGAGGAGGGTGCGGAGCACGATACATTTTCTCTCTTCGGTAAGCATTTTTTTGTGTTTTATGCTTTTGGAAGTTTGGTTTTTCATGTTGATTTTAAAGTGACCTTTTCCATGTTTGTAATGTACTAACTCGTTTTTTCCTCACAGCAGGTCATCTCGTGTGTGGTTGCAACATAACAGTCCCATTGAGTACATTTTTGAGAAAGGGACATCAGTTGCACCACAGGGCGGGAGGAGGGTGCGGAGCACGATACATTTTCTCTCTTCGGTAAGCATTTTTTTGTGTTTTATGCTTTTGGAAGTTTGGTTTTTCATGTTGATTTTAAAGTGACCTTTTCCATGTTTGTAATGTACTAACTGGTTTTTTCCTCACAGCAGGTCATCTCGTGTGTGGTTGCAACATAACAGTCCCATTGAGTACATTTTTGAGAAAGGGACATCAGTTGCACCACAGGGCGGGAGGAGGGTGACGAGCACGATACATTTTCTCTCTTCGGTAAGCATTTTTTTGTGTTTTATGCTTTTGGAAGTTTGGTTTTTCATGTTGATTTTAAAGTGACCTTTTCCATGTTTGTAATGTACTAACTGGTTTTTTCCTCACAGCAGGTCATCTCGTGTGTGGTTGCAACATAACAGTCCCATTGAGTACATTTTTGAGAAAGGGACATCAGTTGCCCCACAGGGCGGGAGGAGCGTGATGAGCACGATACATTTTCTCTCTTCGGTAAGCATTTTTTTGTGTTTTATGCTTTTGGAAGTTTGGTTTTTCATGTTGATTTTAAAGTGACCTTTTCCATGTTTGTAATGTACTAACTGGTTTTTTCCTCACAGCAGGTCATCTCGTGTGTGGTTGCAACATAACAGTCCCATTGAGTACATTTTTGAGAAAGGGACATCAGTTGCACCACAGGGCGGGAGGAGGGTGCGGAGCACGATACATTTTCTCTCTTCGGTAAGCATTTTTTTGTGTTTTATGCTTTTGGAAGTTTGGTTTTTCATGTTGATTTTAAAGTGACCTTTTCCATGTTTGTAATGTACTAACTGGTTTTTTCCTCACAGCAGGTCATCTCGTGTGTGGTTGCAACATAACAGTCCCATTGAGTACATTTTTGAGAAAGGGACATCAGTTGCACCACAGGGCGGGAGGAGGGTGTGACGAGCACGATAGATTTTCTCTCTTCGGTAAGCATTTTTTTGTGTTTTATACTTTTGGAAGTTTGGTTTTTCATGTTGATTTTAAAGTGACCTTTTCCATGTTTGTAATGTGCTAACTCGTTTTTTCCTCACAGCAGGTCAACTCGTGTGTGGTTGCAACATAACAGTCCCATTGAGTACATTTTTGAGAAAGGGACATCAGTTGCACCACAGGGCGGGGGAGGGTGCGGAGCACGATACATTTTCTCTCTTCGGTAAGCATTTTTTTGTGTTTTATACTTTTGGAAGTTTGGTTTTTCATGTTGATTTTAAAGTGACCTTTTCCATGTTTGTAATGTGCTAACTCGTTTTTTCCTCACAGCAGGTCAACTCGTGTGTGGTTGCAACATAACAGTCCCATTGAGTACATTTTTGAGAAAGGGACATCAGTTGCACCACAGGGCGGGGGAGGGTGCGGAGCACGATACATTTTCTCTCTTCGGTAAGCATTTTTTTGTGTTTTATACTTTTGGAAGTTTGGTTTTTCATGTTGATTTTAAAGTGACCTTTTCCATGTTTGTAATGTGCTAACTCGTTTTTTCCTCACAGCAGGTCAACTCGTGTGTGGTTGCAACATAACAGTCCCATTGAGTACATTTTTGAGAAAGGGACATCAGTTGCACCACAGGGCGGGGGAGGGTGCGGAGCACGATACATTTTCTCTCTTCGGTAAGCATTTTTTTGTGTTTTATACTTTTGGAAGTTTGGTTTTTCATGTTGATTTTAAAGTGACCTTTTCCATGTTTGTAATGTACTAACTCGTTTTTTCCTCACAGCAGGTCAACTCGTGTGTGGTTGCAACATAACAGTCCCATTGAGTACATTTTTGAGAAAGGGACATCAGTTGCACCACAGGGCGGGAGGAGGGTGACGAGCACGATAGATTTTCTCTCTTCGGTAAGCATTTTTTTGTGTTTTATACTTTTGGAAGTTTGGTTTTTCATGTTGATTTTAAAGTGACCTTTTCCATGTTTGTAATGTGCTAACTCGTTTTTTCCTCACAGCAGGTCAACTCGTGTGTGGTTGCAACATAACAGTCCCATTGAGTACATTTTTGAGAAAGGGACATCAGTTGCACCACAGGGCGGGGGAGGGTGCGGAGCACGATACATTTTCTCTCTTCGGTAAGCATTTTTTTGTGTTTTATACTTTTGGAAGTTTGGTTTTTCATGTTGATTTTAAAGTGACCTTTTCCATGTTTGTAATGTGCTAACTCGTTTTTTCCTCACAGCAGGTCAACTCGTGTGTGGTTGCAACATAACAGTCCCATTGAGTACATTTTTGAGAAAGGGACATCAGTTGCACCACAGGGCGGGGGAGGGTGCGGAGCACGATACATTTTCTCTCTTCGGTAAGCATTTTTTTGTGTTTTATACTTTTGGAAGTTTGGTTTTTCATGTTGATTTTAAAGTGACCTTTTCCATGTTTGTAATGTGCTAACTCGTTTTTTCCTCACAGCAGGTCAACTCGTGTGTGGTTGCAACATAACAGTCCCATTGAGTACATTTTTGAGAAAGGGACATCAGTTGCACCACAGGGCGGGGGAGGGTGCGGAGCACGATACATTTTCTCTCTTCGGTAAGCATTTTTTTGTGTTTTATACTTTTGGAAGTTTGGTTTTTCATGTTGATTTTAAAGTGACCTTTTCCATGTTTGTAATGTGCTAACTCGTTTTTTCCTCACAGCAGGTCAACTCGTGTGTGGTTGCAACATAACAGTCCCATTGAGTACATTTTTGAGAAAGGGACATCAGTTGCACCACAGGGCGGGGGAGGGTGCGGAGCACGATACATTTTCTCTCTTCGGTAAGCATTTTTTTGTGTTTTATACTTTTGGAAGTTTGGTTTTTCATGTTGATTTTAAAGTGACCTTTTCCATGTTTGTAATGTGCTAACTCGTTTTTTCCTCACAGCAGGTCAACTCGTGTGTGGTTGCAACATAACAGTCCCATTGAGTACATTTTTGAGAAAGGGACATCAGTTGCACCACAGGGCGGGGGAGGGTGCGGAGCACGATACATTTTCTCTCTTCGGTAAGCATTTTTTTGTGTTTTATACTTTTGGAAGTTTGGTTTTTCATGTTGATTTTAAAGTGACCTTTTCCATGTTTGTAATGTGCTAACTCGTTTTTTCCTCACAGCAGGTCAACTCGTGTGTGGTTGCAACATAACAGTCCCATTGAGTACATTTTTGAGAAAGGGACATCAGTTGCACCACAGGGCGGGGGAGGGTGCGGAGCACGATACATTTTCTCTCTTCGGTAAGCATTTTTTTGTGTTTTATACTTTTGGAAGTTTGGTTTTTCATGTTGATTTTAAAGTGACCTTTTCCATGTTTGTAATGTGCTAACTCGTTTTTTCCTCACAGCAGGTCAACTCGTGTGTGGTTGCAACATAACAGTCCCATTGAGTACATTTTTGAGAAAGGGACATCAGTTGCACCACAGGGCGGGGGAGGGTGCGGAGCACGATACATTTTCTCTCTTCGGTAAGCATTTTTTTGTGTTTTATACTTTTGGAAGTTTGGTTTTTCATGTTGATTTTAAAGTGACCTTTTCCATGTTTGTAATGTGCTAACTCGTTTTTTCCTCACAGCAGGTCAACTCGTGTGTGGTTGCAACATAACAGTCCCATTGAGTACATTTTTGAGAAAGGGACATCAGTTGCACCACAGGGCGGGGGAGGGTGCGGAGCACGATACATTTCCTCTCTTCGGTAAGCATTTTTTTGTGTTTTATACTTTTGGAAGTTTGGTTTTTCATGTTGATTTTAAAGTGACCTTTTCCATGTTTGTAATGTGCTAACTCGTTTTTTCCTCACAGCAGGTCAACTCGTGTGTGGTTGCAACATAACAGTCCCATTGAGTACATTTTTGAGAAAGGGACATCAGTTGCACCACAGGGCGGGGGAGGGTGCGGAGCACGATACATTTTCTCTCTTCGGTAAGCATTTTTTTGTGTTTTATACTTTTGGAAGTTTGGTTTTTCATGTTGATTTTAAAGTGACCTTTTCCATGTTTGTAATGTGCTAACTCGTTTTTTCCTCACAGCAGGTCAACTCGTGTGTGGTTGCAACATAACAGTCCCATTGAGTACATTTTTGAGAAAGGGACATCAGTTGCACCACAGGGCGGGGGAGGGTGCGGAGCACGATACATTTTCTCTCTTCGGTAAGCATTTTTTTGTGTTTTATACTTTTGGAAGTTTGGTTTTTCATGTTGATTTTAAAGTGACCTTTTCCATGTTTGTAATGTGCTAACTCGTTTTTTCCTCACAGCAGGTCAACTCGTGTGTGGTTGCAACATAACAGTCCCATTGAGTACATTTTTGAGAAAGGGACATCAGTTGCACCACAGGGCGGGGGAGGGTGCGGAGCACGATACATTTTCTCTCTTCGGTAAGCATTTTTTTGTGTTTTATACTTTTGGAAGTTTGGTTTTTCATGTTGATTTTAAAGTGACCTTTTCCATGTTTGTAATGTGCTAACTCGTTTTTTCCTCACAGCAGGTCAACTCGTGTGTGGTTGCAACATAACAGTCCCATTGAGTACATTTTTGAGAAAGGGACATCAGTTGCACCACAGGGCGGGGGAGGGTGCGGAGCACGATACATTTTCTCTCTTCGGTAAGCATTTTTTTGTGTTTTATACTTTTGGAAGTTTGGTTTTTCATGTTGATTTTAAAGTGACCTTTTCCATGTTTGTAATGTGCTAACTCGTTTTTTCCTCACAGCAGGTCAACTCGTGTGTGGTTGCAACATAACAGTCCCATTGAGTACATTTTTGAGAAAGGGACATCAGTTGCACCACAGGGCGGGGGAGGGTGCGGAGCACGATACATTTTCTCTCTTCGGTAAGCATTTTTTTGTGTTTTATACTTTTGGAAGTTTGGTTTTTCATGTTGATTTTAAAGTGACCTTTTCCATGTTTGTAATGTGCTAACTCGTTTTTTCCTCACAGCAGGTCAACTCGTGTGTGGTTGCAACATAACAGTCCCATTGAGTACATTTTTGAGAAAGGGACATCAGTTGCACCACAGGGCGGGGGAGGGTGCGGAGCACGATACATTTTCTCTCTTCGGTAAGCATTTTTTTGTGTTTTATACTTTTGGAAGTTTGGTTTTTCATGTTGATTTTAAAGTGACCTTTTCCATGTTTGTAATGTGCTAACTCGTTTTTTCCTCACAGCAGGTCAACTCGTGTGTGGTTGCAACATAACAGTCCCATTGAGTACATTTTTGAGAAAGGGACATCAGTTGCACCACAGGGCGGGGGAGGGTGCGGAGCACGATACATTTTCTCTCTTCGGTAAGCATTTTTTTGTGTTTTATACTTTTGGAAGTTTGGTTTTTCATGTTGATTTTAAAGTGACCTTTTCCATGTTTGTAATGTGCTAACTCGTTTTTTCCTCACAGCAGGTCAACTCGTGTGTGGTTGCAACATAACAGTCCCATTGAGTACATTTTTGAGAAAGGGACATCAGTTGCACCACAGGGCGGGGGAGGGTGCGGAGCACGATACATTTTCTCTCTTCGGTAAGCATTTTTTTGTGTTTTATACTTTTGGAAGTTTGGTTTTTCATGTTGATTTTAAAGTGACCTTTTCCATGTTTGTAATGTGCTAACTCGTTTTTTCCTCACAGCAGGTCAACTCGTGTGTGGTTGCAACATAACAGTCCCATTGAGTACATTTTTGAGAAAGGGACATCAGTTGCACCACAGGGCGGGAGGAGGGTGACGAGCACGATACATTTTCCCTCTTCGGTAAGCATTTTTTTGTGTTTTATACTTTTGGAAGTTTGGTTTTTCATGTTGATTTTAAAGTGACCTTTTCCATGTTTGTAATGTGCTAACTCGTTTTTTCCTCACAGCAGGTCAACTCGTGTGTGGTTGCAACATATCAGTCCCATTGAGTACATTTTTGAGAAAGGGACATCAGTTGCACCACAGGGCGGGAGGAGGGTGACGAGCACGATAGATTTTCTCTCTTCGGTAAGCATTTTTTTTGTGTTTTATACTTTTGGAAGTTTGGTTTTTCATGTTGATTTTAAAGTGACCTTTTCCATGTTTGTAATGTACTAACTCGCTTTTTCCTCACAGCAGGTCAACTCGTGTGTGGTTGCAACATAACAGTCCCATTGAGTACATTTTTGAGAAAGGGACATCAGTTGCACCACAGGGCGGGGGAGGGTGCGGAGCACGATACATTTTCTCTCTTCGGTAAGCATTTTTTTTGTGTTTTATACTTTTGGAAGTTTGGTTTTTCATGTTGATTTTAAAGTGACCTTTTCCATGTTTGTAATGTACTAACTCGTTTTTTCCTCACACCAGGTCAACTCGTGTGTGGTTGCAACATAACAGTCCCATTGAGTACATTTTTGAGAAAGGGACATCAGTTGCACCACAGGGCGGGGGAGGGTGACGAGCACGATAGATTTTCTCTCTTCGGTAAGCATTTTTTTGTGTTTTATACTTTTGGAAGTTTGGTTTTTCATGTTGATTTTAAAGTGACCTTTTCCATGTTTGTAATGTACTAACTCGTTTTTTCCTCACAGCAGGTCAACTCGTGTGTGGTTGCAACATAACAGTCCCATTGAGTACATTTTTGAGAAAGGGACATCAGTTGCACCACAGGGCGGGGGAGG
Source organism: Schistocerca serialis cubense (assembly GCF_023864345.2). Taxonomy (NCBI): domain Eukaryota; kingdom Metazoa; phylum Arthropoda; class Insecta; order Orthoptera; family Acrididae; genus Schistocerca; species Schistocerca serialis. The sequence continues at coordinate 104,604,643 of NC_064647.1, forward strand.
GTGACGAGCACGATACATTTTCTCTCTTCGGTAAGCATTTTTTTTGTGTTTTATACTTTTGGAAGTTTGGTTTTTCATGTTGATTTTAAAGTGACCTTTTCCATGTTTGTAATGTACTAACTCGTTTTTTCCTCACAGCAGGTCAACTCGTGTGTGGTTGCAACATAACAGTCCCATTGAGTACATTTTTGAGAAAGGGACATCAGTTGCACCACAGGGCGGGAGGAGGGTGACGAGCACGATAGATTTTCTCTCTTCGGTAAGCATTTTTTTGTGTTTTATACTTTTGGAAGTTTGGTTTTTCATGTTGATTTTAAAGTGACCTTTTCCATGTTTGTAATGTACTAACTCGTTTTTTCCTCACAGCAGGTCAACTCGTGTGTGGTTGCAACATAACAGTCCCATTGAGTACATTTTTGAGAAAGGGACATCAGTTGCACCACAGGGCGGGGGAGGGTGCGGAGCACGATACATTTTCTCTCTTCGGTAAGCATTTTTTTTGTGTTTTATACTTTTGGAAGTTTGGTTTTTCATGTTGATTTTAAAGTGACCTTTTCCATGTTTGTAATGTACTAACTCGTTTTTTCCTCACAGCAGGTCAACTCGTTTGTGGTTGCAACATAACAGTCCCATTGAGTACATTTTTGAGAAAGGGACATCAGTTGCACCACAGGGCGGGAGGAGGGTGACGAGCACGATACATTTTCTCTCTTCGGTAAGCATTTTTTTGTGTTTTATACTTTTGGAAGTTTGGTTTTTCATGTTGATTTTAAAGTGACCTTTTCCATTTTTGTAATGTACTAACTCGTTTTTTCCTCACAGCAGGTCAACTCGTGTGTGGTTGCAACATAACAGTCCCATTGAGTACATTTTTGAGAAATTGACATCAGTTGCACCACAGGGCGGGGGGAGGGTGACGAGCACGATACATTTTCTCTCTTCGGTAAGCATTTTTTTGTGTTTTATACTTTTGGAAGTTTGGTTTTTCATGTTGATTTTAAAGTGACCTTTTCCACGTTTTTAATGTACTAACTCGTTTTTTCCTCACAGCAGGTCAACTCGTGTGTGGTTGCAACATAACAGTCCCATTGAGTACATTTTTGAGAAAGGGACATCAGTTGCACCAGAGGGCGGGGGGAGGGTGCGGAGCACGATACATTTTCTCTCTTCGGTAAGCATATTTTTGTGTTTTATACTTTTGGAAGTTTGGTTTTTCATGTTGATTTTAAAGTGACCTTTTCCATGTTTGTAATGTACTAACTCGTTTTTTCCTCACAGCAGGTCAACTCGTGTGTGGTTGCAACATAACAGTCCCTTTGAGTACATTTTTGAGAAAGGGACATCAGTTGCACCACAGGCCGGGAGGAGGGTGATGAGCATGATAGATTTTCTCTCTTCGGTAAGCATTTTTTTGTGTTTTATACTTTTGGAAGTTTGGTTTTTCATGTTGATTTTAAAGTGACCTTTTCCATGTTTGTAATGTACTAACTCGTTTTTTCCTCACAGCAGGTCAACTCGTGTGTGGTTGCAACATAACAGTCCCTTTGAGTACATTTTTGAGAAAGGGACATCAGTTGCACCACAGGGCGGGAGGAGGGTGACGAGCATGATACATTTTCTCTCTTCGGTAAGCATTTTTTTGTGTTTTATACTTTTGGAAGTTTGGTTTTTCATGTTGATTTTAAAGTGACCTTTTCCATGTTTGTAATGTACTAACTCGTTTTTTCCTCACAGCAGGTCAACTCGTGTGTGGTTGCAACATAACAGTCCCATTGAGTACATTTTTGAGAAAGGGACATCAGTTGCACCACAGGGCGGGAGGAGGGTGACGAGCACGATACATTTTCTCTCTTCGGTAAGCATTTTTTTGTGTTTTATACTTTTGGAAGTTTGGTTTTTCATGTTGATTTTAAAGTGACCTTTTCCATGTTTGTAATGTACTAACTCGTTTTTTCCTCACAGCAGGTCAACTCGTGTGTGGTTGCAACATAACAGTCCCTTTGAGTACATTTTTGAGAAAGGGACATCAGTTGCACCACAGGGCGGGAGGAGGGTGACGAGCATGATAGATTTTCTCTCTTCGGTAAGCATTTTTTTGTGTTTTATACTTTTGGAAGTTTGGTTTTTCATGTTGATTTTAAAGTGACCTTTTCCATGTTTGTAATGTACTAACTCGTTTTTTCCTCACAGCAGGACAACTCGTGTGTGGTTGCAACATAACAGTCCCATTGAGTACATTTTTGAGAAAGGGACATCAGTTGCACCACAGGGCGGGAGGAGGGTGACGAGCACGATACATTTTCTCTCTTCGGTAAGCATTTTTTTGTGTTTTATACTTTTGGAAGTTTGGTTTTTCATGTTGATTTTAAAGTGACCCTTTCCATGTTTGTAATGTACTAACTCATTTTTTACTCACAGCAGGTCAACTCGTGTGTGGTTGCAACATAACAGTCCCATTGAGTACATTTTTGAGAAAGGGACATCAGTTGCACCACAGGGCGGGAGGAGGGTGACGAGCACGATACATTTTCTCTCTTCGGTAAGCATTTTTTTGTGTTTTATACTTTTGGAAGTTTGGTTTTTCATGTTGATTTTAAAGTGACCTTTTCCATGTTTGTAATGTACTAACTCATTTTTTCCTCACAGCAGGTCAACTCGTGTGTGGTTGCAACATAACAGTCCCATTGAGTACATTTTTGAGAAAGGGACATCAGTTGCACCACAGGGCGGGAGGAGGGTGCGGAGCACGATATATTTTCTCTCTTCGGTGAGCATTTTTTTGTGTTTTATACTTTTGGAAGTTTGGTTTTTCATGTTGATTTTAAAGTGACCTTTTCCATGTTTGTAATGTGCTAACTCGTTTTTTCCTCACAGCAGGTCAACTCGTGTGTGGTTGCAACATAACAGTCCCATTGAGTACATCTTTGAGAAAGGGACATCAGTTGCACCACAGGGCGGGGGAGGGTGCGGAGCACGATACATTTTCTCTCTTCGGTAAGCATTTTTTTGTGTTTTATACTTTTGGAAGTTTGGTTTTTCATGTTGATTTTAAAGTGACCTTTTCCATGTTTGTAATGTACTAACTCGTTTTTTCCTCACAGCAGGTCAACCCGTGTGTGGTTGCAACATAACAGTCCCATTGAGTACATTTTTGAGAAAGGGACATCAGTTGCACCACAGGGCGGGAGGAGGGCGACGAGCACGATACATTTCCTCTCTTCGTTAAGCATTTTTTTGTGTTTTATACTTTTGGAAGTTTGGTTTTTCATGTTGATTTTAAAGTGACCTTTTCCATGTTTGTAATGTACTAACTCATTTTTTCCTCACAGCAGGTCAACTCGTGTGTGGTTGCAACATAACAGTCCCATTGAGTACATCTTTGAGAAAGGGACATCAGTTGCACCACAGGGCGGGAGGAGGGTGACGAGCACGATACATTTTCTCTCTTCAGTAAGCATTTTTTTGTGTTTTATACTTTTGGAAGTTTGGTTTTTCATGTTGATTTTAAAGTGACCTTTTCCATGTTTGTAATGTACTACCTCATTTTTTCCTCACAGCAGGTCAACTCGTGTGTGGTTGCAACATAACAGTCCCTTTGAGTACATTTTTGAGAAAGGGACATCAGTTGCACCACAGGGCGGGAGGAGGGCGACGAGCACGATATATTTTCTCTCTTCGGTAAGCATTTTTTTGTGTTTTATACTTTTGGAAGTTTGGTTTTTCATGTTGATTTTAAAGTGACCTTTTCCATGTTTGTAATGTGCTAACTCGTTTTTTCCTCACAGCAGGTCAACTCGTGTGTGGTTGCAACATAACAGTCCCATTGAGTACATCTTTGAGAAAGGGACATCAGTTGCACCACAGGGCGGGGGAGGGTGCGGAGCACGATACATTTTCTCTCTTCGGTAAGCATTTTTTTGTGTTTTATACTTTTGGAAGTTTGGTTTTTCATGTTGATTTTAAAGTGACCTTTTCCATGTTTGTAATGTACTAACTCGTTTTTTCCTCACAGCAGGTCAACTCGTGTGTGGTTGCAACATAACAGTCCCATAGAGTACATTTTTGAGAAAGGGACATCAGTTGCACCACAGGGCGGGAGGAGGGCGACGAGCACGATACATTTTCTCTCTTCGTTAAGCATTTTTTTGTGTTTTATACTTTTGGAAGTTTCGTTTTTCATGTTGATTTTAAAGTGACCTTTTCCATGTTTGTAATGTACTAACTCGTTTTTTCCTCACAGCAGGTCAACTCGTGTGTGGTTGCAACATAACAGTCCCATTGAGTACATTTTTGAGAAAGGGACATCAGTTGCACCACAGGGCGGGGGGAGGGTGACGAGCACGATACATTTTCTCTCTTCGGTAAGCATTTTTTTGTGTTTTATACTTTGGAAATTTGGTTTTTCATGTTGATTTTAAAGTGACCTTTTCCATGTTTGTAATGTACTAACTCGTTTTTTCCTCACAGCAGGTCAACTCGTGTGTGGTTGCAACATAACAGTCCCATTGAGTACATTTTTGAGAAAGGGACATCAGTTGCACCACAGGGCGGGGGGAGGGTGCGGAGCACGATACATTTTCTCTCTTCGGTAAGCATTTTTTTGTGTTTTATACTTTTGGAAGTTTGGTTTTTCATGTTGATTTTAAAGTGACCTTTTCCATGTTTGTAATGTACTAACTCGTTTTTTCCTCACAGCAGGTCAACTCGTGTGTGGTTGCAACATAACAGTCCCATTGAGTACATTTTTGAGAAAGGGACATCAGTTGCACCACAGGGCGGGAGGAGGGTGACGAGCACGATACATTTTCTCTCTTCGGTAAGCATTTTTTTGTGTTTTATAGTTTTGGAAGTTTGATTTTCATGTTGATTTTAAAGTGACCTTTTCCCTGTTTGTAATGTACTAACTCGTTTTTTGCTCACAGCAGGTCAACTCGTGTGTGGTTGGAACATAACAGTCCCATTGAGTACATTTTTGAGAAAGCCACATCAGTTGCACCACAGGGCGGGAGGAGGGTGACGAGCACGATACATTTTCTCTCTTCGGTAAGCATTTTTTTGTGTTTATACTTTTGGAAGTTTGGTTTTTCATGTTGATTTTAAAGTGACCTTTTCCATGTTTGTAATGTACTAACTCGTTTTTTCCTCACAGCAGGTCAACTCGTGTGTGGTTGCAACATAACAGTCCCATTGAGTACATTTTTGAGAGAGGGACATCAGTTGCACCACAGGGAGGGAGGAGGGTGACGAGCACGTTACATTTTCTCTCTTCGGTAAGCATTTTTTTGTGTTTTATACTTTTGGAAGTTTGGTTTTTCATGTTGATTTTAAAGTGACCTTTTCCATGTTTGTAATGTACTAACTCGTTTTTTCCTCACAGCAGGTCAACTCGTGTGTGGTTGCAACATAACAGTCCCATTGAGTACATTTTTGAGAAAGGGACATCAGTTGCACCACAGGGCGGGGGGAGGGTGACGAGCACGATACATTTTCTCTCTTCGGTAAGCATTTTTTTGTGTTTTATACTTTTGGAAGTTTGGTTTTTCATGTTGATTTTAAAGTGACCTTTTCCATGTTTGTAATGTACTAACTCGTTTTTTCCTCACAGCAGGTCAACTCGTGTGTGGTTGCAACATAACAGTCCCATTGAGTACATTTTTGAGAAAAGGACATCAGTTGCACCACAGGGCGGGTGGAGGGTGCGGAGCACGATACATTTTCTCTCTTCGGTAAGCATTTTTTTGTGTTTTATACTTTTGGAAGTTTGGTTTTTCATGTTGATTTTAAAGTGACCTTTTCCATGTTTGTAATGTACTAACTCGTTTTTTCCTCACAGCAGGTCAACTCGTGTGTGGTTGCAACATAACAGTCCCATTGAGTACATTTTTGAGAAAGGGACATCAGTTGCACCACAGAGCGGGAGGAGGGTGACGAGCACGATACATTTTCTCTCTTCGGTAAGCATTTTTTTGTGTTTTATACTTTTGGAAGTTTGGTTTTTCATGTTGATTTTAAAGTGACCTTTTCCATGTTTGTAATGTACTAACTCGTTTTTTCCTCACAGCAGGTCAACTCGTGTGTGGTTGCAACATAACAGTCCCATTGAGTACATTTTTGAGAAAGGGACATCAGTTGCACCACAGGGCGGGAGGAGGGTGACGAGCACGATACATTTTCTCTCTTCGGTAAGAATTTTTTTGTGTTTTATACTTTTGGAAGTTTGGTTTTTCATGTTGATTTTAAAGTGACCTTTTCCATGTTTGTAATGTACTAACTCGTTTTTTCCTCACAGCAGGTCAACTCGTGTGTGGTTGCAACATAACAGTCCCATTGAGTACATTTTTGAGAAAGGGACATCAGTTGCACCACAGGGCGGGAGGAGGGTGACGAGCACGATACATTTTCTCTCTTCGGTAAGCATTTATTTGTGTTTTATACTTTTGGAAGTTTCGTTTTTCATGTTGATTTTAAAGTGACCTTTTCCCTGTTTGTAATGTACTAACTCGTTTTTTCCTCACAGCAGGTCAACTCGTGTGTGGTTGCAACATAACAGTCCCATTGAGTACATTTTTGAGAAAGGGACATCAGTTGCACCACAGGGCGGGAGGAGGGTGACGAGCACGATACATTTTCTCTCCTCGGTAAGCATTTTTTTGTGTTTTATACATTGGGAAGTTTGGTTTTTCATGTTGATTTTAAAGTGACCTTTTCCATGTTTGTAATGTACTAACTCGTTTTTTCCTCACAGCAGGTCAACTCGTGTGTGGTTGCAACATAACAGTCCCATTGAGCACATTTTTGAGAAAGGGACATCAGTTGCACCACAGGGCGGGAGGAGGGTGCGGAGCACGATACATTTTCTCTCTTCGGTAAGCATTTTTTTGTGTTTTATACTTTTGGAAGTTAAGTTTTTCATGTTGATTTTAAAGTGACCTTTTCCATGTTTGTAATGTACTAACTCGTTTTTTCCTCACAGCAGGTCAACTCGTGTGTGGTTGCAACATAACAGTCCCATTGAGTACATTTTTGAGAAAGGGACATCAGTTGCACCACAGGGCGGGGGGAGGGTGCGGAACACGATACATTTTCTCTCTTCGGTAAGCATTTTTTTGTGTTTTATACTTTTGGAAGTTTGGTTTTCCATGTTGATTTTAAAGTGACCTTTTCCATGTTTGTAATGTACTAACTCGTATTTTCCTCACAGCAGGTCAACTCGTGTGTGGTTGCAACATAACAGTCCCATTGAGTACATTTTTGAGAAAGGGACATCAGTTGCACCACAGGGCGGGAGGAGGGTGACGAGTACGATACATTTTCTCTCTTCGGTAAGTATTTTTTTGTGTTTTATACTTTTGGAAGTTTGGTTTTTCATGTTGATTTTAAAGTGACCTTTTCCATGTTTGTAATGTACTAACTCGTTTTTTCCTCACAGAAGGTCAACTCGTGTGTGGTTGCAACATAACAGTCCCATTGAGTACATTTTTGAGAAAGGGACATCAGTTGCACCACAGGGCGGGAGGAGGGTGACGAGCACGATACATTTTCTCTCTTCGGTAAGCATTTTTTTGTGTTTCATACTTTTGGAAGTTTGGTTTTTCATGTTGATTTTAAAGTGACCTTTTCCATGTTTGTAATGTACTAACTCGTTTTTTCCTCACAGCAGGTCAACTCGTGTGTGGTTGCAACATAACAGTCCCATTGAGTACATTTTTGAGAAATGGACATCAGTTGCACCACAGGGCAGGAGGAGGGTGACGAGCACGATACATTTTCTCTCTTCGGTAAGCATTATTTTGTGTTTTATACTTTTGGAAGTTTGGTTTTTCATGTTGATTTTAAAGTGACCTTTTCCATGTTTGTAATGTACTAACTCGTTTTTTCCTCACAGCAGGTCAACTCGTGTGTGGTTGCAACATAACAGTCCCATTGAGTACATTTTTGAGAAAGGGACATCAGTTGCACCACAGGGCGGGAGGAGGGTGACGAGCACGATACATTTTCTCTCTTCGGTAAGCATTTTTTTGTGTTTTATACTTTTGGAAGTTTGGTTTTTCATGTTGATTTTAAAGTGACCTTTTCCATGTTTGTAATGTACTAACTCGTTTTTTCCTCACAGTAGGTTAATTCGTGTGTGGTTGCAACATAAGAGTCCCATTGAGTACATTTTTGAGAAAGGGACATCAGTTGCACCACAGGGCGGGAGGAGGGTGACGAGCACGATACATTTTCTCTCTTCGGTAAGCATTTTTTTGTGTTTTATAATTTTGGAAGTTTGGTTTTTCATGTTGATTTTAAAGTGACCTTTTCCATGTTTGTAATGTACTAACTCGTTTTTTCCTCACAGCAGGTCAACTCGTGTGTGGTTGCAACATAACAGTCCCATTGAGTACATTTTTGAGAAAGGGACATCAGTTGCACCACAGGGCGGGGGGGAGGGTGCGGAGCACGATACATTTTCTCTCTTCGGTAAGCATTTTTTTGTGTTTTATACTTTTGGAAGTAAGGTTTTTCATGTTTATTTTAAAGTGACCTTTTCCATGTTTGTAATGTACTAACTCGTTTTTTCCTCACAGCAGGTCAACTCGTGTGTGGTTGCAACATAACAGTCCCATTGAGTACATTTTTGAGAAAGGTACATCAGTTGCACCACAGGGCGGTGGGAGGGTGCGGAGCACGATACATTTTCTCTCTTCGGTAAGCATTTTTTGTGTTTCATACTTTTGGAAGTTTGGTTTTTCATGTTGATTTTAAAGTGACCTTTTCCATGTTTGTAATGTACTAACTCGTTTTTTCCTCACAGCAGGTCAACTCGTGTGTGGTTGCAACATAACAGTCCGATTGAGTACTTTTTTGAGAAAGGGACATCAGTTGCACAACAGGGCGGGAGGAGGGTGACGAGCACGATACATTTTCTCTCTTCGGTAAGCATTTTTTTGTGTTTCATACATTTGGAAGTTTGGTTTTTCATGTTGATTTTAAAGTGACCTTTTCCATGTTTGTAATGTACTAACTCGTTTTTTCCTCACAGCAGGTCAACTCGTGTGTGGTTGCAACATAACAGTCCCATTGAGTACATTTTTGAGAAAGGGACATCAGTTGCACCACAGGGCGGGGGGAGGGTGCGGCGCACGATACATTTTCTCTCTTCGGTAAGCATTTTTTTGTGTTTTATACTTTTGGAAGTTTGGTTTTTCATGTTGATTTTAAAGTGACCTTTTCCATGTTTGTAATGTACTAACTCGTTTTTTCCTCACAGCAGGTCAACTCGTGTGTGGTTGCAACATAACAGTCCCATTGAGTACATTTTTGAGAAAGGGACATCAGTTGCACCACAGGGCGGGGGGAGGGTGCGGAGCACGATACATTTTCTCTCTTCGGTAAGCATATTTTTGTGTTTTATACTTTTGGAAGTTTGGTTTTTCATGTTGATTTTAAAGTGACCTTTTCCATGTTTGTAATGTACTAACTCGTTTTTTCCTCACAGCAGGTCAACTCGTGTGTGGTTGCAACATAACAGTCCCATTGAGCACATTTTTGAGAAAGGGACATCAGTTGCACCACAGGGCGGGAGGAGGGTGCGGAGCACGATACATTTTCTCTCTTCGGTAAGCATTTTTTTGTGTTTTATACTTTTGGAAGTTAAGTTTTTCATGTTGATTTTAAAGTGACCTTTTCCATGTTTGTAATGTACTAACTCGTTTTTTCCTCACAGCAGGTCAACTCGTGTGTGGTTGCAACATAACAGTCCCATTGAGTACATTTTTGAGAAAGGGACATCAGTTGCACCACAGGGCGGGGGGAGGGTGCGGAACACGATACATTTTCTCTCTTCGGTAAGCATTTTTTTGTGTTTTATACTTTTGGAAGTTTGGTTTTCCATGTTGATTTTAAAGTGACCTTTTCCATGTTTGTAATGTACTAACTCGTATTTTCCTCACAGCAGGTCAACTCGTGTGTGGTTGCAACATAACAGTCCCATTGAGTACATTTTTGAGAAAGGGACATCAGTTGCACCACAGGGCGGGAGGAGGGTGACGAGTACGATACATTTTCTCTCTTCGGTAAGTATTTTTTTGTGTTTTATACTTTTGGAAGTTTGGTTTTTCATGTTGATTTTAAAGTGACCTTTTCCATGTTTGTAATGTACTAACTCGTTTTTTCCTCACAGAAGGTCAACTCGTGTGTGGTTGCAACATAACAGTCCCATTGAGTACATTTTTGAGAAAGGGACATCAGTTGCACCACAGGGCGGGAGGAGGGTGACGAGCACGATACATTTTCTCTCTTCGGTAAGCATTTTTTTGTGTTTCATACTTTTGGAAGTTTGGTTTTTCATGTTGATTTTAAAGTGACCTTTTCCATGTTTGTAATGTACTAACTCGTTTTTTCCTCACAGCAGGTCAACTCGTGTGTGGTTGCAACATAACAGTCCCATTGAGTACATTTTTGAGAAATGGACATCAGTTGCACCACAGGGCAGGAGGAGGGTGACGAGCACGATACATTTTCTCTCTTCGGTAAGCATTATTTTGTGTTTTATACTTTTGGAAGTTTGGTTTTTCATGTTGATTTTAAAGTGACCTTTTCCATGTTTGTAATGTACTAACTCGTTTTTTCCTCACAGCAGGTCAACTCGTGTGTGGTTGCAACATAACAGTCCCATTGAGTACATTTTTGAGAAAGGGACATCAGTTGCACCACAGGGCGGGAGGAGGGTGACGAGCACGATACATTTTCTCTCTTCGGTAAGCATTTTTTTGTGTTTTATACTTTTGGAAGTTTGGTTTTTCATGTTGATTTTAAAGTGACCTTTTCCATGTTTGTAATGTACTAACTCGTTTTTTCCTCACAGTAGGTTAATTCGTGTGTGGTTGCAACATAAGAGTCCCATTGAGTACATTTTTGAGAAAGGGACATCAGTTGCACCACAGGGCGGGAGGAGGGTGACGAGCACGATACATTTTCTCTCTTCGGTAAGCATTTTTTTGTGTTTTATAATTTTGGAAGTTTGGTTTTTCATGTTGATTTTAAAGTGACCTTTTCCATGTTTGTAATGTACTAACTCGTTTTTTCCTCACAGCAGGTCAACTCGTGTGTGGTTGCAACATAACAGTCCCATTGAGTACATTTTTGAGAAAGGGACATCAGTTGCACCACAGGGCGGGGGGGAGGGTGCGGAGCACGATACATTTTCTCTCTTCGGTAAGCATTTTTTTGTGTTTTATACTTTTGGAAGTAAGGTTTTTCATGTTTATTTTAAAGTGACCTTTTCCATGTTTGTAATGTACTAACTCGTTTTTTCCTCACAGCAGGTCAACTCGTGTGTGGTTGCAACATAACAGTCCCATTGAGTACATTTTTGAGAAAGGTACATCAGTTGCACCACAGGGCGGTGGGAGGGTGCGGAGCACGATACATTTTCTCTCTTCGGTAAGCATTTTTTGTGTTTCATACTTTTGGAAGTTTGGTTTTTCATGTTGATTTTAAAGTGACCTTTTCCATGTTTGTAATGTACTAACTCGTTTTTTCCTCACAGCAGGTCAACTCGTGTGTGGTTGCAACATAACAGTCCGATTGAGTACTTTTTTGAGAAAGGGACATCAGTTGCACAACAGGGCGGGAGGAGGGTGACGAGCACGATACATTTTCTCTCTTCGGTAAGCATTTTTTTGTGTTTCATACATTTGGAAGTTTGGTTTTTCATGTTGATTTTAAAGTGACCTTTTCCATGTTTGTAATGTACTAACTCGTTTTTTCCTCACAGCAGGTCAACTCGTGTGTGGTTGCAACATAACAGTCCCATTGAGTACATTTTTGAGAAAGGGACATCAGTTGCACCACAGGGCGGGGGGAGGGTGCGGCGCACGATACATTTTCTCTCTTCGGTAAGCATTTTTTTGTGTTTTATACTTTTGGAAGTTTGGTTTTTCATGTTGATTTTAAAGTGACCTTTTCCATGTTTGTAATGTACTAACTCGTTTTTTCCTCACAGCAGGTCAACTCGTGTGTGGTTGCAACATAACAGTCCCATTGAGTACATTTTTGAGAAAGGGACATCAGTTGCACCACAGGGCGGGGGGAGGGTGCGGAGCACGATACATTTTCTCTCTTCGGTAAGCATATTTTTGTGTTTTATACTTTTGGAAGTTTGGTTTTTCATGTTGATTTTAAAGTGACCTTTTCCATGTTTGTAATGTACTAACTCGTTTTTTCCTCACAGCAGGTCGACTCGTGTGTGGTTGCAACATAACAGTCCCATTGAGTACATTTTTGAGAAAGGGACATCAGTTGCACCACAGGGCGGGGGGAGGGTGCGGAGCACGATACATTTTCTCTCTTCGGTAAGCATTTTTTTGTGTTTTACACTTTTGGAAGTTTGGTTTTTCATGTTGATTTTAAAGTGACCTTTTCCATGTTTGTAATGTACTAACTCGTTTTTTCCTCACAGCAGGTCAACTCGTGTGTGGTTGCAACATAACAGTCCCATTGAGTACATTTTTGAGAAAGGGACATCAGTTGCACCACAGGGTGGGGGGAGGGTGCGGAGCACGATACATTTTCTCTCTTCGGTAAGCATTTTTTTGTGTTTTATACTTTTGGAAGTTTGGTTTTTCATGTTGATTTTAAAGTGACCTTTTCCATGTTTGTAATGTACTAACTCGTTTTTTCCTCACAGCAGGTCAACTCGTGTGTGGTTGCAACATAACAGTCCCATTGAGTACATTGTTGAGAAAGGGACATTAGTTGCACCACAGGGCGGGAGGAGGGTGACGAGCACGATACATTTTCTCTCTTCGGTAAGCATTTTTTTGTGTTTAATACTTTGGGAAGTTTGGTTTTTCATGTTGATTTTAAAGTGACCTTTTCCATGTTTGTAATGTACTAACTCGTTTTTTCCTCACAGCAGGTCAACTCGTGTGTGGTTGCAACATAACAGTCCCATTGAGTACATTTTTGAGAAAGGGACATCAGTTGCACCACAGGGCGGGGGGAGGGTGCGGAGCACGATACTTTTTCTCTCTTCGGTAAGCATTTTTTTGTGTTTTATTCTTTTGGAAGTTTGGTTTTTCATGTTTATTTTAAAGTGACCTTTTCCATGTTTGTAATGTACTAACTCGTTTTTTCCTCACAGCAGGTCAACTCGTGTGTGGTTGCAACATAACAGTCCCATTGAGTACATTTTTGAGAAAGGGACATCAGTTGCACCACAGGGCGGGAGGAGGGTGACGAGCACGATACATTTTCTCTCTTCGGTAAGCATTTTTTTGTGTTTTATACTTTTAGAAGTTTGGTTTTTCATGTTGATTTTAAAGTGACCTTTTCCATGTTTGTAATGTACTAACTCGTTTTTCGTAACAGATGGTAAACTCGTGTGTGGTTGCAACATAACAGTCCCATTGAGTACATTTTTGAGAAAGGGACATCAGTTGCACCACAGGGCGGTGGGAGGGTGCGGAGCACGATACATTTTCTCTCCTTGGTAAGCATTTTTTTGTGTTTTATACTTTTGGAAGTTTGGTTTTTCATGTTGATTTTAAAGTGACCTTTTCCATGTTTGTAATGTACTAACTCGTTTTTTCCTCACAGCAGGTCAACTCGTGTGTGGTTGCAACATAACAGTCCCATTGAGTACATTTTTGTGAAAGGGACATCAGTTGCACCACAGGGCGGGGGGAGGGTGACGAGCACGATACATTTTCTCTCTTCGGTAAGCATTTTTTTGTGTTTCATACTTTTGGAAGTTTGGTTTTTCATGTTGATTTTAAAGTGACCTTTTCCATGTTTGTAATGTACTAACTCGTTTTTTCCTCACAGCAGGTCAACTCGTGTGTGGTTGCAACATAACAGTCCCATTGAGTACATTTTTGAGAAAGGGACATCAGTTGCACCACAGGGTGGGGGGAGGGTGCGGAGCACGATACATTTTCTCTCTTTGGTAAGCATTTTTTTGTGTTTTATACTTTTGGAAGTTTGGTTTTTCATGTTGATTTTAAAGTGACCTTTTCCATGTTTGTAATGTACTAACTCGTTTTTTCCTCACAGCAGATCAACTCGTGTGTGGTTGCAACATAACAGTCTCATTGAGTACATTTTTGAGAAAGGGACATCAGTTGCACCACAGGGCGGGAGGAGGGTGACGAGCACGATACATTTTCTCTCTTCGGTAAGCATTTTTTTGTGTTTTACACTTTTAGCAGTTTGGTTTTTCATGTTGATTTTAAAGTGACCTTTTCCATGTTTGTAATGTACTAACTCATAATTTCCTCACAGCAAGTCAACTCGTGTGTGGTTGCAACATAACAGTCCCATTGAGTACATTTTTGAGAAACGGACATCAGTTGCACCACAGGGCGGGAGGAGGATGACGAGCACGTTACATTTTCTCTCTTCGGTAAGCATTTTTTTGTGTTTCATACTTTTGGAAGTTTGGTTTTTCATGTTGATTTTAAAGTGACCTTTTCCATGTTTGTAATGTACTAACTCGTTTTTTCCTCACAGCAGGTCAACTCGTGTGTGGTTGCAACATAACAGTCCCATTGAGTACATTTTTGAGAAAGGGACATCAGTTGCACCACAGGGCGGTGGGAGGGTGCGGAGCACAATACATTTTCTCTCTTTGGTAAGCATTTTTTTGTGTTTTATACTTTTGGTAGTTTGGTTTTTCATGTTGATTTTAAAGTGACCTTTTCTATGTTTGTAATGTACTAACTCGTTTTTTCCTCACAGCAGGTCAACTCGTGTGTGGTTGCAACATAACAGTCCCATTGAGTACATTTTTGAGAAAGGGACATCAGTTGCACCACAGGGCGGGGGGAGGGTGACGAGCACGATACATTTTCTCTCTTCGGTAAGCATTTTTTTGTGTTTCATACTTTTGGAAGTTTGGTTTTTCATGTTGATTTTAAAGTGACCTTTTCCATGTTTGTAATGTACTAACTCGTTTTTTCCTCACAGCAGGTCAACTCGTGTGTGGTTGCAACATAACAGTCCCATTGAGTACATTTTTGAGAAAGGGACATCAGTTGCACCACAGGGCGGGGGGAGGGTGCGGAGCACGATACATTTTCTCTCTTCGGTAAGCATTTTTTTGTGTTTTATACTTTTGGAAGTTTGGTTTTTCATGTTGATTTTAAAGTGACCTTTTCCATGTTTGTAATGTACTAACTCGTTTTTTCCTCACAGCAGGTCAACTCGTGTGTGGTTGCAACATAACAGTCCCATTGAGTACATTTTTGAGAAAGGGACATCAGTTGCACCACAGGGCGGGAGGAGGGTGACGAGCACGATACATTTTCTCTCTTCGGTAAGCATTTTTTTGTGTTTTATACTTTTGGAAGTTTGGTTTTTCATGTTGATTTTAAAGTGACCTTTTCCATGTTTGTAATGTACTAACTCGTTTTTTCCTCACAGCAGGTCAACTCGTGTGTGGTTGCAACATAACAGTCCCATTGAGTACATTTTTGAGAAAGGGACATCAGTTGCACCACAGGGCGGGGGGAGGGTGCGGAGCACGATACATTTTCTCTCTTCGATAAGCATTTTTTTGTGTTTTATACTTTTGGAAGTTTGGTTTTTCATGTTGATTTTAAAGTGACCTTTTCCATGTTTGTAATGTACTAACTCGTTTTTTCCTCACAGCAGGTTAACTCGTGTGTGGTTGCAACATAATAGTCCCATTGAGTACATTTTTGAGAAAGGGACATCAGTTGCACCACAGGGCGGGGGGAGGGTGCGGAGCACGATACATTTTCTCTCTTCGGTAAGCATTTTTTTGTGTTTTATACTTTTGGAAGTTTGGTTTTTCATGTTGATTTGAAAATGACCTTTTCCATGTTTGTAATGTACTAA
The DNA here is from genome assembly GCF_023864345.2 of Schistocerca serialis cubense. Taxonomy (NCBI): domain Eukaryota; kingdom Metazoa; phylum Arthropoda; class Insecta; order Orthoptera; family Acrididae; genus Schistocerca; species Schistocerca serialis. Next base: position 104,620,489 of record NC_064647.1, read on the forward strand.
CTCGTATTTTCCTCGCAGCAGGTCAACTCGTGTGTGGTTGCAACATAACAGTCCCATTGATTACATTTTTGAGAAAGGGACATCAGTTGCACCACAGGACGGGGGGAGGGTGATGAGCACGATACATTTTCTCTCTTCGGTAAGCATTTTTTTGTGTTTTATACTTTTGGATGTTTGGTTTTTCATGTTGATTTGAAAGTGAACTTTTCCATTTTTGTAATGTACTAACTCGTATTTTCCTCACAGCAGGTCAACTCGTGTGTGGTTGCAACATAACAGTCCCATTGAGTACATTTTTGAGAAAGGGACATCAGTTGCACCACAGGGCGGGGGGAGGGTGACGAGCACCATACATTTTCTCTCTTCGGTAAGCATTTTTTTGTGTTTTATACTTTTGGAAGTTTGGTTTTTCATGTTGATTTTAAAGTGACCTTTTCCATGTTTGTAATGTACTAACTCGTATTTTCCTCACAGCAGGTCAGCTCGTGTGTGGTTGCAACATAACAGTCCCATTGAGTACATTTTTGAGAAAGGGACATCAGTTGCACCACAGGGCGGTGGGAGGGTGCGGAGCACGATACATTTTCTCTCTTTGGTAAGCATTTTTTTGTGTTTTATACTTTTGGAAGTTTGGTTTTTCATGTTGATTTTAAAGTGACCTTTTCTATGTTTGTAATGTACTAACTCGTATTTTCCTCACAGCAGGTCAACTCGTGTGTGGTTGCAACATAACAGTCCCATTGAGTACATTTTTGAGAAAGGGACATCAGTTGCACCACAGGGCGGGGGGAGGGTGACGAGCACGATACATTTTCTCTCTTCGGTAAGCATTTTTTTGTGTTTTATACTTTTGGAAGTTTGGTTTTTCATGTTGATTTTAAAGTGACCTTTTCCATGTTTGTAATGTACTAACTCGTAATTTCCTCACAGCAGGTCAACTCGTGTGTGGTTGCAACATAACAGTCCCATTGAGTACATTTTTGAGAAACGGACATCAGTTGCACCACAGGGCGGGAGGAGGGTGACGAGCACGATACATTTTCTCTCTTCGGTAAGCATTTTTTTGTGTTTCATACTTTTGGAAGTTTGGTTTTTCATGTTGATTTTAAAGTGACCTTTTCCATGTTTGTAATGTACTAACTCGTTTTTTCCTCACAGCAGGTCAACTCGTGTGTGGTTGCAACATAACAGTCCCATTGAGTACATTTTTGAGAAAGGGACATCAGTTGCACCACAGGGCGGTGGGAGGGTGCGGAGCACGATACATTTTCTCTCTTTGGTAAGCATTTTTTTGTGTTTTATACTTTTGGAAGTTTGGTTTTTCGTGTTGATTTTAAAGTGACCTTTTCTATGTTTGTAATGTACTAACTCGTTTTTTCCTCACAGCAGGTCAACTCGTGTGTGGTTGCAACATAACAGTCCCATTGAGTACATTTTTGAGAAAGGGACATCAGTTGCACCACAGGGCGGGGGGAGGGTGACGAGCACGATACATTTTCTCTCTTCGGTAAGCATTTTTTTTTGTTTCATACTTTTGAAAGTTTGGTTTTTCATGTTGATTTTAAAGTGACCTTTTCCATGTTTGTAATGTACTAACTCGTATTTTCCTCACAGCAGGTCAACTCGTGTGTGGTTGCAACATAACAGTCCCATTGAGTACATTTTTGAGAAAGGGACATCAGTTGCACCACAGGGCGGGGGGAGGGTGCGGAGCACGATACATTTTCTCTCTTCGGTAAGCATTTTTTTGTGTTTTATACTTTTGGAAGTTTGGTTTTTCATGTTGATTTTAAAGTGACCTTTTCCATGTTTGTAATGTACTAACTCGTTTTTTCCTCACAGCAGGTCAACTCGTGTGTGGTTGCAACATAACAGTCCCATTGAGTACATTTTTGAGAAAGGGACATCAGTTGCACCACAGGGCGGGAGGAGGGTGACGAGCACGATACATTTTCTCTCTTCGGTAAGCATTTTTTTGTGTTTTATACTTTTGGAAGTTTGGTTTTTCATGTTGATTTTAAAGTGACCTTTTCCATGTTTGTAATGTACTAATTCGTTTTTTCCTCACAGCAGGTCAACTCGTGTGTGGTTGCAACATAACAGTCCCATTGAGTACATTTTTGAGAAAGGGACATCAGTTGCACCACAGGGCGGGAGGAGGGTGACGAGCACGATACATTTTCTCTCTTCGGTAAGCATTTTTTTGTGTTTTATACTTTTGGAAGTTTGGTTTGTCATGTTGATTTTAAAGTGACCTTTTCCATGTTTGTAATGTACTAACTCGTTTTTTCCTCACAGCAGGTCAACTCGTGTGTGGTTGCAACATAACAGTCCCATTGAGTACATTTTTGAGAAAGGGACATCAGTTGCACCACAGGGCGGGGGGAGGGTGCGGTGCACGATACATTTTCTCTCTTCGATAAGCATTTTTTTGTGTTTTATACTTTTGGAAGTTTGGTTTTTCATGTTGATTTTAAAGTGACCTCTTCCATGTTTGTAATGTACTAACTCGTTTTTTCCTCACAGCAGGTTAACTCGTGTGTGGTTGCAACATAATAGTCCCATTGAGTACATTTTTGAGAAAGGGACATCAGTTGCACCACAGGGCGGGGGGAGGGTGCGGAGCACGATACATTTTCTCTCTTCGGTAAGCATTTTTTTGTGTTTTATACTTTTGGAAGTTTGGTTTTTCATGTTGATTTGAAAATGACCTTTTCCATGTTTGTAATGTACTAACTCGTATTTTCCTCGCAGCAGGTCAACTCGTGTGTGGTTGCAACATAACACTCCCATTGAGTACATTTTTGAGAAAGGGACATCAGTTGCACCACAGGACGGGGGGAGGGTGATGAGCACGATACATTTTCTCTCTTCGGTAAGCATTTTTTTGTGTTTTATACTTTTGGAAGTTTGGTTTTTCATGTTGATTTGAAAGTGAACTTTTCCATGTTTGTAATGTACTAACTCGTATTTTCCTCACAGCAGGTCAACTCGTGTGTGGTTGCAACATAACAGTCCCATTGAGTACATTTTTGAGAAAGGGACATCAGTTGCACCACAGGGCGGGGGGAGGGTGACGAGCACCATACATTTTCTCTCTTCGGTAAGCATTTTTTTGTGTTTTATACTTTTGGAAGTTTGGTTTTTCATGTTGATTTTAAAGTGACCTTTTCCATGTTTGTAATGTACTAACTCGTATTTTCCTCACAGCAGGTCAGCTCGTGTGTGGTTGCAACATAACAGTCCCATTGAGTACATTTTTGAGAAAGGGACATCAGTTGCACCACAGGGCGGGAGGAGGGTGACGAGCACGATACATTTTCTCTCTTCGGTAAGCATTTTTTTGTGTTTTATACTTTTAGAAGTTTGGTTTTTCATGTTGATTTTAAAGTGACCTTTCCCATGTTTGTAATGTACTAACTCATATTTTCCTCACAGCAGGTCAACTCGTGTGTGGTTGCAACATAACAGTCCCATTGAGTACATTTTTGAGAAAGGGACATCAGTTGCACCACAGGGCGGTGGGAGGGTGCGGAGCACGATACATTTTCTCTCTTTGGTAAGCATTTTTTTGTGTTTTATACTTTTGGAAGTTTGGTTTTTCATGTTGATTTTAAAGTGACCTTTTCTATGTTTGTAATGTACTAACTCGTATTTTCCTCACAGCAGGTCAACTCGTGTGTGGTTGCAACATAACAGTCCCATTGAGTACATTTTTGAGAAAGGGACATCAGTTGCACCACAGGGCGGGCGGAGGGTGACGAGCACGATACATTTTCTCTCTTCGGTAAGCATTTTTTTGTGTTTTATACTTTTGGAAGTTTGGTTTTTCATGTTGATTTTAAAGTGACCTTTTCCATGTTTGTAATGTACTAACTCGTATTTTCCTCACAGCAGGTCAACTCGTGTGTGGTTGCAACATAACAGTCCCATTGAGTACATTTTTGAGAAAGGGACATCAGTTGCACCACAGGGCGGGAGGAGGGTGACGAGCACGATACATTTTCCTCTTCGGTAAGCATTTTTTTGTGTTTTATACTTTTAGAAGTTTGGTTTTTCATGTTGATTTTAAAGTGACCTTTTCCATGTTTGTAATGTACTAACTCGTATTTTCCTCACAGCAGGTCAACTCGTGTGTGGTTGCAACATAACAGTCCCATTGAGTACATTTTTGAGAAAGGGACATCAGTTGCACCACAGGGCGGTGGGAGGGTGCGGAGCACGATACATTTTCTCTCTTTGGTAAGCATTTTTTTGTGTTTTATACTTTTGGAAGTTTGGTTTTTCATGTTGATTTTAAAGTGACCTTTCCTATGTTTGTAATGTACTAACTCGTATTTTCCTCACAGCAGGTCAACTCGTGTGTGGTTGCAACATAACAGTCCCATTGAGTACATTTTTGAGAAAGGGACATCAGTTGCACCACAGGGCGGGGGGAGGGTGACGAGCACGATACATTTTCTCTCTTCGGTAAGCATTTTTTTGTGTTTCATACTTTTGGAAGTTTAGTTTTTCATGTTGATTTTAAAGTGACCTTTTCCATGTTTGTAATGTACTAACTCGTTTTTTCCTCACAGCAGGTCAACTCGTGTGTGGTTGCAACATAACAGTCCCATTGAGTACATTTTTGAGAAAGGGACATCAGTTGCACCACAGGGCGGTCGGAGGGTGCGGAGCACGATACATTTTCTCTCTTCGGTAAGCATTTTTTTGTGTTTTATACTTTTGGAAGTTTGGTTTTTCATGTTGATTTTAAAATGACCTTTTCCATGTTTGTAATGTACTAACTCGTTTTTTCCTCACAGCAGGTCAACTCGTGTGTGGTTGCAACATAACAGTCCCATTGAGTACATTTTTGAGAAAGGGACATCAGTTGCACCACAGGGCGGGAGGAGGGTGACGAGCACGATACATTTTCTCTCTTCGGTAAGCATTTTTTTGTGTTTTATACTTTTGGAAGTTTGGTTTTTCATGTTGATTTTAAAGTGACCTTTTCCATGTTTGTAATGTACTAACTCGTTTTTTCCTCACAGCAGGTCAACTCGTGTGTGGTTGCAACATAACAGTCCCATTGAGTACATTTTTGAGAAAGGGACATCAGTTGCACCACAGGGCGGGAGGAGGGTGACGAGCACGATACATTTTCTCTCTTCGGTAAGCATTTTTTTGTGTTTTATACTTTTGGAAGTTTGGTTTTTCATGTTGATTTTAAAGTGACCTTTTCCATGTTTGTAATGTACTAACTCGTTTTTTCCTCACAGCAGGTCAACTCGTGTGTGGTTGCAACATAACAGTCCCATTGAGTACATTTTTGAGAATGGGACATCAGTTGCACCACAGGGCGGGGGGAGGGTGCGGAGCACGATACATTTTCTCTCTTCGGTAAGCATTTTTTTGTGTTTTATACTTTTGGAAGTTTGGTTTTTCATGTTGATTTTAAAGTGACCTTTTCCATGTTTGTAATGTACTAACTCGTTTTTTCCTCACAGCAGGTTAACTCGTGTGTGGTTGCAACATAACAGTCCCATTGAGTACATTTTTGAGAAAGGGACATCAGTTGCACCACAGGCTGGGGGGAGGGTGCGGAGCACGATACATTTTCTCTCTTCGGTAAGCATTTTTTTGTGTTTTATACTTTTGGAAGTTTGGTTTTTCATGTTGATTTTAAAGTGACCTTTTCCATGTTTGTAATGTACTAACTCGTAATTTCCTCACAGCAGGTCAACTCGTGTTTGGTTGCAACATAACAGTCCCATTGAGTACATTTTTCAGAAAGGGACATCAGTTGCACCACAGGGCGAGGGGAGGGTGACGAGCACGATACATTTCCTCTCTTCGGTAAGCATTTCTTTGTGTTTTATACTTTTGGAAGTTTGGTTTTTCATGTTGATTTTAAAGTGACCTTTTCCATGTTTGTAATGTACCAACTCGTATTTTCCTCACAGCAGGTTAACTCGTGTGTGGTTAAAACATAACAGTCCCATTGAGTACATTTTTGAGAAAGGGACATCAGTTGCACCACAGGGCGGGAGGAGGGTGACGAGCACGATACATTTTCTCTCTTCGGTAAGCATTTTTTTGTGTTTTATACTTTTGGAAGTTTGGTTTTTCATGTTGATTTTAAAGTGACCTTTTCCATGTTTGTAATGTACTAACTCGTATTTTCCTGACAGCAGGTCAACTCGTGTGTGGTTGCAACATAACAGTCCCATTGAGTACATTTTTGAGAAAGGGACATCAGTTGCACCACAGGGCGGGGGGAGGGTGACGAGCACAATACATTTTCTCTCTTCGGTAAGCATTTTTTTGTGTTTTATACTTTTGGAAGTTTGGTTTTTCATGTTGATTTTAAAGTGACCTTTTCCATGTTTGTAATGTACTAACTCGTATTTTCCTCACAGCAGGTTAACTCGTGTGTGGTTGCAACATAACAATCCCATTGAGTACATTTTTGAGAAAGAGACATCAGTTGCACCACAGGGCGGGAGGAGGGTGACGAGCACGATACCTTTTCTCTCTTCGGCAAGCATTTTTTTGTGTTTTATACTTTTAGAAGTTTGGTTTTTCATGTTGATTTTAAAGTGACCTTTTCCATGTTTGTAATGTACTAACTCGTATTTTCCTCACAGCAGGTCAACTCGTGTGTGGTTGCAACATAACAGTCCCATTGAGTACATTTTTGAGAAAGGGACATCAGTTGCACCACAGGCCGGGGGGAGGGTGACGAGCACGATACATTTTCTCTCTTCGGTAAGCATTTTTTTGTGTTTTATACTTTTGGAAGTTTGGTTTTTCATGTTGATTTTAAAGTGACCTTTTCCATGTTTGTAATGTACTAACTCGTATTTTCCTCACAGCAGGTCAACTCGTGTGTGGTTGCAACATAACAGTCCCATAGAGTACATTTTTGAGAAAGGGACATCAGTTGCACCACAGGGCGGGGAGAGGGTGACGAGCACGATACATTTTCTCTCTTCGGTAAGCATTTTTTTGTGTTTTATACTTTTGGAAGTTTGGTTTTTCATGTTGATTTTAAAGTGACCTTTTCCATGTTTGTAATGTACTAACTCGTATTTTCCTCACAGCAGGTCAACTCGTGTGTGGTTGCAACATAACAGTCCCATTGAGTACATTTTTGAGAAAGGGACATCAGTTGCACCACAGGGCGGGAGGAGGGTGACGAGCACGATACATTTTCTCTCTTCGGTAAGCATTATTTTGTGTTTTATACTTTTAGAAGTTTGGTTTTTCATGTTGATTTTAAAGTGACCTTTTCCATGTTTGTAATGTACTAACTCGTATTTTCCTCACAGCAGGTCAACTCGTGTGTGGTTGCAACATAACAGTCCCATTGAGTACATTTTTGAGAAAGGGACATCAGTTGCACCACAGGGCGGGAGGAGGGTGACGAGCACGATACATTTTCTCTCTTCGGTAAGCATTTTTTTGTGTTTTATACTTTTGGAAGTTTGGTTTTTCATGTTGATTTTAAAGTGACCTTTTCCATGTTTGTAATGTACTAACTCGTTTTTTCCTCACAGCAGGTTAACTCGTGTGTGGTTGCAACATAACAGTCCCATTGAGTACATTTTTGAGAAAGGGACATCAGTTGCACCACAGGCCGGGGGGAGGGTGCAGAGCACGATACATTTTCTCTCTTCGGTAAGCATTTTTTTGTGTTTTATACCTTTGGAAGTTTGGTTTTTCATGTAGATTTTAAAGTGAGCTTTTCCATGTTTGTAATGTACTAACTAGTAATTTCCTCACAGCAGGTCAACTCGTGTGTGGTTGCAACATAACAGTCCCATTGAGTACATTTTTGAGAAAGGGACATCAGTTGCACCACAGGGCGAGGGGAGGGTGACGAGCACGATACATTTCCTCTCTTCGGTAAGCATTTCTTTGTGTTTTATACTTTTGGAAGTTTGGTTTTTCATGTTGATTTTAAAGTGACCTTTTCCATGTTTGTAATGTACCAACTCGTATTTTCCTCACAGCAGGTCAACTCGTGTGTGGTTGCAACATAACAGTCCCATTGAGTACATTTTTGAGAAAGGGACATCAGTTGCACCACAGGGCGGGAGGAGGGTGACGAGCACGATACATTTTCTCTCTTCGGTAAGCATTTTTTTGTGTTTTATACTTTTGGAAGTTTGGTTTTTCATGTTGATTTTAAAGTGACTTTTTCCATGTTTGTAATGTACTAACTCGTATTTTCCTGACAGCAGGTCAACTCGTGTGTGGTTGCAACATAACCGTCCCATTGAGTACATTTTTGAGAAAGGGACATCAGTTGCACCACAGGGCGGGGGGAGGGTGACGAGCACGATACATTTTCTCTCTTCGGTAAGCATTTTTTTGTGTTTTATACTTTTGGAAGTTTGGTTTTTCATGTTGATTTTAAAGTGACCTTTTCCATGTTTGTAATGTACTAACTCGTATTTTCCTCACAGCAGGTTAACTCGTGTGTGGTTGCAACATAACAATCCCATTGAGTACATTTTTGAGAAAGAGACATCAGTTGCACCACAGGGCGGGAGGAGGGTGACGAGCACGATACCTTTTCTCTCTTCGGCAAGCATTTTTTTGTGTTTTATACTTTTAGAAGTTTGGTTTTTCATGTTGATTTTAAAGTGACCTTTTCCATGTTTGTAATGTACTAACTCGTTTTTTCCTCACAGCAGGTCAACTCGTGTGTGGTTGCAACATAACAGTCCCATTGAGTACATTTTTGAGAAAGGGACATCAGTTGCACCACAGGCCGGGGGGAGGGTGACGAGCACGATACATTTTCTCTCTTCGGTAAGCATTTTTTTGTGTTTTATACTTTTGGAAGTTTGGTTTTTCATGTTGATTTTAAAGTGACCTTTTCCATGTTTGTAATGTACTAACTCGTATTTTCCTCACAGCAGGTCAACTCGTGTGTGGTTGCAACATAACAGTCCCATAGAGTACATTTTTGAGAAAGGGACATCAGTTGCACCACAGGGCGGGGAGAGGGTGACGAGCACGATACATTTTCTCTCTTCGGTAAGCATTTTTTTGTGTTTTATACTTTTGGAAGTTTGGTTTTTCATGTTGATTTTAAAGTGACCTTTTCCATGTTTGTAATGTACTAACTCGTATTTTCCTCACAGCAGGTCAACTCGTGTGTGGTTGCAACATAACAGTCCCATTGAGTACATTTTTGAGAAAGGGACATCAGTTGCACCACAGGGCGGGAGGAGGGTGACGAGCACGATACATTTTCTCTCTTCGGTAAGCGTTTTTTTGTGTTTTATACTTTTAGAAGTTTGGTTTTTCATGTTGATTTTAAAGTGACCTTTTCCATGTTTGTAATGTACTAACTCGTATTTGCCTCACAGCAGGTCAACTCGTGTGTGGTTGCAACATAACAGTCCCATTGAGTACATTTTTGAGAAAGGGACACCAGTTGCACCACAGGGCGGGAGGAGGGTGACGAGCACGATACATTTTCTCTCTTCGGTAAGCATTTTTTTGTGTTTTATACTTTTAGAAGTTTGGTTTTTCATGTTGATTTTAAAGTGACCTTTTCCATGTTTGTAATGTACTAACTCGTATTTTCCTCACACCAGGTCAACTCGTGTGTGGTTGCAACATAACAGTCCCATTGAGTACATTTTTGAGAAAGGGACATCAGTTGCACCACAGGGCGGGGGGAGGGTGACGAGCACGATACATTTTCTCTCTTCGGTAAGCATTTTTTTGTGTTTTATACTTTTAGAAGTTTGGTTTTTCATGTTGATTTTAAAGTGACCTATTCCATGTTTGTAATGTACTAACTCGTATTTTCCTCACAGCAGGTCAACTCGTGTGTGGTTGCAACATAACAGTCCCATTGAGTACATTTTTGAGAAAGGGACATCAGTTGCACCACAGGGCGGAGGGAGGGTGCGGAGCACGATACATTTTCTCTCTTCGGTAAGCATTTTTTTGTGTTTTATACTTTTGGAAGGTTGGTTTTTCATGTTGATTTTAAAGTGACCTTTTCCATGTTTGTAATGTACTAACTCGTTTTTTCCTCACAGCAGGTCAACTCGTGTGTGGTTGCAACATAACAGTCCCATTGAGTGCATTTTTGAGAAATGGACATCAGTTGCACCACAGGGCGGGAGGAGGGTGACGAGCACAATACATTTTCTCTCTTCGGTAAGCATTTTTTTGTGTTTCATACTTTTGGAAGTTTGGTTTTTCATGTTGATTTTAAAGTGACCTTTTCCTTGTTTGTAATGTACTAACTCGTTTTTTCCTCACAGCAGGTCAACTCGTGTGTGGTTGCAACATAACAGTCCCATTGAGTACATTTTTGAGAAAGGGACATCAGTTGCACCACAGGGCGGGAGGAGGGTGACGAGCACGATACATTTTCTCTCTTCGGTAAGCATTTTTTTGTGTTTCATACTTTTGGAAGTTTGGTTTTTCATGTTGATTTTAAAGTGACCTTTTCCATGTTTGTAATGTACTAACTCGTTTTTTCCTCACAGCAGGTCAACTCGTGTGTGGTTGCAACATAACAGTCCCATTGAGTACATTTTTGAGAAAGGGACATCAGTTGCACCACAGGGCGGGGGAGGGTGACGAGCACGATACATTTTCTCTCTTCGGTAAGCATTTTTTTGTGTTTTATACTTTTGGAAGTTTGGTTTTTCATGTTGATTTTAAAGTGACCTTTTCCATGTTTGTAATGTACTAACTCGTTTTTTCCACACAGCAGGTCAACTCGTGTGTGGTTGCAACATAACAGTCCCATTGAGTACATTTTTGAGAAAGGGACATCAGTTGCACCACAGGGCGGGAGGAGGGTGACGAGCACGATACATTTTCTCTCTTCGGTAAGCATTTTTTTGTGTTTTATACTTTTGGAAGTTTGGTTTTTCATGTTGATTTTAAAGTGACCTTTTCCATGTTTGTAATGTACTAACTGGTTTTTTCCTCACAGCAGGTCAACTCGTGTGTGGTTGCAACATAACAGTCCCATTGAGTACATTTTTGAGAAAGGGACATCAGTTGCACCACAGGGCGGGGGGAGGGTGCGGAGCACGATACATTTTCTCTCTTCGGTAAGCATTTTTTTGTGTTTTATACTTTTGGAAGTTTGGTTTTTCATGTTGATTTTAAAGTGACCTTTTCCATGTTTGTAATGTACTAACTCGTTTTTTCCTCACAGCAGGTCAACTCGTGTGTGGTTGCAACATAACAGTCCCATTGAGTACATTTTTGAGAAAGGGACATCAGTTGCACCACAGGGCGGGAGGAGGGTGACGAGCACGATACATTTTCTCTCTTCGGTAAGCATTTTTTTGTGTTTCATACTTTTGGAAGTTTGGTTTTTCATGTTGATTTTAAAGTGACCTTTTCCATGTTTGTAATGTACTAACTCGTATTTTCCTCACAGCTGGTCAACTCGTGTGTGGTTGCAACATAACAGTCCCATTGAGTACATTTTTGAGAAAGGGACATCAGTTGCACCACAGGGCGGGGGGAGGGTGCGGAGCACGATACATTTTCTCTCTTCGGTAAGCATTTTTTTGTGTTTTATACTTTTGGAAGTTTGGTTTTTCATGTTGATTTTAAAGTGACCTTTTCCATGTTTGTAATGTACTAACTCGTTTTTTCCTCACAGCAGGTCAACTCGTGTGTGGTTGCAACATAACAGTCCCATTGAGTACATTTTTGAGAAAGGGACATCAGTTGCACCACAGGGCGGGAGGAGGGTGACGAGCACGATACATTTTCTCTCTTCGGTAAGCATTTTTTTGTGTTTCATACTTTTGGAAGTTTGGTTTTTCATGTTGATTTTAAAGTGACCTTTTCCATGTTTGTAATGTACTAACTGGTTTTTTCCTCACAGCAGGTCAACTCGTGTGTGGTTGCAACATAACAGTCCCATTGAGTACATTTTTGAGAAAGGGACATCAATTGCACCACAGGGCGGGGGGAGGGTGCGGAGCACGATACATTTTCTCTCTTCGGTAAGCATTTTTTTGTGTTTTATACTTTTGGAAGTTTGGTTTTTCATGTTGATTTTAAAGTGACCTTTTCCATGTTTGTAATGTACTAACTCGTATTTTCCTCACAGCAGGTCAACTCGTGTGTGGTTGCAACATAACAGTCCCATTGAGTACATTTTTGAGAAAGGGACATCAGTTGCACCACAGGGCGGGAGGAGGGTGACGAGCACGATACATTTTCTCTCTTCGGTAAGCATTTTTTTGTGTTTCATACTTTTGGAAGTTTGGTTTTTCATGTTGATTTTAAAGTGACCTTTTCCATGTTTGTAATGTACTAACTCGTATTTTCCTCACAGCAGGTCAACTCGTGTGTGGTTGCAACATAACAGTCCCATTGAGTACATTTTTGAGAAAGGGACATCAGTTGCACCACAGGGCGGGGGGAGGGTGCGGAGCACGATACATTTTCTCTCTTCGGTAAGCATTTTTTTGTGTTTTATACTTTTGGAAGTTTGGTTTTTCATGTTGATTTTAAAGTGACCTTTTCCATGTTTGTAATGTACTAACTCGTTTTTTCCTCACAGCAGGTCAACTCGTGTGTGGTTGCAACATAACAGTCCCATTGAGTACATTTTTGAGAAAGGGACATCAGTTGCACCACAGGGCGGGGGAGGGTGACGAGCACGATACATTTTCTCTCTTCGGTAAGCATTTTTTTGTGTTTTATACTTTTGGAAGTTTGGTTTTTCATGTTGATTTTAAAGTGACCTTTTCCATGTTTGTAATGTACTAACTCGTTTTTTCCACACAGCAGGTCAACTCATGTGTGGTTGCAACATAACAGTCCCATTGAGTACATTTTTGAGAAAGGGACATCAGTTGCACCACAGGGCGGGAGGAGGGTGACGAGCACGATACATTTTCTCTCTTCGGTAAGCATTTTTTTGTGTTTCATACTTTTGGAAGTTTGGTTTTTCATGTTGATTTTAAAGTGACCTTTTCCATGTTTGTAATGTACTAACTCGTTTTTTCCTCACAGCAGGTCAACTCGTGTGTGGTTGCAACATAACAGTCCCATTGAGTACATTTTTGAGAAAGGGACATCAGTTGCACCACAGGGCGGGAGGAGGGTGACGAGCACGATACATTATCTCTCTTCGGTAAGCATTTTTTTGTGTTTCATACTTTTGGAAGTTTGGTTTTTCATGTTGATTTTAAAGTGACCTTTTCCATGTTTGTAATGTACTAACAAGTATTTTCCTCACAGCAGGTCAACTCGTGTGTGGTTGCAACATAACAGTCCCATTGAGTACGTTTTTGAGAAAGGGACATCAGTTGCACCACAGGGCGGGGGGAGGGTGTGGAGCACGATACATTTTCTCTCTTCGGTAAGCATTTTTTTGTGTTTTATACTTTTGGAAGTTTGGTTTTTCATGTTGATTTTAAAGTGACCTTTTCCATGTTTGTAATGTACTAACTCGTTTTTTCCTCACAGCAGGTCAACTCGTGTGTGGTTGCAACATAACAGTCCCATTGAGTACATTTTTGAGAAAGGGACATCAGTTGCACCACAGGGCGGGAGGAGGGTGACGAGCACGATACATTTTCTCTCTTCGGTAAGCATTTTTTTGTGTTTCATACTTTTGGAAGTTTGGTTTTTCATGTTGATTTTAAAGTGACCTTTTCCATGTTTGTAATGTACTAACTGGTTTTTTCCTCACAGCAGGTCAACTCGTGTGTGGTTGCAACATAACAGTCCCATTGAGTACATTTTTGAGAAAGGGACATCAGTTGCACCACAGGGCGGGGGGAGGGTGCGGAGCACGATACATTTTCTCTCTTCGGTAAGCATTTTTTTGTGTTTTATACTTTTGGAAGTTTGGTTTTTCATGTTGATTTTAAAGTGACCTTTTCCATGTTTGTAATGTACTAACTCGTTTTTTCCTCACAGCAGGTCAACTCGTGTGTGGTTGCAACATAACAGTCCCATTGAGTACATTTTTGAGAAAGGGACATCAGTTGCACCACAGGGCGGGAGGAGGGTGACGAGCACGATACATTTTCTCTCTTCGGTAAGCATTTTTTTGTGTTTCATACTTTTGGAAGTTTGGTTTTTCATGTTGATTTTAAAGTGACCTTTTCCATGTTTGTAATGTACTAACTCGTATTTTCCTCACAGCAGGTCAACTCGTGTGTGGTTGCAACATAACAGTCCCATTGAGTACATTTTTGAGAAAGGGACATCAGTTGCACCACAGGGCGGGGGGAGGGTGCGGAGCACGATACATTTTCTCTCTTCGGTAAGCATTTTTTTGTGTTTTATACTTTTGGAAGTTTGGTTTTTCATGTTGATTTTAAAGTGACCTTTTCCATGTTTGTAATGTACTAACTCGTTTTTTCCTCACAGCAGGTCAACTCGTGTGTGGTTGCAACATAACAGTCCCATTGAGTACATTTTTGAGAAAGGGACATCAGTTGCACCACAGGGCGGGGGGAGGGTGACGAGCACCATACATTTTCTCTCTTCGGTAAGCATTTTTTTGTGTTTTATACTGTTGGAAGTTTGGTTTTTCATGTTGATTTTAAAGTGACCTTTTCCATGTTTGTAATGTACTAACTCGTTTTTTCCACACAGCAGGTCAACACATGTGTGGTTGCAACATAACAGTCCCATTGAGTACATTTTTGAGAAAGGGACATCAGTTGCACCACAGGGCGGGAGGAGGGTGACGAGCACGATACATTTTCTCTCTTCGGTAAGCATTTTTTTGTGTTTTATACTTTTGGAAGTTTGGTTTTTCATGTTGATTTTAAAGTGACCTTTTCCATGTTTGTAATGTACTAACTGGTTTTTTCCTCACAGCAGGTCAACTCGTGTGTGGTTGCAACATAACAGTCCCATTGAGTACATTTTTGAGAAAGGGACATCAGTTGCACCACAGGGCGGGGGGAGGGTGCGGAGCACGATACATTTTCTCTCTTCGGTAAGCATTTTTTTGTGTTTTATACTTTTGGAAGTTTGGTTTTTCATGTTGATTTTAAAGTGACCTTTTCCATGTTTGTAATGTACTAACTCGTTTTTTCCTCACAGCAGGTCAACTCGTGAGTGGTTGCAACATAACAGTCCCATTGAGTACATTTTTGAGAAAGGGACATCAGTTGCACCACAGGGCGGGAGGAGGGTGACGAGCACGATACATTTTCCCTCTTCGGGAAGCATTTTTTTGTGTTTTATACTTTTGGAAGTTTGGTTTTTCATGTTGATTTTAAAGTGACCTTTTCCATGTTTGTAATGTACTAACTCGTATTTTCCTCACACCAGGTCAACTCGTGTGTGGTTGCAACATAACAGTCCCATTGAGTACATTGTTGAGAAAGGGACATCAGTTGCACCACAGGGCGGGAGGAGGGTGACGAGCACGATACATTTTCTCTCTTCGGTAAGCATTTTTTTGTGTTTTATACTTTTGGAAGTTTGGTTTTTCATGTTGATTTTAAAGTGACCTTTTCCATGTTTGTAATGTACTAACTCGTTTTTTCCTCACAGCAGGTCAACTCGTGTGTGGTTGCAACATAACAGTCCCATTGAGTACATTTTTGACAAAGGGACATCAGTTGCACCACAGGGCGGGGGGAGGGTGCGGAGCACGATACATTTTCTCTCTTCGGTAAGCATTTTTTTGTGTTTTATACTTTTGGAAGTTTGGTTTTTCATGTTGATTTTAAAGTGACCTTTTCCATGTTTGTAATGTACTAACTTGTTTTTTCCTCACAGCAGGTCAACTCGTGTGTGGTTGCAACATAACAGTCCCATTGAGTACATTTTTGAGAAAGGGACATCAGTTGCACCACAGGGCGGGGGGAGGGTGCGGAGCACGATACATTTTCTCTCTTCGGTAAGCATTTTTTTGTGTTTTATACTTTTGTAAGTTTGGTTTTTCATGTTGATTTTAAAGTGACCTTTTCCATGTTTGTAATGTACTAACTCGTAATTTCCTCACAGCAGGTCAACTCGTGTGTGGTTGCAACATAACAGTCCCATTGAGTACATTTTTGAGAAAGGGACATCAGTTGCACCACAGGGCGAGGGGAGGGTGACCAGCACGATACATTTTCTCTCTTCGGTAAGCATTTTTTTGTGTTTTATACTTTTGGAAGTTTGGTTTTTCATGTTGATTTTAAAGTGACCTTTTCCATGTTTGTAATGTACTAACTCGTAATTTCCTCACAGCAGGTCAACTCGTGTGTGGTTGCAACATAACAGTCCCATTGAGTACATTTTTGAGAAAGGGACATCAGTTGCACCACAGGGCGGGGGGAGGGTGACGAGCACGATACATTTTCTCTCTTCGGTAAGCATTTTTTTGTGATTTATACTTTTAGAAGTTTGGTTTTTCATGTTGATTTTAAAGTGACCTTTTCCATTTTTGTAATGTACTAACTCGTATTTTCCTCACAGCAGGTCAACTCGTGTGTGGTTGCAACATAACAGTCCCATTGAGTACATTTTTGAGAAAGGGACATCAGTTGCACCACAGGGCGGGGGTGGGTGACGAGCACGATACATTTTCTCTCTTCGGTAAGCATTTTTTTGTGTTTTATACTTTTGGAAGTTTGGTTTTTCATGTTGATTTTAAAGTGACCTTTTCCATGTTTGTAATGTACTAACTCGATTTTTCCTCACAGCAGGTCAACTCGTGTGTGGTTGCAACATAACAGTCCCATTGAGTACATTTTTGAGAAAGGGACATCAGTTGCACCACAGGGCGGGAGGAGGGTGACGAGCACAATACATTTTCTCTCTTCGGTAAGCATTTTTTTGTGTTTCATACTTTTGGAAGTTTGGTTTTTCATGTTGATTTTAAAGTGACCTTTTCCATGTTTGTAATGTACTAACTCGTTTTTTCCTCACAGCAGGTCAACTCGTGTGTGGTTGCAACATAACAGTCCCATTGAGTACATTTTTGAGAAAGGGACATCAGTTGCACCACAGGGCGGGAGGAGGGTGACGAGCACGATACATTATCTCTCTTCGGTAAGCATTTTTTTGTGTTTCATACTTTTGGAAGTTAGGTTTTTCATGTTGATTTTAAAGTGACCTTTTCCATGTTTGTAATGTACTAACAAGTATTTTCCTCACAGCAGGTCAACTCGTGTGTGGTTGCAACATAACAGTCCCATTGAGTACATTTTTGAGAAAGGGACATCAGTTGCACCACAGGGCGGGGGGAGGGTGCGGAGCACGATACATTTTCTCTCTTCGGTAAGCATTTTTTTGTGTTTTATACTTTTGGAAGTTTGGTTTTTCATGTTGATTTTAAAGTGACCTTTTCCATGTTTGTAATGTACTAACTCGTTTTTTCCTCACAGCAGGTCAACTCGTGTGTGGTTGCAACATAACAGACCCATTGAGTACATTTTTGAGAAAGGGACATCAGTTGCACCACAGGGCGGGGGGAGGGTGACGAGCACGATACATTTTCTCTCTTCGGTAAGCATTTTTTTGTGTTTTATACTTTTGGAAGTTTGGTTTTTCATGTTGATTTTAAAGTGACCTTTTCCATGTTTGTAATGTACTAACTCGTATTTTCCTCACACCAGGTCAACTCGTGTGTGGTTGCAACATAACAGTCCCATTGAGTACATTGTTGAGAAAGGGACATCAGTTGCACCACAGGGCGGGGGGAGGGTGACGAGCACGATACATTTTCTCTCTTCGGTAAGCATTTTTTTGTGTTTTATACTTTTGGAAGTTTGGTTTTTCATGTTGATTTTAAAGTGACCTTTTCCATGTTTGTAATGTACTAACTCGTTTTTTCCTCACAGCAGGTCAACTCGTGTGTGGTTGCAACATAACAGTCCCATTGAGTACATTTTTGAGAAAGGGACATCAGTTGCACCACAGGGCGGGGGGAGGGTGCGGAGCACGATACATTTTCTCTCTTCGGTAAGCATTTTTTTGTGTTTTATACTTTTGGAAGTTTGGTTTTTCATGTTGATTTTAAAGTGACCTTTTCCATGTTTGTAATGTACTAACTTGTTTTTTCCTCACAGCAGGTCAACTCGTGTGTGGTTGCAACATAACAGTCCCATTGAGTACATTTTTGAGAAAGGGACATCAGTTGCACCACAGGGCGGGGGGAGGGTGCGGAGCACGATACATTTTCTCTCTTCGGTAAGCATTTTTTTGTGTTTTATACTTTTGTAAGTTTGGTTTTTCATGTTGATTTTAAAGTGACCTTTTCCATGTTTGTAATGTACTAACTCGTAATTTCCTCACAGCAGGTCAACTCGTGTGTGGTTGCAACATAACAGTCCCATTGAGTACATTTTTGAGAAAGGGACATCAGTTGCACCACAGGGCGAGGGGAGGGTGACCAGCACGATACATTTTCTCTCTTCGGTAAGCATTTTTTTGTGTTTTATACTTTTGGAAGTTTGGTTTTTCATGTTGATTTTAAAGTGACCTTTTCCATGTTTGTAATGTACTAACTCGTAATTTCCTCACAGCAGGTCAACTCGTGTGTGGTTGCAACATAACAGTCCCATTGAGTACATTTTTGAGAAAGGGACATCAGTTGCACCACAGGGCGGGGGGAGGGTGACGAGCACGATACATTTTCTCTCTTCGGTAAGCATTTTTTTGTGTTTTATACTTTTAGAAGTTTGGTTTTTCATGTTGATTTTAAAGTGACCTTTTCCATGTTTGTAATGTACTAACTCGTATTTTCCTCACAGCAGGTCAACTCGTGTGTGGTTGCAACATAACAGTCCCATTGAGTACATTTTTGAGAAAGGGACATCAGTTGCACCACAGGGCGGGGGTGGGTGACGAGCACGATACATTTTCTCTCTTCGGTAAGCATTTTTTTGTGTTTTATACTTTTGGAAGTTTGGTTTTTCATGTTGATTTTAAAGTGACCTTTTCCACGTTTGTAATGTACTAACTCGTATTTTCCTCACAGCAGGTCAACTCGTGTGTGGTTGCAACATAACAGTCCGATTGAGTACATTTTTGAGAAAGGGACCGCAGTTGCACCACAGGGCGGGGGGAGGGTGCGGAGCATGATACATTTTCTCTCTTCGGTAAGCATTTTTTTGTGTTTTATACTTTTGGAAGTTTGGTTTTTCATGTTGATTTTAAAGTGACCTTTTCCATGTTTGTAATGTACTAACTCGTAATTTCCTCACAGCAGTTCAACTCGTGTGTGGTTGCAACATAACAGTCCCATTGAGTACATTTTTGAGAAAGGGACATCAGTTGCACCACAGGGGGGGGGGGGAGGGTGACGAGCACGATACATTTTCTCTCTTCGGTAAGCATTTTTTTGTGTTTTATACTTTTAGAAGTTTGGTTTTTCATCTTGATTTTAAAGTGACCTTTTCCATGTTTGTAATGTACTAACTCGTTTTTTATTCACAGCAGGTCAACTCGAGTGTGGTTGCAACATAACAGTCCCATTGAGTACATTTTTGAGAAGGGACATCAGTTGCACCACAGGGCGGGGGGAGGGTGCGGAGCACGATACATTTTCTCTCTTCGGTAAGCATTTTTTTGTGTTTTATACTTTTGGAAGTTTGGTTTTTCATGTTGATTTTAAAGTGACCTTTTCCATGTTTGTAATGTACTAACTCGTAATTTCCTCACAGCAGGTCAACTCGTGTGTGGTTGCAACATAACAGTCCCATTGAGTACATTTTTGAGAAAGGGACATCAGTTGCACCACAGGGGGGGGGGGAGGGTGATGAGCACGATACATTTTCTCTCTTCGGTAAGCATTTTTTTGTGTTTTATACTTTTGGAAGTTTGGTTTTTCATGTTGATTTTAAAGTGACCTTTTCCATGTTTGTAATGTACTAACTCGTTTTTTCCTCACAGCAGGTCAACTCGAGTGTGGTTGCAACATAACAGTCCCATTGAGTACATTTTTGAGAAAGGGACATCAGTTGCACCACAGGGCGGGGGGAGGGTGCGGAGCACGATACATTTTCTCTCTTCGGTAAGCATTTTTTTGTGTTTTATACTTTTGGAAGTTTGGTTTTTCATGTTGATTTTAAAGTGACCTTTTCCATGTTTGTAATGTACTAACTCGTATTTTCCTCACAGCAGGTCAACTCGTGTGTGGTTGCAACATAACAGTCCCATTGAGTACATTTTTGAGAAAGGGTCATCAGTTGCACCACAGGTGGGGGGGGGGGGGGGGGGGGGATGGTGACGAGCACGATACATTTTCTCTCTTCGGTAAGCATTTTTTTGTGTTTTATACTTTTAGAAGTTTGGTTTTTCATGTTGATTTTAAAGTGACCTTTTCCATGTTTGTAATGTACTAACTCGTTTTTTCCTCACAGCAGGTCAACTCGAGTGTGGTTGCAACATAAAAGTCCCATTGAGTACATTTTTGAGAAAGGGACATCAGTTGCACATCAGGGCGGGGGGAGGGTGCGGAGCACGATACATTTTCTCTCTTCGGTAAGCATTTTTTTGTGTTTTATACTTTTGGAAGTTTGGTTTTTCATGTTGATTTCAAAGTGACCTTTTCCATGTTTGTAATGTACTAACTCGTAATTTCCTCACAGCAGGTCAACTCGTGTGTGGTTGCAACATAACAGTCCCATTGAGTACATTTTTGAGAAAGGGACATCAGTTGCACCACAGGGCGAGGGGAGGGTGCGGAGCACGATACATTTTCTCTCTTCGGTAAGCATTTTTTTGTGTTTTATACTTTTGGAAGTTTGGTTTTTCATGTTGATTTTAAAGTGACCTTTTCCATGTTTGTAATGTACTAACTCGTTTTTTCCTCACAGCAGGTCAACTCGTGTGTGGTTGCAACATAACAGTCCCATTGAGTACAGTTTTGAGAAAGGGACATCAGTTGCACCACAGGGCGGGAGGAGGGTGACGAGCACGATACATTTTCTCTCTTCGGTAAGCATTTTTTTGTGTTTTATACTTTTGGAAGTTTGGTTTTTCATGTTGATTTTAAAGTGACCTTTTCCATGTTTGTAATGTACTAACTCGTTTTTTCCTCACAGCTGGTCAACTCGTGTGTGGTTGCAACATAACAGTCCCATTGAGTACATTTTTGAGAAAGGGACATCAGTTGCACCACATGGCGGGGGTGGGTGACGAGCACGATACATTTTCTCTCTTCGGTAAGCATTTTTTTGTGTTTTATACTTTTGGAAGTTTGGTTTTTCATGTTGATTTTAAAGTGACCTTTTCCATGTTTGTAATGTACTAACTCGTTTTTTCCTCACAGCAGGTCAACTCGTGTGTGGTTGCAACATAACAGTCCGATTGAGTACATTTTTGAGAAAGGGACATCAGTTGCACCACAGGGCGGGGGGAGGGTGCGGAGCATGATACATTTTCTCTCTTCGGTAAGCATTTTTTTGTGTTTTATACTTTTGGAAGTTTGGTTTTTCATGTTGATTTTAAAGTGACCTCTTCCATGTTTGTAATGTACTAACTCTTATTTTCCTCACAGCAGGTCAACTCGTGTGTGGTTGCAACATAACAGTCCCATTGAGTACATTTTTGAGAAAGGGTCATCAGTTGCACCACAGGGCGGGGGGAGGGTGACGAGCACGATACATTTTCTCTCTTCGGTAAGCATTTTTTGTGTTTTATACTTTTGGAAGTTTGGTTTTTCATGTTGATTTTAAAGTGACCTTTTCCATGTTTGTAATGTACTAACTCGTTTTTTCCTCACAGCAGGTCAACTCGAGTGTGGTTGCAACATAACAGTCCCATTGAGTACATTTTTGAGAAAGGGACATCAGTTGCACCACAGGGCGGGGGGAGGGTGCGGAGCACGATACATTTTCTCTCTTCGGTAAGCATTTTTTTGTGTTTTATACTTTTGGAAGTTTGGTTTTTCATGTTGATTTTAAAGTGACCTTTTCCATGTTTGTAATGTACTAACTCATTTTTTCCTCACAGCAGGTCAACTCATGTGTGGTTGCAACATAACAGTCCCATTGAGTACATTTTTGAGAAAGGGACATCAGTTGCACCACAGGGCGGGAGGAGGGTGACGAGCACGATACATTTTCTCTCTTCGGTAAGCATTTTTCTGTGTTTCATACTTTTGGAAGTTTGGTTTTTCATGTTGATTTTAAAGTGACCTTTTCCATGTTTGTAATGTACTAACTCGTTTTTTCCTCACAGCAGGTCAACTCGTGTGTGGTTGCAACATAACAGTCCCATTGAGTACATTTTTGAGAAAGGGACATCAGTTGCACCACAGGGCGGGAGGAGGGTGACGAGCACGATACATTTTCTCTCTTCGGTAAGCATTTTTTTGTGTTTCATACTCTTGGAAGTTTGGTTTTTCATGTTGATTTTAAAGTGACCTTTTCCATGTTTGTAATGTACTAACTCGTTTTTTCCTCACAACAGGTCAACTCGTGTGTGGTTGCAACATAACAGTCCCATTGAGTACATTTTTGAGAAAGGGACATCAGTTGCACCACAGGGCGGGGGGAGGGTGCGGAGCACGATACATTTTCTCTCTTCGGTAAGCATTTTTTTGTGTTTTATACTTTTCGAAGTTTTGTTTTTCATGTTGATTTTAAAGTGACCTTTTCCATGTTTGTAATGTACTAACTCGTAATTTCCTCACAGCAGGTCAACTCGTGTGTGGTTGCAACATAACAGTCCCATTGAGTACATTTTTGAGAAAGGGACAGCAGTTGCACCACAGGGGGGGGGGGGGGAGGGTGACGAGCACGATACATTTTCTCTCTTCGGTAAGCATTTTTTTGTGTTTTATACTTTTGGAAGTTTGGTTTTTCATGTTGATTTTAAAGTGACCTTTTCCATGTTTGTAATGTACTAACTCGTTTTTTCCTCACAGCAGGTCAACTCGAGTGTGGTTGCAACATAACAGTCCCATTGAGTACATTTTTGAGAAAGGGACATCAGTTGCACCACAGGGCGGGGGGAGGGTGCGGAGCACGATACATTTTCTCTCTTCGGTAAGCATTTTTTTGTGTTTTATACTTTTGGAAGTTTGGTTTTTCATGTTGATTTTAAAGTGACCTTTTCCATGTTTGTAATGTACTAACTCGTTTTTTCCTCACAGCAGGTCATCTCGAGTGTGGTTGCAACATAACAGTCCCATTGAGTACATTTTTGAGAAAGGGACATCAGTTGCACCACAGGGCGGGGGGAGGGTGCGGAGCACGATACATTTTCTCTCTTCGGTAAGCATTTTTTTGTGTTTTATACTTTTGGAAGTTTGGTTTTTCATGTTGATTTTAAAGTGACCTTTTCCATGTTTGTAATGTACTAACTCGTTTTTTCCTCACAGCAGGTCAACTCGTGTGTGGTTGCAACATAACAGTCCCATTGAGTACATTTTTGAGAAAGGGACATCAGTTGCACCACAGGGCGGGGGGAGGGTGCGGAGCACGATACATTTTCTCTCTTCGGTAAGCATTTTTTTGTGTTTTATACTTTTGGAAGTTTGGTTTTTCATGTTGATTTTAAAGTGACCTTTTCCATGTTTGTAATGTACTAACTCATTTTTTCCTCACAGCAGGTCAACTCATGTGTGGTTGCAACATAACAGTCCCATTGAGTACATTTTTGAGAAAGGGACATCAGTTGCACCACAGGGCGGGAGGAGGGTGACGAGCACGATACATTTTCTCTCTTCGGTAAGCATTTTTTTGTGTTTCATACTTTTGGAAGTTTGGTTTTTCATGTTGATTTTAAAGTGACCTTTTCCATGTTTGTAATGTACTAACTCGTTTTTTCCTCACAGCAGGTCAACTCGTGTGTGGTTGCAACATAACAGTCCCATTGAGTACATTTTTGAGAAAGGGACATGAGTTGCACCACAGGGCGGGAGGAGGGTGACGAGCACGATACATTTTCTCTCTTCGGTAAGCATTTTTTTGTGTTTCATACTCTTGGAAGTTTGGTTTTTCATGTTGATTTTAAAGTGACCTTTTCCATGTTTGTAATGTACTAACTCGTTTTTTCCTCACAGCAGGTCAACTCGTGTGTGGTTGCAACATAACAGTCCCATTGAGTACATTTTTGAGAAAGGGACATCAGTTGCACCACAGGGCGGGGGGAGGGTGCGGAGCACGATACATTTTCTCTCTTCGGTAAGCATTTTTTTGTGTTTTATACTTTTGGAAGTTTTGTTTTTCATGTTGATTTTAAAGTGACCTTTTCCATGTTCGTAATGTACTAACTCGTAATTTCCTCACAGCAGGTCAACTCGTGTGTGGTTGCAACATAACAGTCCCATTGAGTACATTTTTGAGAAAGGGACAGCAGTTGCACCACAGGGGGGGGGGGAGGGTGACGAGCACGATACATTTTCTCTCTTCGGTAAGCATTTTTTTGTGTTTTATACTTTTGGAAGTTTGGTTTTTCATGTTGATTTTAAAGTGACCTTTTCCATGTTTGTAATGTACTAACTCGTTTTTTCCTCACAGCACGTCAACTCGAGTGTGGTTGCAACATAACAGTCCCATTGAGTACATTTTTGAGAAAGGGACATCAGTTGCACCACAGGGCGGGGGGAGGGTGCGGAGCACGATACATTTTCTCTCTTCGGTAAGCATTTTTTTGTGTTTTATACTTTTGGAAGTTTGGTTTTTCATGTTGATTTTAAAGTGACCTTTTCCATGTTTGTAATGTACTAACTCGTTTTTTCCTCACAGCAGGTCAACTCGTGTGTGGTTGCAACATAACAGTCCCATTGAGTACATTTTTGAGAAAGGGTCATCAGTTGCACCACAGGGGGGGGGGGGGGGGAGGGTGACGAGCACGATACATTTTCTCTCTTCGGTAAGCATTTTTTTGTGTTTTATACTTTTAGAAGTTTGGTTTTTCATGTTGATTTTAAAGTGACCTTTTCCACGTTTGTAATGTACTAACTCGTTTTTTCCTCACAGCAGGTCAACTCGAGTGTGGTTGCAACATAAAAGTCCCATTGAGTACATTTTTGAGAAAGGGACATCAGTTGCACCACAGGGCGGGGGGAGGGTGCGGAGCACGATACATATTCTCTCTTCGGTAAGCATTTTTTTCTGTTTTATACTTTTGGAAGTTTGGTTTTTCATGTTGATTTTAAAGTGACCTTTTCCATGTTTGTAATGTACTAACTCGTAATTTCCTCACAGCAGGTCAACTCGTGTGTGGTTGCAACATAACAGTCCCATTGAGTACATTTTTGAGAAAGGGACATCAGTTGCACCACAGGGGGGGGGGGAGGGTGACGAGCACGATACATTTTCTCTCTTCGGTAAGCATTTTTTTGTGTTTTATACTTTTGGAAGTTTGGTTTTTCATGTTGATTTTAAAGTGACCTTTTCCATGTTTGTAATGTACTAACTCGTTTTTTCCTCACAGCAGGTCAACTCGTGTGTGGTTGCAACATAACAGTCCCATTGAGTACATTTTTGAGAAAGGGACATCAGTTGCACCACAGGGCGGGAGGAGGGTGACGAGCACGATACATTTTCTCTCTTCGGTAAGCATTTTTTTGTGTTTTATACTTTTGGAAGTTTGGTTTTTCATGTTGATTTTAAAGTGACCTTTTCCATGTTTGTAATGTACTAACTCGTTTTTTCCTCACAGCTGGTCAACTCGTGTGTGGTTGCAACATAACAGTCCCATTGAGTACATTTTTGAGAAAGGGACATCAGTTGCACCACATGGCGGGGGTGGGTGACGAGCACGATACATTTTCTCTCTTCGGTAAGCATTTTTTTGTGTTTTATACTTTTGGAAGTTTGGTTTTTCATGTTGATTTTAAAGTGACCTTTTCCATGTTTGTAATGTACTAACTCGTTTTTTCCTCACAGCAGGTCAACTCGTGTGTGGTTGCAACATAACAGTCCGATTGAGTACATTTTTGAGAAAGGGACATCAGTTGCACCACAGGGCGGGGGGAGGGTGCGGAGCATGATACATTTTCTCTCTTCGGTAAGCATTTTTTTGTGTTTTATACTTTTGGAAGTTTGGTTTTTCATGTTGATTTTAAAGTGACCTTTTCCATGTTTGTAATGTACTAACTCGTATTTTCCTCACAGCAGGTCAACTCGTGTGTGGTTGCAACATAACAGTCCCATTGAGTACATTTTTGAGAAAGGGTCATCAGTTGCACCACAGGGCGGGGGGAGGGTGACGAGCACGATACATTTTCTCTCTTCGGTAAGCATTTTTTTGTGTTTTATACTTTTGGAAGTTTGGTTTTTCATGTTGATTTTAAAGTGACCTTTTCCATGTTTGTAATGTACTAACTCGTTTTTTCCTCACAGCAGGTCAACTCGAGTGTGGTTGCAACATAACAGTCCCATTGAGTACATTTTTGAGAAAGGGACATCAGTTGCACCACAGGGCGGGGGGAGGGTGCGGAGCACGATACATTTTCTCTCTTCGGTAAGCATTTTTTTGTGTTTTATACTTTTGGAAGTTTGGTTTTTCATGTTGATTTTAAAGTGACCTTTTCCATGTTTGTAATGTACTAACTCGTTTTTTCCTCACAGCAGGTCAACTCGTGTGTGGTTGCAACATAACAGTCCCATTGAGTACATTTTTGAGAAAGGGACATCAGTTGCACCACAGGGCGGGGGGAGGGTGCGGAGCACGATACATTTTCTCTCTTCGGTAAGCATTTTTTTGTGTTTTATACTTTTGGAAGTTTGGTTTTTCATGTTGATTTTAAAGTGACCTTTTCTATGTTTGTAATGTACTAACCCATTTTTTCCTCACAGCAGGTCAACTCATGTGTGGTTGCAACATAACAGTCCCATTGAGTACATTTTTGAGAAAGGGACATCAGTTGCACCACAGGGCGGGAGGAGGGTGACGAGCACGATACATTTTCTCTCTTCGGTAAGCATTTTTTTGTGTTTCATACTTTTGGAAGTTTGGTTTTTCATGTTGATTTTAAAGTGACCTTTTCCATGTTTGTAATGTACTAACTCGTTTTTTCCTCACAGCAGGTCAACTCGTGTGTGGTTGCAACATAACAGTCCCATTGAGTACATTTTTGAGAAAGGGACATCAGTTGCACCACAGGGCGGGAGGAGGGTGACGAGCACGATACATTTTCTTTCTTCGGTAAGCATTTTTTTGTGTTTCATACTCTTGGAAGTTTGGTTTTTCATGTTGATTTTAAAGTGACCTTTTCCATGTTTGTAATGTACTAACTCGTTTTTTCCTCACAGCAGGTCAACTCGTGTGTGGTTGCAACATAACAGTCCCATTGAGTACATTTTTGAGAAAGGGACATCAGTTGCACCACAGGGCGGGGGGAGGGTGCGGAGCACGATACATTTTCTCTCTTCGGTAAGCATTTTTTTGTGTTTTATACTTTTGGAAGTTTGGTTTTTCATGTTGATTTTAAATTGACCTTTTCCATGTTTGTAATGTACTAACTCGTTTTTTCCTCACAGCAGGTCAACTCGTGTGTGGTTGCAACATAACAGTCCCATTGAGTACATTTTTGAGAAAGGGACATCAGTTGCACCACAGGGCCGGGGGAGGGTGACGAGCACGATACGTTTTCTCTCTTCGGTAAGCATTTTTTTGTGTTTTATACTTTTGGAAGTTTGGTTTTTCATGTTGATTTTAAAGTGACCTTTTCCATGTTTGTAATGTACTAACTCGTTTTTTCCTCACAGCAGGTCAACTCGTGTGTGGTTGCAACATAACAGTCCCATTGAGTACATTTTTGAGAAAGGGACATCAGTTGCACCACAGGGCGGGGGGAGGGTGCGGAGCACGATACATTTTCTCTCTTCGGTAAGCATTTTTTTGTGTTTTATACTTTTGGAAGTTTGGTTTTTCATGTTGATTTTAAAGTGACCTTTTCCATGTTTGTAATGTACTAACTCGTTTTTTCCTCACAGCAGGTCAACTCGTGTGTGGTTGCAACATAACAGTCCCATTGAGTACATTTTTGAGAAAGGGACATCAGTTGCACCACAGGGCGGGAGGAGTGTGACGAGCACGATATATTTTCTCTCTTCGGTATGCATTTTTTTGTGTTTTATACTTTTGGAAGTTTGGTTTTTCATGTTGATTTTAAAGTGACCTTTTCCATGTTTGTAATGTACTAACTCGATTTTTCCACACAGCAGGTCAACTCGTGTGTGGTTGCAACATAACAGTCCCATTGAGTACATTTTTGAGAAAGGGACATCAGTTGCACCACAGGGCGGGGGAGGGTGACGAGCACGATACATTTTCTCTCTTTGGTAAGCATTTTTTTGTGTTTTATACTTTTGGAAGTTTGGTTTTTCATGTTGATTTTAAAGTGACCTTTTCCATGTTTGTAATGTACTAACTCGTTTTTTCCTCACAGCAGGTCAACTCGTGTGTGGTTGCAACATAACAGTCCCATTGAGTACATTTTTGAGAAAGGGACATCAGTTGCACCACAGCGCGGGGGGAGGGTGACGAGCATGATACATTTTCTCTCTTCGGTAAGCATTTTTTTGTGTTTTATACTTTTGGAAGTTTGGTTTTTCATGTTGATTTTAAAGTGACCTATTCCATGTTTGTAATGTACTAACTCGTTTTTTCCTCACAGCAGGTCAACTCGTGTGTGGTTGCAACATAACAGTCCCATTGAGTACATTTTTGAGAAAGGGACATCAGTTGCACCACAGGGCGGGGGGAGGGTGCGGTGCACGATACATTTTCTCTCTTCGGTAAGCATTTTTTTGTGTTTTATACTTTTGGAAGTTTGGTTTTTCATGTTGATTTTAAAGTGACCTTTTCCATGTTTGTAATGTACTAACTCGTTTTTTCCTCACAGCAGGTCAACTCGTGTGTGGTTGCAACATAACAGTCCCATTGAGTACATTTTTGAGAAAGGGACATCAGTTGCACCACAGGGCGGGAGGAGGGTGACGAGCACGATATATTTTCTCTCTTCGGTATGCTTTTTTTTGTGTTTTATACTTTTGGAAGTTTGGTTTTTCATGTTGATTTTAAAGTGACCTTTTCCATGTTTGTAATGTACTAACTCGTTTTTTCCTCACAGCAGGTCAACTCGTGTGTGGTTGCAACATAACAGTCCCATTGAGTACATTTTTGAGAAAGGGACATCAGTTGCACCACAGGGCGGGAGGAGGGTGACGAGCACGATACATTTTCTCTCTTCGGTAAGCATTTTTTTGTGTTTTATACTTTTGGAAGTTTGGTTTTTCATGTTGATTTTAAAGTGACCTATTCCATGTTTGTAATGTACTAACTTGTTTTTTCCTCACAGCAGGTCAACTCGTGTGTGGTTGCAACATAACAGTCCCATTGAGTACATTTTTGAGAAAGGGACATCAGTTACACCACAGGGCGGGGGGAGGGTGACGAGCACGATACATTTTCTCTCTTCGGTAAGCATTTTTTTGTGTTTTATACTTTTGGAAGTTTCGTTTTTCATGTTGATTTTAAAGTGACCTTTTCCATGTTTGTAATGTACTAACTCGTTTTTTCCTCACAGCAGGTCAACTCGTGTGTGGTTGCAACATAACAGTCCCATTGAGTACATTTTTGAGAAAGGGACATCAGTTGCACCACAGGGCGGGGGGAGGGTGACGAGCACGATACATTTTCTCTCTTCGGTAAGCATTTTTTGTGTTTTATACTTTTGGAAGTTTGGTTTTTCATGTTGATTTTAAAGTGACCTTTTCCATGTTTGTAATGTACTAACTCGTTTTTTCCTCACAGCAGGTCAACTCGTGTGTGGTTGCAACATAACAGTCCCATTGAGTACATTTTTGAGAAAGGGACATCAGTTGCACCACAGGGCGGGAGGAGGGTTACGAGCACGATACATTTTCTCTCTTCGGTAAGCATTTCTTTGTGTTTCATACTTTTGGAAGTTTGGTTTTTCATGTTGATTTTAAAGTGACCTTTTCCATGTTTGTAATGTACTAACTCGATTTTTCCTCACAGCAGGTCAACTCGTGTGTGGTTGCAACATAACAGTCCCATTGAGTACATTTTTGAGAAAGGGAAATCAGTTGCACCACAGGGCGGGGGGAGGGTCACGAGCACGATACATTTTCTCTCTTCGATAAGCATTTTTTTGTGTTTTATACTTTTGGAAGTTTGGTTTTTCATGTTGATTTTAAAGTGACCTTTTCCATGTTTGTAATGTACTAACTCGATTTTTCCTCACAGCAGGTCAACTCGTGTGTGGTTGCAACATAACAGTCCCATTGAGTACATTTTTGAGAAAGGGACATCAGTTGTACCATAGGGCGGGAGGAGGGTGACGAGCACGATACATTTTCTCTCTTCGGTAAGCATTTTTTTGTGTTTTATACTTTTGGAAGTTCGGTTTTTCATGTTGATTTTAAAGTGACCTTTTCCATGTTTCTAATGTACTAACTCGTTTTTTCCTCACAGCAGGTCAACTCGTGTGTGGTTGCAACATAACAGTCCCATTGAGTACATTTTTGAGAAAGGGACATCAGTTGCACCACAGGGCGGGAGGAGGGTGCGGAGCACGATACATTTTCTCTCTTCGGTAAGCATTTTTTGGTGTTTTATACTTTTGGAAGTTTGGTTTTTCATGTTGATTTTAAAGTGACCTTTTCCATGTTTGTAATGTACTAACTCGTTTTTTCCTCACAGCAGGTCAACTCGTGTGTGGTTGCAACATAACAGTCCCATTGAGTACATTTTTGAGAAAGGGACATCAGTTGCACCACAGGGCGGGAGGAGGGTGACAAGCACGATACATTTTCTCTCTTCGGTAAGCATTTTTTTGTGTTTCATACTTTTGGAAGTTTGGTTTTTCATGTTGATTTTAAAGTGACCTTTTCCATGTTTGTAATGTACTAACTCGTTTTTTCCTCACAGCAGGTCAACTCGTGTGTGGTTGCAACATAACAGTCCCATTGAGTACATTTTTGAGAAAGGGACATCAGTTGCACAACAGGGCGGGGGGAGGGTGCGGAGGACGATACATTTTCTCTCTTCGGTAAGCATTTTTTTGTGTTTTATTCTTTTGGAAGTTTGGTTTTTCATGTTGATTTTAAAGTGACCTTTTCCATGTTTGTAATGTACTAACATGTTTTTTCCTCACAGCAGGTCAACTCGTGTGTGGTTGCAACATAACAGTCCCATTGAGTACATTTTTGAGAAAGGGACATCAGTTGCACCACAGAGCGGGGGGAGGGTACGGAGCACGATACATTTTCTCTCTTCGGTAAGCATTTTTTTGTGTTTTATACTTTTGGAAGTTTGGTTTTTCATGTTGATTTTAAAGTGACCTTTTCCATGTTTGTAATGTACTGACTCGTATTTTCCTCACAGCAGGTCAACTCGTGTGTGGTTGCAACATAACAGTCCCATTGAGTACATTTTTGAGAAAGGGACATCAGTTGCACCACAGGGCGGGGGGAGGGTGCGGAGCACGATACATTTTCTCTCTTCGGTAAGCATTTTTTTGTGTTTTATACTTTTGGAAGTTTGGTTTTTCATGTTGATTTTAAAGTGACCTTTTCCATGTTTGTAATGTACTAACTCGTTTTTTCCTCACAGCAGGTCGACTCGTGTGTGGTTGCAACATAACAGTCCCATTGAGTACATTTTTGAGAAAGGGACATCAGTTGCACCACAGGGCGGGGGGGGGGGGGGGGGGCGGGTGACGAGCACGATACATTTTCTCTCTTCGGTAAGCATTTTTTTGTGTTTTATACTTTTGGAAGTTTGGTTTTTCATGTTGATTTTAAAGTGACCTTTTCCATGTTTGTAATGTACTAACTCGTTTTTTCCTCACAGCAGGTCACTCGTGTGTGGTTGCAACATAACAGTCCCATTGAGTACATTTTTGAGAAAGGGACATCAGTTGCACCACAGGGCGGGAGGAGGGTGACGAGCACGATACATTTTCTCTCTTCGGTAAGCGTTTTTTTGTGTTTCATACTTTTGGAAGTTTGGTTTTTCATGTTGATTTTAAAGTGACCTTTTCCATGTTTGTAATGTACTAACTCGTTTTTTCCTCACAGCAGGTCAACTCGTGTGTGGTTGCAACATAACAGTCCCATTGAGTACATTTTTGAGAAAGGGACATCAGTTGCACCACAGGGCGGGGGGAGGGTGCGGAGCACGATACATTTTCTCTCTTCGGTAAGCATTTTTTTGTGTTTTATACTTTTGGATGTTTGGTTTTTCATGTTGATTTTAAAGTGACCTTTTCCATGTTTGTAATGTACTAACTCGTTTTTTCCTCACAGCAGGTCAACTCGTGTGTGGTTGCAACATAACAGTCCCATTGAGTACATTTTTGAGAAAGGGACATCAGTTGTACCACAGGGCGGGAGGAGGGTGACGAGCACGATACATTTTCTCTCTTCGGTAAGCATTTTTTTGTGTTTTATACTTTTGGAAGTTCGGTTTTTCATCTTGATTTTAAAGTGACCTTTTCCATGTTTGTAATGTACTAACTCGTTTTTTCCTCACAGCAGGTCAACTCGTGTGTGGTTGCAACATAACAGTCCCATTGAGTACATTTTTGAGAAAGGGACATCAGTTGCACCACAGGGCGGGGGGAGGGTGCGGAGCACGATACATTTTCTCTCTTAGGTAAGCATTTTTTTGTGTTTTATACTTTTGGAAGTTTGGTTTTTCATGTTGATTTTAAAGCGACCTTTTCCATGTTTGTAATGTACTAACTCGTTTTTTCCTCACAGCAGGTCAACTCGTGTGTGGTTGCAACATAACAGTCCCATTGAGTACATTTTTGAGAAAGGGACATCAGTTGCACCACAGGGCGGGAGGAGGGTGACGAGCACGATACATTTTCTCTCTTCGGTAAGCATTTTTTTGTGTTTCATACTTTTGGAAGTTTGGTTTTTCATGTTGATTTTAAAGTGACCTTTTCCATGTTTGTAATGTACTAACTCGTTTTTTCCTCACAGCAGGTCAACTCGTGTGTGGTTGCAACATACAGTCCCATTGAGTACATTTTTGAGAAAGGGACATCAGTTGCACAACAGGGCGGGGGGAGGGTGCGGAGGACGATACATTTTCTCTCTTCGGTAAGCATTTTTTTGTGTTTTATTCTTTTGGAAGTTTGGTTTTTCATGTTGATTTTAAAGTGACCTTTTCCATGTTTGTAATGTACTAACATGTTTTTTCCTCACAGCAGGTCAACTCGTGTGTGGTTGCAACATAACAGTCCCATTGAGTACATTTTTGAGAAAGGGACATCAGTTGCACCACAGAGCGGGGGGAGGGTACGGAGCACGATACATTTTCTCTCTTCGGTAAGCATTTTTTTGTGTTTTATACTTTTGGAAGTTTGGTTTTTCATGTTGATTTTAAAGTGACCTTTTCCATGTTTGTAATGTACTGACTCGTATTTTCCTCACAGCAGGTCAACTCGTGTGTGGTTGCAACATAACAGTCCCATTGAGTACATTTTTGAGAAAGGGACATCAGTTGCACCACAGGGCGGGGGGAGGGTGCGGAGCACGATACATTTTCTCTCTTCGGTAAGCATTTTTTTGTGTTTTATACTTTTGGAAGTTTGGTTTTTCATGTTGATTTTAAAGTGACCTTTTCCATGTTTGTAATGTACTAACTCGTTTTTTCCTCACAGCAGGTCAACTCGTGTGTGGGTGCAACATAACAGTCCCATTGAGTACATTTTTGAGAAAGGGACATCAGTTGCACCACAGGGCGGGGGGAGGGTGACGAGCACGATACATTTTCTCTCTTCGGTAAGCATTTTTTTGTGTTTTATACTTTTGGAAGTTTGGTTTTTCATTTTGATTTTAAAGTGACCTTTTCCATGTTTGTAATGTACTAACATGTTTTTTCCTCACAGCAGGTCAACTCGTGTGTGGTTGCAACATAACAGTCCCATTGAGTACATTTTTGAGAAAGGGACATCAGTTGCACCACAGAGCGGGGGGAGGGTACGGAGCACGATACATTTTCTCTCTTCGGTAAGCATTTTTTTGTGTTTTATACTTTTGGAAGTTTGGTTTTTCATGTTGATTTTAAAGTGACCTTTTCCATGTTTGTAATGTACTGACTCGTATTTTCCTCACAGCAGGTCAACTCGTGTGTGGTTGCAACATAACAGTCCCATTGAGTACATTTTTGAGAAAGGGACATCAGTTGCACCACAGGGCGGGGGGAGGGTGCGGAGCACGATACATTTTCTCTCTTCGGTAAGCATTTTTTTGTGTTTTATACTTTTGGAAGTTTGGTTTTTCATGTTGATTTTAAAGTGACCTTTTCCATGTTTGTAATGTACTAACTCGTTTTTTCCTCACAGCAGGTCAACTCGTGTGTGGTTGCAACATAACAGTCCCATTGAGTACATTTTTGAGAAAGGGACATCAGTTGCACCACAGGGCGGGGGGAGGGTGCGGAGCACGATACATTTTCTCTCTTCGGTAAGCATTTTTTTGTGTTTTATACTTTTGGAAGTTTGGTTTTTCATGTTGATTTTAAAGTGACCTTTTCCATGTTTGTAATGTACTAACTCGTTTTTTCCTCACAGCAGGTCAACTCGTGTGTGGTTGCAACATAACAGTCCCATTGAGTACATTTTTGAGAAAGGGACATCAGTTGCACCACAGGGCGGGGGGAGGGTGACGAGCACGATACATTTTCTCTCTTCGGTAAGCATTTTTTTGTGTTTTATACTTTTGGAAGTTTGGTTTTTCATGTTGATTTTAAAGTGACCTATTCCATGTTTGTAATGTACTAACTCGTTTTTTCCTCACAGCAGGTCAACTCGTGTGTGATTGCAACATAACAGTCCCATTGAGTACATTTTTGAGAAAGGGACATCAGTTGCACCACAGGGCAGGGGGAGGGTGACGAGCACGATACATTATCTCTCTTCGGTAAGCATTTTTTTGTGTTTATTCTTTTGGAAGTTTTTTTTCATGTTGATTTTAAAGTTACCTTTTCCATGTTTGTAATGTACTAACTCGTTTTTTCTTCACAGCAGGTCAACTCGTGTGTGGTTGCAACATAACAGTCCCATTGAGTACATTTTTGAGAAAGGGACATCAGTTGCACCACTGGGCGGGGGGAGGGTACGGAGCACGATACATTTTCTCTCTTCGGTAAGCATTTTTTTGTGTTTTATACTTTTGGAAGTTTGGTTTTTCATGTTGATTTTAAAGTGACCTATTCCATGTTTGTAATGTACTAACTCGTTTTTTCCTCACAGCAGGTCAATTCGTGTGTGGTTGCAACATAACAGTCCCATTGAGTACATTTTTGAGAAAGGGACATCAGTTGCACCACAGGGCGGGGGGAGGGTGCGGAGGACGATACATTTTCTCTCTTCGGTAAGCATTTTTTTGTTTTTCATACTTTTGGAAGTTTGGTTTTTCATGTTGACTTTAAAGTGACCTTTTCCATGTTTGTAATGTACTAACTCGATTTTTCCTCACAGCAGGTCAACTCGTGTGTGGTTGCAACATAACAGTCCCATTGAGTACATTTTTGAGAAAGGGACATCAGTTGCACCACAGGGCGGGGGGAGGGTGACGAGCACGATACATTTTCTCTCTTCGGTAAGCATTTTTTTGTGTTTTATACTTTTGGAAGTTTGGTTTTTCATGTTGATTTTAAAGTGACCTATTCCATGTTTGTAATGTACTAACTCGTTTTTTCCTCACAGCAGGTCAACTCGTGTGTGGCTGCAACATAACAGTCCCATTGAGTACATTTTTGAGAAAGGGACATCAGTTACACCACAGGGCGGGGGGAGGGTGACGAGCACGATACATTTTCTCTCTTCGGTAAGCATTTTTTTGTGTTTTATACTTTTGGAAGTTTGGTTTTTCATGTTGATTTTAAAGTGACCTTTTCCATGTTTGTAATGTACTAACTCGTTTTTTCCTCACAGCAGGTCAACTCGTGTGTGGTTGCAACATAACAGTCCCATTGAGTACATTTTTGAGAAAGGGACATCAGTTGCACCACAGGGCGGGAGGAGGGTTACGAGCACGATACATTTTCTCTCTTCGGTAAGCATTTTTTTGTGTTTCATACTTTTGGAAGTTTGGTTTTTCATGTTGATTTTAAAGTGACCTTTTCCATGTTTGTAATGTACTAACTCGATTTTTCCACACAGCAGGTCAACTCGTGTGTGGTTGCAACATAACAGTCCCATTGAGTACATTTTTGAGAAAGGGACATCAGTTGCACCACAGGGCGGGGGAGGGTGACGAGCACGATACATTTTCTCTCTTCGGTAAGCATTTTTTTGTGTTTTATACTTTTGGAAGTTTGGTTTTTCATGTTGATTTTAAAGTGACCTTTTCCATGTTTGTAATGTACTAACTCGTTTTTTCCTCACAGCAGGTCAACTCGTGTGTGGTTGCAACATAACAGTCCCATTGAGTACATTTTTGAGAAAGGGACATCAGTTGCACCACAGGGCGGGAGGAGTGTGACGAGCACGATATATTTTCTCTCTTCGGTATGCATTTTTTTGTGTTTTATACTTTTGGAAGTTTGGTTTTTCATGTTGATTTTAAAGTGACCTATTCCATGTTTGTAATGTACTAACTCGTTTTTTCCTCACAGCAGGTCAACTCGTGTGTGGCTGCAACATAACAGTCCCATTGAGTACATTTTTGAGAAAGGGACATCAGTTGCACCACAGGGCGGGGGGAGGGTGACGAGCACGATACATTTTCTCTCTTCGGTAAGCATTTTTTTGTGTTTTATACTTTTGGAAGTTTGGTTTTTCATGTTGATTTTAAAGTGACCTATTCCATGTTTGTAATGTACTAACTCGTTTTTTCCTCACAGCAGGTCAACTCGTGTGTGGCTGCAACATAACAGTCCCATTGAGTACATTTTTGAGAAAGGGACATCAGTTGCACCACAGGGCGGGGGGAGGGTGACGAGCACGATACATTTTCTCTCTTCGGTAAGCATTTTTTTGTGTTTTATACTTTTGGAAGTTTGGTTTTTCATGTTGATTTTAAAGTGACCTATTCCATGTTTGTAATGTACTAACTCGTTTTTTCCTCACAGCAGGTCAACTCGTGTGTGGCTGCAACATAACAGTCCCATTGAGTACATTTTTGAGAAAGGGACATCAGTTACACCACAGGGCGGGGGGAGGGTGACGAGCACGATACATTTTCTCTCTTCGGTAAGCATTTTTTTGTGTTTTATACTTTTGGAAGTTTGGTTTTTCATGTTGATTTTAAAGTGACCTATTCCATGTTTGTAATGTACTAACTCGTTTTTTCCTCACAGCAGGTCAACTCGTGTGTGGTTGCAACATAACAGTCCCATTGAG
Organism: Schistocerca serialis cubense; assembly: GCF_023864345.2. Classification (NCBI taxonomy): domain Eukaryota; kingdom Metazoa; phylum Arthropoda; class Insecta; order Orthoptera; family Acrididae; genus Schistocerca; species Schistocerca serialis. Next base: position 104,657,738 of record NC_064647.1, read on the forward strand.
TACATTTTTGAGAAAGGGACATCAGTTGCACCACAGGGCGGGAGGAGGGTTACGAGCACGATACATTTTCTCTCTTCGGTAAGCATTTTTTTGTGTTTCATACTTTTGGAAGTTTGGTTTTTCATGTTGATTTTAAAGTGACCTTTTCCATGTTTGTAATGTACTAACTCGATTTTTCCACACAGCAGGTCAACTCGTGTGTGGTTGCAACATAACAGTCCCATTGAGTACATTTTTGAGAAAGGGACATCAGTTGCACCACAGGGCGGGGGAGGGTGACGAGCACGATACATTTTCTCTCTTCGGTAAGCATTTTTTTGTGTTTTATACTTTTGGAAGTTTGGTTTTTCATGTTGATTTTAAAGTGACCTTTTCCATGTTTGTAATGTACTAACTCGTTTTTTCCTCACAGCAGGTCAACTCGTGTGTGGTTGCAACATAACAGTCCCATTGAGTACATTTTTGAGAAAGGGACATCAGTTGCACCACAGGGCGGGAGGAGTGTGACGAGCACGATATATTTTCTCTCTTCGGTATGCATTTTTTTGTGTTTTATACTTTTGGAAGTTTGGTTTTTCATGTTGATTTTAAAGTGACCTTTTCCATGTTTGTAATGTACTAACTCGTTTTTTCCTCACAGCAGGTCAACTCGTGTGTGGTTGCAACATAACAGTCCCATTGAGTACATTTTTGAGAAAGGGACATCAGTTGCACCACAGGGCGGGGGGAGGGTGACGAGCACGATACATTTTCTCTCTTCGGTAAGCATTTTTTTGTGTATTATACTTTTGGAAGTTTGGTTTTTCATGTTGATTTTAAAGTGACCTATTCCATGTTTGTAATGTACTAACTCGTTTTTTCCTCACAGCAGGTCAACTCGTGTGTGGCTGCAACATAACAGTCCCATTGAGTACATTTTTGAGAAAGGGACATCAGTTACACCACAGGGCGGGGGGAGGGTGACGAGCACGATACATTTTCTCTCTTCGGTAAGCATTTTTTTGTGTTTTATACTTTTGGAAGTTTGGTTTTTCATGTTGATTTTAAAGTGATTTTTTCCATGTTTGTAATGTACTAACTCGTTTTTTCCTCACAGCAGGTCAACTCATGTGTGGTTGCAACATAACAGTCCCATTGAGTACATTTTTGAGAAAGGGACATCAGTTGCACCACAGGGCGGGAGGAGGGTTACGAGCACGATACATTTTCTCTCTTCGGTAAGCATTTTTTGTGTTTTATACTTTTGGAAGTTTGGTTTTTCATGTTGATTTTAAAGTGACCTGTTCCATGTTTGTAATGTACTAACTCGTTTTTTCCTCACAGCAGGTCAACTCGTGTGTGGTTGCAACATAACAGTCCCATTGGGGACATTTTTGAGAAAGGGACATCAGTTGCACCACAGGGCGGGGGGAGGGTGACGAGCACGATACATTTTCTCTCTTCGGTAAGCATTTTTTGTGTTTTATACTTTTGGAAGTTTGGTTTTTCATGTTGATTTTAAAGTGACCTGTTCCATGTTTGTAATGTACTAACTCGTTTTTTCCTCACAGCAGGTCAACTCGTGTGTGGTTGCAACATAACAGTCCCATTGGGGACATTTTTGAGAAAGGGACATCAGTTGCACCACAGGGCGGTGGGAGGGTGACGAGCACGATACATTTTCTCTCTTCGGTAAGCATTTTTTGTGTTTTATACTTTTGGAAGTTTGGTTTTTCATGTTGATTTTAAAGTGACCTGTTCCATGTTTGTAATGTACTAACTCGTTTTTTCCTCACAGCAGGTCAACTCGTGTGTGGTTGCAACATAACAGTCCCATTGGGGACATTTTTGAGAAAGGGACATCAGTTGCACCACAGGGCGGGAGGAGGGTTACGAGCACGATACATTTTCTCTCTTCGGTAAGCATTTTTTGTGTTTTATACTTTTGGAAGTTTGGTTTTTCATGTTGATTTTAAAGTGACCTGTTCCATGTTTGTAATGTACTAACTCGTTTTTTCCTCACAGCAGGTCAACTCGTGTGTGGTTGCAACATAACAGTCCCATTGGGGACATTTTTGAGAAAGGGACATCAGTTGCACCACAGGGCGGGGGGAGGGTGACGAGCACGATACATTTTCTCTCTTCGGTAAGCATTTTTTGTGTTTTATACTTTTGGAAGTTTGGTTTTTCATGTTGATTTTAAAGTGACCTGTTCCATGTTTGTAATGTACTAACTCGTTTTTTCCTCACAGCAGGTCAACTCGTGTGTGGTTGCAACATAACAGTCCCATTGGGGACATTTTTGAGAAAGGGACATCAGTTGCACCACAGGGCGGGAGGAGGGTGACGAGCACGATACATTTTCTCTCTTCGGTAAGCATTTTTTGTGTTTTATACTTTTGGAAGTTTGGTTTTTCATGTTGATTTTAAAGTGACCTGTTCCATGTTTGTAATGTACTAACTCGTTTTTTCCTCACAGCAGGTCAACTCGTGTGTGGTTGCAACATAACAGTCCCATTGAGTACATTTTTGAGAAAGGGACATCAGTTGCACCACAGGGCGGGGGGAGGGTTACGAGCACGATACATTTTCTCTCTTCGGTAAGCATTTTTTGTGTTTTATACTTTTGGAAGTTTGGTTTTTCATGTTGATTTTAAAGTGACCTTTTCCATGTTTGTAATGTACTAACTCGTTTTTTCCTCACAGCAGGTCAACTCGTGTGTGGTTGCAACATAACAGTCCCATTGGGGACATTTTTGAGAAAGGGACATCAGTTGCACCACAGGGCGGGAGGAGGGTGACGAGCACGATACATTTTCTCTCTTCGGTAAGCATTTTTTGTGTTTTATACTTTTGGAAGTTTGGTTTTTCATGTTGATTTTAAAGTGACCTTTTCCATGTTTGTAATGTACTAACTCGTTTTTTCCTCACAGCAGGTCAACTCGTGTGTGGTTGCAACATAACAGTCCCATTGGGGACATTTTTGAGAAAGGGACATCAGTTGCACCACAGGGCGGGGGGAGGGTGACGAGCACGATACATTTTCTCTCTTCGGTAAGCATTTTTTGTGTTTTATACTTTTGGAAGTTTGGTTTTTCATGTTGATTTTAAAGTGACCTGTTCCATGTTTGTAATGTACTAACTCGTTTTTTCCTCACAGCAGGTCAACTCGTGTGTGGTTGCAACATAACAGTCCCATTGGGGACATTTTTGAGAAAGGGACATCAGTTGCACCACAGGGCGGGAGGAGGGTGACGAGCACGATACATTTTCTCTCTTCGGTAAGCATTTTTTGTGTTTTATACTTTTGGAAGTTTGGTTTTTCATGTTGATTTTAAAGTGACCTGTTCCATGTTTGTAATGTACTAACTCGTTTTTTCCTCACAGCAGGTCAACTCGTGTGTGGTTGCAACATAACAGTCCCATTGAGTACATTTTTGAGAAAGGGACATCAGTTGCACCACAGGGCGGGGGGAGGGTTACGAGCACGATACATTTTCTCTCTTCGGTAAGCATTTTTTGTGTTTTATACTTTTGGAAGTTTGGTTTTTCATGTTGATTTTAAAGTGACCTGTTCCATGTTTGTAATGTACTAACTCGTTTTTTCCTCACAGCAAGTCAACTCGTGTGTGGTTGCAACATAACAGTCCCATTGAGTACATTTTTGAGAAAGGGACATCAGTTGCACCACAGGGCGGGGGGAGGGTTACGAGCACGATACATTTTCTCTCTTCGGTAAGCATTTTTTGTGTTTTATACTTTTGGAAGTTTGGTTTTTCATGTTGATTTTAAAGTGACCTGTTCCATGTTTGTAATGTACTAACTCGTTTTTTCCTCACAGCAGGTCAACTCGTGTGTGGTTGCAACATAACAGTCCCATTGAGTACATTTTTGAGAAAGGGACATCAGTTGCACCACAGGGCGGGGGGAGGGTTACGAGCACGATACATTTTCTCTCTTCGGTAAGCATTTTTTGTGTTTTATACTTTTGGAAGTTTGGTTTTTCATGTTGATTTTAAAGTGACCTGTTCCATGTTTGTAATGTACTAACTCGTTTTTTCCTCACAGCAGGTCAACTCGTGTGTGGTTGCAACATAACAGTCCCATTGGGGACATTTTTGAGAAAGGGACATCAGTTGCACCACAGGGCGGGAGGAGGGTGACGAGCACGATACATTTTCTCTCTTCGGTAAGCATTTTTTGTGTTTTATACTTTTGGAAGTTTGGTTTTTCATGTTGATTTTAAAGTGACCTGTTCCATGTTTGTAATGTACTAACTCGTTTTTTCCTCACAGCAGGTCAACTCGTGTGTGGTTGCAACATAACAGTCCCATTGAGTACATTTTTGAGAAAGGGACATCAGTTGCACCACAGGGCGGGGGGAGGGTTACGAGCACGATACATTTTCTCTCTTCGGTAAGCATTTTTTGTGTTTTATACTTTTGGAAGTTTGGTTTTTCATGTTGATTTTAAAGTGACCTGTTCCATGTTTGTAATGTACTAACTCGTTTTTTCCTCACAGCAGGTCAACTCGTGTGTGGTTGCAACATAACAGTCCCATTGAGTACATTTTTGAGAAAGGGACATCAGTTGCACCACAGGGCGGGGGGAGGGTTACGAGCACGATACATTTTCTCTCTTCGGTAAGCATTTTTTGTGTTTTATACTTTTGGAAGTTTGGTTTTTCATGTTGATTTTAAAGTGACCTGTTCCATGTTTGTAATGTACTAACTCGTTTTTTCCTCACAGCAGGTCAACTCGTGTGTGGTTGCAACATAACAGTCCCATTGGGGACATTTTTGAGAAAGGGACATCAGTTGCACCACAGGGCGGGAGGAGGGTGACGAGCACGATACATTTTCTCTCTTCGGTAAGCATTTTTTGTGTTTTATACTTTTGGAAGTTTGGTTTTTCATGTTGATTTTAAAGTGACCTGTTCCATGTTTGTAATGTACTAACTCGTTTTTTCCTCACAGCAGGTCAACTCGTGTGTGGTTGCAACATAACAGTCCCATTGAGTACATTTTTGAGAAAGGGACATCAGTTGCACCACAGGGCGGGGGGAGGGTTACGAGCACGATACATTTTCTCTCTTCGGTAAGCATTTTTTGTGTTTTATACTTTTGGAAGTTTGGTTTTTCATGTTGATTTTAAAGTGACCTGTTCCATGTTTGTAATGTACTAACTCGTTTTTTCCTCACAGCAGGTCAACTCGTGTGTGGTTGCAACATAACAGTCCCATTGGGGACATTTTTGAGAAAGGGACATCAGTTGCACCACAGGGCGGGAGGAGGGTGACGAGCACGATACATTTTCTCTCTTCGGTAAGCATTTTTTGTGTTTTATACTTTTGGAAGTTTGGTTTTTCATGTTGATTTTAAAGTGACCTTTTCCATGTTTGTAATGTACTAACTCGTTTTTTCCTCACAGCAGGTCAACTCGTGTGTGGTTGCAACATAACAGTCCCATTGAGTACATTTTTGAGAAAGGGACATCAGTTGCACCACAGCGCGGGGGGAGGGTGACGAGCATGATACATTTTCTCTCTTCGGTAAGCATTTTTTGTGTTTTATACTTTTGGAAGTTTGGTTTTTCATGTTGATTTTAAAGTGACCTTTTCCATGTTTGTAATGTACTAACTCGTTTTTTCCTCACAGCAGGTCAACTCGTGTGTGGTTGCAACATAACAGTCCCATTGGGGACATTTTTGAGAAAGGGACATCAGTTGCACCACAGGGCGGGAGGAGGGTGACGAGCACGATACATTTTCTCTCTTCGGTAAGCATTTTTTGTGTTTTATACTTTTGGAAGTTTGGTTTTTCATGTTGATTTTAAAGTGACCTTTTCCATGTTTGTAATGTACTAACTCGTTTTTTCCTCACAGCAGGTCAACTCGTGTGTGGTTGCAACATAACAGTCCCATTGGGGACATTTTTGAGAAAGGGACATCAGTTGCACCACAGGGCGGGGGGAGGGTGACGAGCACGATACATTTTCTCTCTTCGGTAAGCATTTTTTGTGTTTTATACTTTTGGAAGTTTGGTTTTTCATGTTGATTTTAAAGTGACCTGTTCCATGTTTGTAATGTACTAACTCGTTTTTTCCTCACAGCAGGTCAACTCGTGTGTGGTTGCAACATAACAGTCCCATTGGGGACATTTTTGAGAAAGGGACATCAGTTGCACCACAGGGCGGGAGGAGGGTGACGAGCACGATACATTTTCTCTCTTCGGTAAGCATTTTTTGTGTTTTATACTTTTGGAAGTTTGGTTTTTCATGTTGATTTTAAAGTGACCTGTTCCATGTTTGTAATGTACTAACTCGTTTTTTCCTCACAGCAGGTCAACTCGTGTGTGGTTGCAACATAACAGTCCCATTGAGTACATTTTTGAGAAAGGGACATCAGTTGCACCACAGGGCGGGGGGAGGGTTACGAGCACGATACATTTTCTCTCTTCGGTAAGCATTTTTTGTGTTTTATACTTTTGGAAGTTTGGTTTTTCATGTTGATTTTAAAGTGACCTGTTCCATGTTTGTAATGTACTAACTCGTTTTTTCCTCACAGCAAGTCAACTCGTGTGTGGTTGCAACATAACAGTCCCATTGAGTACATTTTTGAGAAAGGGACATCAGTTGCACCACAGGGCGGGGGGAGGGTTACGAGCACGATACATTTTCTCTCTTCGGTAAGCATTTTTTGTGTTTTATACTTTTGGAAGTTTGGTTTTTCATGTTGATTTTAAAGTGACCTGTTCCATGTTTGTAATGTACTAACTCGTTTTTTCCTCACAGCAGGTCAACTCGTGTGTGGTTGCAACATAACAGTCCCATTGAGTACATTTTTGAGAAAGGGACATCAGTTGCACCACAGGGCGGGGGGAGGGTTACGAGCACGATACATTTTCTCTCTTCGGTAAGCATTTTTTGTGTTTTATACTTTTGGAAGTTTGGTTTTTCATGTTGATTTTAAAGTGACCTGTTCCATGTTTGTAATGTACTAACTCGTTTTTTCCTCACAGCAGGTCAACTCGTGTGTGGTTGCAACATAACAGTCCCATTGGGGACATTTTTGAGAAAGGGACATCAGTTGCACCACAGGGCGGGAGGAGGGTGACGAGCACGATACATTTTCTCTCTTCGGTAAGCATTTTTTGTGTTTTATACTTTTGGAAGTTTGGTTTTTCATGTTGATTTTAAAGTGACCTGTTCCATGTTTGTAATGTACTAACTCGTTTTTTCCTCACAGCAGGTCAACTCGTGTGTGGTTGCAACATAACAGTCCCATTGAGTACATTTTTGAGAAAGGGACATCAGTTGCACCACAGGGCGGGGGGAGGGTTACGAGCACGATACATTTTCTCTCTTCGGTAAGCATTTTTTGTGTTTTATACTTTTGGAAGTTTGGTTTTTCATGTTGATTTTAAAGTGACCTGTTCCATGTTTGTAATGTACTAACTCGTTTTTTCCTCACAGCAGGTCAACTCGTGTGTGGTTGCAACATAACAGTCCCATTGAGTACATTTTTGAGAAAGGGACATCAGTTGCACCACAGGGCGGGGGGAGGGTTACGAGCACGATACATTTTCTCTCTTCGGTAAGCATTTTTTGTGTTTTATACTTTTGGAAGTTTGGTTTTTCATGTTGATTTTAAAGTGACCTGTTCCATGTTTGTAATGTACTAACTCGTTTTTTCCTCACAGCAGGTCAACTCGTGTGTGGTTGCAACATAACAGTCCCATTGGGGACATTTTTGAGAAAGGGACATCAGTTGCACCACAGGGCGGGAGGAGGGTGACGAGCACGATACATTTTCTCTCTTCGGTAAGCATTTTTTGTGTTTTATACTTTTGGAAGTTTGGTTTTTCATGTTGATTTTAAAGTGACCTGTTCCATGTTTGTAATGTACTAACTCGTTTTTTCCTCACAGCAGGTCAACTCGTGTGTGGTTGCAACATAACAGTCCCATTGAGTACATTTTTGAGAAAGGGACATCAGTTGCACCACAGGGCGGGGGGAGGGTTACGAGCACGATACATTTTCTCTCTTCGGTAAGCATTTTTTGTGTTTTATACTTTTGGAAGTTTGGTTTTTCATGTTGATTTTAAAGTGACCTTTTCCATGTTTGTAATGTACTAACTCGTTTTTTCCTCACAGCAGGTCAACTCGTGTGTGGTTGCAACATAACAGTCCCATTGGGGACATTTTTGAGAAAGGGACATCAGTTGCACCACAGGGCGGGAGGAGGGTGACGAGCACGATACATTTTCTCTCTTCGGTAAGCATTTTTTGTGTTTTATACTTTTGGAAGTTTGGTTTTTCATGTTGATTTTAAAGTGACCTTTTCCATGTTTGTAATGTACTAACTCGTTTTTTCCTCACAGCAGGTCAACTCGTGTGTGGTTGCAACATAACAGTCCCATTGGGGACATTTTTGAGAAAGGGACATCAGTTGCACCACAGGGCGGGAGGAGGGTGACGAGCACGATACATTTTCTCTCTTCGGTAAGCATTTTTTGTGTTTTATACTTTTGGAAGTTTGGTTTTTCATGTTGATTTTAAAGTGACCTTTTCCATGTTTGTAATGTACTAACTCGTTTTTTCCTCACAGCAGGTCAACTCGTGTGTGGTTGCAACATAACAGTCCCATTGGGGACATTTTTGAGAAAGGGACATCAGTTGCACCACAGGGCGGGAGGAGGGTGACGAGCACGATACATTTTCTCTCTTCGGTAAGCATTTTTTGTGTTTTATACTTTTGGAAGTTTGGTTTTTCATGTTGATTTTAAAGTGACCTTTTCCATGTTTGTAATGTACTAACTCGTTTTTTCCTCACAGCAGGTCAACTCGTGTGTGGTTGCAACATAACAGTCCCATTGGGGACATTTTTGAGAAAGGGACATCAGTTGCACCACAGGGCGGGAGGAGGGTGACGAGCACGATACATTTTCTCTCTTCGGTAAGCATTTTTTGTGTTTTATACTTTTGGAAGTTTGGTTTTTCATGTTGATTTTAAAGTGACCTTTTCCATGTTTGTAATGTACTAACTCGTTTTTTCCTCACAGCAGGTCAACTCGTGTGTGGTTGCAACATAACAGTCCCATTGGGGACATTTTTGAGAAAGGGACATCAGTTGCACCACAGGGCGGGAGGAGGGTGACGAGCACGATACATTTTCTCTCTTCGGTAAGCATTTTTTGTGTTTTATACTTTTGGAAGTTTGGTTTTTCATGTTGATTTTAAAGTGACCTTTTCCATGTTTGTAATGTACTAACTCGTTTTTTCCTCACAGCAGGTCAACTCGTGTGTGGTTGCAACATAACAGTCCCATTGGGGACATTTTTGAGAAAGGGACATCAGTTGCACCACAGGGCGGGGGGAGGGTGACGAGCACGATACATTTTCTCTCTTCGGTAAGCATTTTTTGTGTTTTATACTTTTGGAAGTTTGGTTTTTCATGTTGATTTTAAAGTGACCTGTTCCATGTTTGTAATGTACTAACTCGTTTTTTCCTCACAGCAGGTCAACTCGTGTGTGGTTGCAACATAACAGTCCCATTGGGGACATTTTTGAGAAAGGGACATCAGTTGCACCACAGGGCGGGAGGAGGGTGACGAGCACGATACATTTTCTCTCTTCGGTAAGCATTTTTTGTGTTTTATACTTTTGGAAGTTTGGTTTTTCATGTTGATTTTAAAGTGACCTTTTCCATGTTTGTAATGTACTAACTCGTTTTTTCCTCACAGCAGGTCAACTCGTGTGTGGTTGCAACATAACAGTCCCATTGGGGACATTTTTGAGAAAGGGACATCAGTTGCACCACAGGGCGGGGGGAGGGTTACGAGCACGATACATTTTCTCTCTTCGGTAAGCATTTTTTGTGTTTTATACTTTTGGAAGTTTGGTTTTTCATGTTGATTTTAAAGTGACCTTTTCCATGTTTGTAATGTACTAACTCGTTTTTTCCTCACAGCAGGTCAACTCGTGTGTGGTTGCAACATAACAGTCCCATTGGGGACATTTTTGAGAAAGGGACATCAGTTGCACCACAGGGCGGGAGGAGGGTGACGAGCACGATACATTTTCTCTCTTCGGTAAGCATTTTTTGTGTTTTATACTTTTGGAAGTTTGGTTTTTCATGTTGATTTTAAAGTGACCTTTTCCATGTTTGTAATGTACTAACTCGTTTTTTCCTCACAGCAGGTCAACTCGTGTGTGGTTGCAACATAACAGTCCCATTGGGGACATTTTTGAGAAAGGGACATCAGTTGCACCACAGGGCGGGAGGAGGGTGACGAGCACGATACATTTTCTCTCTTCGGTAAGCATTTTTTGTGTTTTATACTTTTGGAAGTTTGGTTTTTCATGTTGATTTTAAAGTGACCTTTTCCATGTTTGTAATGTACTAACTCGTTTTTTCCTCACAGCAGGTCAACTCGTGTGTGGTTGCAACATAACAGTCCCATTGGGGACATTTTTGAGAAAGGGACATCAGTTGCACCACAGGGCGGGAGGAGGGTGACGAGCACGATACATTTTCTCTCTTCGGTAAGCATTTTTTGTGTTTTATACTTTTGGAAGTTTGGTTTTTCATGTTGATTTTAAAGTGACCTTTTCCATGTTTGTAATGTACTAACTCGTTTTTTCCTCACAGCAGGTCAACTCGTGTGTGGTTGCAACATAACAGTCCCATTGGGGACATTTTTGAGAAAGGGACATCAGTTGCACCACAGGGCGGGGGGAGGGTGACGAGCACGATACATTTTCTCTCTTCGGTAAGCATTTTTTGTGTTTTATACTTTTGGAAGTTTGGTTTTTCATGTTGATTTTAAAGTGACCTGTTCCATGTTTGTAATGTACTAACTCGTTTTTTCCTCACAGCAGGTCAACTCGTGTGTGGTTGCAACATAACAGTCCCATTGGGGACATTTTTGAGAAAGGGACATCAGTTGCACCACAGGGCGGGGGGAGGGTGACGAGCACGATACATTTTCTCTCTTCGGTAAGCATTTTTTGTGTTTTATACTTTTGGAAGTTTGGTTTTTCATGTTGATTTTAAAGTGACCTGTTCCATGTTTGTAATGTACTAACTCGTTTTTTCCTCACAGCAGGTCAACTCGTGTGTGGTTGCAACATAACAGTCCCATTGGGGACATTTTTGAGAAAGGGACATCAGTTGCACCACAGGGCGGGGGGAGGGTGACGAGCACGATACATTTTCTCTCTTCGGTAAGCATTTTTTGTGTTTTATACTTTTGGAAGTTTGGTTTTTCATGTTGATTTTAAAGTGACCTGTTCCATGTTTGTAATGTACTAACTCGTTTTTTCCTCACAGCAGGTCAACTCGTGTGTGGTTGCAACATAACAGTCCCATTGGGGACATTTTTGAGAAAGGGACATCAGTTGCACCACAGGGCGGGAGGAGGGTGACGAGCACGATACATTTTCTCTCTTCGGTAAGCATTTTTTGTGTTTTATACTTTTGGAAGTTTGGTTTTTCATGTTGATTTTAAAGTGACCTTTTCCATGTTTGTAATGTACTAACTCGTTTTTTCCTCACAGCAGGTCAACTCGTGTGTGGTTGCAACATAACAGTCCCATTGGGGACATTTTTGAGAAAGGGACATCAGTTGCACCACAGGGCGGGAGGAGGGTGACGAGCACGATACATTTTCTCTCTTCGGTAAGCATTTTTTGTGTTTTATACTTTTGGAAGTTTGGTTTTTCATGTTGATTTTAAAGTGACCTTTTCCATGTTTGTAATGTACTAACTCGTTTTTTCCTCACAGCAGGTCAACTCGTGTGTGGTTGCAACATAACAGTCCCATTGGGGACATTTTTGAGAAAGGGACATCAGTTGCACCACAGGGCGGGGGGAGGGTGACGAGCACGATACATTTTCTCTCTTCGGTAAGCATTTTTTGTGTTTTATACTTTTGGAAGTTTGGTTTTTCATGTTGATTTTAAAGTGACCTGTTCCATGTTTGTAATGTACTAACTCGTTTTTTCCTCACAGCAGGTCAACTCGTGTGTGGTTGCAACATAACAGTCCCATTGGGGACATTTTTGAGAAAGGGACATCAGTTGCACCACAGGGCGGGGGGAGGGTGACGAGCACGATACATTTTCTCTCTTCGGTAAGCATTTTTTGTGTTTTATACTTTTGGAAGTTTGGTTTTTCATGTTGATTTTAAAGTGACCTGTTCCATGTTTGTAATGTACTAACTCGTTTTTTCCTCACAGCAGGTCAACTCGTGTGTGGTTGCAACATAACAGTCCCATTGGGGACATTTTTGAGAAAGGGACATCAGTTGCACCACAGGGCGGGAGGAGGGTGACGAGCACGATACATTTTCTCTCTTCGGTAAGCATTTTTTGTGTTTTATACTTTTGGAAGTTTGGTTTTTCATGTTGATTTTAAAGTGACCTGTTCCATGTTTGTAATGTACTAACTCGTTTTTTCCTCACAGCAGGTCAACTCGTGTGTGGTTGCAACATAACAGTCCCATTGAGTACATTTTTGAGAAAGGGACATCAGTTGCACCACAGGGCGGGGGGAGGGTTACGAGCACGATACATTTTCTCTCTTCGGTAAGCATTTTTTGTGTTTTATACTTTTGGAAGTTTGGTTTTTCATGTTGATTTTAAAGTGACCTGTTCCATGTTTGTAATGTACTAACTCGTTTTTTCCTCACAGCAGGTCAACTCGTGTGTGGTTGCAACATAACAGTCCCATTGGGGACATTTTTGAGAAAGGGACATCAGTTGCACCACAGGGCGGGAGGAGGGTGACGAGCACGATACATTTTCTCTCTTCGGTAAGCATTTTTTGTGTTTTATACTTTTGGAAGTTTGGTTTTTCATGTTGATTTTAAAGTGACCTTTTCCATGTTTGTAATGTACTAACTCGTTTTTTCCTCACAGCAGGTCAACTCGTGTGTGGTTGCAACATAACAGTCCCATTGAGTACATTTTTGAGAAAGGGACATCAGTTGCACCACAGCGCGGGGGGAGGGTGACGAGCATGATACATTTTCTCTCTTCGGTAAGCATTTTTTGTGTTTTATACTTTTGGAAGTTTGGTTTTTCATGTTGATTTTAAAGTGACCTTTTCCATGTTTGTAATGTACTAACTCGTTTTTTCCTCACAGCAGGTCAACTCGTGTGTGGTTGCAACATAACAGTCCCATTGGGGACATTTTTGAGAAAGGGACATCAGTTGCACCACAGGGCGGGAGGAGGGTGACGAGCACGATACATTTTCTCTCTTCGGTAAGCATTTTTTGTGTTTTATACTTTTGGAAGTTTGGTTTTTCATGTTGATTTTAAAGTGACCTTTTCCATGTTTGTAATGTACTAACTCGTTTTTTCCTCACAGCAGGTCAACTCGTGTGTGGTTGCAACATAACAGTCCCATTGAGTACATTTTTGAGAAAGGGACATCAGTTGCACCACAGGGCGGGAGGAGGGTTACGAGCACGATACATTTTCTCTCTTCGGTAAGCATTTTTTGTGTTTTATACTTTTGGAAGTTTGGTTTTTCATGTTGATTTTAAAGTGACCTGTTCCATGTTTGTAATGTACTAACTCGTTTTTTCCTCACAGCAGGTCAACTCGTGTGTGGTTGCAACATAACAGTCCCATTGGGGACATTTTTGAGAAAGGGACATCAGTTGCACCACAGGGCGGGGGGAGGGTGACGAGCACGATACATTTTCTCTCTTCGGTAAGCATTTTTTGTGTTTTATACTTTTGGAAGTTTGGTTTTTCATGTTGATTTTAAAGTGACCTGTTCCATGTTTGTAATGTACTAACTCGTTTTTTCCTCACAGCAGGTCAACTCGTGTGTGGTTGCAACATAACAGTCCCATTGGGGACATTTTTGAGAAAGGGACATCAGTTGCACCACAGGGCGGGGGGAGGGTGACGAGCACGATACATTTTCTCTCTTCGGTAAGCATTTTTTGTGTTTTATACTTTTGGAAGTTTGGTTTTTCATGTTGATTTTAAAGTGACCTGTTCCATGTTTGTAATGTACTAACTCGTTTTTTCCTCACAGCAGGTCAACTCGTGTGTGGTTGCAACATAACAGTCCCATTGAGTACATTTTTGAGAAAGGGACATCAGTTGCACCACAGGGCGGGGGGAGGGTGACGAGCACGATACATTTTCTCTCTTCGGTAAGCATTTTTTGTGTTTTATACTTTTGGAAGTTTGGTTTTTCATGTTGATTTTAAAGTGACCTGTTCCATGTTTGTAATGTACTAACTCGTTTTTTCCTCACAGCAGGTCAACTCGTGTGTGGTTGCAACATAACAGTCCCATTGAGTACATTTTTGAGAAAGGGACATCAGTTGCACCACAGCGCGGGGGGAGGGTTACGAGCACGATACATTTTCTCTCTTCGGTAAGCATTTTTTGTGTTTTATACTTTTGGAAGTTTGGTTTTTCATGTTGATTTTAAAGTGACCTTTTCCATGTTTGTAATGTACTAACTCGTTTTTTCCTCACAGCAGGTCAACTCGTGTGTGGTTGCAACATAACAGTCCCATTGGGGACATTTTTGAGAAAGGGACATCAGTTGCACCACAGGGCGGGAGGAGGGTGACGAGCACGATACATTTTCTCTCTTCGGTAAGCATTTTTTGTGTTTTATACTTTTGGAAGTTTGGTTTTTCATGTTGATTTTAAAGTGACCTTTTCCATGTTTGTAATGTACTAACTCGTTTTTTCCTCACAGCAGGTCAACTCGTGTGTGGTTGCAACATAACAGTCCCATTGAGTACATTTTTGAGAAAGGGACATCAGTTGCACCACAGGGCGGGAGGAGGGTTACGAGCACGATACATTTTCTCTCTTCGGTAAGCATTTTTTGTGTTTTATACTTTTGGAAGTTTGGTTTTTCATGTTGATTTTAAAGTGACCTGTTCCATGTTTGTAATGTACTAACTCGTTTTTTCCTCACAGCAGGTCAACTCGTGTGTGGTTGCAACATAACAGTCCCATTGGGGACATTTTTGAGAAAGGGACATCAGTTGCACCACAGGGCGGGGGGAGGGTGACGAGCACGATACATTTTCTCTCTTCGGTAAGCATTTTTTGTGTTTTATACTTTTGGAAGTTTGGTTTTTCATGTTGATTTTAAAGTGACCTGTTCCATGTTTGTAATGTACTAACTCGTTTTTTCCTCACAGCAGGTCAACTCGTGTGTGGTTGCAACATAACAGTCCCATTGGGGACATTTTTGAGAAAGGGACATCAGTTGCACCACAGGGCGGGGGGAGGGTGACGAGCACGATACATTTTCTCTCTTCGGTAAGCATTTTTTGTGTTTTATACTTTTGGAAGTTTGGTTTTTCATGTTGATTTTAAAGTGACCTGTTCCATGTTTGTAATGTACTAACTCGTTTTTTCCTCACAGCAGGTCAACTCGTGTGTGGTTGCAACATAACAGTCCCATTGAGTACATTTTTGAGAAAGGGACATCAGTTGCACCACAGGGCGGGGGGAGGGTTACGAGCACGATACATTTTCTCTCTTCGGTAAGCATTTTTTGTGTTTTATACTTTTGGAAGTTTGGTTTTTCATGTTGATTTTAAAGTGACCTGTTCCATGTTTGTAATGTACTAACTCGTTTTTTCCTCACAGCAGGTCAACTCGTGTGTGGTTGCAACATAACAGTCCCATTGAGTACATTTTTGAGAAAGGGACATCAGTTACACCACAGGGCGGGGGGAGGGTGACGAGCACGATACATTTTCTCTCTTCGGTAAGCATTTTTTGTGTTTTATACTTTTGGAAGTTTGGTTTTTCATGTTGATTTTAAAGTGACCTGTTCCATGTTTGTAATGTACTAACTCGTTTTTTCCTCACAGCAGGTCAACTCGTGTGTGGTTGCAACATAACAGTCCCATTGAGTACATTTTTGAGAAAGGGACATCAGTTGCACCACAGCGCGGGGGGAGGGTTACGAGCACGATACATTTTCTCTCTTCGGTAAGCATTTTTTGTGTTTTATACTTTTGGAAGTTTGGTTTTTCATGTTGATTTTAAAGTGACCTTTTCCATGTTTGTAATGTACTAACTCGTTTTTTCCTCACAGCAGGTCAACTCGTGTGTGGTTGCAACATAACAGTCCCATTGAGTACATTTTTGAGAAAGGGACATCAGTTGCACCACAGGGCGGGGGGAGGGTGACGAGCACGATACATTTTCTCTCTTCGGTAAGCATTTTTTGTGTTTTATACTTTTGGAAGTTTGGTTTTTCATGTTGATTTTAAAGTGACCTGTTCCATGTTTGTAATGTACTAACTCGTTTTTTCCTCACAGCAGGTCAACTCGTGTGTGGTTGCAACATAACAGTCCCATTGAGTACATTTTTGAGAAAGGGACATCAGTTGCACCACAGGGCGGGAGGAGGGTGACGAGCACGATACATTTTCTCTCTTCGGTATGCATTTTTTTGTGTTTTATACTTTTGGAAGTTTGGTTTTTCATGTTGATTTTAAAGTGACCTTTTCCATGTTTGTAATGTACTAACTCGTTTTTTCCTCACAGCAGGTCAACTCGTGTGTGGTTGCAACATAACAGTCCCATTGAGTACATTTTTGAGAAAGGGACATCAGTTGCACCACAGGGCGGGAGGAGGGTGACGAGCACGATACATTTTCTCTCTTCGGTAAGCATTTTTTTGTGTTTTATACTTTTGGAAGTTTGGTTTTTCATGTTGATTTTAAAGTGACCTTTTCCATGTTTGTAATGTACTAACTCGTTTTTTCCTCACAGCAGGTCAACTCGTGTGTGGTTGCAACATAACAGTCCCATTGAGTACATTTTTGAGAAAGGGACATCAGTTGCACCACAGGGCGGGAGGAGGGTGACGAGCACGATATATTTTCTCTCTTCGGTATGCATTTTTTTGTGTTTTATACTTTTGGAAGTTTGGTTTTTCATGTTGATTTTAAAGTGACCTTTTCCATGTTTGTAATGTACTAACTCGTTTTTTCCTCACAGCAGGTCAACTCGTGTGTGGTTGCAACATAACAGTCCCATTGAGTACATTTTTGAGAAAGGGACATCAGTTGCACCACAGGGCGGGAGGAGGGTGACGAGCACGATACATTTTCTCTCTTCGGTAAGCATTTTTTTGTGTTTTATACTTTTGGAAGTTTGGTTTCTCATGTTGATTTTAAAGTGACCTATTCCATGTTTGTAATGTACTAACTTGTTTTTTCCTCACAGCAGGTCAACTCGTGTGTGGTTGCAACATAACAGTCCCATTGAGTACATTTTTGAGAAAGGGACATCAGTTACACCACAGGGCGGGGGGAGGGTGACGAGCACGATACATTTTCTCTCTTCGGTAAGCATTTTTTTGTGTTTTATACTTTTGGAAGTTTGGTTTTTCATGTTGATTTTAAAGTGACCTTTTCCATGTTTGTAATGTACTAACTCGTTTTTTCCTCACAGCAGGTCAACTCGTGTGTGGTTGCAACATAACAGTCCCATTGAGTACATTTTTGAGAAAGGGACATCAGTTGCACCACAGGGCGGGGGGAGGGTGACGAGCACGATACATTTTCTCTCTTCGGTAAGCATTTTTTGTGTTTTATACTTTTGGAAGTTTGGTTTTTCATGTTGATTTTAAAGTGACCTTTTCCATGTTTGTAATGTACTAACTCGTTTTTTCCTCACAGCAGGTCAACTCGTGTGTGGTTGCAACATAACAGTCCCATTGAGTACATTTTTGAGAAAGGGACATCAGTTGCACCACAGGGCGGGAGGAGGGTTACGAGCACGATACATTTTCTCTCTTCGGTAAGCATTTTTTTGTGTTTCATACTTTTGGAAGTTTGGTTTTTCATGTTGATTTTAAAGTGACCTTTTCCATGTTTGTAATGTACTAACTCGATTTTTCCTCACAGCAGGTCAACTCGTGTGTGGTTGCAACATAACAGTCCCATTGAGTACATTTTTGAGAAAGGGAAATCAGTTGCACCACAGGGCGGGGGGAGGGTCACGAGCACGATACATTTTCTCTCTTCGATAAGCATTTTTTTGTGTTTTATACTTTTGGAAGTTTGGTTTTTCATGTTGATTTTAAAGTGACCTTTTCCATGTTTGTAATGTACTAACTCGTTTTTTCCTCACAGCAGGTCAACTCGTGTGTGGTTGCAACATAACAGTCCCATTGAGTACATTTTTGAGAAAGGGACATCAGTTGTACCACAGGGCGGGAGGAGGGTGACGAGCACGATACATTTTCTCTCTTCGGTAAGCATTTTTTTGTGTTTTATACTTTTGGAAGTTCGGTTTTTCATGTTGATTTTAAAGTGACCTTTCCCATGTTTGTAATGTACTAACTCGTTTTTTCCTCACAGCAGGTCAACTCGTGTGTGGTTGCAACATAACAGTCCCATTGAGTACATTTTTGAGAAAGGGACATCAGTTGCACCACAGGGCGGGGGGAGGGTGCGGAGCACGATACATTTTCTCTCTTCGGTAAGCATTTTTTTGTGTTTTATACTTTTGGAAGTTTGGTTTTTCATGTTGATTTTAAAGTGACCTTTTCCATGTTTGTAATGTACTAACTCGTTTTTTCCTCACAGCAGGTCAACTCGTGTGTGGTTGCAACATAACAGTCCCATTGAGTACATTTTTGAGAAAGGGACATCAGTTGCACCACAGGGCGGGAGGAGGGTGACGAGCACGATACATTTTCTCTCTTCGGTAAGCATTTTTTTGTGTTTCATACTTTTGGAAGTTTGGTTTTTCATGTTGATTTTAAAGTGACCTTTTCCATGTTTGTAATGTACTAACTCGTTTTTTCCTCACAGCAGGTCAACTCGTGTGTGGTTGCAACATAACAGTCCCATTGAGTACATTTTTGAGAAAGGGACATCAGTTGCACAACAGGGCGGGGGGAGGGTGCGGAGGACGATACATTTTCTCTCTTCGGTAAGCATTTTTTTGTGTTTTATTCTTTTGGAAGTTTGGTTTTTCATGTTGATTTTAAAGTGACCTTTTCCATGTTTGTAATGTACTAACATGTTTTTTCCTCACAGCAGGTCAACTCGTGTGTGGTTGCAACATAACAGTCCCATTGAGTACATTTTTGAGAAAGGGACATCAGTTGCACCACAGAGCGGGGGGAGGGTACAGAGCACGATACATTTTCTCTCTTCGGTAAGCATTTTTTTGTGTTTTATACTTTTGGAAGTTTGGTTTTTCATGTTGATTTTAAAGTGACCTTTTCCATGTTTGTAATGTACTGACTCGTATTTTCCTCACAGCAGGTCAACTCGTGTGTGGTTGCAACATAACAGTCCCATTGAGTACATTTTTGAGAAAGGGACATCAGTTGCACCACAGGGCGGGGGGAGGGTGCGGAGCACGATACATTTTCTCTCTTCGGTAAGCATTTTTTTGTGTTTTATACTTTTGGAAGTTTGGTTTTTCATGTTGATTTTAAAGTGACCTTCTCCATGTTTGTAATGTACTAACTCGTTTTTTCCTCACAGCAGGTCGACTCGTGTGTGGTTGCAACATAACAGTCCCATTGAGTACATTTTTGAGAAAGGGACATCAGTTGCACCACAGGGCGGGGGGGGGGGGGGGGGGGGGGGGGGGGGGGGGCGGGTGACGAGCACGATACATTTTCTCTCTTCGGTAAGCATTTTTTTGTGTTTTATACTTTTGGAAGTTTGGTTTTTCATGTTGATTTTAAAGTGACCTTTTCCATGTTTGTAATGTACTAACTCGTTTTTTCCTCACAGCAGGTCAACTCGTGTGTGGTTGCAACATAACAGTCCCATTGAGTACATTTTTGAGAAAGGGACATCAGTTGCACCACAGGGCGGGAGGAGGGTGACGAGCACGATACATTTTCTCTCTTCGGTAAGCGTTTTTTTGTGTTTCATACTTTTGGAAGTTTGGTTTTTCATGTTGATTTTAAAGTGACCTTTTCCATGTTTGTAATGTACTAACTCGTTTTTTCCTCACAGCAGGTCAACTCGTGTGTGGTTGCAACATAACAGTCCAATTGAGTACATTTTTGAGAAAGGGACATCAGTTGTACCACAGGGCGGGAGGAGGGTGACGAGCACGATACATTTTCTCTCTTCGGTAAGCATTTTTTTGTGTTTTATACTTTTGGAAGTTCGGTTTTTCATGTTGATTTTAAAGTGACCTTTTCCATGTTTGTAATGTACTAACTCGTTTTTTCCTCACAGCAGGTCAACTCGTGTGTGGTTGCAACATAACAGTCCCATTGAGTACATTTTTGAGAAAGGGACATCAGTTGCACCACAGGGCGGGGGGAGGGTGCGGAGCACGATACATTTTCTCTCTTCGGTAAGCATTTTTTTGTGTTTTATACTTTTGGAAGTTTGGTTTTTCATGTTGATTTTAAAGTGACCTTTTCCATGTTTGTAATGTACTAACTCGTTTTTTCCTCACAGCAGGTCAACTCGTGTGTGGTTGCAACATAACAGTCCCATTGAGTACATTTTTGAGAAAGGGACATCAGTTGCACCACAGGGCGGGAGGAGGGTGACGAGCACGATACATTTTCTCTCTTCGGTAAGCATTTTTTTGTGTTTCATACTTTTGGAAGTTTGGTTTTTCATGTTGATTTTAAAGTGACCTTTTCCATGTTTGTAATGTACTAACTCGTTTTTTCCTCACAGCAGGTCAACTCGTGTGTGGTTGCAACATAACAGTCCCATTGAGTACATTTTTGAGAAAGGGACATCAGTTGCACAACAGGGCGGGGGGAGGGTGCGGAGGACGATACATTTTCTCTCTTCGGTAAGCATTTTTTTGTGTTTTATTCTTTTGGAAGTTTGGTTATTCATGTTGATTTTAAAGTGACCTTTTCCATGTTTGTAATGTACTAACTCGTTTTTTCCTCACAGCAGGTCAACTCGTGTGTGGTTGCAACATAACAGTCCCATTGAGTACATTTTTGAGAAAGGGACATCAGTTGCACCACAGGGCGGGGGGAGGGTGACGAGCACGATACATTTTCTCTCTTCGGTAAGCATTTTTTTGTGTTTTATACTTTTGGAAGTTTGGTTTTTCATTTTGATTTTAAAGTGACCTTTTCCATGTTTGTAATGTACTAACATGTTTTTTCCTCACAGCAGGTCAACTCGTGTGTGGTTGCAACATAACAGTCCCATTGAGTACATTTTTGAGAAAGGGACATCAGTTGCACCACAGAGCGGGGGGAGGGTACGGAGCACGATACATTTTCTCTCTTCGGTAAGCATTTTTTTGTGTTTTATACTTTTGGAAGTTTGGTTTTTCATGTTGATTTTAAAGTGACCTTTTCCATGTTTGTAATGTACTGACTCGTATTTTCCTCACAGCAGGTCAACTCGTGTGTGGTTGCAACATAACAGTCCCATTGAGTACATTTTTGAGAAAGGGACATCAGTTGCACCACAGGGCGGGGGGAGGGTGCGGAGCACGATACATTTTCTCTCTTCGGTAAGCATTTTTTTGTGTTTTATACTTTTGGAAGTTTGGTTTTTCATGTTGATTTTAAAGTGACCTTTTCCATGTTTGTAATGTACTAACTCGTTTTTTCCTCACAGCAGGTCAACTCGTGTGTGGTTGCAACATAACAGTCCCATTGAGTACATTTTTGAGAAAGGGACATCAGTTGCACCACAGGGCGGGGGGAGGGTGCGGAGCACGATACATTTTCTCTCTTCGGTAAGCATTTTTTTGTGTTTTATACTTTTGGAAGTTTGGTTTTTCATGTTGATTTTAAAGTGACCTTTTCCATGTTTGTAATGTACTAACTCGTTTTTTCCTCACAGCAGGTCAACTCGTGTGTGGTTGCAACATAACAGTCCCATTGAGTACATTTTTGAGAAAGGGACATCAGTTGCACCACAGGGCGGGGGGAGGGTGACGAGCACGATACATTTTCTCTCTTCGGTAAGCATTTTTTTGTGTTTTATACTTTTGGAAGTTTGGTTTTTCATGTTGATTTTAAAGTGACCTATTCCATGTTTGTAATGTACTAACTCGTTTTTTCCTCACAGCAGGTCAACTCGTGTGTGATTGCAACATAACAGTCCCATTGAGTACATTTTTGAGAAAGGGACATCAGTTGCACCACAGGGCAGGGGGAGGGTGACGAGCACGATACATTTTCTCTCTTCGGTAAGCATTTTTTTGTGTTTATTCTTTTGGAAGTTTTTTTTCATGTTGATTTTAAAGTTACCTTTTCCATGTTTGTAATGTACTAACTCGTTTTTTCTTCACAGCAGGTCAACTCGTGTGTGGTTGCAACATAACAGTCCCATTGAGTACATTTTTGAGAAAGGGACATCAGTTGCACCACAGGGCGGGGGGAGGGTACGGAGCACGATACATTTTCTCTCTTCGGTAAGCATTTTTTTGTGTTTTATACTTTTGGAAGTTTGGTTTTTCATGTTGATTTTAAAGTGACCTATTCCATGTTTGTAATGTACTAACTCGTTTTTTCCTCACAGCAGGTCAATTCGTGTGTGGTTGCAACATAACAGTCCCATTGAGTACATTTTTGAGAAAGGGACATCAGTTGCACCACAGGGCGGGGGGAGGGTGCGGAGGACGATACATTTTCTCTCTTCGGTAAGCATTTTTTTGTTTTTCATACTTTTGGAAGTTTGGTTTTTCATGTTGACTTTAAAGTGACCTTTTCCATGTTTGTAATGTACTAACTCGATTTTTCCTCACAGCAGGTCAACTCGTGTGTGGTTGCAACATAACAGTCCCATTGAGTACATTTTTGAGAAAGGGACATCAGTTGCACCACAGGGCGGGGGGAGGGTGACGAGCACGATACATTTTCTCTCTTCGGTAAGCATTTTTTTGTGTTTTATACTTTTGGAAGTTTGGTTTTTCATGTTGATTTTAAAGTGACCTTTTCCATGTTTGTAATGTACTAACTCGTTTTTTCCTCACAGCAGGTCAACTCGTGTGTGGTTGCAACATAACAGTCCCATTGGGTACATTTTTGAGAAAGGGACATCAGTTGCACCACAGGGCGGGGGGAGGGTGACGAGCACGATACATTTTCTCTCTTCGGTAAGCATTTTTTGTGTTTTATACTTTTGGAAGTTTGGTTTTTCATGTTGATTTTAAAGTGACCTGTTCCATGTTTGTAATGTACTAACTCGTTTTTTCCTCACAGCAGGTCAACTCGTGTGTGGTTGCAACATAACAGTCCCATTGAGTACATTTTTGAGAAAGGGACATCAGTTGCACCACAGGGCGGGAGGAGGGTTACGAGCACGATACATTTTCTCTCTTCGGTAAGCATTTTTTTGTGTTTCATACTTTTGAAAGTTTGGTTTTTCATGTTGATTTTAAAGTGACCTTTTCCATGTTTGTAATGTACTAACTCGATTTTTCCACACAGCAGGTCAACTCGTGTGTGGTTGCAAAATAACAGTCCCATTGAGTACATTTTTGAGAAAGGGACATCAGTTGCACCACAGGGCGGGGGAGGGTGACGAGCACGATACATTTTCTCTCTTCGGTAAGCATTTTTTTGTGTTTTATACTTTTGGAAGTTTGGTTTTTCATGTTGAATTTAAAGTGACCTTTGCCATGTTTGTAATGTACTAACTCGTTTTTTCCTCACAGCAGGTCAACTCGTGTGTGGTTGCAACATAACAGTCCCATTGAGTACATTTTTGAGAAAGGGACATCAGTTGCACCACAGGGCGGGAGGAGTGTGACGAGCACGATATATTTTCTCTCTTCGGTATGCATTTTTTTGTGTTTTATACTTTTGGAAGTTTGGTTTTTCATGTTGATTTTAAAGTGACCTTTTCCATGTTTGTAATGTACTAACTCGTTTTTTCCTCACAGCAGGTCAACTCGTGTGTGGTTGCAACATAACAGTCCCATTGAGTACATTTTTGAGAAAGGGACATCAGTTGCACCACAGGGCGGGGGGAGGGTGACGAGCACGATACATTTTCTCTCTTCGGTAAGCATTTTTTTGTGTTTTATACTTTTGGAAGTTTGGTTTTTCATGTTGATTTTAAAGTGACCTATTCCATGTTTGTAATGTACTAACTCGTTTTTTCCTCACAGCAGGTCAACTCGTGTGTGGCTGCAACATAACAGTCCCATTGAGTACATTTTTGAGAAAGGGACATCAGTTACACCACAGGGCGGGGGGAGGGTGACGAGCACGATACATTTTCTCTCTTCGGTAAGCATTTTTTTGTGTTTTATACTTTTGGAAGTTTGGTTTTTCATGTTGATTTTAAAGTGACCTTTTCCATGTTTGTAATGTACTAACTCGTTTTTTCCTCACAGCAGGTCAACTCGTGTGTGGTTGCAACATAACAGTCCCATTGGGTACATTTTTGAGAAAGGGACATCAGTTGCACCACAGGGCGGGGGGAGGGTGACGAGCACGATACATTTTCTCTCTTCGGTAAGCATTTTTTGTGTTTTATACTTTTGGAAGTTTGGTTTTTCATGTTGATTTTAAAGTGACCTGTTCCATGTTTGTAATGTACTAACTCGTTTTTTCCTCACAGCAGGTCAACTCGTGTGTGGTTGCAACATAACAGTCCCATTGAGTACATTTTTGAGAAAGGGACATCAGTTGCACCACAGGGCGGGAGGAGGGTTACGAGCACGATACATTTTCTCTCTTCGGTAAGCATTTTTTTGTGTTTCATACTTTTGGAAGTTTGGTTTTTCATGTTGATTTTAAAGTGACCTTTTCCATGTTTGTAATGTACTAACTTGATTTTTCCACACAGCAGGTCAACTCGTGTGTGGTTGCAACATAACAGTCCCATTGAGTACATTTTTGAGAAAGGGACATCAGTTGCACCACAGGGCGGGGGAGGGTGACGAGCACGATACATTTTCTCTCTTCGGTAAGCATTTTTTTGTGTTTTATACTTTTGGAAGTTTGGTTTTTCATGTTGATTTTAAAGTGACCTTTTCCATGTTTGTAATGTACTAACTCGTTTTTTCCTCACAGCAGGTCAACTCGTGTGTGGTTGCAACATAACAGTCCCATTGAGTACATTTTTGAGAAAGGGACATCAGTTGCACCACAGCGCGGGGGGAGGGTGACGAGCATGATACATTTTCTCTCTTCGGTAAGCATTTTTTTGTGTTTTATACTTTTGGAAGTTTGGTTTTTCATGTTGATTTTAAAGTGACCTATTCCATGTTTGTAATGTACTAACTCGTTTTTTCCTCACAGGAGGTCAACTCGTGTGTGGTTGCAACATAACAGTCCCATTGAGTACATTTTTGAGAAAGGGACATCAGTTGCACCACAGGGCGGGGGGAGGGTGCGGAGCACGATACATTTTCTCTCTTCGGTAAGCATTTTTTTGTGTTTTATACTTTTGGAAGTTTGGTTTTTCATGTTGATTTTAAAGTGACCTTTTCCATGTTTGTAATGTACTAACTCGTTTTTTCCTCACAGCAGGTCAACTCGTGTGTGGTTGCAACATAACAGTCCCATTGAGTACATTTTTGAGAAAGGGACATCAGTTGCACCACAGGGCGGGAGGAGGGTGACGAGCACGATATATTTTCTCTCTTCGGTATGCATTTTTTTGTGTTTTATACTTTTGGAAGTTTGGTTTTTCATGTTGATTTTAAAGTGACCTTTTCCATGTTTGTAATGTACTAACTCGTTTTTTCCTCACAGCAGGTCAACTCGTGTGTGGTTGCAACATAACAGTCCCATTGAGTACATTTTTGAGAAAGGGACATCAGTTGCACCACAGGGCGGGAGGAGGGTGACGAGCACGATACATTTTCTCTCTTCGGTAAGCATTTTTTTGTGTTTTATACTTTTGGAAGTTTGGTTTTTCATGTTGATTTTAAAGTGACCTATTCCATGTTTGTAATGTACTAACTTGTTTTTTCCTCACAGCAGGTCAACTCGTGTGTGGTTGCAACATAACAGTCCCATTGAGTACATTTTTGAGAAAGGGACATCAGTTACACCACAGGGCGGGGGGAGGGTGACGAGCACGATACATTTTCTCTCTTCGGTAAGCATTTTTTTGTGTTTTATACTTTTGGAAGTTTGGTTTTTCATGTTGATTTTAAAGTGACCTTTTCCATGTTTGTAATGTACTAACTCGTTTTTTCCTCACAGCAGGTCAACTCGTGTGTGGTTGCAACATAACAGTCCCATTGAGTACATTTTTGAGAAAGGGACATCAGTTGCACCACAGGGCGGGGGGAGGGTGACGAGCACGATACATTTTCTCTCTTCGGTAAGCATTTTTTGTGTTTTATACTTTTGGAAGTTTGGTTTTTCATGTTGATTTTAAAGTGACCTTTTCCATGTTTGTAATGTACTAACTCGTTTTTTCCTCACAGCAGGTCAACTCGTGTGTGGTTGCAACATAACAGTCCCATTGAGTACATTTTTGAGAAAGGGACATCAGTTGCACCACAGGGCGGGAGGAGGGTTACGAGCACGATACATTTTCTCTCTTCGGTAAGCATTTTTTTGTGTTTCATACTTTTGGAAGTTTGGTTTTTCATGTTGATTTTAAAGTGACCTTTTCCATGTTTGTAATGTACTAACTCGATTTTTCCTCACAGCAGGTCAACTCGTGTGTGGTTGCAACATAACAGTCCCATTGAGTACATTTTTGAGAAAGGGAAATCAGTTGCACCACAGGGCGGGGGGAGGGTCACGAGCACGATACATTTTCTCTCTTCGATAAGCATTTTTTTGTGTTTTATACTTTTGGAAGTTTGGTTTTTCATGTTGATTTTAAAGTGACCTTTTCCATGTTTGTAATGTACTAACTCGTTTTTTCCTCACAGCAGGTCAACTCGTGTGTGGTTGCAACATAACAGTCCCATTGAGTACATTTTTGAGAAAGGGACATCAGTTGTACCACAGGGCGGGAGGAGGGTGACGAGCACGATACATTTTCTCTCTTCGGTAAGCATTTTTTTGTGTTTTATACTTTTGGAAGTTCGGTTTTTCATGTTGATTTTAAAGTGACCTTTTCCATGTTTGTAATGTACTAACTCGTTTTTTCCTCACAGCAGGTCAACTCGTGTGTGGTTGCAACATAACAGTCCCATTGAGTACATTTTTGAGAAAGGGACATCAGTTGCACCACAGGGCGGGGGGAGGGTGCGGAGCACGATACATTTTCTCTCTTCGGTAAGCATTTTTTTGTGTTTTATACTTTTGGAAGTTTGGTTTTTCATGTTGATTTTAAAGTGACCTTTTCCATGTTTGTAATGTACTAACTCGTTTTTTCCTCACAGCAGGTCAACTCGTGTGTGGTTGCAACATAACAGTCCCATTGAGTACATTTTTGAGAAAGGGACATCAGTTGCACCACAGGGCGGGAGGAGGGTGACGAGCACGATACATTTTCTCTCTTCGGTGAGCATTTTTTTGTTTTTCATACTTTTGGAAGTTTGGTTTTTCATGTTGACTTTAAAGTGACCTTTTCCATGTTTGTAATGTACTAACTCGATTTTTCCTCACAGCAGGTCAACTCGTGTGTGGTTGCAACATAACAGTCCCATTGAGTACATTTTTGAGAAAGGGACATCAGTTGCACCACAGGGCGGGGGGAGGGTGTGGAGGACGATACATTTTCTCTCTTCGGTAAGCATTTTTTTGTTTTTCATACTTTTGGAAGTTTGGTTTTTCATGTTGACTTTAAAGTGACCTTTTCCATGTTTGTAATGTACTAACTCGATTTTTCCTCACAGCAGGTCAACTCGTGTGTGGTTGCAACATAACAGTCCCATTGAGTACATTTTTGAGAAAGGGACATCAGTTGCACCACAGGGCGGGAGGAGGGTGACGAGCACGATACATTTTCTCTCTTCGGTAAGCATTTTTTTGTTTTTCATACTTTTGGAAGTTTGGTTTTTCATGTTGACTTTAAAGTGACCTTTTCCACGTTTGTAATGTACTAACTCGATTTTTCCTCACAGCAGGTCAACTCGTGTGTGGTTGCAACATAACAGTCCCATTGAGTACATTTTTGAGAAAGGGACATCAGTTGCACCACAGGGCGGGGGGAGGGTGCGGAGGACGATACATTTTCTCTCTTCGGTAAGCATTTTTTTGTTTTTCATACTTTTGGAAGTTTGGTTTTTTATGTTGACTTTAAAGTGACCTTTTCCATGTTTGTAATGTACTAACTCGATTTTTCCTCACAGCAGGTCAACTCGTGTGTGGTTGCAACATAACAGTCCCATTGAGTACATTTTTGAGAAAGGGACATCAGTTGCACCACAGGGCGGGAAGAGGGTGGGGAGCACGATACATTTTCTCTCTTCGGTAAGCATTTTTTTGTTTTTCATACTTTTGGAAGTTTGGTTTTTCATGTTGACTTTAAAGTGACCTTTTCCATGTTTGTAATGTACTAACTCGATTTTTCCTCACAGCAGGTCAACTCGTGTGTGGTTGCAACATAACAGTCCCATTGAGTACATTTTTGAGAAAGGGACATCAGTTGCACCACAGGGCGGGGGGAGGGTGCGGAGGACGATACATTTTCTCTCTTCGGTAAGCATTTTTTTGTTTTTCATACTTTTGGAAGTTTGGTTTTTCATGTTGACTTTAAAGTGACCTTTTCCATGTTTGTAATGTACTAACTCGATTTTTCCTCACAGCAGGTCAACTCGTGTGTGGTTGCAACATAACAGTCCCATTGAGTACATTTTTGAGAAAGGGACATCAGTTGCACCACAGGGCGGGGGGAGGGTGCGGAGGACGATACATTTTCTCTCTTCGGTAAGCATTTTTTTGTTTTTCATACTTTTGGAAGTTTGGTTTTTCATGTTGACTTTAAAGTGACCTTTTCCATGTTTGTAATGTACTAACTCGATTTTTCCTCACAGCAGGTCAACTCGTGTGTGGTTGCAACATAACAGTCCCATTGAGTACATTTTTGAGAAAGGGACATCAGTTGCACCACAGGGCGGGAGGAGGGTGACGAGCACGATACATTTTCTCTCTTCGGTAAGCATTTTTTTGTTTTTCATACTTTTGGAAGTTTGGTTTTTCATGTTGACTTTAAAGTGACCTTTTCCACGTTTGTAATGTACTAACTCGATTTTTCCTCACAGCAGGTCAACTCGTGTGTGGTTGCAACATAACAGTCCCATTGAGTACATTTTTGAGAAAGGGACATCAGTTGCACCACAGGGCGGGGGGAGGGTGCGGAGGACGATACATTTTCTCTCTTCGGTAAGCATTTTTTTGTTTTTCATACTTTTGGAAGTTTGGTTTCTCATGTTGACTTTAAAGTGACCTTTTCCATGTTTGTAATGTACTAACTCGATTTTTCCTCACAGCAGGTCAACTCGTGTGTGGTTGCAACATAACAGTCCCATTGAGTACATTTTTGAGAAAGGGACATCAGTTGCACCACAGGGCGGGAGGAGGGTGACGAGCACGATACATTTTCTCTCTTCGGTAAGCATTTTTTTGTTTTTCATACTTTTGGAAGTTTGGTTTTTCATGTTGACTTTAAAGTGACCTTTTCCATGTTTGTAATGTACTAACTCGATTTTTCCTCACAGCAGGTCAACTCGTGTGTGGTTGCAACATAACAGTCCCATTGAGTACATTTTTGAGAAAGGGACATCAGTTGCACCACAGGGCGGGGGGAGGGTGCGGAGGACGATACATTTTCTCTCTTCGGTAAGCATTTTTTTGTTTTTCATACTTTTGGAAGTTTGGTTTTTCATGTTGACTTTAAAGTGACCTTTTCCATGTTTGTAATGTACTAACTCGATTTTTCCTCACAGCAGGTCAACTCGTGTGTGGTTGCAACATAACAGTCCCATTGAGTACATTTTTGAGAAAGGGACATCAGTTGCACCACAGGGCGGGAGGAGGGTGACGAGCACGATACATTTTCTCTCTTCGGTAAGCATTTTTTTGTTTTTCATACTTTTGGAAGTTTGGTTTTTCATGTTGACTTTAAAGTGACCTTTTCCATGTTTGTAATGTACTAACTCGATTTTTCCTCACAGCAGGTCAACTCGTGTGTGGTTGCAACATAACAGTCCCATTGAGTACATTTTTGAGAAAGGGACATCAGTTGCACCACAGGGCGGGGGGAGGGTGCGGAGGACGATACATTTTCTCTCTTCGGTAAGCATTTTTTTGTTTTTCATACTTTTGGAAGTTTGGTTTTTCATTTTGACTTTAAAGTGACCTTTTCCACGTTTGTAATGTACTAACTCGATTTTTCCTCACAGCAGGTCAACTCGTGTGTGGTTGCAACATAACAGTCCCATTGAGTACATTTTTGAGAAAGGGACATCAGTTGCACCACAGGGCGGGAGGAGGGTGACGAGCACGATACATTTTCTCTCTTCGGTAAGCATTTTTTTGTTTTTCATACTTTTGGAAGTTTGGTTTTTCATGTTGACTTTAAAGTGACCTTTTCCATGTTTGTAATGTACTAACTCGATTTTTCCTCACAGCAGGTCAACTCGTGTGTGGTTGCAACATAACAGTCCCATTGAGTACATTTTTGAGAAAGGGACATCAGTTGCACCACAGGGCGGGGGGAGGGTGCGGAGGACGATACATTTTCTCTCTTCGGTAAGCATTTTTTTGTTTTTCATACTTTTGGAAGTTTGGTTTTTCATGTTGACTTTAAAGTGACCTTTTCCATGTTTGTAATGTACTAACTCGATTTTTCCTCACAGCAGGTCAACTCGTGTGTGGTTGCAACATAACAGTCCCATTGAGTACATTTTTGAGAAAGGGACATCAGTTGCACCACAGGGCGGGAGGAGGGTGACGAGCACGATACATTTTCTCTCTTCGGTAAGCATTTTTTTGTTTTTCATACTTTTGGAAGTTTGGTTTTTCATGTTGACTTTAAAGTGACCTTTTCCATGTTTGTAATGTACTAACTCGATTTTTCCTCACAGCAGGTCAACTCGTGTGTGGTTGCAACATAACAGTCCCATTGAGTACATTTTTGAGAAAGGGACATCAGTTGCACCACAGGGCGGGGGGAGGGTGCGGAGGACGATACATTTTCTCTCTTCGGTAAGCATTTTTTTGTTTTTCATACTTTTGGAAGTTTGGTTTTTCATTTTGACTTTAAAGTGACCTTTTCCACGTTTGTAATGTACTAACTCGATTTTTCCTCACAGCAGGTCAACTCGTGTGTGGTTGCAACATAACAGTCCCATTGAGTACATTTTTGAGAAAGGGACATCAGTTGCACCACAGGGCGGGAGGAGGGTGACGAGCACGATACATTTTCTCTCTTCGGTAAGCATTTTTTTGTTTTTCATACTTTTGGAAGTTTGGTTTTTCATGTTGACTTTAAAGTGACCTTTTCCATGTTTGTAATGTACTAACTCGATTTTTCCTCACAGCAGGTCAACTCGTGTGTGGTTGCAACATAACAGTCCCATTGAGTACATTTTTGAGAAAGGGACATCAGTTGCACCACAGGGCGGGAGGAGGGTGACGAGCACGATACATTTTCTCTCTTCGGTAAGCATTTTTTTGTTTTTCATACTTTTGGAAGTTTGGTTTTTCATGTTGACTTTAAAGTGACCTTTTCCATGTTTGTAATGTACTAACTCGATTTTTCCTCACAGCAGGTCAACTCGTGTGTGGTTGCAACATAACAGTCCCATTGAGTACATTTTTGAGAAAGGGACATCAGTTGCACCACAGGGCGGGGGGAGGGTGCGGAGGACGATACATTTTCTCTCTTCGGTAAGCATTTTTTTGTTTTTCATACTTTTGGAAGTTTGGTTTTTCATTTTGACTTTAAAGTGACCTTTTCCACGTTTGTAATGTACTAACTCGATTTTTCCTCACAGCAGGTCAACTCGTGTGTGGTTGCAACATAACAGTCCCATTGAGTACATTTTTGAGAAAGGGACATCAGTTGCACCACAGGGCGGGAGGAGGGTGACGAGCACGATACATTTTCTCTCTTCGGTAAGCATTTTTTTGTTTTTCATACTTTTGGAAGTTTGGTTTTTCATGTTGACTTTAAAGTGACCTTTTCCACGTTTGTAATGTACTAACTCGATTTTTCCTCACAGCAGGTCAACTCGTGTGTGGTTGCAACATAACAGTCCCATTGAGTACATTTTTGAGAAAGGGACATCAGTTGCACCACAGGGCAGGGGAGGGTGCGGAGGACGATACATTTTCTCTCTTCGGTAAGCATTTTTTTGTTTTTCATACTTTTGGAAGTTTGGTTTTTCATGTTGACTTTAAAGTGACCTTTTCCATGTTTGTAATGTACTAACTCGATTTTTCCTCACAGCAGGTCAACTCGTGTGTGGTTGCAACATAACAGTCCCATTGAGTACATTTTTGAGAAAGGGACATCAGTTGCACCACAGGGCGGGAGGAGGGTGACGAGCACGATACATTTTCTCTCTTCGGTAAGCATTTTTTTGTTTTTCATACTTTTGGAAGTTTGGTTTTTCATGTTGACTTTAAAGTGACCTTTTCCATGTTTGTAATGTACTAACTCGATTTTTCCTCACAGCAGGTCAACTCGTGTGTGGTTGCAACATAACAGTCCCATTGAGTACATTTTTGAGAAAGGGACATCAGTTGCACCACAGGGCGGGGGGAGGGTGCGGAGGACGATACATTTTCTCTCTTCGGTAAGCATTTTTTTGTTTTTCATACTTTTGGAAGTTTGGTTTTTCATGTTGACTTTAAAGTGACCTTTTCCATGTTTGTAATGTACTAACTCGATTTTTCCTCACAGCAGGTCAACTCGTGTGTGGTTGCAACATAACAGTCCCATTGAGTACATTTTTGAGAAAGGGACATCAGTTGCACCACAGGGCGGGGGGAGGGTGCGGAGGACGATACATTTTCTCTCTTCGGTAAGCATTTTTCTGTTTTTCATACTTTTGGAAGTTTGGTTTTTCATGTTGACTTTAAAGTGACCTTTTCCATGTTTGTAATGTACTAACTCGATTTTTCCTCACAGCAGGTCAACTCGTGTGTGGTTGCAACATAACAGTCCCATTGAGTACATTTTTGAGAAAGGGACATCAGTTGCACCACAGGGCGGGAGGAGGGTGACGAGCACGATACATTTTCTCTCTTCGGTAAGCATTTTTTTGTTTTTCATACTTTTGGAAGTTTGGTTTTTCATGTTGACTTTAAAGTGACCTTTTCCATGTTTGTAATGTACTAACTCGATTTTTCCTCACAGCAGGTCAACTCGTGTGTGGTTGCAACATAACAGTCCCATTGAGTACATTTTTGAGAAAGGGACATCAGTTGCACCACAGGGCGGGGGGAGGGTGCGGAGGACGATACATTTTCTCTCTTCGGTAAGCATTTTTTTGTTTTTCATACTTTTGGAAGTTTGGTTTTTCATTTTGACTTTAAAGTGACCTTTTCCACGTTTGTAATGTACTAACTCGATTTTTCCTCACAGCAGGTCAACTCGTGTGTGGTTGCAACATAACAGTCCCATTGAGTACATTTTTGAGAAAGGGACATCAGTTGCACCACAGGGCGGGAGGAGGGTGACGAGCACGATACATTTTCTCTCTTCGGTAAGCATTTTTTTGTTTTTCATACTTTTGGAAGTTTGGTTTTTCATGTTGACTTTAAAGTGACCTTTTCCATGTTTGTAATGTACTAACTCGATTTTTCCTCACAGCAGGTCAACTCGTGTGTGGTTGCAACATAACAGTCCCATTGAGTACATTTTTGAGAAAGGGACATCAGTTGCACCACAGGGCGGGGGGAGGGTGCGGAGGACGATACATTTTCTCTCTTCGGTAAGCATTTTTTTGTTTTTCATACTTTTGGAAGTTTGGTTTTTCATTTTGACTTTAAAGTGACCTTTTCCACGTTTGTAATGTACTAACTCGATTTTTCCTCACAGCAGGTCAACTCGTGTGTGGTTGCAACATAACAGTCCCATTGAGTACATTTTTGAGAAAGGGACATCAGTTGCACCACAGGGCGGGAGGAGGGTGACGAGCACGATACATTTTCTCTCTTCGGTAAGCATTTTTTTGTTTTTCATACTTTTGGAAGTTTGGTTTTTCATGTTGACTTTAAAGTGACCTTTTCCATGTTTGTAATGTACTAACTCGATTTTTCCTCACAGCAGGTCAACTCGTGTGTGGTTGCAACATAACAGTCCCATTGAGTACATTTTTGAGAAAGGGACATCAGTTGCACCACAGGGCGGGAGGAGGGTGACGAGCACGATACATTTTCTCTCTTCGGTAAGCATTTTTTTGTTTTTCATACTTTTGGAAGTTTGGTTTTTCATGTTGACTTTAAAGTGACCTTTTCCATGTTTGTAATGTACTAACTCGATTTTTCCTCACAGCAGGTCAACTCGTGTGTGGTTGCAACATAACAGTCCCATTGAGTACATTTTTGAGAAAGGGACATCAGTTGCACCACAGGGCGGGGGGAGGGTGCGGAGGACGATACATTTTCTCTCTTCGGTAAGCATTTTTTTGTTTTTCATACTTTTGGAAGTTTGGTTTTTCATTTTGACTTTAAAGTGACCTTTTCCACGTTTGTAATGTACTAACTCGATTTTTCCTCACAGCAGGTCAACTCGTGTGTGGTTGCAACATAACAGTCCCATTGAGTACATTTTTGAGAAAGGGACATCAGTTGCACCACAGGGCGGGAGGAGGGTGACGAGCACGATACATTTTCTCTCTTCGGTAAGCATTTTTTTGTTTTTCATACTTTTGGAAGTTTGGTTTTTCATGTTGACTTTAAAGTGACCTTTTCCACGTTTGTAATGTACTAACTCGATTTTTCCTCACAGCAGGTCAACTCGTGTGTGGTTGCAACATAACAGTCCCATTGAGTACATTTTTGAGAAAGGGACATCAGTTGCACCACAGGGCAGGGGAGGGTGCGGAGGACGATACATTTTCTCTCTTCGGTAAGCATTTTTTTGTTTTTCATACTTTTGGAAGTTTGGTTTTTCATGTTGACTTTAAAGTGACCTTTTCCATGTTTGTAATGTACTAACTCGATTTTTCCTCACAGCAGGTCAACTCGTGTGTGGTTGCAACATAACAGTCCCATTGAGTACATTTTTGAGAAAGGGACATCAGTTGCACCACAGGGCGGGAGGAGGGTGACGAGCACGATACATTTTCTCTCTTCGGTAAGCATTTTTTTGTTTTTCATACTTTTGGAAGTTTGGTTTTTCATGTTGACTTTAAAGTGACCTTTTCCATGTTTGTAATGTACTAACTCGATTTTTCCTCACAGCAGGTCAACTCGTGTGTGGTTGCAACATAACAGTCCCATTGAGTACATTTTTGAGAAAGGGACATCAGTTGCACCACAGGGCGGGGGGAGGGTGCGGAGGACGATACATTTTCTCTCTTCGGTAAGCATTTTTTTGTTTTTCATACTTTTGGAAGTTTGGTTTTTCATGTTGACTTTAAAGTGACCTTTTCCATGTTTGTAATGTACTAACTCGATTTTTCCTCACAGCAGGTCAACTCGTGTGTGGTTGCAACATAACAGTCCCATTGAGTACATTTTTGAGAAAGGGACATCAGTTGCACCACAGGGCGGGGGGAGGGTGCGGAGGACGATACATTTTCTCTCTTCGGTAAGCATTTTTCTGTTTTTCATACTTTTGGAAGTTTGGTTTTTCATGTTGACTTTAAAGTGACCTTTTCCATGTTTGTAATGTACTAACTCGATTTTTCCTCACAGCAGGTCAACTCGTGTGTGGTTGCAACATAACAGTCCCATTGAGTACATTTTTGAGAAAGGGACATCAGTTGCACCACAGGGCGGGAGGAGGGTGACGAGCACGATACATTTTCTCTCTTCGGTAAGCATTTTTTTGTTTTTCATACTTTTGGAAGTTTGGTTTTTCATGTTGACTTTAAAGTGACCTTTTCCATGTTTGTAATGTACTAACTCGATTTTTCCTCACAGCAGGTCAACTCGTGTGTGGTTGCAACATAACAGTCCCATTGAGTACATTTTTGAGAAAGGGACATCAGTTGCACCACAGGGCGGGGGGAGGGTGCGGAGGACGATACATTTTCTCTCTTCGGTAAGCATTTTTTTGTTTTTCATACTTTTGGAAGTTTGGTTTTTCATTTTGACTTTAAAGTGACCTTTTCCACGTTTGTAATGTACTAACTCGATTTTTCCTCACAGCAGGTCAACTCGTGTGTGGTTGCAACATAACAGTCCCATTGAGTACATTTTTGAGAAAGGGACATCAGTTGCACCACAGGGCGGGAGGAGGGTGACGAGCACGATACATTTTCTCTCTTCGGTAAGCATTTTTTTGTTTTTCATACTTTTGGAAGTTTGGTTTTTCATGTTGACTTTAAAGTGACCTTTTCCACGTTTGTAATGTACTAACTCGATTTTTCCTCACAGCAGGTCAACTCGTGTGTGGTTGCAACATAACAGTCCCATTGAGTACATTTTTGAGAAAGGGACATCAGTTGCACCACAGGGCGGGGGGAGGGTGCGGAGGACGATACATTTTCTCTCTTCGGTAAGCATTTTTTTGTTTTTCATACTTTTGGAAGTTTGGTTTTTCATGTTGACTTTAAAGTGACCTTTTCCATGTTTGTAATGTACTAACTCGATTTTTCCTCACAGCAGGTCAACTCGTGTGTGGTTGCAACATAACAGTCCCATTGAGTACATTTTTGAGAAAGGGACATCAGTTGCACCACAGGGCGGGAGGAGGGTGACGAGCACGATACATTTTCTCTCTTCGGTAAGCATTTTTTTGTTTTTCATACTTTTGGAAGTTTGGTTTTTCATGTTGACTTTAAAGTGACCTTTTCCATGTTTGTAATGTACTAACTCGATTTTTCCTCACAGCAGGTCAACTCGTGTGTGGTTGCAACATAACAGTCCCATTGAGTACATTTTTGAGAAAGGGACATCAGTTGCACCACAGGGCGGGAGGAGGGTGACGAGCACGATACATTTTCTCTCTTCGGTAAGCATTTTTTTGTTTTTCATACTTTTGGAAGTTT
Organism: Schistocerca serialis cubense; assembly: GCF_023864345.2. Lineage (NCBI taxonomy): Eukaryota > Metazoa > Arthropoda > Insecta > Orthoptera > Acrididae > Schistocerca > Schistocerca serialis. The sequence continues at coordinate 104,694,737 of NC_064647.1, forward strand.
GGTTTTTCATGTTGACTTTAAAGTGACCTTTTCCATGTTTGTAATGTACTAACTCGATTTTTCCTCACAGCAGGTCAACTCGTGTGTGGTTGCAACATAACAGTCCCATTGAGTACATTTTTGAGAAAGGGACATCAGTTGCACCACAGGGCGGGGGGAGGGTGCGGAGGACGATACATTTTCTCTCTTCGGTAAGCATTTTTTTGTTTTTCATACTTTTGGAAGTTTGGTTTTTCATGTTGACTTTAAAGTGACCTATTCCATGTTTGTAATGTACTAACTCGATTTTTCCTCACAGCAGGTCAACTCGTGTGTGGTTGCAACATAACAGTCCCATTGAGTACATTTTTGAGAAAGGGACATCAGTTGCACCACAGGGCAGGAGGAGGGTGACGAGCACGATACATTTTCTCTCTTCGGTAAGCATTTTTTTGTTTTTCATACTTTTGGAAGTTTGGTTTTTCATGTTGACTTTAAAGTGACCTTTTCCATGTTTGTAATGTACTAACTCGATTTTTCCTCACAGCAGGTCAACTCGTGTGTGGTTGCAACATAACAGTCCCATTGAGTACATTTTTGAGAAAGGGACATCAGTTGCACCACAGGGCGGGGGGAGGGTGCGGAGGACGATACATTTTCTCTCTTCGGTAAGCATTTTTTTGTTTTTCATACTTTTGGAAGTTTGGTTTTTCATGTTGACTTTAAAGTGACCTATTCCATGTTTGTAATGTACTAACTCGATTTTTCCTCACAGCAGGTCAACTCGTGTGTGGTTGCAACATAACAGTCCCATTGAGTACATTTTTGAGAAAGGGACATCAGTTGCACCACAGGGCAGGAGGAGGGTGACGAGCACGATACATTTTCTCTCTTCGGTAAGCATTTTTTTGTTTTTCATACTTTTGGAAGTTTGGTTTTTCATGTTGACTTTAAAGTGACCTTTTCCACGTTTGTAATGTACTAACTCGATTTTTCCTCACAGCAGGTCAACTCGTGTGTGGTTGCAACATAACAGTCCCATTGAGTACATTTTTGAGAAAGGGACATCAGTTGCACCACAGGGCGGGGGGAGGGTGCGGAGGACGATACATTTTCTCTCTTCGGTAAGCATTTTTTTGTTTTTCATACTTTTGGAAGTTTGGTTTTTCATGTTGACTTTAAAGTGACCTTTTCCATGTTTGTAATGTACTAACTCGATTTTTCCTCACAGCAGGTCAACTCGTGTGTGGTTGCAACATAACAGTCCCATTGAGTACATTTTTGAGAAAGGGACATCAGTTGCACCACAGGGCGGGAGGAGGGTGACGAGCACGATACATTTTCTCTCTTCGGTAAGCATTTTTTTGTTTTTCATACTTTTGGAAGTTTGGTTTTTCATGTTGACTTTAAAGTGACCTTTTCCATGTTTGTAATGTACTAACTCGATTTTTCCTCACAGCAGGTCAACTCGTGTGTGGTTGCAACATAACAGTCCCATTGAGTACATTTTTGAGAAAGGGACATCAGTTGCACCACAGGGCGGGAGGAGGGTGACGAGCACGATACATTTTCTCTCTTCGGTAAGCATTTTTTTGTTTTTCATACTTTTGGAAGTTTGGTTTTTCATGTTGACTTTAAAGTGACCTTTTCCATGTTTGTAATGTACTAACTCGATTTTTCCTCACAGCAGGTCAACTCGTGTGTGGTTGCAACATAACAGTCCCATTGAGTACATTTTTGAGAAAGGGACATCAGTTGCACCACAGGGCGGGGGGAGGGTGCGGAGGACGATACATTTTCTCTCTTCGGTAAGCATTTTTTTGTTTTTCATACTTTTGGAAGTTTGGTTTTTCATGTTGACTTTAAAGTGACCTTTTCCATGTTTGTAATGTACTAACTCGATTTTTCCTCACAGCAGGTCAACTCGTGTGTGGTTGCAACATAACAGTCCCATTGAGTACATTTTTGAGAAAGGGACATCAGTTGCACCACAGGGCGGGAGGAGGGTGACGAGCACGATACATTTTCTCTCTTCGGTAAGCATTTTTTTGTTTTTCATACTTTTGGAAGTTTGGTTTTTCATGTTGACTTTAAAGTGACCTTTTCCATGTTTGTAATGTACTAACTCGATTTTTCCTCACAGCAGGTCAACTCGTGTGTGGTTGCAACATAACAGTCCCATTGAGTACATTTTTGAGAAAGGGACATCAGTTGCACCACAGGGCGGGAGGAGGGTGACGAGCACGATACATTTTCTCTCTTCGGTAAGCATTTTTTTGTTTTTCATACTTTTGGAAGTTTGGTTTTTCATGTTGACTTTAAAGTGACCTTTTCCATGTTTGTAATGTACTAACTCGATTTTTCCTCACAGCAGGTCAACTCGTGTGTGGTTGCAACATAACAGTCCCATTGAGTACATTTTTGAGAAAGGGACATCAGTTGCACCACAGGGCGGGGGGAGGGTGCGGAGGACGATACATTTTCTCTCTTCGGTAAGCATTTTTCTGTTTTTCATACTTTTGGAAGTTTGGTTTTTCATGTTGACTTTAAAGTGACCTTTTCCATGTTTGTAATGTACTAACTCGATTTTTCCTCACAGCAGGTCAACTCGTGTGTGGTTGCAACATAACAGTCCCATTGAGTACATTTTTGAGAAAGGGACATCAGTTGCACCACAGGGCGGGAGGAGGGTGACGAGCACGATACATTTTCTCTCTTCGGTAAGCATTTTTTTGTTTTTCATACTTTTGGAAGTTTGGTTTTTCATGTTGACTTTAAAGTGACCTTTTCCATGTTTGTAATGTACTAACTCGATTTTTCCTCACAGCAGGTCAACTCGTGTGTGGTTGCAACATAACAGTCCCATTGAGTACATTTTTGAGAAAGGGACATCAGTTGCACCACAGGGCGGGGGGAGGGTGCGGAGGACGATACATTTTCTCTCTTCGGTAAGCATTTTTTTGTTTTTCATACTTTTGGAAGTTTGGTTTTTCATTTTGACTTTAAAGTGACCTATTCCATGTTTGTAATGTACTAACTCGTTTTTTCCTCACAGCAGGTCAACTCGTGTGTGGTTGCAACATAACAGTCCCATTGAGTACATTTTTGAGAAAGGGACATCAGTTGCACCACAGGGCGGGAGGAGGGTGACGAGCACGATACATTTTCTCTCTTCGGTAAGCATTTTTTTGTTTTTCATACTTTTGGAAGTTTGGTTTTTCATGTTGACTTTAAAGTGACCTTTTCCATGTTTGTAATGTACTAACTCGATTTTTCCTCACAGCAGGTCAACTCGTGTGTGGTTGCAACATAACAGTCCCATTGAGTACATTTTTGAGAAAGGGACATCAGTTGCACCACAGGGCGGGAGGAGGGTGACGAGCACGATACATTTTCTCTCTTCGGTAAGCATTTTTTTGTTTTTCATACTTTTGGAAGTTTGGTTTTTCATGTTGACTTTAAAGTGACCTTTTCCATGTTTGTAATGTACTAACTCGATTTTTCCTCATAGCAGGTCAACTCGTGTGTGGTTGCAACATAACAGTCCCATTGAGTACATTTTTGAGAAAGGGACATCAGTTGCACCACAGGGCAGGAGGAGGGTGACGAGCACGATACATTTTCTCTCTTCGGTAAGCATTTTTTTGTTTTTCATACTTTTGGAAGTTTGGTTTTTCATTTTGACTTTAAAGTGACCTATTCCATGTTTGTAATGTACTAACTCGATTTTTCCTCACAGCAGGTCAACTCGTGTGTGGTTGCAACATAACAGTCCCATTGAGTACATTTTTGAGAAAGGGACATCAGTTGCACCACAGGGCGGGAGGAGGGTGACGAGCACGATACATTTTCTCTCTTCGGTAAGCATTTTTTTGTTTTTCATACTTTTGGATGTTTGGTTTTTCATGTTGACTTTAAAGTGACCTTTTCCATGTTTGTAATGTACTAACTCGATTTTTCCTCACAGCAGGTCAACTCGTGTGTGGTTGCAACATAACAGTCCCATTGAGTACATTTTTGAGAAAGGGACATCAGTTGCACCACAGGGCGGGAGGAGGGTGACGAGCACGATACATTTTCTCTCTTCGGTAAGCATTTTTTTGTTTTTCATACTTTTGGAAGTTTGGTTTTTCATGTTGGCTTTAAAGTGACCTTTTCCATGTTTGTAATGTACTAACTCGTTTTTTCCTCACAGCAGGTCAACTCGTGTGTGGTTGCAACATAACAGTCCCATTGAGTACATTTTTGAGAAAGGGACATCAGTTGCACCACAGGGCGGGAGGAGGGTGACGAGCACGATACATTTTCTCTCTTCGGTAAGCATTTTTTTGTTTTTCATACTTTTGGAAGTTTGGTTTTTCATGTTGACTTTAAAGTGACCTTTTCCATGTTTGTAATGTACTAACTCGATTTTTCCTCACAGCAGGTCAACTCGTGTGTGGTTGCAACATAACAGTCCCATTGAGTACATTTTTGAGAAAGGGACATCAGTTGCACCACAGGGCGGGAGGAGGGTGACGAGCACGATACATTTTCTCTCTTCGGTAAGCATTTTTTTGTTTTTCATACTTTTGGAAGTTTGGTTTTTCATGTTGACTTTAAAGTGACCTTTTCCATGTTTGTAATGTACTAACTCGATTTTTCCTCACAGCAGGTCAACTCGTGTGTGGTTGCAACATAACAGTCCCATTGAGTACATTTTTGAGAAAGGGACATCAGTTGCACCACAGGGCAGGAGGAGGGTGACGAGCACGATACATTTTCTCTCTTCGGTAAGCATTTTTTTGTTTTTCATACTTTTGGAAGTTTGGTTTTTCATTTTGACTTTAAAGTGACCTATTCCATGTTTGTAATGTACTAACTCGATTTTTCCTCACAGCAGGTCAACTCGTGTGTGGTTGCAACATAACAGTCCCATTGAGTACATTTTTGAGAAAGGGACATCAGTTGCACCACAGGGCGGGAGGAGGGTGACGAGCACGATACATTTTCTCTCTTCGGTAAGCATTTTTTTGTTTTTCATACTTTTGGAAGTTTGGTTTTTCATGTTGACTTTAAAGTGACCTTTTCCATGTTTGTAATGTACTAACTCGATTTTTCCTCACAGCAGGTCAACTCGTGTGTGGTTGCAACATAACAGTCCCATTGAGTACATTTTTGAGAAAGGGACATCAGTTGCACCACAGGGCGGGAGGAGGGTGACGAGCACGATACATTTTCTCTCTTCGGTAAGCATTTTTTTGTTTTTCATACTTTTGGAAGTTTGGTTTTTCATGTTGACTTTAAAGTGACCTTTTCCATGTTTGTAATGTACTAACTCGTTTTTTCCTCACAGCAGGTCAACTCGAGTGTGGTTGCAACATAACAGTCCCATTGAGTACATTTTTGAGAAAGGGACATCAGTTGCACCACAGGGCGGGAGGAGGGTGACAAGCACGATACATTTTCTCTCTTCGGTAAGCATTTTTTTGTTTTTCATACTTTTGGAAGTTTGGTTTTTCATGTTGACTTTAAAGTGACCTTTTCCATGTTTGTAATGTACTAACTCGATTTTTCCTCACAGCAGGTCAACTCGTGTGTGGTTGCAACATAACAGTCCCATTGAGTACATTTTTGAGAAAGGGACATCAGTTGCACCACAGGGCGGGGGGAGGGTGCGGAGGACGATACATTTTCTCTCTTCGGTAAGCATTTTTTTGTTTTTCATACTTTTGGAAGTTTGGTTTTTCATTTTGACTTTAAAGTGACCTATTCCATGTTTGTAATGTACTAACTCGTTTTTTCCTCACAGCAGGTCAACTCGTGTGTGGTTGCAACATAACAGTCCCATTGAGTACATTTTTGAGAAAGGGACATCAGTTGCACCACAGGGCGGGAGGAGGGTGACAAGCACGATACATTTTCTCTCTTCGGTAAGCATTTTTTTGTTTTTCATACTTTTGGAAGTTTGGTTTTTCATGTTGACTTTAAAGTGACCTTTTCCATGTTTGTAATGTACTAACTCGATTTTTCCTCACAGCAGGTCAACTCGTGTGTGGTTGCAACATAACAGTCCCATTGAGTACATTTTTGAGAAAGGGACATCAGTTGCACCACAGGGCAGGAGGAGGGTGACGAGCACGATACATTTTCTCTCTTCGGTAAGCATTTTTTTGTTTTTCATACTTTTGGAAGTTTGGTTTTTCATTTTGACTTTAAAGTGACCTATTCCATGTTTGTAATGTACTAACTCGTTTTTTCCTCACAGCAGGTCAACTCGTGTGTGGTTGCAACATAACAGTCCCATTGAGTACATTTTTGAGAAAGGGACATCAGTTGCACCACAGGGCGGGAGGAGGGTGACGAGCACGATACATTTTCTCTCTTCGGTAAACATTTTTTTGTTTTTCATACTTTTGGAAGTTTGGTTTTTCATGTTGACTTTAAAGTGACCTTTTCCATGTTTGTAATGTACTAACTCGTTTTTTCCTCACAGCAGGTCAACTCGTGTGTGGTTGCAACATAACAGTCCCATTGAGTACATTTTTGAGAAAGGGACATCAGTTGCACCACAGGGCGGGAGGAGGGTGACGAGCACGATACATTTTCTCTCTTCGGTAAGCATTTTTTTGTTTTTCATACTTTTGGAAGTTTGGTTTTTCATTTTGACTTTAAAGTGACCTATTCCATGTTTGTAATGTACTAACTCGTTTTTTCCTCACAGCAGGTCAACTCGTGTGTGGTTGCAACATAACAGTCCCATTGAGTACATTTTTGAGAAAGGGACATCAGTTGCACCACAGGGCGGGAGGAGGGTGACGAGCACGATACATTTTCTCTCTTCGGTAAGCATTTTTTTGTTTTTCATACTTTTGGAAGTTTGGTTTTTCATGTTGACTTTAAAGTGACCTTTTCCATGTTTGTAATGTACTAACTCGTTTTTTCCTCACAGCAGGTCAACTCGTGTGTGGTTGCAACATAACAGTCCCATTGAGTACATTTTTGAGAAAGGGACATCAGTTGCACCACAGGGCGGGGGGAGGGTGCGGAGGACGATACATTTTCTCTCTTCGGTAAGCATTTTTTTGTTTTTCATACTTTTGGAAGTTTGGTTTTTCATTTTGACTTTAAAGTGACCTATTCCATGTTTGTAATGTACTAACTCGTTTTTTCCTCACAGCAGGTCAACTCGTGTGTGGTTGCAACATAACAGTCCCATTGAGTACATTTTTGAGAAAGGGACATCAGTTGCACCACAGGGCGGGAGGAGGGTGACGAGCACGATACATTTTCTCTCTTCGGTAAGCATTTTTTTGTTTTTCATACTTTTGGAAGTTTGGTTTTTCATGTTGACTTTAAAGTGACCTTTTCCATGTTTGTAATGTACTAACTCGATTTTTCCTCACAGCAGGTCAACTCGTGTGTGGTTGCAACATAACAGTCCCATTGAGTACATTTTTGAGAAAGGGACATCAGTTGCACCACAGGGCGGGGGGAGGGTGCGGAGGACGATACATTTTCTCTCTTCGGTAAGCATTTTTTTGTTTTTCATACTTTTGGAAGTTTGGTTTTTCATTTTGACTTTAAAGTGACCTATTCCATGTTTGTAATGTACTAACTCGATTTTTCCTCACAGCAGGTCAACTCGTGTGTGGTTGCAACATAACAGTCCCATTGAGTACATTTTTGAGAAAGGGACATCAGTTGCACCACAGGGCGGGAGGAGGGTGACGAGCACGATACATTTTCTCTCTTCGGTAAGCATTTTTTTGTTTTTCATACTTTTGGAAGTTTGGTTTTTCATGTTGACTTTAAAGTGACCTTTTCCATGTTTGTAATGTACTAACTCGATTTTTCCTCACAGCAGGTCAACTCGTGTGTGGTTGCAACATAACAGTCCCATTGAGTACATTTTTGAGAAAGGGACATCAGTTGCACCACAGGGCGGGGGGAGGGTGCGGAGGACGATACATTTTCTCTCTTCGGTAAGCATTTTTTTGTTTTTCATACTTTTGGAAGTTTGGTTTTTCATTTTGACTTTAAAGTGACCTATTCCATGTTTGTAATGTACTAACTCGTTTTTTCCTCACAGCAGGTCAACTCGTGTGTGGTTGCAACATAACAGTCCCATTGAGTACATTTTTGAGAAAGGGACATCAGTTGCACCACAGGGCGGGAGGAGGGTGACGAGCACGATACATTTTCTCTCTTCGGTAAGCATTTTTTTGTTTTTCATACTTTTGGAAGTTTGGTTTTTCATGTTGACTTTAAAGTGACCTTTTCCATGTTTGTAATGTACTAACTCGATTTTTCCTCACAGCAGGTCAACTCGTGTGTGGTTGCAACATAACAGTCCCATTGAGTACATTTTTGAGAAAGGGACATCAGTTGCACCACAGGGCGGGGGGAGGGTGCGGAGGACGATACATTTTCTCTCTTCGGTAAGCATTTTTTTGTTTTTCATACTTTTGGAAGTTTGGTTTTTCATTTTGACTTTAAAGTGACCTATTCCATGTTTGTAATGTACTAACTCGTTTTTTCCTCACAGCAGGTCAACTCGTGTGTGGTTGCAACATAACAGTCCCATTGAGTACATTTTTGAGAAAGGGACATCAGTTGCACCACAGGGCGGGGGGAGGGTGACGAGCACGATACATTTTCTCTCTTCGGTAAGCATTTTTTTGTTTTTCATACTTTTGGAAGTTTGGTTTTTCATGTTGACTTTAAAGTGACCTTTTCCATGTTTGTAATGTTCTAACTCGATTTTTCCTCACAGCAGGTCAACTCGTGTGTGGTTGCAACATAACAGTCCCATTGAGTACATTTTTGAGAAAGGGACATCAGTTGCACCACAGGGCGGGGGGAGGGTGCGGAGGACGATACATTTTCTCTCTTCGGTAAGCATTTTTTTGTTTTTCATACTTTTGGAAGTTTGGTTTTTCATTTTGACTTTAAAGTGACCTATTCCATGTTTGTAATGTACTAACTCGATTTTTCCTCACAGCAGGTCAACTCGTGTGTGGTTGCAACATAACAGTCCCATTGAGTACATTTTTGAGAAAGGGACATCAGTTGCACCACAGGGCGGGAGGAGGGTGACGAGCACGATACATTTTCTCTCTTCGGTAAGCATTTTTTTGTTTTTCATACTTTTGGAAGTTTGGTTTTTCATGTTGACTTTAAAGTGACCTTTTCCATGTTTGTAATGTACTAACTCGATTTTTCCTCACAGCAGGTCAACTCGTGTGTGGTTGCAACATAACAGTCCCATTGAGTACATTTTTGAGAAAGGGACATCAGTTGCACCACAGGGCGGGGGGAGGGTGCGGAGGACGATACATTTTCTCTCTTCGGTAAGCATTTTTTTGTTTTTCATACTTTTGGAAGTTTGGTTTTTCATTTTGACTTTAAAGTGACCTATTCCATGTTTGTAATGTACTAACTCGATTTTTCCTCACAGCAGGTCAACTCGTGTGTGGTTGCAACATAACAGTCCCATTGAGTACATTTTTGAGAAAGGGACATCAGTTGCACCACAGGGCGGGAGGAGGGTGACGAGCACGATACATTTTCTCTCGTCGGTAAGCATTTTTTTGTTTTTCATACTTTTGGAAGTTTGGTTTTTCATGTTGACTTTAAAGTGACCTTTTCCATGTTTGTAATGTACTAACTCGATTTTTCCTCACAGCAGGTCAACTCGTGTGTGGTTGCAACATAACAGTCCCATTGAGTACATTTTTGAGAAAGGGACATCAGTTGCACCACAGGGCGGGGGGAGGGTGCGGAGGACGATACATTTTCTCTCTTCGGTAAGCATTTTTTTGTTTTTCATACTTTTGGAAGTTTGGTTTTTCATTTTGACTTTAAAGTGACCTATTCCATGTTTGTAATGTACTAACTCGTTTTTTCCTCACAGCAGGTCAACTCGTGTGTGGTTGCAACATAACAGTCCCATTGAGTACATTTTTGAGAAAGGGACATCAGTTGCACCACAGGGCGGGGGGAGGGTGCGGAGGACGATACATTTTCTCTCTTCGGTAAGCATTTTTTTGTTTTTCATACTTTTGGAAGTTTGGTTTTTCATTTTGACTTTAAAGTGACCTATTCCATGTTTGTAATGTACTAACTCGTTTTTTCCTCACAGCAGGTCAACTCGTGTGTGGTTGCAACATAACAGTCCCATTGAGTACATTTTTGAGAAAGGGACATCAGTTGCACCACAGGGCGGGAGGAGGGTGACGAGCACGATACATTTTCTCTCTTCGGTAAGCATTTTTTTGTTTTTCATACTTTTGGAAGTTTGGTTTTTCATGTTGACTTTAAAGTGACCTTTTCCATGTTTGTAATGTACTAACTCGATTTTTCCTCACAGCAGGTCAACTCGTGTGTGGTTGCAACATAACAGTCCCATTGAGTACATTTTTGAGAAAGGGACATCAGTTGCACCACAGGGCGGGGGGAGGGTGCGGAGGACGATACATTTTCTCTCTTCGGTAAGCATTTTTTTGTTTTTCATACTTTTGGAAGTTTGGTTTTTCATTTTGACTTTAAAGTGACCTATTCCATGTTTGTAATGTACTAACTCGATTTTTCCTCACAGCAGGTCAACTCGTGTGTGGTTGCAACATAACAGTCCCATTGAGTACATTTTTGAGAAAGGGACATCAGTTGCACCACAGGGCGGGAGGAGGGTGACGAGCACGATACATTTTCTCTCTTCGGTAAGCATTTTTTTGTTTTTCATACTTTTGGAAGTTTGGTTTTTCATGTTGACTTTAAAGTGACCTTTTCCATGTTTGTAATGTACTAACTCGATTTTTCCTCACAGCAGGTCAACTCGTGTGTGGTTGCAACATAACAGTCCCATTGAGTACATTTTTGAGAAAGGGACATCAGTTGCACCACAGGGCGGGGGGAGGGTGCGGAGGACGATACATTTTCTCTCTTCGGTAAGCATTTTTTTGTTTTTCATACTTTTGGAAGTTTGGTTTTTCATTTTGACTTTAAAGTGACCTATTCCATGTTTGTAATGTACTAACTCGTTTTTTCCTCACAGCAGGTCAACTCGTGTGTGGTTGCAACATAACAGTCCCATTGAGTACATTTTTGAGAAAGGGACATCAGTTGCACCACAGGGCGGGAGGAGGGTGACGAGCACGATACATTTTCTCTCTTCGGTAAGCATTTTTTTGTTTTTCATACTTTTGGAAGTTTGGTTTTTCATGTTGACTTTAAAGTGACCTTTTCCATGTTTGTAATGTACTAACTCGATTTTTCCTCACAGCAGGTCAACTCGTGTGTGGTTGCAACATAACAGTCCCATTGAGTACATTTTTGAGAAAGGGACATCAGTTGCACCACAGGGCGGGGGGAGGGTGCGGAGGACGATACATTTTCTCTCTTCGGTAAGCATTTTTTTGTTTTTCATACTTTTGGAAGTTTGGTTTTTCATTTTGACTTTAAAGTGACCTATTCCATGTTTGTAATGTACTAACTCGTTTTTTCCTCACAGCAGGTCAACTCGTGTGTGGTTGCAACATAACAGTCCCATTGAGTACATTTTTGAGAAAGGGACATCAGTTGCACCACAGGGCGGGGGGAGGGTGACGAGCACGATACATTTTCTCTCTTCGGTAAGCATTTTTTTGTTTTTCATACTTTTGGAAGTTTGGTTTTTCATGTTGACTTTAAAGTGACCTTTTCCATGTTTGTAATGTTCTAACTCGATTTTTCCTCACAGCAGGTCAACTCGTGTGTGGTTGCAACATAACAGTCCCATTGAGTACATTTTTGAGAAAGGGACATCAGTTGCACCACAGGGCGGGGGGAGGGTGCGGAGGACGATACATTTTCTCTCTTCGGTAAGCATTTTTTTGTTTTTCATACTTTTGGAAGTTTGGTTTTTCATTTTGACTTTAAAGTGACCTATTCCATGTTTGTAATGTACTAACTCGATTTTTCCTCACAGCAGGTCAACTCGTGTGTGGTTGCAACATAACAGTCCCATTGAGTACATTTTTGAGAAAGGGACATCAGTTGCACCACAGGGCGGGAGGAGGGTGACGAGCACGATACATTTTCTCTCTTCGGTAAGCATTTTTTTGTTTTTCATACTTTTGGAAGTTTGGTTTTTCATGTTGACTTTAAAGTGACCTTTTCCATGTTTGTAATGTACTAACTCGATTTTTCCTCACAGCAGGTCAACTCGTGTGTGGTTGCAACATAACAGTCCCATTGAGTACATTTTTGAGAAAGGGACATCAGTTGCACCACAGGGCGGGGGGAGGGTGCGGAGGACGATACATTTTCTCTCTTCGGTAAGCATTTTTTTGTTTTTCATACTTTTGGAAGTTTGGTTTTTCATTTTGACTTTAAAGTGACCTATTCCATGTTTGTAATGTACTAACTCGATTTTTCCTCACAGCAGGTCAACTCGTGTGTGGTTGCAACATAACAGTCCCATTGAGTACATTTTTGAGAAAGGGACATCAGTTGCACCACAGGGCGGGAGGAGGGTGACGAGCACGATACATTTTCTCTCGTCGGTAAGCATTTTTTTGTTTTTCATACTTTTGGAAGTTTGGTTTTTCATGTTGACTTTAAAGTGACCTTTTCCATGTTTGTAATGTACTAACTCGATTTTTCCTCACAGCAGGTCAACTCGTGTGTGGTTGCAACATAACAGTCCCATTGAGTACATTTTTGAGAAAGGGACATCAGTTGCACCACAGGGCGGGGGGAGGGTGCGGAGGACGATACATTTTCTCTCTTCGGTAAGCATTTTTTTGTTTTTCATACTTTTGGAAGTTTGGTTTTTCATTTTGACTTTAAAGTGACCTATTCCATGTTTGTAATGTACTAACTCGTTTTTTCCTCACAGCAGGTCAACTCGTGTGTGGTTGCAACATAACAGTCCCATTGAGTACATTTTTGAGAAAGGGACATCAGTTGCACCACAGGGCGGGAGGAGGGTGACGAGCACGATACATTTTCTCTCTTCGGTAAGCATTTTTTTGTTTTTCATACTTTTGGAAGTTTGGTTTTTCATGTTGACTTTAAAGTGACCTTTTCCATGTTTGTAATGTACTAACTCGATTTTTCCTCACAGCAGGTCAACTCGTGTGTGGTTGCAACATAACAGTCCCATTGAGTACATTTTTGAGAAAGGGACATCAGTTGCACCACAGGGCGGGGGGAGGGTGCGGAGGACGATACATTTTCTCTCTTCGGTAAGCATTTTTTTGTTTTTCATACTTTTGGAAGTTTGGTTTTTCATTTTGACTTTAAAGTGACCTATTCCATGTTTGTAATGTACTAACTCGTTTTTTCCTCACAGCAGGTCAACTCGTGTGTGGTTGCAACATAACAGTCCCATTGAGTACATTTTTGAGAAAGGGACATCAGTTGCACCACAGGGCGGGAGGAGGGTGACGAGCACGATACATTTTCTCTCTTCGGTAAGCATTTTTTTGTTTTTCATACTTTTGGAAGTTTGGTTTTTCATGTTGACTTTAAAGTGACCTTTTCCATGTTTGTAATGTACTAACTCGATTTTTCCTCACAGCAGGTCAACTCGTGTGTGGTTGCAACATAACAGTCCCATTGAGTACATTTTTGAGAAAGGGACATCAGTTGCACCACAGGGCGGGGGGAGGGTGCGGAGGACGATACATTTTCTCTCTTCGGTAAGCATTTTTTTGTTTTTCATACTTTTGGAAGTTTGGTTTTTCATTTTGACTTTAAAGTGACCTATTCCATGTTTGTAATGTACTAACTCGTTTTTTCCTCACAGCAGGTCAACTCGTGTGTGGTTGCAACATAACAGTCCCATTGAGTACATTTTTGAGAAAGGGACATCAGTTGCACCACAGGGCGGGAGGAGGGTGACGAGCACGATACATTTTCTCTCTTCGGTAAGCATTTTTTTGTTTTTCATACTTTTGGAAGTTTGGTTTTTCATTTTGACTTTAAAGTGACCTATTCCATGTTTGTAATGTACTAACTCGATTTTTCCTCACAGCAGGTCAACTCGTGTGTGGTTGCAACATAACAGTCCCATTGAGTACATTTTTGTGAAAGGGACATCAGTTGCACCACAGGGCGGGGGGAGGGTGCGGAGGACGATACATTTTCTCTCTTCGGTAAGCATTTTTTTGTTTTTCATACTTTTGGAAGTTTGGTTTTTCATTTTGACTTTAAAGTGACCTTTTCCATGTTTGTAATGTACTAACTCGATTTTTCCTCACAGCAGGTCAACTCGTGTGTGGTTGCAACATAACAGTCCCATTGAGTACATTTTTGAGAAAGGGACATCAGTTGCACCACAGGGCGGGAGGAGGGTGACGAGCACGATACATTTTCTCTCTTCGGTAAGCATTTTTTTGTTTTTCATACTTTTGGAAGTTTGGTTTTTCATGTTGACTTTAAAGTGACCTTTTCCATGTTTGTAATGTACTAACTCGATTTTTCCTCACAGCAGGTCAACTCGTGTGTGGTTGCAACATAACAGTCCCATTGAGTACATTTTTGAGAAAGGGACATCAGTTGCACCACAGGGCGGAGGGAGGGTGCGGAGGACGATACATTTTCTCTCTTCGGTAAGCATTTTTTTGTTTTTCATACTTTTGGAAGTTTGGTTTTTCATTTTGACTTTAAAGTGACCTATTCCATGTTTGTAATGTACTAACTCGTTTTTTCCTCACAGCAGGTCAACTCGTGTGTGGTTGCAACATAACAGTCCCATTGAGTACATTTTTGAGAAAGGGACATCAGTTGCACCACAGGGCGGGAGGAGGGTGACGAGCACGATACATTTTCTCTCTTCGGTAAGCATTTTTTTGTTTTTCATACTTTTGGAAGTTTGGTTTTTCATGTTGACTTTAAAGTGACCTTTTCCATGTTTGTAATGTACTAACTCGATTTTTCCTCACAGCAGGTCAACTCGTGTGTGGTTGCAACATAACAGTCCCATTGAGTACATTTTTGAGAAAGGGACATCAGTTGCACCACAGGGCGGGGGGAGGGTGCGGAGGACGATACATTTTCTCTCTTCGGTAAGCATTTTTTTGTTTTTCATACTTTTGGAAGTTTGGTTTTTCATTTTGACTTTAAAGTGACCTATTCCATGTTTGTAATGTACTAACTCGTTTTTTCCTCACAGCAGGTCAACTCGTGTGTGGTTGCAACATAACAGTCCCATTGAGTACATTTTTGAGAAAGGGACATCAGTTGCACCACAGGGCGGGAGGAGGGTGACGAGCACGATACATTTTCTCTCTTCGGTAAGCATTTTTTTGTTTTTCATACTTTTGGAAGTTTGGTTTTTCATGTTGACTTTAAAGTGACCTTTTCCATGTTTGTAATGTACTAACTCGATTTTTCCTCACAGCAGGTCAACTCGTGTGTGGTTGCAACATAACAGTCCCATTGAGTACATTTTTGAGAAAGGGACATCAGTTGCACCACAGGGCGGGGGGAGGGTGCGGAGGACGATACATTTTCTCTCTTCGGTAAGCATTTTTTTGTTTTTCATACTTTTGGAAGTTTGGTTTTTCATTTTGACTTTAAAGTGACCTATTCCATGTTTGTAATGTACTAACTCGATTTTTCCTCACAGCAGGTCAACTCGTGTGTGGTTGCAACATAACAGTCCCATTGAGTACATTTTTGAGAAAGGGACATCAGTTGCACCACAGGGCGGGAGGAGGGTGACGAGCACGATACATTTTCTCTCTTCGGTAAGCATTTTTTTGTTTTTCATACTTTTGGAAGTTTGGTTTTTCATGTTGACTTTAAAGTGACCTTTTCCATGTTTGTAATGTACTAACTCGATTTTTCCTCACAGCAGGTCAACTCGTGTGTGGTTGCAACATAACAGTCCCATTGAGTACATTTTTGAGAAAGGGACATCAGTTGCACCACAGGGCGGGGGGAGGGTGCGGAGGACGATACATTTTCTCTCTTCGGTAAGCATTTTTTTGTTTTTCATACTTTTGGAAGTTTGGTTTTTCATTTTGACTTTAAAGTGACCTATTCCATGTTTGTAATGTACTAACTCGTTTTTTCCTCACAGCAGGTCAACTCGTGTGTGGTTGCAACATAACAGTCCCATTGAGTACATTTTTGAGAAAGGGACATCAGTTGCACCACAGGGCGGGAGGAGGGTGACGAGCACGATACATTTTCTCTCTTCGGTAAGCATTTTTTTGTTTTTCATACTTTTGGAAGTTTGGTTTTTCATGTTGACTTTAAAGTGACCTTTTCCATGTTTGTAATGTACTAACTCGATTTTTCCTCACAGCAGGTCAACTCGTGTGTGGTTGCAACATAACAGTCCCATTGAGTACATTTTTGAGAAAGGGACATCAGTTGCACCACAGGGCGGGGGGAGGGTGCGGAGGACGATACATTTTCTCTCTTCGGTAAGCATTTTTTTGTTTTTCATACTTTTGGAAGTTTGGTTTTTCATTTTGACTTTAAAGTGACCTATTCCATGTTTGTAATGTACTAACTCGTTTTTTCCTCACAGCAGGTCAACTCGTGTGTGGTTGCAACATAACAGTCCCATTGAGTACATTTTTGAGAAAGGGACATCAGTTGCACCACAGGGCGGGAGGAGGGTGACGAGCACGATACATTTTCTCTCTTCGGTAAGCATTTTTTTGTTTTTCATACTTTTGGAAGTTTGGTTTTTCATGTTGACTTTAAAGTGACCTTTTCCATGTTTGTAATGTACTAACTCGATTTTTCCACACAGCAGGTCAACTCGTGTGTGGTTGCAACATAACAGTCCCATTGAGTACATTTTTGAGAAAGGGACATCAGTTGCACCACAGGGCGGGGGGAGGGTGCGGAGGACGATACATTTTCTCTCTTCGGTAAGCATTTTTTTGTTTTTCATACTTTTGGAAGTTTGGTTTTTCATTTTGACTTTAAAGTGACCTATTCCATGTTTGTAATGTACTAACTCGTTTTTTCCTCACAGCAGGTCAACTCGTGTGTGGTTGCAACATAACAGTCCCATTGAGTACATTTTTGAGAAAGGGACATCAGTTGCACCACAGGGCGGGGGGAGGGTGCGGAGGACGATACATTTTCTCTCTTCGGTAAGCATTTTTTTGTTTTTCATACTTTTGGAAGTTTGGTTTTTCATGTTGATTTTAAAGTGACCTATTCCATGTTTGTAATGTACTAACTCGATTTTTCCTCACAGCAGGTCAACTCGTGTGTGGTTGCAACATAACAGTCCCATTGAGTACATTTTTGAGAAAGGGACATCAGTTGCACCACAGGGCGGGGGGAGGGTGCGGAGGACGATACATTTTCTCTCTTCGGTAAGCATTTTTATGTTTTTCATACTTTTGGAAGTTTGGTTTTTCATGTTGACTTTAAAGTGACCTTTTCCATGTTTGTAATGTACTAACTCGATTTTTCCTCACAGCAGGTCAACTCGTGTGTGGTTGCAACATAACAGTCCCATTGAGTACATTTTTGAGAAAGGGACATCAGTTGCACCACAGGGCGGGGGGAGGGTGCGGAGGACGATACATTTTCTCTCTTCGGTAAGCATTTTTTTGTTTTTCATACTTTTGGAAGTTTGGTTTTTCATGTTGACTTTAAAGTGACCTATTCCATGTTTGTAATGTACTAACTCGTTTTTTCCTCACAGCAGGTCAACTCGTGTGTGGTTGCAACATAACAGTCCCATTGAGTACATTTTTGAGAAAGGGACATCAGTTGCACCACAGGGCGGGGGGAGGGTGCGGAGGACGATACATTTTCTCTCTTCGGTAAGCATTTTTTTGTTTTTCATACTTTTGGAAGTTTGGTTTTTCATGTTGACTTTAAAGTGACCTTTTCCATGTTTGTAATGTACTAACTCGATTTTTCCACACAGCAGGTCAACTCGTGTGTGGTTGCAACATAACAGTCCCATTGAGTACATTTTTGAGAAAGGGACATCAGTTGCACCACAGGGCGGGGGGAGGGTGCGGAGGACGATACATTTTCTCTCTTCGGTAAGCATTTTTATGTTTTTCATACTTTTGGAAGTTTGGTTTTTCATGTTGACTTTAAAGTGACCTTTTCCATGTTTGTAATGTACTAACTCGATTTTTCCTCACAGCAGGTCAACTCGTGTGTGGTTGCAACATAACAGTCCCATTGAGTACATTTTTGAGAAAGGGACATCAGTTGCACCACAGGGCGGGGGGAGGGTGCGGAGGACGATACATTTTCTCTCTTCGGTAAGCATTTTTTTGTTTTTCATACTTTTGGAAGTTTGGTTTTTCATTTTGACTTTAAAGTGACCTATTCCATGTTTGTAATGTACTAACTCGTTTTTTCCTCACAGCAGGTCAACTCGTGTGTGGTTGCAACATAACAGTCCCATTGAGTACATTTTTGAGAAAGGGACATCAGTTGCACCACAGGGCGGGGGGAGGGTGCGGAGGACGATACATTTTCTCTCTTCGGTAAGCATTTTTTTGTTTTTCATACTTTTGGAAGTTTGGTTTTTCATGTTGACTTTAAAGTGACCTTTTCCATGTTTGTAATGTACTAACTCGATTTTTCCACACAGCAGGTCAACTCGTGTGTGGTTGCAACATAACAGTCCCATTGAGTACATTTTTGAGAAAGGGACATCAGTTGCACCACAGGGCGGGGGGAGGGTGCGGAGGACGATACATTTTCTCTCTTCGGTAAGCATTTTTATGTTTTTCATACTTTTGGAAGTTTGGTTTTTCATGTTGACTTTAAAGTGACCTTTTCCATGTTTGTAATGTACTAACTCGATTTTTCCTCACAGCAGGTCAACTCGTGTGTGGTTGCAACATAACAGTCCCATTGAGTACATTTTTGAGAAAGGGACATCAGTTGCACCACAGGGCGGGGGGAGGGTGCGGAGGACGATACATTTTCTCTCTTCGGTAAGCATTTTTTTGTTTTTCATACTTTTGGAAGTTTGGTTTTTCATGTTGACTTTAAAGTGACCTATTCCATGTTTGTAATGTACTAACTCGTTTTTTCCTCACAGCAGGTCAACTCGTGTGTGGTTGCAACATAACAGTCCCATTGAGTACATTTTTGAGAAAGGGACATCAGTTGCACCACAGGGCGGGGGGAGGGTGCGGAGCACGATACATTTTCTCTCTTCGGTAAGCATTTTTTTGTGTTTTATACTTTTGGAAGTTTGGTTTTTCATGTTGATTTTAAAGTGACCTTTTCCATGTTTGTAATGTACTAACTCGTTTTTTCCTCACAGCAGGTCAACTCGTGTGTGGTTGCAACATAACAGTCCCATTGAGTACATTTTTGAGAAAGGGACATCAGTTGCACCACAGGGCGGGGGGAGGGTGCGGAGCACGATACATTTTCTCTCTTCGGTAAGCATTTTTTTGTGTTTTATACTTTTGGAAGTTTGGTTTTTCATGTTGATTTTAAAGTGACCTTTTCCATGTTTGTAATGTACTAACTCGTTTTTTCCTCACAGCAGGTCAACTCGTGTGTGGTTGCAACATAACAGTCCCATTGAGTACATTTTTGAGAAAGGGACATCAGTTGCACCACAGGGCGGGGGGAGGGTGCGGACCACGATACATTTTCTCTCTTCGGTAAGCATTTTTTTGTGTTTTATACTTTTGGAAGTTTGGTTTTTCATGTTGATTTTAAAGTGACCTTTTACATGTTTGTAATGTACTAACTCGTTTTTTCCTCACAGCAGGTCAACTCGTGTGTGGTTGCAACATAACCGTCCCATTGAGTACATTTTTGAGAAAGGGACATCAGTTGCACCACAGGGCGGGGGGAGGGTGCGGAGGACGATACATTTTCTCTCTTCGGTAAGCATTTTTTTGTTTTTTATACTTTTGGAAGTTTGGTTTTTCATGTTGATTTTAAAGTGACCTATTCCATGTTTGTAATGTACTAACTCGTTTTTTCCTCACAGCAGGTCAACTCGTGTGTGGTTGCAACATAACAGTCCCATTGAGTACATTTTTGAGAAAGGGACATCAGTTGCACCACAGGGCGGGGGGAGGGTGCGGAGCACGATACATTTTCTCTCTTCGGTAAGCATTTTTTTGTGTTTCATACTTTGGGAAGTTTGGTATTTCATGTTGCTTTTAAAGTGACCTTTTCCATGTTTGTAATGTAATAACTCGTTTTTTCCTCACAGCAGGTCAACTCGTGTGTGGTTGCAACATAACAGTCCCATTGAGTACATTTTTGAGAAAGGGACATCAGTTGCACCACAGGGCGGGACGAGGGTGACAAGCACGATACATTTTCTCTCTTCGGTAAGCATTTTTTTGTGTTTTATACTTTTGGAAGTTTGGTTTTTCATGTTGATTTTAAAGTGACCTTTTCCATGTTTGTAATGTACTAACTCGTTTTTTCCTCACAGCAGGTCAACTCGTGTGTGGTTGCAACATAACAGTCCCATTGAGTACATTTTTGAGAAAGGGACATCAGTTGCACCACAGGGCGGGGGGAGGGTGCGGAGCACGATACATTTTCTCTCTTCGGTAAGCTTGTTTTTGTGTTTTATACTTTTGGAAGTTTGGTTTTTCATGTTGATTTTAAAGTGACCTTTTCCATGTTTGTAATGTACTAACTCGTTTTTTCCTCACAGCAGGTCAACTCGTGTGTGGTTGCAACATAACAGTCCCATTGGGTACATTTTTGAGAAAGGGACATCAGTTGCACCACAGGGCGGGGGGAGGGTGCGGAGGACGATACATTTTCTCTCTTCGGTAAGCATTTTTTTGTTTTTTATACTTTTGGAAGTTTGGTTTTTCATGTTGACTTTAAAGTGACCTATTCCATGTTTGTAATGTACTAACTCGTTTTTTCCTCACAGCAGGTCAACTCGTGTGTGGTTGCAACATAACAGTCCCATTGAGTACATTTTTGAGAAAGGGACATCAGTTGCACCACAGGGCGGGGGGAGGGTGCGGAGCACGATACATTTTCTCTCTTCGGTAAGCATTTTTTTGTGTTTTATACTTTTGGAAGTTTGGTTTTTCATGTTGATTTTGAAGTGACCTTTTCCATGTTTGTAATGTACTAACTCGTTTTTTCCTCACAGCAGGTCAACTCGTGTGTGGTTGCAACATAACAGTCCCATTGAGTACATTTTTGAGAAAGGGACATCAGTTGCACCACAGGGCGGGACGAGGGTGACAAGCACGATACATTTTCTCTCTTCGGTAAGCATTTTTTTGTGTTTTATACTTTTGGAAGTTTGGTATTTCATGTTGCTTTTAAAGTGACCTTTTCCATGTTTGTAATGTAATAACTCGTTTTTTCCTCACAGCAGGTCAACTCGTGTGTGGTTGCAACATAACAGTCCCATTGAGTACATTTTTGAGAAAGGGACATCAGTTGCACCACAGGGCGGGGGGAGGGTGCGGAGCACGATACATTTTCTCTCTTCGGTAAGCATTTTTTTGTGTTTTATACTTTTGGAAGTTTGGTTTTTCATGTTGATTTTAAAGTGACCTTTTCCATGTTTGTAATGTACTAACTCGTTTTTTCCTCACAGCAGGTCAACTCGTGTGTGGTTGCAACATAACAGTCCCATTGAGTACATTTTTGAGAAAGGGACATCAGTTGCACCACAGGGCGGGGGGAGGGTGCGGAGCACGATACATTTTCTCTCTTCGGTAAGCATTTTTTTGTGTTTTATACTTTTGGAAGTTTGGTTTTTCATGTTGATTTTAAAGTGACCTTTTCCATGTTTGTAATGTACTAACTCGTTTTTTCCTCACAGCAGGTCAACTCGTGTGTGGTTGCAACATAACAGTCCCATTGAGTACATTTTTGAGAAAGGGACATCAGTTGCACCACAGGGCGGGACGAGGGTGACGAGCACGATACATTTTCTCTCTTCGGTAAGCATTTTTTTGTGTTTCATACTTTTGGAAGTTTGGTATTTCATGTTGGTTTTAAAGTGACCTTTTCCATGTTTGTAATGTAATAACTCGTGTTTTCCTCACAGCAGGTCAACTCGTGTGTGGTTGCAACATAACAGTCCCATTGAGTACATTTTTGAGAAAGGGACATCAGTTGCACCACAGGGCGGGGGGAGGGTGCGGAGCACGATACATTTTCTCTCTTCGGTAAGCATTTTTTTGTGTTTTATACTTTTGGAAGTTTGGTTTTTCATGTTGATTTTAAAGTGACCTTTTCCATGTTTGGAATGTACTAACTCGTTTTTTCCTCACAGCAGGTCAACTCGTGTGTGGTTGCAACATAACAGTCCCATTGAGTACATTTTTGAGAAAGGGACATCAGTTGCACCACAGGGCGGGAGGAGGGTGACGAGCACGATACATTTTCTCTCTTCGGTAAGCATTTTTTTGTGTTTCATACTTTTGGAAGTTTGGTCTTTCATGTTGATTTTAAAGTGATCTTTTCCATGTTTGTAATGTACTAACTCGTTTTTTCCTCACAGCAGGTCAACTCGTGTGTGGTTGCAACATAACAGCCCCATTGAGTACATTTTTGAGAAAGGGACATCAGTTGCACCACAGGGCGGGGGGAGGGTGCGGAGCATGAAACATTTTCTCTCTTCGGTAAGCATTTTTTTGTGTTTTATACTTTTGGAAGTTTGGTTTTTCATGTTGATTTTAAAGTGACCTTTTCCATGTTTGTAATGTACTAACTCGTTTTTTCCTCACAGCAGGTCAACTCGTGTGTGGTTGCAACATAACAGTCCCATTGAGTACATTTTTGAGAAAGGGACATCAGTTGCACCACAGGGCGGGAGGAGGGTGACGAGCACGATACATATTCTCTCTTCGGTAAGAATTTTTTTGTGTTTCATACTTTTGGAAGTTTGGTTTTTCATGTTGATTTTAAAGTGACCTTTTCCATGTTTGTAATGTACTAACTCGTTTTTTCCTCACAGCAGGTCAACTCGTGTGTGGTTGCAACATAACAGTCCCATTGAGTACATTTTTGAGAAAGGGACATCAGTTGCACCACAGGGCGGGGGGAGGGTGCGGAGCACGATACATTTTCTCTCTTCGGTAAGCATTTTTTTTGTGTTTTATACTTTTGGAAGTTTGGTTTTTCATGTTGATTTTAAAGTGACCTTTTCCATGTTTGTAATGTACTAACTCGTTTTTTCCTCACAGCAGGTCAAGTCGTGTGTGGTTGCAACATAACAGTCCCATTGAGTACATTTTTGAGAAAGGGACATCAGTTGCACCACAGGGCGGGGGGAGGGTGCGGAGCACGATACATTTTCTCTCTTCGGTAAGCATTTTTTTGTGTTTTATACTTTTGGAAGTTTGGTTTTTCATGTTGATTTTAAAGTGACCTTTTCCATGTTTGTAATGTACTAACTCGTTTTTTCCTCACAGCAGGTCAACTCGTGTGTGGTTGCAACATAACAGTCCCATTGAGTACATTTTTCAGAAAGGGACATCAGTTGCACCACAGGGCGGGGGGAGGGTGCGGAGCACGATACATTTTCTCTCTTCGGTATGCATTTTTTTGTGTTTTATACTTTTGGAAGTTTGGTTTTTCATGTTGATTTTAAAGTGACCTTTTCCATGTTTGTAATGTACTAACTCGTTTTTTCCTCACAGCAGGTCAACTCGTGTGTGGTTGCAACATAACAGTCCCATTGAGTACATTTTTGAAAAAGGGACATCAGTTGCACCACAGGGCGGGGGGAGGGTGCGGAGCACGATACATTTTCTCTCTTCGGTAAGCATTTTTTTGTGTTTCATACTTTTGGAAGTTTGGTTTTTCATGTTGATTTTAAAGTGACCTTTTCCATGTTTGTAATGTACTAACTCGTTTTTTCCTCACAGCAGGTCAACTCGTGTGTGGTTGCAACATAACAGTCCCATTGAGTACATTTTTGAGAAAGGGACATCAGTTGCACCACAGGGCGGGAGGAGGGTGACGAGCACGATACATTTTCTCTCTTCGGTAAGCATTTTTTTGTTTTTCATACTTTTGGAAGTTTGGTCTTTCATGTTGATTTTAAAGTGACCTTTTCCATGTTTGTAATGTACTAACTCGTTTTTTCCTCACAGCAGGTCAACTCGTGTGTGGTTGCAACATAACAGTCCCATTGAGTACATTTTTGAGAAAGGGACATCAGTTGCACCACAGGGCGGGGGGAGGGTGCGGAGCATGAAACATTTTCTCTCTTCGGTAAGCATTTTTTTGTGTTTTATACTTTTGGAAGTTTGGTTTTTCATGTTGATTTTAAAGTGACCTTTTCCATGTTTGTAATGTACTAACTCGTTTTTTCCTCACAGCAGGTCAACTCGTGTGTGGTTGCAACATAACAGTCCCATTGAGTACATTTTTGAGAAAGGGACATCAGTTGCACCACAGGGCGGGAGGAGGGTGACGAGCACGATACATCTTCTCTCTTCGGTAAGCATTTTTTTGTGTTTCATACTTTTGGAAGTTTGGTTTTTCATGTTGATTTTAAAGTGACCTTTTCCATGTTTGTAATGTACTAACTCGTTTTTTCCTCACAGCAGGTCAACTCGTGTGTGGTTGCAACATAACAGTCCCATTGAGTACATTTTTGAGAAAGGGACATCAGTTGCACCACAGGGCGGGGGGAGGGTGCGGAGCACGATACATTTTCTCTCTTCGGTAAGCATTTTTTTTGTTTTATACTTTTGGAAGTTTGGTTTTTCATGTTGATTTTAAAGTGACCTTTCCCATGTTTGTAATGTACTAACTCGTTTTTTCCTCACAGCAGGTCAACTCGTGTGTGGTTGCAACATAACAGTCCCATTGAGTACAGTTTTGAGAAAGGGACATCAGTTGCACCACAGGGCGGGGGGAGGGTGCGGAGCACAATACATTTTCTCTCTTCGGTAAGCATTTTTTTGTGTTTTATACTTTTGGAAGTTTGGTTTTTCATGTTGATTTTAAAGTGACCTTTTCCATGTTTGTAATGTACTAACTCGTTTTTTCCTCACAGCAGGTCAACTCGTGTGTGGTTGCAACATAACAGTCCCATTGAGTACATTTTTGAGAAAGGGACATCAGTTGCACCACAGGGCGGGGGAGGGTGCGGAGCACGATACATTTTCTCTCTTCGGTATGCATTTTTTTGTGTTTTATACTTTTGGAAGTTTGGTTTTTCATGTTGATTTTAAAGTGACCTTTTCTATGTTTGTAATGTACTAACTCGTTTTTTCCTCACAGCAGGTCAACTCGTGTGTGGTTGCAACATAACAGTCCCATTGAGTACATTTTTGAGAAAGGGACATCAGTTGCACCACATGGCGGGGGGAGGGTGCGGAGCACGTTACATTTTCTCTCTTCGGTAAGCATTTTTTTGTGTTTTATACTTTTGGAAGTTTGGTTTTTCATGTTGATTTTAAAGTGACCTTTTCCATGTTTGTAATGTACTAACTCGTTTTTTCCTCACAGCAGGTCAACTCGTGTGTGGTTGCAACATAACCGTCCCATTGAGTACATTTTCGAGAAAGGGACATCAGTTGCACCACAGGGCGGGAGGAGGGTGACGAGCACGATACATTTTCTCTCTTCGGTAAGCATTTTTTTGTGTTTCATACTTTTGGAAGTTTGGTCTTTCATGTTGATTTTAAAGTGACCTTTTCCATGTTTGTAATGTACTAACTCGTTTTTTCCTCACAGCAGGTCAACTCGTGTGTGGTTGCAACATAACAGTCCCATTGAGTACATTTTTGAGAAAGGGACATCAGTTGCACCACAGGGCGGGGGGAGGGTGCGGAGCATGAAACATTTTCTCTCTTCGGTAAGCATTTTTTTGTGTTTTATACTTTTGGAAGTTTGGTTTTTCATGTTGATTTTAAAGTGACCTTATCCATGTTTGTAATGTACTAACTCGTTTTTTCCTCACAGCAGGTCAACTCGTGTGTGGTTGCAACATAACATTGCCATTGAGAACATTTTTGAGAAAGGGACATCAGTTGCACCACAGGGCGGGAGGAGGGTCACGAGCACGATACATTTTCTCTCTTCGGTAAGCATTTTTTTGTGTTTCATATTTTTGGAGGTTTGGTTTTTCATGTTGATTTTAAAGTGACCTTTTCCATGTTTGTAATGTACTAACTCGTTTTTTCCTCACAGCAGGTCAACTCGTGTGTGGTTGCAACATAACCGTCCCATTGAGTACATTTTTGAGAAAGGGACATCAGTTGCACCACAGGGCGGGGGGAGGGTGCGGAGCACGATACATTTTCTCTCTTCGGTAAGCATTTTTTTGTGTTTTATACTTTTGGAAGTTTGGTTTTTCATGTTGATTTTAAAGTGACCTTTTCCATGTTTGTAATGTACTAACTCGTTTTTTCCTCACAGCAGGTCAAATCGTGTGTGGTTGCAACATAACAGTCCCATTGAGTACATTTTTGAGAAAGGGACATCAGTTGCACCACAGGGCGGGGGGAGGGTGCGGAGCACGATACATTTTCTCTCTTCGGTAAGCATTTTTTTGTGTTTTATACTTTTGGAAGTTTGGTTTTTCATGTTGATTTTAAAGTGACCTTTTCCATGTTTGTAATGTACTAACTCGTATTTTCCTCACAGCAGGTCAACTCGTGTGTGGTTGCAACATAACAGTCCCATTGAGTACATTTTTGAGAAAGGGACATCAGTTGCACCACAGGGCGGGGGGAGGGTGACGAGCACGATACATTTTCTCTCTTCGGTAAGCATTTTTTTGTGTTTCATACTTTTGGAAGTTTGGTTTTTCATGTTGATTTTAAAGTGACCTTTTCCATGTTTGTAATGTACTAACTCGTTTTTTCCTCACAGCAGGTCAACTCGTGTGTGGTTGCAACATTACAGTCCCATTGTGTACATTTTTGAGAAAGGGACATCAGTTGCACCACAGGCCGGGGGGAGGGTGCGGAGCACGATACATTTTCTCTCTTCGGTAAGCATTTTTTTGTGTTTCATACTTTTGGAAGTTTGGTCTTTCATGTTGATTTTAAAGTGACCTTTTCCATGTTTGTAATGTACTAACTCGTTTTTTCCTCACAGCAGCTCAAATCGTGTGTGGTTGCAACATAACAGTCCCATTGAGTACATTTTTGAGAAAGGGACATCAGTTGCACCACAGGGCGGGGGGAGGGTGCGGAGCACGATACATTTTCTCTCTTCGGTAAGCATTTTTTTGTGTTTTATACTTTTGGAAGTTTGGTTTTTCATGTTGATTTTAAAGTGACCTTTTCCATGTTTGTAATGTACTAACTCGTTTTTTCCTCACAGCAGGTCAAATCGTGTGTGGTTGCAACATAACAGTCCCATTGAGTACATTTTTGAGAAAGGGACATCAGTTGCACCACAGGGCGGGAGGAGGGTGACGAGCACGATACATTTTCTCTCTTCGGTAAGAATTTTTTTGTGTTTCATACTTTTGGAAGTTTGGTTTTTCATGTTGATTTTAAAGTGACCTTTTCCATGTTTGTAATGTACTAACTCGTTTTTTCCTCACAGCAGGTCAACTTGTGTGTGGTTGCAACATAACAGTCCCATTGAGTACATTTTTGAGAAAGGGACATCAGTTGCACCACAGGGCGGGTGGAGGGTGCGGAGCACGATACATTTTCTCTCTTCGGTAAGCATTTTTTTGTGTTTTATACTTTTGGAAGTTTGGTTTTTCATGTTGATTTTAAAGTGACCTTTTCCATGTTTGTAATGTACTAACTCGTTTTTTCCTCACAGCAGGTCAAATCGTGTGTGGTTGCAACATAACAGTCCCATTGAGTACATTTTTGAGAAAGGGACATCAGTTGCACCACAGGGCGGGGGGAGGGTGCGGAGCATGAAACATTTTCTCTCTTCGGTAAGCATTTTTTTGTGTTTTATACTTTTGGAAGTTTGGTTTTTCATGTTGATTTTAAAGTGACCATATCCATGTTTGTAATGTACTAACTCGTTTTTTCCTCACAGCAGGTCATCTCGTGTGTGGTTGCAACATAACAGTCCCATTGAGTACATTTTTGAGAAAGGGACATCAGTTGCACCACAGGGCGGGAGGAGGGTGACGAGCACGATACATTTTCTCTCTTCGGTAAGAATTTTTTTGTGTTTCATACTTTTGGAAGTTTGGTTTTTCATGTTGATTTTAAAGTGACCTTTTCCATGTTTGTAATGTACTAACTCGTTTTTTCCTCACACCAGGTCAACTCGTGTGTGGTTGCAACATAACAGTCCCATTGAGTACATTTTTGAGAAAGGGACATCAGTTAAACCACAGGGCGGGGGGAGGGTGCGGAGCACGATACATTTTCTCTCTTCGGTAAGCATTTTTTTGTGTTTTATACTTTTGGAAGTTTGGTTTTTCATGTTGATTTTAAAGTGACCTTTTCCATGTTTGTAATGTACTAACTCGTTTTTTCCTCACAGCAGCTCAAATCGTGTGTGGTTGCAACATAACAGTCCCATTGAGTACATTTTTGAGAAAGGGACATCAGTTGCACCACAGGGCGGGGGGAGGGTGCGGAGCACGATACATTTTCTCTCTTCGGTAAGCATTTTTTTGTGTTTTTTACTTTTGGAAGTTTGGTTTTTCATGTTGATTTTAAAGTGACCTTTTCCATGTTTGTAATGTACTAACTCGTTTTTTCCTCACAGCAGGTCAACCCGTGTGTGGTTGCAACATAACAGTCCCATTGAGTACATTTTTGAGAAAGGGACATCAGTTGCACCACAGGGCGGGGGGAGGGTGACGAGCACGATACATTTTCTCTCTTCGGTAAGCATTTTTTTGTGTTTTATACTTTTGGAAGTTTGGTTTTTCATGTTGATTTTAAAGTGACCTTTTCCATGTTTGTAATGTACTAACTCGTTTTTTCCTCACAGCAGGTCATCTCGTGTGTGGTTGCAACATAACAGTCCCATTGAGTACATTTTTGAGAAAGGGACATCAGTTGCACCACAGGGCGGGTGGAGGGTGCGGAGCACGATACATTTTCTCTCTTCGGTAAGCATTTTTTTGTGTTTTATACTTTTGGAAGTTTGGTTTTTCATGTTGATTTTAAAGTGACCTTTTCCATGTTTGTAATGTACTAACTCGTTTTTTCCTCACAGCAGGTCAAATCGTGTGTGGTTGCAACATAACAGTCCCATTGAGTACATTTTTGAGAAAGGGACATCAGTTGCACCACAGGGCGGGGGGAGGGTGCGGAGCATGAAACATTTTCTCTCTTCGGTAAGCATTTTTTTGTGTTTTATACTTTTGGAAGTTTGGTTTTTCATGTTGATTTTAAAGTGACCTTTTCCATGTTTGTAATGTACTAACTCGTTTTTTCCTCACAGCAGCTCAAATCGTGTGTGGTTGCAACATAACAGTCCCATTGAGTACATTTTTGAGAAAGGGACATCAGTTGCACCACAGGGCGGGGGGAGGGTGCGGAGCACGATACATTTTCTCTCTTCGGTAAGCATTTTTTTGTGTTTTATACTTTTGGAAGTTTGGTTTTTCATGTTGATTTTAAAGTGACCTTTTCCATGTTTGTAATGTACTAACTCGTTTTTTCCTCACACCAGGTCAACTCGTGTGTGGTTGCAACATAACAGTCCCATTGAGTACATTTTTGAGAAAGGGACATCAGTTAAACCACAGGGCGGGGGGAGGGTGCGGAGCACGATACATTTTCTCTCTTCGGTAAGCATTTTTTTGTGTTTTATACTTTTGGAAGTTTGGTTTTTCATGTTGATTTTAAAGTGACCTTTTCCATGTTTGTAATGTACTAACTCGTTTTTTCCTCACAGCAGCTCAAATCGTGTGTGGTTGCAACATAACAGTCCCATTGAGTACATTTTTGAGAAAGGGACATCAGTTGCACCACAGGGCGGGGGGAGGGTGCGGAGCACGATACATTTTCTCTCTTCGGTAAGCATTTTTTTGTGTTTTTTACTTTTGGAAGTTTGGTTTTTCATGTTGATTTTAAAGTGACCTTTTCCATGTTTGTAATGTACTAACTCGTTTTTTCCTCACAGCAGGTCAACTCGTGTGTGGTTGCAACATAACAGTCCCATTGAGTACATTTTTGAGAAAGGGACATCAGTTGCACCACAGGGCGGGGGGAGGGTGACGAGCACGATACATTTTCTCTCTTCGGTAAGCATTTTTTTGTGTTTTATACTTTTGGAAGTTTGGTTTTTCATGTTGATTTTAAAGTGACCTTTTCCATGTTTGTAATGTACTAACTCGTTTTTTCCTCACAGCAGGTCATCTCGTGTGTGGTTGCAACATAACAGTCCCATTGAGTACATTTTTGAGAAAGGGACATCAGTTGCACCACAGGGCGGGTGGAGGGTGCGGAGCACGATACATTTTCTCTCTTCGGTAAGCATTTTTTTGTGTTTTATACTTTTGGAAGTTTGGTTTTTCATGTTGATTTTAAAGTGACCTTTTCCATGTTTGTAATGTACTAACTCGTTTTTTCCTCACAGCAGGTCAAATCGTGTGTGGTTGCAACATAACAGTCCCATTGAGTACATTTTTGAGAAAGGGACATCAGTTGCACCACAGGGCGGGGGGAGGGTGCGGAGCATGAAACATTTTCTCTCTTCGGTAAGCATTTTTTTGTGTTTTATACTTTTGGAAGTTTGGTTTTTCATGTTGATTTTAAAGTGACCTTTTCCATGTTTGTAATGTACTAACTCGTTTTTTCCTCACAGCAGCTCAAATCGTGTGTGGTTGCAACATAACAGTCCCATTGAGTACATTTTTGAGAAAGGGACATCAGTTGCACCACAGGGCGGGGGGAGGGTGCGGAGCACGATACATT
Organism: Schistocerca serialis cubense; assembly: GCF_023864345.2. NCBI lineage: Eukaryota > Metazoa > Arthropoda > Insecta > Orthoptera > Acrididae > Schistocerca > Schistocerca serialis. The sequence continues at coordinate 104,725,468 of NC_064647.1, forward strand.
TTCTCTCTTCGGTAAGCATTTTTTTGTGTTTTTTACTTTTGGAAGTTTGGTTTTTCATGTTGATTTTAAAGTGACCTTTTCCATGTTTGTAATGTACTAACTCGTATTTTCCTCACAGCAGGTCAACTCGTGTGTGGTTGCAACATAACAGTCCCATTGAGTACATTTTTGAGAAAGGGACATCAGTTGCACCACAGGGCGGGGGGAGGGTGACGAGCACGATACATTTTCTCTCTTCGGTAAGCATTTTTTTGTGTTTTATACTTTTGGAAGTTTGGTTTTTCATGTTGATTTTAAAGTGACCTTTTCCATGTTTGTAATGTACTAACTCGTTTTTTCCTCACAGCAGGTCAACTCGTGTGTGGTTGCAACATAACAGTCCCATTGAGTACATTTTTGAGAAAGGGACATCAGTTGCACCACAGGGCGGGGGGAGGGTGCGGAGCACGATACATTTTCTCTCTTCGGTAAGAATTTTTTTGTGTTTTATACTTTTGGAAGTTTGGTTTTTCATGTTGATTTTGAAGTGACCTTTTCCATGTTTGTAATGTACTAACTCGTTTTTTCCTCACAGCAGGTCAACTCGAGTGTGGTTGCAACATAACAGTCCCATTGAGTACATTTTTGAGAAAGGGACATCAGTTGCACCACAGGGCGGGGGGAGGGTGACGAGCACGATACATTTTCTCTCTTCGGTAAGCATTTTTTTGTGTTTTATACTTTTGGAAGTTTGGTTTTTCATGTTGATTTTAAAGTGACCTTATCCATGTTTGTAATGTACTAACTCGTTTTTTCCTCACAGCAGGTCAACTCGTGTGTGGTTGCAACATAACAGTCCCATTGAGTACATTTTTGAGAAAGGGACATCAGTTGCACCACAGGGCGGGGTTAGGGTGACGAGCACGATACATTTTCTCTCTTCGGTAAGCATTTTTTTGAGTTTTATACTTTTGGAATTTTGGTTTTTCATGTTGATTTTAAAGTGACCTTTTCCATGTTTGTAATGTACTAACTCGTTTTTTCCTCACAGCAGGTCAACTCGTGTGTGGTTGCAACATAACAGTCCCATTGAGTACATTTTTGAGAAAGGGACATCAGTTGCACCACAGGGCGGGGTTAGGGTGACGAGCACGATACATTTTCTCTCTTCGGTAAGTTTTTTTTGAGTTTTATACTTTTGGAAGTTTGGTTTTTCATGTTGATTTTAAAGTGACCTTTTCCATGTTTGTAATGTACTAACTCGTTTTTTCCTCACAGCAGGTCAACTCGTGTGTGGTTGCAACATTACGGTCCCATTGAGTACATTTTTGAGAAAGGGACATCAGTTGCACCACAGGGCGGGGGGAGGGTGACGAGCACGATACATTTTCTCTCTTCGGTAAGCATTTTTTCGTGTTTTATACTTTTGGAAGTTTGGTTTTTCATGTTGATTTTAAAGTGACCTCTTCCATGTTTGTAATGTACTAACTCGTTTTTTCCTCACAGCAGGTCAACTCGTGTGTGGTTGCAACATAGCAGTCCCATTGAGTACATTTTTGAGAAAGGGACATCAGTTGCACCACAGGGCGGGGGGAGGGTGACGAGCACGATACATTTTCTCTCTTCGGTAAGCATTTTTTTGTGTTTTATACTTTTGGAAGTTTGGTTTTTCATGTTGATTTTAAAGTGACCTTATCCATGTTTGTAATGTACTAACTCGTTTTTTCCTCACAGCAGGTCAACTCGTGTGTGGTTGCAACATTACGGTCCCATTGAGTACATTTTTGAGAAAGGGACATCAGTTGCACCACAGGGCGGGGGGAGGGTGACGAGCACGATACATTTTCTCTCTTCGGTAAGCATTTTTTTGTGTTTTATACTTTTGGAAGTTTGGTTTTTCATGTTGATTTTAAAGTGACCTCTTCCATGTTTGTAATGTACTAACTCGTTTTTTCCTCACAGCAGGTCAACTCGTGTGTGGTTGCAACATAACAGTCCCATTGAGTACATTTTTGAGAAAGGGACATCAGTTGCACAACAGGGCGGGGGGAAGGTGCGGAGCACGATACATTTTCTCTCTTCGGTAAGCATTTTTTTGTGTTTTATACTTTTGGAAGTTTGGTTTTTCATGTTGATTTTAAAGTGACCTTATCCATGTTTGTAATGTACTAACTCGTTTTTTCCTCACAGCAGGTCAACTCATGTGTGGTTGCAACATAACAGTCCCATTGAGTACATTTTTGAGAAAGGGACATCAGTTGCACCACAGGGCAGGAGGAGGGTGACGAGCACGATACATTTTCTCTCTTCGGTAAGCATTTTTTTGTGTTTTATACTTTTGGAAGTTTGGTTTTTCATGTTGATTTTAAAGTGACCTTTTCCATGTTTGTAATGTACTAACTCGTTTTTTCCTCACAGCAGGTCAACTCGTGTGTGGTTGCAACATAACAGTCCCATTGAGTACATTTTTGAGAAAGGGACATCAGTTGCACCACAGGGCGGGGGAGGGTGACGAGCACGATACGTTTTCTCTCTTCGGTAAGCATTTTTTTGTGTTTTATACTTTTGGAAGTTTTGTTTTTCATGTTGATTTTAAAGTGACCTTTTCCATGTTTGTAATGTACTAACTCGTTTTTTCCTCACAGCAGGTCAACTCGTGTGTGGTTGCAACATAACAGTCCCATTGAGTACATTTTTGAGAAAGGGACATCAGTTGCACCACAGGGCGGGGGGAGGGTGCGGAGCACGATACATTTTCTCTCTTCGGTAAGCATTTTTTTGTGTTTTATACTTTTGGAAGTTTGGTTTTTCATGTTGATTTTAAAGTGACCTTATCCATGTTTGTAATGTACTAACTCGTTTTTTCCTCACAGCAGGTCAACTCGTATGTGGTTGCAACATAACAGTCCCATTGAGTACATTTTTGAGAAAGGGACATCAGTTGCACCACAGGGCGGGGTTAGGGTGACGAGCACGATACATTTTCTCTCTTCGGTAAGCATTTTTTTGAGTTTTATACTTTTGGAATTTTGGTTTTTCATGTTGATTTTAAAGTGACCTTTTCCATGTTTGTAATGTACTAACTCGTTTTTTCCTCACAGCAGGTCAACTCGTGTGTGGTTGCAACATAACAGTCCCATTGAGTACATTTTTGAGAAAGGGACATCAGTTGCACCACAGGGCGGGGTTAGGGTGACGAGCACGATACATTTTCTCTCTTCGGTAAGCATTTTTTTGAGTTTTATACTTTTGGAAGTTTGGTTTTTCATGTTGATTTTAAAGTGACCTTTTCCATGTTTGTAATGTACTAACTCGTTTTTTCCTCACAGCAGGTCAACTCGTGTGTGGTTGCAACATTACGGTCCCATTGAGTACATTTTTGAGAAAGGGACATCAGTTGCACCACGGGGCGGGGGGAGGGTGACGAGCACGATACATTTTCTCTCTTCGGTAAGCATTTTTTCGTGTTTTATACTTTTGGAAGTTTGGTTTTTCATGTTGATTTTAAAGTGACCTCTTCCATGTTTGTAATGTACTAACTCGTTTTTTCCTCACAGCAGGTCAACTCGTGTGTGGTTGCAACATAGCAGTCCCATTGAGTACATTTTTGAGAAAGGGACATCAGTTGCACCACAGGGCGGGGGGAGGGTGACGAGCACGATACATTTTCTCTCTTCGGTAAGCATTTTTTTGTGTTTTATACTTTTGGAAGTTTGGTTTTTCATGTTGATTTTAAAGTGACCTTATCCATGTTTGTAATGTACTAACTCGTTTTTTCCTCACAGCAGGTCAACTCGTGTGTGGTTGCAACATTACGGTCCCATTGAGTACATTTTTGAGAAAGGGACATCAGTTGCACCACAGGGCGGGGGGAGGGTGACGAGCACGATACATTTTCTCTCTTCGGTAAGCATTTTTTTGTGTTTTATACTTTTGGAAGTTTGGTTTTTCATGTTGATTTTAAAGTGACCTCTTCCATGTTTGTAATGTACTAACTCGTTTTTTCCTCACAGCAGGTCAACTCGTGTGTGGTTGCAACATTACGGTCCCATTGAGTACATTTTTGAGAAAGGGACATCAGTTGCACCACAGGGCGGGGGGAGGGTGACGAGCACGATACATTTTCTCTCTTCGGTAAGCATTTTTTTGTGTTTTATACTTTTGGAAGTTTGGTTTTTCATGTTGATTTTAAAGTGACCTTATCCATGTTTGTAATGTACTAACTCGTTTTTTCCTCACAGCAGGTCAACTCGTGTGTGGTTGCAACATTACGGTCCCATTGAGTACATTTTTGAGAAAGGGACATCAGTTGCACCACAGGGCGGGGGGAGGGTGACGAGCACGATACATTTTCTCTCTTCGGTAAGCATTTTTTTGTGTTTTATACTTTTGGAAGTTTGGTTTTTCATGTTGATTTTAAAGTGACCTCTTCCATGTTTGTAATGTACTAACTCGTTTTTTCCTCACAGCAGGTCAACTCGTGTGTGGTTGCAACATAACAGTCCCATTGAGTACATTTTTGAGAAAGGGACATCAGTTGCACAACAGGGCGGGGGGAAGGTGCGGAACACGATACATTTTCTCTCTTCGGTAAGCATTTTTTTGTGTTTTATACTTTTGGAAGTTTGGTTTTTCATGTTGATTTTAAAGTGACCTTATCCATGTTTGTAATGTACTAACTCGTTTTTTCCTCACAGCAGGTCAACTCATGTGTGGTTGCAACATAACAGTCCCATTGAGTACATTTTTGAGAAAGGGACATCAGTTGCACCACAGGGCAGGAGGAGGGTGACGAGCACGATACATTTTCTCTCTTCGGTAAGCATTTTTTTGTGTTTTATACTTTTGGAAGTTTGGTTTTTCATGTTGATTTTAAAGTGACCTTTTCCATGTTTGTAATGTACTAACTCGTTTTTTCCTCACAGCAGGTCAACTCGTGTGTGGTTGCAACATAACAGTCCCATTGAGTACATTTTTGAGAAAGGGACATCAGTTGCACCACAGGGCGGGGGAGGGTGACGAGCACGATACGTTTTCTCTCTTCGGTAAGCATTTTTTTGTGTTTTATACTTTTGGAAGTTTTGTTTTTCATGTTGATTTTAAAGTGACCTTTTCCATGTTTGTAATGTACTAACTCGTTTTTTCCTCACAGCAGGTCAACTCGTGTGTGGTTGCAACATAACAGTCCCATTGAGTACATTTTTGAGAAAGGGACATCAGTTGCACCACAGGGCGGGGGGAGGGTGCGGAGCACGATACATTTTCTCTCTTCGGTAAGCATTTTTTTGTGTTTTATACTTTTGGAAGTTTGGTTTTTCATGTTGATTTTAAAGTGACCTTTTCCATGTTTGTAATGTACTAACTCGTTTTTTCTTCACAGCAGGTCAACTCGTGTGTGGTTGCAACATAACAGTCCCATTGAGTACATTTTTGAGAAAGGGACATCAGTTGCACCACAGGGCGGGAGGAGGGTGACGAGCACGATACATTTTCTCTCTTCGGTAAGCATTTTTTTGTGTTTTATACTTTTGGAAGTTTGGTTCTTCATGTTGATTTTAAAGTGACCTTTTCCATGTTTGTAATGTACTAACTCGTTTTTTCCTCACAGCAGGTCAACTCGTGTGTGGTTACAACATAACAGTCCCATTGAGTACATTTTTGAGAAAGTGACATCAGTTGCACAACAGGGCGGGGGGAGGGTGCGGAGCACGACACATTTTCTCTCTTCGGTAAGCATCTTTTTGTGTTTTATACTTTTGGAAGTTTGGTTTTTCATGTTGATTTTAAAATGACCTTTTCCATGTTTGTAATGTACTAACTCGTTTTTTCCTCACAGCAGGTCAACTCGTGTGTGGTTGCAACATAACAGTCCCATTGAGTACATTTTTGAGAAAGGGACATCAGTTGCACCACAGGGCGGGGGGAGGGTGACGAGCACGATACATTTTCTCTCTTCGGTAAGCATTTTTTTGTGTTTTATACTTTTGGAAGTTTGGTTTTTCATGTTGATTTTAAAGTGACCTTTTCCATGTTTGTAATGTACTAACTCGTTTTTTCGTCACAGCAGGTCAACTCGTGTCTGGTTGCAACATAACAGTCCCATTGAGTACATTTTTGAGAAAGGGACATCAGTTGCACCACAGGGCGGGAGGAGGGTGACGAGCACGATACACATTGTCTCTTCGGTAAGCATTTTTTTGTGTTTTATACTTTTGGAAGTTTGGTTTTTCATGTTGATTTTAAAGTGACCTTTTCCATGTTTGTAATGTACTAACTCGTTTTTTCGTCACAGCAGGTCAACTCGTGTCTGGTTGCAACATAACAGTCCCATTGAGTACATTTTTGAGAAAGGGACATCAGTTGCACCACAGGGCGGGGGGAGGGTGACGAGCACGATACACATTGTCTCTTCGGTAAGCATTTTTTTGTGTTTTATACTTTTGGAAGTTTGGTTTTTCATGTTGATTTTAAAGTGACCTATTCCATGTTTGTAATGTACTAACTCGTTTTTTCGTCACAGCAGGTCAACTCGTGTGTGGTTGCAACATAACAGTCCCATTGAGTACATTTTTGAGAAAGGGACATCAGTTGCACCACAGGGCGGGGGGAGGGTGACGAGCACGATACACATTGTCTCTTCGGTAAGCATTTTTTTGTGTTTTATACTTTTGGAAGTTTGGTTTTTCATGTTGATTTTAAAGTGACCTATTCCATGTTTGTAATGTACTAACTCGTTTTTTCGTCACAGCAGGTCAACTCGTGTGTGGTTGCAACATAACAGTCCCATTGAGTACATTTTTGAGAAAGGGACATCAGTTGCACCACAGGGCGGGGGGAGGGTGACGAGCACGATACATTTTCTCTCTTCGGTAAGCATTTTTTTGTGTTTTATACTTTTGGAAGTTTGGTTTTTCATGTTGATTTTAAAGTGACCTATTCCATGTTTGTAATGTACTAACTCGTTTTTTCGTCACAGCAGGTCAACTCGTGTCTGGTTGCAACATAACAGTCCCATTGAGTACATTTTTGAGAAAGGGACATCAGTTGCACCACAGGGCGGGGGGAGGGTGACGAGTACGATACATTTTCTCTCTTCGGTAAGCATTTTTTTGTGTTTTATACTTTTGGAAGTTTGGTTTTTCATGTTGATTTTAAAGTGACCTATTCCATGTTTGTAATGTACTAACTCGTTTTTTCGTCACAGCAGGTCAACTCGTGTGTGGTTGCAACATAACAGTCCCATTGAGTACATTTTTGAGAAAGGGACATCAGTTGCACCACAGGGCGGGGGGAGGGTGACGAGCACGATACATTTTCTCTCTTCGGTAAGCATTTTTTTGTGTTTTATACTTTTGGAAGTTTGGTTTTTCATGTTGATTTTAAAGTGACCTATTCCATGTTTGTAATGTACTAACTCGTTTTTTCGTCACAGCAGGTCAACTCGTGTGTGGTTGCAACATAACAGTCCCATTGAGTACATTTTTGAGAAAGGGACATCAGTTGCACCACAGGGCGGGGGGAGGGTGACGAGCACGATACATTTTCTCTCTTCGGTAAGCATTTTTTTGTGTTTTATACTTTTGGAAGTTTGGTTTTTCATGTTGATTTTAAAGTGACCTTTTCCATGTTTGTAATGTACTAACTCGTTTTTTCGTCACAGCAGGTCAACTCGTGTCTGGTTGCAACATAACAGTCCCATTGAGTACATTTTTGAGAAAGGGACATCAGTTGCACCACAGGGCGGGGGGAGGGTGACGAGCACGATACACATTGTCTCTTCGGTAAGCATTTTTTTGTGTTTTATACTTTTGGAAGTTTGGTTTTTCATGTTGATTTTAAAGTGACCTTTTCCATGTTTGTAATGTACTAACTCGTTTTTTCGTCACAGCAGGTCAACTCGTGTGTGGTTGCAACATAACAGTCCCATTGAGTACATTTTTGAGAAAGGGACATCAGTTGCACCACAGGGCGGGGGGAGGGTGACGAGCACGATACACATTGTCTCTTCGGTAAGCATTTTTTTGTGTTTTATACTTTTGGAAGTTTGGTTTTTCATGTTGATTTTAAAGTGACCTATTCCATGTTTGTAATGTACTAACTCGTTTTTTCGTCACAGCAGGTCAACTCGTGTGTGGTTGCAACATAACAGTCCCATTGAGTACATTTTTGAGAAAGGGACATCAGTTGCACCACAGGGCGGGGGGAGGGTGACGAGCACGATACACATTGTCTCTTCGGTAAGCATTTTTTTGTGTTTTATACTTTTGGAAGTTTGGTTTTTCATGTTGATTTTAAAGTGACCTATTCCATGTTTGTAATGTACTAACTCGTTTTTTCGTCACAGCAGGTCAACTCGTGTCTGGTTGCAACATAACAGTCCCATTGAGTACATTTTTGAGAAAGGGACATCAGTTGCACCACAGGGCGGGGGGAGGGTGACGAGCACGATACACATTGTCTCTTCGGTAAGCATTTTTTTGTGTTTTATACTTTTGGAAGTTTGGTTTTTCATGTTGATTTTAAAGTGACCTATTCCATGTTTGTAATGTACTAACTCGTTTTTTCGTCACAGCAGGTCAACTCGTGTGTGGTTGCAACATAACAGTCCCATTGAGTACATTTTTGAGAAAGGGACATCAGTTGCACCACAGGGCGGGGGGAGGGTGACGAGCACGATACACATTGTCTCTTCGGTAAGCATTTTTTTGTGTTTTATACTTTTGGAAGTTTGGTTTTTCATGTTGATTTTAAAGTGACCTATTCCATGTTTGTAATGTACTAACTCGTTTTTTCGTCACAGCAGGTCAACTCGTGTCTGGTTGCAACATAACAGTCCCATTGAGTACATTTTTGAGAAAGGGACATCAGTTGCACCACAGGGCGGGGGGAGGGTGACGAGCACGATACACATTGTCTCTTCGGTAAGCATTTTTTTGTGTTTTATACTTTTGGAAGTTTGGTTTTTCATGTTGATTTTAAAGTGACCTATTCCATGTTTGTAATGTACTAACTCGTTTTTTCGTCACAGCAGGTCAACTCGTGTCTGGTTGCAACATAACAGTCCCATTGAGTACATTTTTGAGAAAGGGACATCAGTTGCACCACAGGGCGGGGGGAGGGTGACGAGCACGATACATTTTCTCTCTTCGGTAAGCATTTTTTTGTGTTTTATACTTTTGGAAGTTTGGTTTTTCATGTTGATTTTAAAGTGACCTATTCCATGTTTGTAATGTACTAACTCGTTTTTTCGTCACAGCAGGTCAACTCGTGTGTGGTTGCAACATAACAGTCCCATTGAGTACATTTTTGAGAAAGGGACATCAGTTGCACCACAGGGCGGGGGGAGGGTGACGAGCACGATACATTTTCTCTCTTCGGTAAGCATTTTTTTGTGTTTTATACTTTTGGAAGTTTGGTTTTTCATGTTGATTTTAAAGTGACCTTTTCCATGTTTGTAATGTACTAACTCGTTTTTTCGTCACAGCAGGTCAACTCGTGTCTGGTTGCAACATAACAGTCCCATTGAGTACATTTTTGAGAAAGGGACATCAGTTGCACCACAGGGCGGGGGGAGGGTGACGAGCACGATACACATTGTCTCTTCGGTAAGCATTTTTTTGTGTTTTATACTTTTGGAAGTTTGGTTTTTCATGTTGATTTTAAAGTGACCTTTTCCATGTTTGTAATGTACTAACTCGTTTTTTCGTCACAGCAGGTCAACTCGTGTGTGGTTGCAACATAACAGTCCCATTGAGTACATTTTTGAGAAAGGGACATCAGTTGCACCACAGGGCGGGGGGAGGGTGACGAGCACGATACACATTGTCTCTTCGGTAAGCATTTTTTTGTGTTTTATACTTTTGGAAGTTTGGTTTTTCATGTTGATTTTAAAGTGACCTATTCCATGTTTGTAATGTACTAACTCGTTTTTTCGTCACAGCAGGTCAACTCGTGTGTGGTTGCAACATAACAGTCCCATTGAGTACATTTTTGAGAAAGGGACATCAGTTGCACCACAGGGCGGGGGGAGGGTGACGAGCACGATACACATTGTCTCTTCGGTAAGCATTTTTTTGTGTTTTATACTTTTGGAAGTTTGGTTTTTCATGTTGATTTTAAAGTGACCTATTCCATGTTTGTAATGTACTAACTCGTTTTTTCGTCACAGCAGGTCAACTCGTGTCTGGTTGCAACATAACAGTCCCATTGAGTACATTTTTGAGAAAGGGACATCAGTTGCACCACAGGGCGGGGGGAGGGTGACGAGCACGATACACATTGTCTCTTCGGTAAGCATTTTTTTGTGTTTTATACTTTTGGAAGTTTGGTTTTTCATGTTGATTTTAAAGTGACCTATTCCATGTTTGTAATGTACTAACTCGTTTTTTCGTCACAGCAGGTCAACTCGTGTGTGGTTGCAACATAACAGTCCCATTGAGTACATTTTTGAGAAAGGGACATCAGTTGCACCACAGGGCGGGGGGAGGGTGACGAGCACGATACACATTGTCTCTTCGGTAAGCATTTTTTTGTGTTTTATACTTTTGGAAGTTTGGTTTTTCATGTTGATTTTAAAGTGACCTATTCCATGTTTGTAATGTACTAACTCGTTTTTTCGTCACAGCAGGTCAACTCGTGTCTGGTTGCAACATAACAGTCCCATTGAGTACATTTTTGAGAAAGGGACATCAGTTGCACCACAGGGCGGGGGGAGGGTGACGAGCACGATACACA